>NC_053492.1:368243834-368843834 GCF_905171775.1 Rana temporaria | reverse complement strand
AGCAGCAGAAGATGACTCAGCCGAGGAGGTTATCAAAGAGGATGGAGTAGGAGGAGTAGAGGAGGTGGCAGCAGACCTGCCTGCAAGTCGTGGCGGTGTCACCAACTCCTCTGCAGAGCCACGCATTACATGCTTGTCAGCCGTCAGCAGGTTTACCCAATGCGCAGTGTAGGTGATATACCTGCCCTGACCGTGCTTTGCAGACCAGGTATCAGTGGTCAGATGGACCCTTGCCCCAACACTGTGTGCCAAGGATGCCATGACTTCCTTTTGCACAATAGAGTACAGGTTGGGGATTGCCTTTTGTGAAAAGAAATTTCGGCCGGGTACCAGATAGGTGACAACGAGCACCCTGGGATGCCTGCTGTGGTTGGTCTTCCTCCTCCTCTAAGCCACATTTCTCCTCTGACTCCTCTTCCTCACACTCCTCTTCCAGCGTTTCTGCAGGTCCAGCAAGCGATGCTGATAAGGCTGTTTCTGGTGGTGGTGATGGTGACCACAACTCTTCCTCTTCCTCTCGCTCATCTACGGCCTGATCCAGCACTCTTCGCAGCGCACGTTCCAGGAAGAAAACAAATGGGATGATGTCGCTGATGCTGCCTTCAGTGCGACTGACTAGGTTTGTCACCTCCTCAAAAGGACGCATGAGCCTACAGGCATTGCGCATGAGCGTCCAGTAACGTGGCAAAAAAATTCCCAGCTGCACAGAGGCTGTCCTAGCACTCCGGTCATACAAATACTCGTTGACGGCTTTTTCTTGTTGGAGCAGGCGGTCGAACATTAGGAGTGTTGAATTCCAACGTGTCGGGCTGTCGCAAATCAGTCGCCTCACTGGTATGTTGTTTCGCCGCTGGATATCTGAAAAGTGCGCCATGGCCGTGTAGGAACGCCTCAAATGGCCACACACCTTCCTGGCCTGCTTGAGCACATCCTGTAAGTCTGTGTACTTATGCACAAAGCGTTGTACAATCAGATTCATCACATGTGCCATGCACGGGACATGTGTCAACTTGCCCAAATTCAATGCTGCCAACAAATTGCTTCTGTTGTCACACACCACTTTGCCGATCTCCAGTTGATGCGGAGTCAGCCACTGATCCACCTGTGTGTTCAGGGTGGTCAGGAGTGCTGGTCCGGTGTGACTCTCTGCTTTCAGGCAAGTCAACCCCAAGACGGCGTGACATTGTCGTATGCGTGATGTGGAATAGCCCCTGGGGAGCTGGGGGGGTGAAGTTGATGTGGAGCAAGACGCAGCAGCAGAAGATGACTCAGCCGAGGAGGTTATCAAAGAGGATGGTGTAGGAGGAGTAGAGGAGGTGGCAGCAGACCTGCCTGCAAGTCGTGGCGGTGTCACCAACTCCTCTGCAGAGCCACGCATTACATGCTTGTCAGCCGTCAGCAGGTTTACCCAATGCGCAGTGTAGGTGATATACCTGCCCTGACCGTGCTTTGCAGACCAGGTATCAGTGGTCAGATGGACCCTTGCCCCAACACTGTGTGCCAAGGATGCCATGACTTCCTTTTGCACAATAGAGTACAGGTTGGGGATTGCCTTTTGTGAAAAGAAATTTCAGCCGGGTACCTTCCACTGCGGTGTCCCAATAGCTACAAATTTTTTGAAGGCCTCAGACTCCACCAGCTTGTATGGTAAAAGCTGGCGGGCTAAGAGTTCCGACAAGCCAGCTGTCAGACGCCGGGCAAGGGGGTGACTCTGTGACATTGGCTTCTTACGCTCAAACATGTCCTTGACAGACACCAAACTGTGGGCAGATGAGCAGGAACTGCTCAAGGTGAGAGATGGAGTGGCGGATGGTTGAGAGGGGGCAAGGAGGACAGCAGTGGTTGATGTTACTGAAGATGCTGCATGAGGAGGAGGATGGTGGCTTTGAGCTTGTGTGCTGCTTGTACTCTTCATCATGTGTTGATCCCATAGGCGTTTGTGATGTGTGATCATGTGCCTTCGCAAAGCAGTTGTACCTAGGTGGGTGTTGGATTTCTCACGACTCAGTTTCTTTTGGCACAGGTTGCAAATGGCATCACTGTTATCAGAGGCAGACACACAAAAAAATGCCACACTGCTGAGCTTTGCAATGCCGGCATTCTGGTGGTGGCAACAGCATGCGTTGATTGGCGTGCTGTCTGGCTGACCCCGGGTGCCGATACATGCTGTCTGACTGTGCCACTAGCTCCCTGCGACGACCTCCCCCTGCTTTCAACTCGTCTCCTTCTCCTCTCTGTCTCCCCATCTGAACTTTCCCCCTCTTCTTCTTCTCTTCGAGCGGGCACCCACGTGACATCCCCGGACACATCGTCATCATCAACCGCTTCACTTGTATCTGACAACTCAGCAAAGGAAGCAGCAGCGGGTACATCATCATCACACCATACGTCCATGTGTGTAATGCTGCCTGACTGAGTCATATCCCTTTTATCTACAACCTCTGGCAATAATGGTTGGGCATCACTCATTTCTTCCAACTGATGTGTAAATAACTCCTCTGACAGATCAAGTGAAGCAGCGGGGATGCTAGTGTTGGTGGTGGCGGCAGGCGGGCGATTGGTAACTTGAGAGGTGCCCGAAGCTGAGCTGGAGGAGGATGGTGTGTCAAGGTTATGAGCGGAAGCTGTAGAAGATTGGGTGTCCTGTGTTAGCCAGTCAACTATGTCCTCAGAACTTTTCGAGTTCAGGGTACGTGGCCTCTGAACACTGGGCATTATTCTAGGGCCAAAGGGAATCACAGCACCACGACCACGACAGCCCCTGCGGGGTGGCCTGCCTCTGCCAGTCATTTTTTATTATTTGTTTAGTTGTACTATGCGTGCAAGCTACTGTGACACCAGATATGAGTGGCACTGTGCACTGGCAGAAGTTGGCAGAGTAGACGCTGTAGGCCTGACACACGCCTGCAGACAATTAACTGCTATTCTATTGCAGTCAAAATTGTGTTTTTTCTTTTTAAATTTAATATACTATGCCACCAGATATATGAGTGGTGGCACTGGGCAAGTGAGCACAGTTTACACTATGAGCCTGACACACGCTGGCAACTGACTACAATTCTATTGCAGTAAATTTTAGTTTTTTTTTAAATGTTATGTACTGTGCCACCAAGACAGATGGGTGGTGGGTGGCACTGGGCACAGTGTACGCTGTACCCTGACACACGCTGGCAGACAGGCAACTGACTGCAATTATATTGCAGTAATAATTTTTTTTTTTTTAAATGTTATCGACTGTGCCACCAAGACAGATGGGTGGTGGGTGGCACTGGGCACAGTGTACGCTGTACCCTGACACACGCTGGCAGACAGGCAACTGACTACAATTATATTGCAGTAATAAATTATTATTTATTTTTAAATGTTGACTGTGCCACCAAGACAGATGGGTGGTGGGTGGCACTGGGCACAGTGTACGCTGTACCCTGACACACGCTGGCAGACAGGCAACTGACTGCAATTATATTGCAGTAATATATCTACTGTGCCAAGAAAGATAGATGAGTGGTGTATGGCACTGGGCACAGTGTACGCTGTGATCCTGACACACACAGGCTGCCTTCCTAGCAGGCAACTGCAATGAGATTACAGAGAAAAAAAAAGCCACCAAGATAGATGAGTGGTGGATGGCACTGGGCACAGAGTACGCTGTGATCCTGACACACACAGGCTGCCTTCCTAGCAGGCAACTGCAATGAGATTACAGAGAAAAAAAAGCAGACTGATATACCAGCCCTAAAAAGGGCTTTTTGGGGTTACCAGCCCTAAAAAGGGCTTTTTGGGGTGCTGTCCTTACAGCAGAGATCAGATGAGTCGTTCAGGACACTGAAAACACTACTCTAGCTATTCTTTCCCTATCAATTCAGCAGCAGAAGCACTATCCCTCCTCTCACTAAGAATGCAGGTTCGGAATGAATCTAAAATGGATGCTGCCCTAGAGGTGGGAGGGTCAGGGAGGGAGGGTATGCTGCTGATTGGCTGGAATGTGTCTGCTGACTGTGAAATTAAGGGTCAAAGTTTGCTCAATGAAAAATAATAGGAGGCGGATCGAACATCGCATATGTTCGTGCGCATCAGCGAACGCGAACACGCAAAATTTGCTGCGGTTTATTCGCCGGCGAACAGTTCTGTACATCTCTACTCTCTTTATGTGGTTGGCCCAATGCAGATAATTATACCCCAAGACACAGGATATGACACACCTGCAGAGGGAAAAGTCACACACAACCTGACCCCTGCCTCAATCAGCAAGAATATTTAAAGCAACACTGTACTATAATAGAAAACACAGGCAAAATACAACAGCATAATGAGATGGACTAGGAAACTGCTTACTTGCATTTATGTGAATGTTTGTGTAATGTGCCGACTGTTTGTATGCTGGTGTGCAATGTGAAGTTTGTGTATATGTTTGTGTATTTGCTTCAACTTAAAGTGGTAGTTTACTGATTTTTTTTTTGTACTTTTTTTAAAAAACCTGCAAGGCAAAGTTATAATGTGCTAGTATGCATCGCATACCTTTGATTGGATGTCCCACGATGACGTCACTCCAGTGCATGCGTGCGGGAGCCTCTGTTCACAGCACAGGACTCTGAAGGCATGGTATGCCATGCCTTCAGAGCGCATGCGCCGGTGACATCTCCGGCGGCTTCACAGATAAATGTCTCCTAAAGTGTGCAAGTTTAGGAGATATTTACTGTACCTATAGGTAAGCCTTACTATAGGCTTACCTATAGGTACAAATTGTCCATGGAAGTTTACTCCCACTTTAATGTATATATTTACTTGTGTGTTTTTTTAATATGGGTGTTTAAATAAATAACAGGGCCAATATACAGCAAAACCCTGTAGGGCCAATTCACACCATTGCACTACACCCAAACCCACCTTGCCGACTGATGTGCATTGCAGTGCACAAACGTCCTTTGTAGTGTGGTGTGCTTCCCCATATGTTTCTTCACACTTTTTACCAAATAAATACTCTTATGTGTCCCTTCATTAATAGCAGTGGTCCCCAAACTATGGCCTGGTGGTTGCTATAGACTAGCCCCCATATTAATGAATGAATGAATGAAAACTTATATAGCGCAACACATGCAAACTTAATCGCCTCTGGGCGCTTGTTGTTCCTGTCTCCTTTGGTATCAAAAGAGATGAGTCTTGATCTTTCTCCTGAACGCCAAGTGGTTCTCCTCCAACCGAATTCTGGTTGGTAAAGCATTCCATAGTCTAGGCCCTTGGACCGCGAATCTCCTTTCTCCTTTGGACTTGTAGTTGGCTTTCGGTATCTGGAGGAGATTTTGATTGGTGGATCGCAGAACGCGATTGGGATTATGAGCTTTTATTTTTTCGCATAGATAATGGGGAGCATTCCCATAGATACATCTCTGCGTTAGACAGAGTGCTTTAAAAGTGATTCTGTCTTTTACTGGTAACCAGTGAAGGGTTCTCAGTGAAGGTGAGATTGATTCCCAAGGTTTTTTCCCAGTCACAAGTCTAGCGGACGTATTTTGAACGACTTGTAGACGAGCGATTTGGTACTTGGGGAGTCCGAGGTAAAGGGCATTTGCATAGTCCAATCTTGAGTTTACAATAGCTCCCACCACGACCGCTATGTCTTCCTTGGGAATAAAAGGAGTAAGTCTGCGTGGTAGGTGCAGCAGATGGTGAGATCCGCTGACTACTGACCCTATTTGTGCATCCATTGTCATGTAGGAGTCGAAGATGACCCCAAGACTTTTGACTTTGGCGCTAGGGGTGATGATTTTGCCCAGAATGGGCGGGGGGGTCCAAGTTGTTGCAGGTTGATTCATACGTTTGGCGTGAAACAGGAGAAGTTCTGTTTTCGCTCCATTGAGTTTAAGATAACTCTTTGTCATCCAGTCCTCTATCAAAGAGAGGCATGTCTCTAGATTGAGGTGATGATCCTTTTTATTGCAAATGCGGAAATATAGTTGCGTGTCGTCTGCATATGATTGGTAGTGCAGTTTTTGACTGCTAATAATCTCAAAAAGTGGGCGAAGATAGATGTTGAATAACACTGGCGACAGGGGGGATCCTTGAAGGACTCCGCACGATAATGTGCGTTTCTCAGAAGTGAAAGGTCCTAACTTCACTATTTGCGATCGGTTTTCCAAAAAAGAGGAGAACCAAGATAAATCGCCTTCTGCGACTCTGGCTACTTCAGCTAGCCGAGTCAATAAAAGCTTGTGGTCTACTGTGTCGAAGGCTGCGCTTAGGTCCAACAGAACCAGAAGACAAGATTCTCCTTCGTCTGCGGCCTTGAGAGCGTCGTCCCATATTTTGAGCAATGCGGTTTCTGTCCCGTGTCCAGGCCGGAATTCCGATTGAAATGGATCAAGTAGGTTGTGGGTATCTAGATGCTGTTGCAGCTGTTGTACCACTACTTTTTCCATTACCTTTGAGAGTACATTTAGGCCTGTTATTGGACGACGGTGGAGTGGGTCCTTGGGGTCCAGGTTGGGTTTCTTCAAGATGGGTCGAATTATACCCTCCTTCAACTGGGAGGGCACTATGCCTTCCCTGAAGGATTGGTTGATGAGCTGCGTGATAGGAGTTTCCAGGATGTTGGAGCATTCCTTCAGCAGTTTAGTGGGGATGATATCATTCGGCGCGGTGCTGTTGCGCAGAGTACCGATGATATTTTTTGTGGCATGGATAGAGATAGAGATAGCGTGAACTTACCTGGTTGTGGTGAATTACTGCAGGTATTGTGTAAATCATTACGGGGAGGGTTGAGGGGGGAATTATTTTGCTGAATGCTGAAATTCTTGTGAGTCCGAATTGGGGGCTTCAAGACATCCTGGATTCATGGTCTGAGTGACCAACTTGAAGAGTTTGCGTGGGCGATTAAGGGCGCTGTTGATAGCCTCGGAAAAATAGTTTTTCTTGGCTTTGAAGATTTCTTTGTGGTATTTTCTTATTGTTGCTTTGTAGACGATGAGGTTCTCATCTGAAGAGCTTCTTTTCCAGGCGGCTTCTGCCCTTCTGCGCTCTTGCTTCAGTATTGCCAGTTGGTTGTTGAACCAGCTGGAGTTATTTTTCCGGATGCAGGTTTTACATTTAGGCGCTATTAAGTCGGCTGACTGTAATAGGGCTGTGTTTAAGGTATCCGGTGTTTCTTCAGCCGTTTGATGCGGCTGAATTGTATTTATTTTTTTCCTTAACGTGGCTTTGAAGAGTTCCGAGTGGAGCTTCTTCTGACATCTAGTCCAGTGTGTTATCACTGGATTTGATGTTTTAGTTAAGGGTGGGAAATCGGAAATAATGAATCTAATTGCATGGTGATCTGTCCATCGCAATGGTTAATTTTCCAAGATTTTTATTTCCAGATCTTGTCTGAAGATAAGATCGAGTGTGTGACCTGAAGCATGTGTGGGCCCACATACTAGTTGTTGTAGCCCTAATCCTTCGAAGTGATCAATGCAGGCGTCGGCAACGGGGTCTTGCGGGGAGTTGGCCCAGAGATTGAAGTCCCCGAGCAGCAAAAGGTGTTTGCTGTTAAGGGTATAGGTGGAGATAAAGTCTGTCAATGATGGGAGAAACTGCCATTTTGGGCCAGGTGGCCTATAGCAGAGTAGAATCCGACGGTCTCCTGGGAGTTTGTTTGTAGTTGCAGGGTAAGGGTTTCCATAAATGGAAGAGGGTTTTGAAGGACAGGTTTAGTGATTGCAAGATGAGTCTTATGGATCACCGCCAGTCCTCCTCCTCTTTGCCCTATTCTGTTTTCAGTTATGATACGATAGTTTTCTGGCACCAGTTCTCCTAGAATGGTGTTGCAGTCGGCTGTAAGCCAGCTCTCTGTAATAAAGAGGCAGTCTAAATCGTATTGTAGAATGAAATCATGGATTTCCAGTCGGTGTTTTACTGCTGATCTTGTGTTGATCAAAGCACATGATATATGCTTAGGCTGGGGTAAACGGCTGAGATTTTTGATAATCGATCGTCGATCGATTCTCAAAAGTCGCTCAGTTCTTAGGGCTTTTTTAGTGATGGCTGGTAGTATTGCGGCAAATTGCCTCAAATCCCCAATGGTTTCTGCAGAATATTGCAGATTAACCATAGTCGCCAAACACCAGGGGGAGGAGGGAGGGGGGGATTATCAAGGATTAACTTAATCCTCGATCCAGAGGAAGGCAAAAAAAAACCTGGTCGTGCTACGCCAATATGCTACGACAGGGAAAAAAATCCTTCCTGACCCCTAGAGAGGCGATCGGGCGAACCCTGGATCATGTACAAATGGTATTTGAGAAAGGGGGAGTGGGGCTAGGGTATTGCAAGATGGCCACCACTCCGGCTGCAAAGAGCCAAGGTGGTGACCTCGAGGGGGGATTGCCAACTGGTAGTTATTGAGTCAGGAGATGGTGGTAGGTGACCCAATTACAAGGGGGTAGCAGGCTGGTATCTGGAGGGGAGGAGCGGGGGGCCACTCGGTCGTGGCGATGAAGGGGGGGTGGGGCCCTACCTATCTACATTCCATGGGCCACACGTCCTACTCCTAGGAAGCGTGCGCCGGTAGCTGCCGGGATGCAGTTCTAGCCCTAGGGAAGAGGGGGGTCCAGCTGGTGTCCGGGGGGGATTGATGAACAGCTGGCAGGTCGCGGCGATGAATCGGGGGGGGGGGTGGAGGGGGCCCTACCTATCTACATCCCGTGGGCCACACGTTCTACTCCTAGGAAGCGTGCGCAGGTAGCTACCAGGATGCAGTTCAAGCCCTAGGGAAGAGGGGGATCCTGCTGGTGTCCGGGGGGGATTGATGTGCAGCTGGCAGGTGAATGGTGTATCGGGGGGGGCGCCAAGCCAGGGAATACCGAGTTGCCGCCGGGGGCTACGCGGCTGGATTATGTGAGGAGTCGGCTCAGGGGGTAGCTGGTGGTGGCTGGGGGGTTCTGCTGGTGTCCGAGGGGGATTACTGTGGTACTGGCAGGTGAGTGGTTCGGCGCGCCACTAGGCCGCGGGTGAAGCCGCGGCCGTTCCTAAGTGCGGCGGCCGCGAATGGTTCCTGAGGTGCCGCGAGGGCCTCCGCCGCGGCTTATCCTGAAAAGGACGGCTGTCAACGGAGCTCGGGGAGGTGGGAGAGCCCTGTGGATTAAGGGCTTACCTTGCCGTGAGCATAGAGCGGCAGACCAGGGGGGACCAGGGGGAGAACCGGAGAGAGCGGTGGGAGAAGCCAGGAGAGAGCGTGTGGTGCAGCCCTCACTGTCCTGTCCAAACGTTCTGACTGACTGGGAGGCCCTTTTCACTGCTTTCAAGAAGGCCCTTTCACTGCTAACTGAAAAGATGGAGCTGCTGTATATAAAGAGGCAGTGGGTGCTGAGCTGAGCATTCCAGCATCCTGCAATGTAACTGGCGAGAGTGATCTCCTTCCTGATGGTGCCTCTTTAGCACTGGTCATGAAATTACGTTCCCGTTCGCAACGAATGGATTTTCGTACGAATTTCTTAGTATTCGTACATTCGGATCAATTCGAACATCCGAATAGCTGAAAGTACTAAAATACGAAAATTACGGAATTACGAATAAGCAAAATAACGAACAAGCGAAAATAAAAACGTACGATTGGACAATCTTACTAAAATACGAAACACCGAAACAGCAAAAGAACGAAAATGACATCTATAACGAACGATTTGCATTCCGTATTTTAAATCCTTTGTCTGTTTGTAATTTCATATATTCGTATTTTCATTCATATGTTCGTATTTTCAGTTGTGTGTTTTGTAAATCCATTTCATTGTCTGTTCGTAAATTTGTGTACTCATATCGTTCTTTCGAATGGGCACTGGGCAGTGTAGTTAGTGAGTGATGTATCTTACTTAATATCTTAGCCAATCAGCTTATCTCTTTTGTGCTGAGTCACATTGGACAGTGTAAAGCCTCGTACACACGTTCGGACTTCAAGATTTTTGTCTGAAGGGAGTCGGCTGGACTTTTGAAACTGAAAAAGTTTGTCCGATGGAGCGTACACACGGTCGGATTTTTTTGAAAACGCTCAATTTAAAGTTTGTTGGCAAAAAGTCCAACCGTGTGTACGGGGCTTAAGAGAAAGTCTATCTTAGTATGGATTAGCCACGTGTTGAAAATAAAACTAAAATACGAGATTGCGAATTACCGCTCTGCGATGTATTTACGAAAGTACAAAATTAGGAATCAATTAAACGAAAATTATTATCTAACAAAATTACGAATTTCGAATCAACGAAAATAAATTAGACAGAATTACGAATCATTCAGTATAAACGAAAATAAAACTGTTACGAAAATACGAATGGGTCCGAATAGGAAAACTTGCGTCTTACGAAATACGAACGGGTCTGAATAGGAAAACTTGCGTCTTACGAAATTACAAATCTTTAAGAATCTACGGAACGAGACCAAACGAAACGAAAAAAAAAAAAAAAAAACTGTCCCTTTATTTTAAAAGTGTGGAGACCCCTCATTCATTCCTGATTGATAGAATAATAGAAGGTATAACATGCTTTTTTATTATTCCCATGTCATTTTATATCCTCCCTTTCACCAACTTTCTGCCAATTCTGTCTTTCCTGCGATCGTTCCTCTGTTTCTCCTCTCCTTGTATCTCATAAAATTAAAACTCTCACAGTGTAGTATTCCAAATTTTATTAAAATTTTAACTCAATGACTTCTTGCAAAATGTCTGTTTAACTTCTGATTTAAATCAGAAAGGTATAAAGAAAGACACAAAGAAGTAGAATTATCTATACCCTGTAAAGAAGGTCGTGTTGCAGTATTCCAGCCTATAGCGCCTCAATTTGATTCTTGCCCAGAGCCCTGATTTATCTAAAAACAGCCTATTTTATCTTGTTCATATTAAATAAAGCACTGTTATAATAAATCGATCGATAATTACAAGAAGAGAAACAAATTAGTTTACCTGCTTTTAATGCATTGAGCCAAGCAGCTGATGATATTGCTTAAATTAATACCGTATACAGTATGCAAAACCGTTTTTTATTGTGTGGAACCCTATAATTTGTACACCAGTATTTTTTTTTGTTCCTGCTAAAAACCATTACAGATAGGCAGCATCAGTTTTCCAATTGAAGACAGATGTTGTTGCTGTTTTGCATCTGGTAACTACTAAAATGATACTGAACCTTTAAGGATTTCTAGAATAAGATAACTGAGATTGCTGGTCCATTAGAATTAACAAAAAATGGCCTCCATTGCTTTGATTAGAGCTGTTCATACTGAAATATTATATTATAATAGATAAAATAGATTAATTGTTTCAATGCCAAGTTTAGAAATATTGACCCAGCTGTGATCTATAATTACTCAATGAAAATGTATTTTATTCTTCTCTTGCAGCATCTGAATCTGTACATGTGGTCTCCCTGCCTTCAATGAATCTCGAAGGAAAAAGTCAGCCAGTGTATCGGGCAGCTGTTACAAAGCTCAAAATTCCAGGTATTAGACAGGATTCCTTTGATAATAAGCCATACAGTAGCACTAAAGCTATAGAATTGAATACAGATCATTCTAAAATAGCCACGTTCTGAGGTTTAATGGAAAAAAAAAGACATATGGATATATGTTGAAAAGATGTTAACCTCTACAGAATCTGTGAAAATTCTATGTATTTATATTTGCTGGTGAACAGCATAAAAATGGATGCCTAACCTTAGTGAATGGCCAAGGTTTAGCCCAAATAGTTTCAGATTTGTAGATCGGTGTCTGTGTGCTTGTAGAACAAGTATATTATTTTTGCACAAAAACAAGCACCAGTACTGGGGCATTGTCACGTACCTGATGGTGATGAGCCCGAATTGCAGAGGTCGGCCTCCCTTACGGCTCCCACTTGTGGCCCCCTGATAGGATAACAGAAGGCACAGGAGTAAGGAGTGGCACGGGTGCCTGGCAGGATCAACAAGAAGAGGTAGTGGGTTAGTCTAGTAGAAGCTTCCTTGCAGGAACTGGAATACCGGAACTGGATCAGCTCAGCAGACAGGATAGGTCCAATAGACTGGATCAGCTTAGCAGACTGGAACACCTCACCAGACAGGATCAGCTCAGCAGACAGGATAGGTCCAATAGACTGGATCAGCTTAGCAGACCGGATCAGCTCAGCAAACTGGACTGGAACTAGGACAAACTTGAATCGTTCAGCTGGACTGGAACTAGGACAAACTGGAATCGTTCAGCTGGACTGGAACTAGGACAAACTGGAATCGTTCAGCTGGACTGGAACTAGGACAGACTGGAATCGTTCAGCAGACTGGAGCAGACTGGATCAGCACAGAAGGTCAGACAGGCTGGGTCAGATATCGGGGCGGACAGCGAGGTACAGGGGTGTAGACAGAAGGGTAGTCAAAACAGGCCAAGGATCAGGTGCAGGCGGATGGCTGGAATAGTCACAGGTAAGCCGGGTCTTTCACAGGTAAGTCTCAGATCAGGTTTCAGATACTCAACGCTGTAGAGCAGACAGCAGGGATGGTGTGTGAGAGGCCGGCTTAAATACCCCGCCTGGCTCCAATAGGCGTGTGCACCCGTGCATGCACATGCATGCGTGATCGCAGGCGCGATCGGGAACCGCAAAATCAAAGTCGCCTGTTTCTGGCAGGATCTTCATGACAGGCATTAATACCTCAATGTGTTTGACTTGATGGATGTGTTTGGCCAGCGTGTTGTTGTTTTTTTGGCACCTAACCATCATCATAGGGGGCATAAAGTGTATCTAAACTCAAGGACAGCATTTTATGATATTACAGCCTACCAGTCTTTAGATATGGTGGCTGCATTCGTTTTCTTTTTTCCATATTGTTCTCCTATATTTTTACCTGATGATCCTGCCAGCAACAAATTCTTCTTATATGGGGACAATACTAACTCATTGTACTATGTACAGTATATGGTGGGGCAGTGTTATCATCTTGGAACAGAAAGCATGTTAGTACTAAAGTATACCTGTTACTCGCCATATCTTCATTCTTAGTGGAGGTGTTCTGTAGTCCACAGAAGTGAGCTGGGAAGGGTTGAAAATTATGCTGGTAATAACAATGCAGATTGTACAGCAAGTAAAGTGCTTGTAGGCAGGTGCAGTTTGTACTCCCCTCTGTAGATGGTGCTTGACTTAAACGGCAATACAGAAGGGAAGGAAGTTGAGAGGAACTCGATTCCGCTATGACTTCCTGGGTCATCTGCAGAGCAGCTGTTCAATTGGACTCTGGTGCCCTGTGTGACTTCCATAGTCATCTTGGGTGAGGACAATGCTTATTTAAGGGACTTTCCCCCCCCCTGACTTGGCATGCATTCTACGAGTGGAACAGCATCTGGTGTTTTGGTTCCAGAGGGATAGGGACAATGCAGGGACTCTGCTACTCTTTGCTTAGGAAGTCTCCCAGTTTGGTTGGAGTGGCCAGGCTACATTTCCTGATCCTCTTTGCAGAAGCTGTCGGCATCAAGTCAAGCTAAAGTGAGTGGCTTAAGATGGTTTGTGCTCATGTACCTGGCCTAGTTTTACCTTGTTGTAATTTTCTGAATTTTCTACAATACATAGTTCAAGTTACTTGGCCCCTGTGTGGCTTCTGCACTGCCCCAGCCTGCTGCACCCTGCTCACAAGCTTACTAGATTTCCACCATATTTGGCTTGTATTTTCTGCTCTCAATGAAATATTTAACAGACCAAATCGAGCAAATCAGAGAAACTTATAGGGTTGACATATGCTTGGGGCAAAATCCTTGCCATGAATTTTTCCAGATATCCAGGTTTAAAAAAGTATAATAAGCTAAATGGATTGGTACACACTTGCAGTTAGTGATGCCTTTGATTTGCTGCAAACTAATAACAGTACCTGCATTATCATACAGACTGTGCCTGTAAATGGATAACCAGTGCGGGTCCTGAACAATGACAGCTTAAAAAGCATTTCTATATTCTCACTATAGGGCACTTATAGTGAAAATGTATACGTTCATGCCTACTAAAAACATACAAATTTCTCCATGCTATGAAATGCCTGGGAAGGGATGTCACCCATACTATTAGGCCCCGTACACACGAGGAGACATGTCCGATGAAAACGGTCCGCGGACCGTTTTCATCGGACATGTCTCCTGGGAGCTTTTGGTCTGATGTGTGTACACACCACCAGACTAAAATCCCCGCGGACAGAGAATGAGATGACGTAGAAGACACCGATGTTCTCAAACACGGAAGTTCAATGCTTCCATGCATGCGTCAAATCAATTTGACGCATGCGTGGGATTTTGGGACGCTGGTTACACGTCATAACCAGCGGACATGTCCAATTAGGTGTACTAACCATCGGACATGTCCGATGCACATGTTTCCAGCGGAAAAGTTTCTTAGCATGTCCGCTGGAATTCTGTCCGCTAGGCCGGAAACCTGTCCACTAGGCCGTACACACGCTCGGACATGTCTGCGGAAACTGGTCCATGGACCAGTTTCAGTGGACATGTTCAGTCGTGTGTACAAGGCCTTAGGGTTCCATTGTTAGCTGCCTCTTCTGCATCTGCCTACACAGAGAAGCCACCACTGTCAGCCCAGCTTGGGACCAGACCAGAGCGGCTGCAGAACAGGTAAGTACAGTAATTTCTTCTTTACAGGGCTAGATAGATTTTTTTTAGAATATGGATGGGAGTAGGTTTAGAGCTAGTTAGGTTATTCTACTTTAAGCTTTCTTCACATGATCATAAATCATTGGTATTTGGTTACAAGTGCTATTTTGAAGTCTTTACATCATATTTTGTAAAAAAATAAATAAAAAATATTGATTTAAGTGAAGGACTGGTTTGTAGATATTGCTTGATAGTGCTAGCATGGTGGGGTTTGGTGGTTTATGACCTTGCAATTTAGTGGTCTTGAAGATTTTAAATTCTTGTGGTTTCAGCTTTACTGCTTTAGAGTTTCTTTGTGTTCCAAATCAAAACCAATATCAAATATGAAACAAATCTCCTCCCCTCCTTCATGATACCTGTTGAAATCAAGATGTTTTATTCACCTCCGTCACTCCTGAATCATTATTCTCACTGACTTCCTGGTTTGCGGTGCACATTCATTCTTGCTACATCACGGCCTAATGGGAACTACAGTTCCCATTAGGCTGAGCCTCCATGCCTGTGAGGGATAAGAGAGCATCTTCACGCAGGGCTGTAGTCATAGGGAGGGGGTGAGCACATTCTGCTTTCCACCATGCAAAACGGCTCAGATGCTGGTGGAAAGCAAGAAGAGGAGTGACAGGAAATGGCATTTTCAAACTTGGATTACTGTATTTTGGAGGTCAAAAGGAAAAACGAGGTAAGTGATATTTAAATGCTCTAGCTTACAGCAATCAATTGATCTAATAAAAAAACAAACCTTTAGTGTCCCTTTAAATGCTAGTAATCATGAAACAATATATTTTTAAATATCGCAAAAAAGAGGAAAACTTGTTTTAAACTACAATCTAGCAATGATTGCCAAAAAGAGTTTACAATATACAAAAAGTAATGATCATATGAAAATTCATGTTTGAAGATTTATAATTATCAGAAAGCCTGCACTGTCTTAATATGTTTGCACATTGCCATGTTAAATATAAAAATTTGCACATAAGCTGTCATAATTATATACTGAAAGATAAATGAATAGCATTTTATTTTATGAAGCGTAAATACCAGACAAGAAATTAGTGCATATTACATTTGGCACCAGATGACAGATCTCACTTATCCTAGCAATCAAAAAGAGTTTGAACCTGCCTGTACTTCACAGACAAAGATCTGTATCTGCCTTTTAATTTACTTACCTTTCAGGACTGATAGTATTTAGCTACCAATGTATATAAAGGGGAAAAAAATGAAATTTATGTTACCTGTGTGTGGGTATATTCCATGGGGGCTGAGTCACATTTCTTTCTGAAACTTCTATAGAAAGGCAGCAGGGATTGTTCATCACTTGTTTAAATCAAAAGTTGGCAGCAAAAACGTAAGCTCTATTTGAACAAAACTATATGCATACTATACCATAAACTTGCTCCATTAGGATCTGATATATATGGGATATGTTTGAAATAGCAATGATAAAGGTTTAACAAAGTGCATCGTTTTTAAAGGGTACATAGTTGCATCATTAAAGCCCACAATACAAGTTTTATTTGCTCAATTAGGTCTAGGGCGCATAAAAAGGATTTACTTACCTGATCCTCTGCGCCTCAGTACTGCTAGAATTGTATCTGCAGTGTCTTCTCAAAAAAGAGCCTAACTATAAAATAGAGGATGTTAAAGTTGCCTTTAAAGTCCTCCATTTTCTAGTTAGGCTCTTTTTTTTAATGCAATCTCTTAAGGATATGGTACCAGACACGGGGTGTCTAAAACCTAGGAGGTTCCCTAATGGAACTCTTTTCTCCCATCATTTATTCTCAGTGTCTTCTCAACCATGCTCCACTGGTATAAGGTTCTGACCAAGGTTTCGATGTCAAATTTTGATAGAGTTTTAGTCCTAGTCTATTGACTAAAATGGCATTTTAGTTTTAGTTGTATTTTAATCATCTAAATTGTTTTATTCTAAGCTGTATTTTAGTCGACTAAAATCTCCAGTACATTATAGTCAACTAAAATCAAATGGGGTTTGTTAAATTGTAATGCATTATTTAAGCATTTCTATAGAATTTTCAAACTAATTATATACACCCAGAGTAAATACTATGGAGCAGATCCACAAAGAAAGTACGCCGGCGTATCTACTGATACTTTCAAATTTCCTGCGTCGTATCTTTGTTTTGAATCCTCAAAACAAGATACAACGGCATCTGGGTTAGATCCGACAGGCGTACGTCTTCGTACGCCTTCGGATCTTAGATGCAATTCTTCGGCGTCCGCTGGGTGGCATTCCCGTCGTTTTCCGCGTCGAGTATGCAAATTAGCTATTTCTGACGATCTACGAACGTACGAGCGGCCGTCGCATTCTTTTATGTCGTCTCTAGTCTGCTTTTTTCGGCGTATAGTTAAAGTTGCTATTTGGTGGCGTACGCAATGTTAAGTATGGCTGTCGTTCCTGCGTATAATTTTAAAAATTGTATTTCGTTTGCGTAAGTCGTCCGTGAATCGGGCTGGACGTAATTTACGTCCACATCAAAACAATGATGTCCTTGCGACGTCATTTAGCGCAATGCACGGCGGGAAATTTAGGGACAGCGAATGCGCAGTTCGTTCGGAGCGGGGCAGCGCTTCATTTAAATGAAACACGCCCCCTACTCGCCAATTTGAATTACGCGCCATTACGCCGCGAAAGAGATAGACTACGCCGCCGTAACTTAAACAAAAAACAAGTAAGCTACGGCGGCGTAGCGTATCTCAGATACGCTGCGCCGGGGCAGATCTTTGTGGATCTGCCCCCTTATCTAATAACATGTTATTATTTATATTATTAAGGTTTAAACATGCACTACAGACAGTTTCATTAGCAAACAAAAATATTGCTTTTTCAAAAAGTGCAGATTTAAAATAATAATAAAAAAAACTGTAAGCTCTGTTGGCTGTAATGCCATTGCACATATGCAGTATTCCAAGAGACTGTCCACCCCCAGAGTGCGGATGAGCTCCATCTGCTGGGGGAGTGGAGGATCGTATAGGTTAAAGTGCTTCTCCTCTCCCCTAGAATAAACAAGCAATTAACTCTTGCAGTTGGGCTTTAAAGTATATCTAAACTAAACCTTTTTTTTTTCATATTTTGCATTAGTAGGGAAAGATTAAAACGTATAATTTCCTTTGTCTTTGTTCCACTGTCTAAACCTCCTATCCTAAATACACATCAGGAAGTACATGAAAATGTCTCCAAAGTTAGGGGACATCCCTTCTTAAGTGGCTGTCACCAGAATACGGGTCCCTCTATTCCTTTTTCAAAGACAGCTGTAAAATTTGCAGCTTTCATCACTTTTTGTCTCAGAGACAATAGATGCCAGGACAAATAGTGAGGGTAAGCATACCCAACAGGGACACAGAAAGCAGTAAAAACCTGACAGAGGTACTAACTCTTGCTTACTCTCTTTCTAAAAATATAAAAAAAAGTCTTTGGCTTTAAATAGACTTTAAATCCATTAGCATATCTACAATAATAAGGGATGTTATCTGGTAATAATATTATGTTGTGATGAATATTAACAAAGATTGTATCATTTCAGAAAACGATTATTCATTGGAACCTAAGGATGTAAGTGCCAGAGTCCTTTCCTCTCAGTCTGTACTTGTTACTTGGGTTGACCCAGTATATGAAAAGTCTGCAAAGATCGTCTCAAACAGGTAAGTTGTTGTGATTTTTATTTTACATGGTGCGCACCCCAAATTCATTCTGTTTACAGGTATGTGAATTTATTACCTGCACTGAAATTTGTTGTGCAGAGGCACGTTGGCGTTCTAGAGTGTCTTACAGATTTTTAAATGTTTTATTGTATACTAGCTGAATACCTGGCGTTGCCCGGTCTTCCTATCTTAACCTTTTGGGGAGGAAAATCATAGTAATATAAATATACCCATCTTTTATATAAGGGTGTAGGTAAGGGTTAATTTAACTGTCATATATTTTTATTTGGCATATAAGTAATATGTGTACCAGGTATTATTGAAATATCTCCAGGCGTACAGAAGTTATGTGGGAACATACATTTCCCATTTATTTGCATGGGACTTTAAACAAAAACCCTTACCCTCACAAATGGGGGTAGTTAAGGGATAAATTAACTATCCTATAGTTTAAGTGGACATATAAGTAACATGTGACCAAGTGTTATCGAAATATGTACAGCCGTTTGGAAGTTATAAAGTAACATGTATTTCCCATAGAGTTGAATGGGACTTTAAAGAAAAACCCCGACCATGGCAAATGGGGGTGGGTAAGGGTTAAACCACCTATCCTATGTTTGTTGCTGACATATAAGTAACATGTGTGCCAAGTTTCATGTTAATATCTTTAGCCGTTTGGACGTGATGCTGGAACATACATACATACATACATATACACGTTGAGTTTTATATATATATAGATTAAAGTGGTTCTAAAGCCTTAAGTTTCATTCTCTGTATTAAGGTAAAATACCTTCTGTGTCCAGGATTCCCCCTCCCCCAGCTCCCCCTTATACTTACCTGACCGATCTGGGTGAGCTCTCCTCTCTCTCCTTTCTCACAGGGAACATTGATAGCAACAGGAGCCATTGGTTCCTACTGCTGTCAATCAAATCCTGTGAGGAGGGAGCAGGGGAAAGGGCCAAGCCTGGCTGTATGTGTCTATGGACATTGGCAACATGGCTCGGGAACAAGACCACACATCTGTCCCCATAGGAAGCAGCTTCCTATGGGGGCATTTACCAAAGAGGAGGAGCCTGGAGGGCTGGTGGGGGAACCCAGAACCGGAGGTCCGAGGATGCACAGAGCAGGTGAGTATAACATGTTTATTATTTTTTATTTTTTTAAAACACCTAGGCGGCCTCAGGGGAAAGGGTTGAAATGCCTGGAGCCCTGTATTAATTAACTGGAATCATGTTTTATTTGTTGATCCATTGACCTTCATAGAGCTAGCAGACAGATTTTATCTCTGTACACTAAAAATTACCTTATGATGTAAATGGTGCAATAGATGTATGCCTGCATGAATATATATATATGTACAGTAGGTGAACGCGATATTGTGTCAATCTCGCTTCCTTTCTCGGCGAGATTGAGCACCTACGAGCCCCATCGCGGGAGCCAGCGCCGAGCTGGCTTGCCGCGATGGAGACAGAGCCGTCATAGAAGCGACGGGAGATCCGACTTGGATTCCCGCCAATTCTACACGTGTGCCGTGTGCGGCGTTTGTTATGAATCCTGAGGGGGAAGTCCCCGCCGGATTTTAAATAAAAATCCGGCATGGGTTCCCCCCTCAGGAGCATACCGGGCCCTTAGGTCTGTTATGGGTTGTAAGGAGAGCCCCCCTACGCCGAAAAAAACGGCGTAGGGGGTCCCCCTACAATCCATACCAGACCCGTATCCAAAGCACGCTACCCGGCCGGCCAGGAAGGGAGTGGGGACGAGCGAGCGCCCCCCCCCTCCTGAGCCGTACCAGGCTGCATGCCCTCAACATGGGGGGGTTGGGTGCTCTGGGGCAGGGGGGCGCACTGCGGCCCCCCCCACCTCAGAGCACCCTGTCCCCATGTTGATGAGGACAGGGCCCCTTCCCGACAACCCTGGCCGTTGGTTGTCGGGGTATGCGGGCGGGAGGCTTATCGGAATCTGGGAGCCCCCTTTAATAAGGGGGCCCCCAGATACCGGCCCCCCACCCTAAGTGAATGGATATGGGGTACATCGTACCCCTAACCATTCACCTGTAGAAAAAATGTCAAAGTTAATAAACACACCACACAAGGGTTTTTAAAATAATTTATTTTTCTGCTCCGGAGGCTCCCCCTGTCTTCTTTATTAGCTCTTTTACCAGGGGGAGCTTCTTCTTTGATGTCTTCGGGTGGGTGGGGGCCGCCGTCTGGTTCTCTTCCACCGCCGGGGGGGGTCGCTTTTAAAAAAGCCCCCACCCCCCGGCGGGTTTCCTCCGGCGTCTTCGGCGGGGGGGCTTCTTCTTCCGCTATCCCGACGGGTCTTCTCCGCTATCCGGGGGGTCTTCTCAACTCTCCGGGGGTCTCCTTCTATGTTCGCCGCTCTCCGCTGTTGACTCGGCGCACCCCGGTTCTTCGTCTCGCTGTCCGGTGCCTTCTTCCGTGCTGTACGTCTTCTTCTCCTTCCGTGCTGTGAGTTCTTCTTCCGTGGTGTGACGTCATGTTCTTCACTTCTCTTCTTCTCCCGATGTTGACACGTCGCCTTTCCTCGCTGCAATGACAAGTGCATGGCTTGCATCGGATTTATATAGACCTCACAATCCCATCATGCTCTGGTACCTACCCATGTGATACCTACCCACGTGGGTAGGTATCACATGGGTAGGTACAGAGCATGATGGGACTGTGAGGCCTATATAGGTCCGATGCAAGCCGCGCACACGTCATTGCAGCGAGGAAAGGCGACGTGTCAACATCGGGAGAAGGAGAGAAGTGAAGAACATGACGTCACTTATTAAAGGGGGCTCCCAGATTCCGATAAGCCTCCCGCCCGCATACCCCGACAACCAACGGCCAGGGTTGTCGGGAAGGGGCCCTGTCCTCATCAACATGGGTGCGCCCCCCTGCCCCAGAGCACCCAACCCCCCCATGTTGAGGGCATGCAGCCTGGTACGGCTCAGGAGGGGGGGGGGGGGGGCGCTCGCTTGTCCCCACTCCCTTCCTGGCCGGCCGGGTAGCGTGCTTTGGATACGGGTCTGGTATGGATTGTAGGGGGACCCCCTACGCCGTTTTTTCGGCGTAGGGGGGCTCTCCTTACAACCCATAACAGACCTAAGGGCCCGGTATGCTCCTGAGGGGGGAACCCATGCCGGATTTTTATTTGAAATCCGGCGGGGACTTCCCCCTCAGGATTCATAACAAACGCCGCACACGTGTAGAATTGGCGGGAATCCAAGTCGGATCTCCCGTCGCTTCTATGACGCGCTTGCTGGGATGTGCTGTCACTATTCCAGTGAGTGAGAGATGTCGGCGAGATCTCGGCACCATGTCGCCGAGAATCAGCGCGATGCTGTCGTGCTAAAAACACAATATCACAAACACCTACTGTATGTGTATATATATATATATATATAGATATATATAGATATAGATATATATATATATATATATATATATATATATATATATACACTTTGGCAGAACAAGCATGCAATTCCATAAAATGATCATTAAAAATGATTGGGCATATTAAGTGTAATGACTTTGGCTTCCTTTATGAACTTCTGCCCATTTGAAGGATGTGTTTTTTCTTCAAATGGTGCTGTTGAGAAACTATTCTCAGTGCTTTGATACTTTTCAGATGCATACAGTAAAGGAGAGAAGCTCATAAACTAGTCATGTCAAAGTACAAGCATCTGAATTCTTACTTCCTTTTTCATTTAAAATATTGCTCTTGTTGTTTTGTGATTTATAACCATTACATCAAATAGGTATAGTTACTTAGTTTAGAAGTCACAGATGTTTATTTTAAGTACCTATAAATCTAAGAGACGTGAGTTTATGAAAAAATAACCTTTTTTCGAATCCACTAACAAAGGTACAAATGTTTTTCATGATGTAATATTCTAAATATAACCTAGAAAATGTGTGCCTGTTTATCTTGAACATGGTATTTTTTAGACTTTTTTGCTTGTTGTTGACTGTGATAATTTTGTGCATGAGAGTTTTCATGTAAGATATTAAGTATGTACTTTGGGCCAGATTCACAAAAGGAATACATCGGCGTATCTGCTGATACGCCGTCGTATCCCTGTTTCTATCTATGCGATTGATTCATAGAATCAGTTACGCATAGATATCCCTAAGATCCGACAGGTGTAATAGTTTTACACTGTCGGATCTTAGGATGCAGTACCGCGGCCGCCGCTGGGGGGGAGTTTGTGTCGTAAACCAGCGTCGGGTATGCAAAGTAGCAGTTACGGCGATCCACAAAACTTTTTCCCGTCGTTACGTCGCCGCAAGTGTTAGTTTGCCGTCGCAAAGATAGGGCACCTTTTACAAAGTGTAAACTTACTACACCATGTAAAAGTATACCCGTCTTTCCCGCGTCGCTTTTGAATTTTTTTTTTAATTTTTCTTTTTCCCGGCGCAAGTCTTTTTTACCCGTCGCAATTCACACAACGTTGGCGCATCGTAATTTCACGCAAAGCACGTCGGGAAATTTGCGACGGGAGCACACCTAATTTAAATGGGACTCGCCCCATTTGAATTGGCCCGTCTTGCGCCGGACGAATTTAGGATACACCGCCGCAAATTTCCAGGTAAGTGCTTTGTGGATCGGGCACTTAGCCAGAAAATTTGCGGCGGTGTAACCTAAATTGGTTACGTTACGCTGCGCCGCCTGGCTGTGAATCTGGCCCTTTATGTATAATGAAATACACAGAAAGAACAGCAGGAATCACTGACAAGGAATATAACTGTAAAGGAAACACCATTACTGTAATCAAAAGATTTTGAAAAATGTGTCCATTGGATGGCCCTTAAAAATGTCCATTCATAAAAGGCATTCAGAAAAATGAAAAGTATAAAAAGAGACATAAATGGGAAGAAAATAAAGTGGAGAGGAGGTACACAGTAGTGACAAAGAGATATTGAAAGATGCAGGGGGCATAGTGGGGTATTTTTACATTTTAACGTGGGGGAGTCGCTTTTAACCCCCGCTAGCGGTCGAAGAAAGGGTAAAATGCGTCTATGTATCGCCCCCCCGAAAAAAAATTAGCGGACGCCCATGCCTGTGTGGTTTCTGTCACAAGTCTCAATCTTGGCCACAGGGAGAGTTTTGAAGAATTGCTTTTAAAGAAAGGAAGCCTCTGAGTGTTTTGATGAAGCTTCCACTCCCTGATGGTTAAACCTTCTCACTGGGACAATCAAACACTAAGATATTGTGTAATGTAATTGTTCATCATTTATACAGTTGTTTTAGTTTATCTCTAATGTCTTTGGGAATTAAGTCTTAGTTTTCACAGCTGTGCCTTCGATGCAAAACCAGAATAATACTCCCTTAACTGTGAGGAGTTATCTGAAAATCAAGCCATTTTTTTTTATGATTTACTGGTAGAGGCCAATTATAAGACAACTTTATCTCTTTTATGCCATTAGTTCTCACCTGTGTAAACAGAACTTCCAGAACACAGGAATTATACACTTGAATAAACAAATTTCTTGCTTTTCTTAAGAATTTTTCCATTCTAAATCTGTTTCATAAACAACTCTGACTTTCAGGAATTACATTTTCTAACTCTTCCCTGCTCCATCCAAATAAAAATGTTTATTTGCTTCAGTCACTTATTTTTTAATGCTGTCATTTGCCATTTGTGGACTATTTATAAAGTGGTTTCCTCCTTTTATCTAACACTGCTGGGAAGGCACAATGAAGAAGTGGCATAAGAGGGTTGTGGTTCTGTGTAAACTTTGGAAGAAAACACAGACAAGGAGCTGTCCAACATCCAGTACTGACAGTTGCATTCTTTAGATTATCTGTCTGTTGATTTAACTCTGTCTGTTAAAACTTTAATGTAATATGGCAGCATTCGTTTCTTTTTATTGGCTAAGTACATTTTCCACAAGTACAGAAAATGGCTAGAACTGGACTAAAATCTTAAGAAATGCTATCAGTCTTTCCAGTTTTCTTTGGTAACCTACAGAACACCCCTTGCCATAGTTTATAAAAATGAGAAGAGGGGAAGTTTTTTGCAGATAAAATCATGACCAGTGTAGTCAGGGTATCCCTCTTACCATATCCCTTTTCCATCCCCATACCTTTTTGCCCTCCCCACCCCCTTCACATAACCATAATAATGAGACCACACCTGAGTTTGGAGTATAACTGGCCATAACAGCCTTTTTATTATTACCAAAATAATTAAATAATTTCCAAATAAACATTTTAACAGCAATTTTTTTTAACACACACACAGCCTGTTGGTCTGTGATGGCACCCGAACTTAAAAACATTACCACCACTACACTGCGTGACCATTTTCCAAAACAGGCCTCCAGCTGTATCACAGTTTGGAGACAAACCCTTTTTCCCGCCACCATACCCATATTCCAGCAGACACCGTTCCACAGGAATACCCCAGAGGGGACCATACCACAGATATACCCCCCACACTTCCATCAGATCTGTTATCTTCCACCATCAAAGACCAAGAACACCGCTGTTCCACTGCTGTTATGACGACCTGCATCCAGAAATCCTGAAAAAAAAAGAAACAAAAACCAACCATACAAACATAGGAAGGGTGGGTGGGAAAACTGCCTCCTTCCGTTCCGTCTCCCGTCTGACTGTGCCCACAAGGCCCCGCCTCCCCCTCTTATACTGAACCTCCCCTCACTAAACTTTTCCACAGTCTGCTCCTCCTTGCAACCTCCTCCCCAAGAAAACCTAACCCTGTGCAGGCTCCCTTGCACATGGTCATGCCCCAGCACTCCGTTACTGTTTTTTCTGTCCTCTCCACTCCGGGCCTCACTGGAGAGCAGCCTCTGGTGAAAATGCAGCTCATCTATGGATATAGTACACTCTAGGGAATGAAGTGCTTTACTTGCTTTACTTTACGATTCTGCAGTAGTTGTCCACTGACCAAATGAGTAGGTGTGTGTGATCACACGCTATCTACTGAAACAGAGCTCAGATTGGCTAATACTCCCCTTTAGCAGTCATTCTGTAAAATTCATTAAAAAATCGTACAGTAGATAGTAATTAGAAACTTGTCTCATAGTAGCGTAACAAATGGTGCACCTTAAAAAAATGCATATATGTACTGTTATGGTATATATGCTATAATTACCTATCCTATCTTCATGCTATCCATGTTTTTTATGGACCTTGCTTTGTGCATTGGTGGATGAACAGTCATTTTTGAACAGGAAGGAACTATCCCCAAACTGTTCCCACAAAGTTGGGAGCATGAAATTGTCCAAAATGTCTTGCTATGCTGACACCTTAAGAGTTCCCTTCACTGGAACTAAGGGGCCAAGCCCAACCCCTCTAAAACAACCCCACACCATAATCCCCCCTCCACCAAATTATGTGGACCAGTGCACAAAGCAAGGTCCATAAAGACATGGATGAGCGAGCTTGGGGTGGAGGAACTTGACTGGCCTGCACGGAATCCAGACCTTAACCCGATAGAACAAATTTGGGATGAGTAGAGACTGCGAGCCAGTCCTTTTTGTCCACTCAGCTGAAGCTGTTATAGCTGCAAAGGGTGGGCCAACTCAATGTTGAACGCTACGGACAATAACTGGGATGGCATTAAAGTGTGCAGGACGGTTCAGACACAGATACCCTATGTTGTTGGCTGCATTTTGAACCTTGTTTGTGCAGCTCTTCCTTCTGTAACCTCCTGTTTATAGTTTGCCTTAATAAAATATTTGAACAAGAATAATTCTTGATCAAAGATGGCTTCATCCTTCTGCAGAGAAAAGCAGATAAACACATTGGGCCAGATTCACGTATAGCGGCGTATCTTTTGGCCGGCGTAGCACATCCCATTTGCACTACGCCGACGTAACATAGTGAGGCAAGGCCAGTATTCACAAAGCATTTGCTCCCTAAGTTACGTCGGCTTAGCGAAAATGGGCCGGCGTAAGCCTGCCTAATTCAAATTAGGCAGGTAATGGGCGTGCTACATGTAAAGTAACCGTGACCCCATGTAAATGAATGGCCGTTGGTACAGCGCATGCGCGCGCAGGCTCAGAATCACGTCGCAAATACTCCCTACGATACGACGGCTCAATGCGTACGACGTGAACCTAACTTACGCCCAGCCCCATTTACGTACGACTTACATAAACAACGTAAAATCTGACGGCAGTTCCGACGTCCATACCTTGCATGGGCTGCGCCACCTAGAGAGGTGTTTTATCTTTACGCCGGCGTATGTCTTGCCTAAACGGCGTAGCTTACTGCGACGGGCATACGTACATTCTTGAATCGGCGTATCTTGCTCATTTACATATTCGACACGTAAATCAACGTAAACGCCCCTAGCGGCCAGCGTAAATATTCAGCCAAGATACGACGGCGTAGGAGACTTACGTTGGTCGTATCTTGGCAACAGTGAGGCGTATCTCATTTTAAGAATGCGCGCGAAGATACGACGGCGCTCATTCGGACTTACAGCGGCGTATCTACTGATGCGCCGTCGTAAGTCTCTATGAATCTGGCCCATTGTCAAGGGGAGTTCAACGCCTGTGTTACATTTACACATGCATGCACTCAACAACAAAAATATATAGGCTGCTTTTTTGGATAGGGAGGAATGAGATGATAGCCATGATAAATGCCATTTAATTTCTTTGTCACACTTTACAATTCAACTCAAACCTTAACAGACATTTTTATTTCACAGACGTTACACAATTCGCTATCGAGAAAAGGGAGAGTCTGCACGTTGGGATTACAAAGATATAAATACTCGGCGTGCACTGGTAGACAAACTAAATCCTGATGCTATGTATGAATTTTCCGTCCGTATTTCTCAAGAAGATCAAGACGGCCAGTGGAGCTCCTCAATTTTTCAAAGAACTCCAGGATCTGGTAAATCTTATTTAAGTGCAAAAAATACCTAACCCAGTTAAATAAAAACAAAACAAAACAAAAAGAAATAGTGATAACGTCACCAATAGGCTTACTATGGGCATCCGTTTACATGTGTCCCTCCTCTACACTGAAGCTGTTGTTGGTACCCAATCACGTGACTGGACCAGAGTGCCTTAAGTATACAGATCATTCCCTCCACATGGTAGATAGAATAGGCTTAGAAAGGGGGCGTAGTGGATTTAAGTATAGTCAGTGTTTGACTGCACTTCCAATTAAGGAATACATACTTGAAAAGAATATATTTTTTTAAGCCAGAGTATAGTGTAACTGTATGCTTTAATTACTTATTATCATTTGGTAGCTAACCCTGACACTGCCAAAGTGTTGCACGTTGTCACTTTAAAATAGTTCATTTTGACCAAGCTGGCCCAAATTAACTATTTCCTACACTAATGGGTGCACCTGTTAGGCACACTGTATAAACTGTATATAGCCTCATACATACAGTATACAGAACTGTGTTATGGTTGTGGGACACAGAGGAAAGCAAAGGATAACACAATATCCACCTCAGCCAATCAGAGAAAGCTTTACAGTATATACAGTATATAAATTCAGTGAATTCAAAGCTGCCCATGAATGGCTAAGTTCTGCTCAGCTCAACTCAATTTTGTTCTGGATATAAAAACGGGGTGTCTGTGTCCTCAGCCAGAACACATTGCTATATACTGATTGGCTGCTACTGCTGCCCCTTTTACTTTCAGTCTAACTTCTTCTGTACAGGGGATTGGAATAAGGCTGATGTCAACATTAAAGGCTAAGGGCTAGATTCAGGCTAAGATACGAGCGGCGTAAGTCTCCTACGCCGTCGTATCTTAGGGTGCATATTTACGCTGGCCGCTAGGTGGTGCTTCCGTTGATTTCGGAGTAGAATATGCAAATGAGCTAGATACGCCGATTCAGAAACGTACGTGCTCCCGGCGCATTTTTTTACGTCGTTTACATAAGTTTTTTTTCGGCGTAAAGTTAGTCGAACAAATAGCTGGCCTAGCCAATGTTAAGTATGGCCGTCGTTCCCGCGTTGAAATTTGCAAATTTTACGTTGTTTGCGTAAGTTGTCCGTGAATGGGGCTGAACGTAATTTACGTCCACGTCGAAACCAATACGTCCTTGCGGCGTACTTTGGAGCAATGCACACTCGGATATGTCCACGGACGGCGCATGCGCCGTTCGTTAAAAACGTCAATCACGTCAGGTCACCAGTCATTAACATAAAACACGCCCCCCTGTTCCACATTTGAATTTGGCGCGCTTACGCCTGCAGATTTACGCTTTGCCGCCGCAACTTACAGAGCAAGTGCTTTGTGAATACTGCACTTGCCTCTCTAAATTGCGGTGGCGTAGTGTAAATAACATACGCTACGCCCGCACAAATTTACGTCCCCCTACCTGAATCTAGCCCTAAGTTTGTATTTTTTTTTCGAAATTCGAGCACCCCTATGTACTTCTTTTGCAGAAATAAAAAGCTTTCTACCCTCCTACTCCAAGAGATCACTACCAACCACCTCTGCAGGTGCACGTTTTTTAAATGAATCAGTGATCAGTGTTCTCACTAAATACATTCATACTACATAGTTGATGGTACATCTAAAGGAGATTGTACAATCAGATTGTACAGTATAGTGTATGGTGAGCTTTAGGCCCCTTTCACACTTATGCGACTTCAAAGTTGCACGATTTAACTGTGATTTTGCCGCGATTCGCGACCGCGATTTTAACAAGACCCCACCCCAAAGCACCTTGCCCCCATGTTGATGTGGACAAGGACCCCTTCCCGTCAACCCTGGCCATTTGTTGTCGGGGTCTGCTGGCGGGGGGCTTATTGGAATCTGGGAGTCTACATCGTACCCTACCCATTCACTTTGGGGGGAAGTGTCAAGAAAAAAAACACACTACACAGGTTTTTAAAGTAATTTAGGCAGCTCCGGGGGGTCTTCTTCCGACTCCAGGGGTCTCTTCTGACTCTCTGCTCTCTTCTCCCTCTCTCCGGTGCCTTCTCCGCATGATGGGACTGCGATATCCTATGGGGCGGGGTCACCGGGTGACATCACCCGGTGACCACGCCCCATGCCTATATAAATGGTTGCGCATGGGAGCGTCGTGTCAACATTGGGACAAGAGAAGAGGGAAGAAGCCGACGGGGAAGACCGGGCCGCCGCTAGTAAAAGACCTGCAAGAAGATAGCGGAGCCCGGCAGAAGGCAGAAAGCACCGGAGAGCGCGGAGAAGGCACTGGAGAGCGAGAGAAGAAAGCGGAGAGTCGGAAGAGACCCCTGGAGTCGGAAGAGACCCCTGGAGTCGAAAGAAGACCCCCGAAGTCGGAAGAAGACCCCCGGAGCTGCCTAATAAATTACTTTAAAAACCTGTGTAGTGTGTTTTTTTTCTTGACACTTCCCCCCCCAGGTGAATGGGTAGGGGTACAATGTACCCCATACTCATTCACATAGGGTGGGGGGCCAGGATCTGGGGGCCCCTTTATTAAAGGGGGCTCCCAGATTCCGATAAGTCCCCCGCCTGCAGTCCCCGACAACCAATGGCCAGGGTTGTCGGGGAAAGGGTCCTTGTCCTCATCAACATGGGGGCAAGGTGTTTTGGGGTGGGGAGGCGCATGGCTCGCTCGTCCCCACCCCCTTTCCTGACCGGCCGGGCTGATGCTCGGATAAGGGTATTGATTTGGGGCGGACCTCACGCTTTTTTTTGGCGTGGGGGTTCCCCTTAAAATTCATACCAGACCTATGGGCCCGATATGCTCATGAAGGGGAACCCATGCCATATTTTTTTTCAAAAAAATTGCTGTGGAGTTCCCCTTCATGCACAAGTCGTGTACCAGTTGTGTACAAGTTGCTTGCCAAAGTCGGATCTGTTAATACGGAATCCGACTTTGAGCCGACTTCAGAAAAAAAGTAGTACAGGAACTACTTGGAAGTCGGCACGACTTAAAGTCGTGCCAATATAAATGGTAGTCATCGAAAATCATGAAGAATGACTTGTCATACGATTTTGCCATCCAAAATCGTGGTACAAGTCGTATAAGTGTGAAAAGGGACTAACAGAACCCAGGACATACTTGTCCTGTTTTCAATACTACAGCTCTATCCACATAGGCTGTTATCTGATTGTGCTGCTCCTGCACACTCTGCTAAATGAATGATCTATGTGAGATGAAAGTTAAGGTAGAAAATAAATAAATAAATAAATGTATTTAGTGAGAACAGTGCACACTGATTGCATTTAAAAAATGTACACCAGCAGGGGTGGGTGGTAGTGATGTCCTGGAGTAGGAGGGTAGATGATGTAGGGTGTGTGTTAATGAGGTCAGCTGGTCAACTTCTTCCTGTGTCATAACCTAAAGCATGGGTACCCAACCTTTTGTAGAGCGAGGGCCACTTAAGCACCTTGGCAACCAGTCGCGGGCCTCAATGAGCAGAGCGGGTGGATGGCATGTCCGTGTCTGCTCTGCATATGCAGAGCGGACACGGACACAACCTACGATACTTTTTAGCGGATCATATTGGAGGTAGAACACAAGTCGGTTTGTGTCTGCCACTACTTAGAGGTGAATGGAGGGTCCAATTGGTCGGACTGACCATGTGAAAGGAGCCCAAGGCTGCTTTCACACTGATGCACTGAGGTTCAACGGTGCAACCTAGTGAGCCTTTGGCTTTCCTGCACTTTGCAATAGACTTCTATTATATTCTGCAGGTTTGGTGCACTTTCAGAAAGTACAGGTAACCCGCAGGTAATCTGCACCTGCGGATCAGTTTGAAAGCAGCCCAGTAACCACTGCATAACAGACATGCCCATATATATATTGTGATTTTAGTAATAAACTGACCTTTAGAAACAGTATTCTATTCTATTCCATCCCAGAGCAGAAGGTTGCGGGCCACATCAGAGGGCTCCGCGGGCCACATGTGGCCCCCGGGCCACTGGTTGGGCATCCCTGACCTAAAGTCTGACCAGGAAGTAATGGAGAAGTTTTTATACAACAAGCACTGACACTGTGGTAAGGGCTGTGTAGAATAAATAGAAACCTTTCTATTTTCTGCAAGAATGTTGCATAGGGGAGCTGGGATTTTTTTTTTAAAGTGAACTTGGCCTTTAAGGCACTTTGCAGTGATAATGTATGCTAATATGGTAAAAAATAAAAACACTACTAGACATTATTACTCTGTAAAAGAAAGAAGAATATTTTTTGTAGAGTATTCAAGGAGGACGCATTTAATAAAAAAGGAAATTACAGACAATAACAACATTTTGTGAGTTAAATGCTTTAACTAGTCTTTCATATTTGTTTCCAAAGCTCCAACCACTGCGCCAGAGAACCTGTATGTGGAATTAATAAATGGCAAAAATACAGCTGTGACTGTCACATGGGATGAACTCTCTGATTCTGCTGGCAAGATAAAAGGTAAATTGTGCAGAACATAACAATTATTTTTCAAATATCATACCTAATATCTATGTTGTTTTGTTTTTTGTTTTTGTTTTTATGTTAAATCTGTTTTATTACGTTTCAAGCATTTTTTAAACCATATTGAATAAACAACAAACAAGGAATAACAAATTTCCACTGAGTGTACAAGTATACATTAGGATCGGAAGGACACTTAATGGGAAAGTAATGGGAAATCAAGTAACTAGTAGACAACTATAAACAGTGGTGTAGAAAACAGAAAAAAACAAGGCCTGAGTGTGTGGTGAATTTACCGGCAAGATTACTATAAGAATATATATAAAAAAAATAAAGGTACAGGAGGAGGATTAAAAAAGGCGGAGAAATATGGAAAGAGAAAAAAAAGGGGGAGGAGGGGGGGGGGAAGAAAGGGAAAGTGGGGAGAAGGTATATCAAGCTACTCATGATAGGGCCTAGGGGAAACAGTAGGAGCTGTATCTGCTATAAAATAGTCAAAATCAGAAGAGAACCAGAAGTGCAACCAAACGGTCCACATAATAGTGCGTGCCTCACTTTTATCAGTATCCCACAATAACATCCATTCAATCCTGTCCTGGACAGGCCATTTCACATGCGCAATCCGCTAGAGAGGGGACCACTGGTTAACACCAAGATCTAGCAATAACTGAACGTGCAGCCATCAGCAAATGGTGAATTAAGTTCTCTTGATTTGTTTGTATGACCCCGCTAACATAGATAGGACTGTTAAGCGGAGTTCATTGGGATATTGTTTTTTTTTTTTTTTTTTAATGGCAGGCTTACAGTCTTCCACTACCTTATCTGCTAATAGAGCTTTTTGACTAAAGCACTGCTTTAAAACAATATTTAAACACTAACTATACTAGTAATAAAATTAAAAAGGGCTATGCCAAAAATAAAAAAATAAACAATTACATTTTTTATTTATTGTTGCACAGTAACAAAATTACTAGTAACAAAATACTTACTGTATATACTCGAGTATAAGCCAAGTTTTTAAGCCCTTTTTTTAAGGCTGAAAATTCCCGCCTCAGCTTATACTCGAGTCAGTGTACCTGAAATTCTTGATAGGCTGCGGGCATCCATTGTTTAAAAGTCACGGTCTCCTCCTGGTCTCTTCTGTGATAGGCATTTCCCAGCAGACACAGTTCCGCCTATCACGAACGTTCTCTCATCCTTGGACTCAGTTTCCCAGCAGACACTGTGTTCAGTGTTCCGCCAATCACAGACGTCCTCTTGCCCGAGGATGAAAGGACGTCCATAATTTTTTTTCAAAATTGTCGCTCTATTTTTGTTTATAGCGCAAAACATAAAAACCACAGAGGTGATCAAATACCACCAAAAGAAAGCTCTATTTGTGGGAAAAAAAGGACGCCAATTTTGTTTGGGAGTCACGTCACACAACCGCGCAATTGTCAGTTAAAGCGACGAATAGCAAAAAGTGGCCCGGTCATTGACCAGCAATATGGTCCGGGGCTGAAGTGGTTAAAAAATAACAAAACAGTAAAGTTAGCCCAATTTTTGGGGATATTGTGAAAGATGATGTTACACCGAGTAAATAGATACATAACTTGTCTCCTTCATGTAAAAATTATATTTTGTTCCTGGAAAATTACTCAGGACCCCCAAACATTATATATATTTTTTAGCAGACACCCTAGGGAATAAAGTGGCGGTCATTAAATTGTTTTATTTCCAACGGTATTTGCGCAATAATTTTTCAAACGCCTTTTTTTTTGCCCAAAAAAAGCGGTTTCATGAATTAAAAAATAACAAAGCAGTAAAGTTAGCCCAATTTTTAGGGATAATGTGAAAGACGATGTTACACCGAGTAAATAGATACCTAACTTGTCATGCTTTAATATTGCACACACTCATGGAAGGATGCCAAATTTCGGGATGTAAAAATCTCCATAGGCGAAGCTTGATTTTTTTTTGACAGGTTACCAGTTTAGAGATACAGAGGAGGTCTAGTGCTAAAATTATTTCTCTCGCTCTAATGCACACGTCAATACCCCACATGTGTGGTTTGAACGGCGTTTACATATGTCGGCGAACTTACATGCATGTTCGCTTCTGAGTGAGAGCTACTAGGGATGGGGGCGTTTTATTCCTATTACAAGGAACGTAAATATCCCTTGTAATAGGAATAGTGTGTGATAGGTCCTCTTTATGGAGAGAGGCGGGGTCAATAAGACCCCACATCTGTCCTTCAGGCTGGAAAGCATGAGATCGGAAAAAAAAAACACTGATCTCATGCTTTCAGCCGCGATTGCAGCTGTGTTTATGTTTATGTTTTTAGATCTCTATGCTCCTCATTCGGCAGCGGACGATTCGTTCTCCGGGCCTCCGATGGCACGGGAGAGCCCGGAGAAGCACCGGATGGCGGTGGGAGGGGGGATGTCCCCTCCCACCACCTGTAAGAATGATAAAGTGGTGGAACTGCCGCGATGATCGTTCTTATGGTGTGAACAATCGCCGGCTGTAAAAACGGATATCTGAATGATGCCTGTAGCTGCACCCATGATTCAGATATCCCCCACTGAATTCCAGGACGTCATATGACATCCTTGTAATGTCACACCATTAACTTTCCACTAAGTACGCTTCTTTCCCAGTCAACTCTCTTCGTTTCCTTCTTTCCGAATACCCTCTCACTTCCTGCGGCCTATTTAAACTCCCAGCACTGACAGGAAGGTGTTCCTCTATTGCTGACAGTACGCCACTGTCAGCTGGGCTTCCAGACTCACCTGATCTAAGCTCCAGCTTCCTGAACTGGATCACCAGGACTCCTTGTTTGATTTACCTTTATGTTGCTTATGCTGGAATAAGCACTATTTACTTTACTGAGGCTGTGATGATAGAACCCAAACTCTTAACTGAGTTAAGAGTGAAACCTGGGTTCGAACCTGAGAAGTCTCCGCAGTTGCGATCCATAAACCTGAAACTAATTTGGCGTATTGTTACAATCCTACAGTACAGAAGTGGTTAAATTTTGCCTTGGAGTCAGGGCCGGTGCTACCACTAGGCAGCCGCCTAGGGCGCACTGGAGAGAGGCGGTGGCACTACCACCCAGGGTGCCCGGCCACCGGTGATCCTACTCCCTCTCAGCAACTAACTCAACAGGCAGCCGCTCCACTATAGAGTCCAGTTTTAGAGGCGCTGGCACAGCAGCGGTGGAGGAATGGAGGAAGGAAAGAAAACATCCCCTGTGCGCCCCTGATCATTACAGTGCCACTGGCAGTGAGTGTGACCTGTCTGTGTACCTGCGGTCACATCATTACCGTCCACCACCAGTCTGCCTCTGATATACCGCTCTACCTCCGCTACAGCCAGCCAGCTCTGCCTCTGAGCCTCTGCCTGTCGCCGAGAACCAGATTGATGAGATCATGCTGAAAGTACAATAACCGCGGCAGGTACTGTATGTCTCTTAGGTGGGACCTGGGCCCCCATACCCATTTTAAGGCCAATTTATAGAAGATAAGCCAGCCAAGTGGGGTCTAGCAAAATGAACAAGTCATTTCCCATAGACTGCAATGGTATTTATGGTATAACTTTTGCCCATGTTAGGCTCTTTGTTTGCCCACCCGGACTCGGGGGTGTTTGTCCCATCTCTAATTTTGTAGCATGCTGGATGATGTGATTCATTTTGGACAGGGCTTTGCCTCTGCATTTCTGGTGATCTGAGCATGCCCAGGGACTTAGATTTTTTGATGTTGCTTTTTGTGTGTGAACAGCATTTGGATGTTTCTGAGCATGCTCATAGAGTGTGTTTTTTGGGTTAGTAATTTAAGGACATCCTTAACAGGTGTACCCACTTTAAAGTTCAGTCTCTACATTGGGTGAACTTGTGTTTTGTGTGTTTCATGGGCTGTGCATTTTTTTTCTATTGCCTCATTAGCACACAAGCCTATATTATATAAAGCTTGCATAGAGCAGTTGTTACCTGCCCTGAAAAGAGGCCAGATTGTGTGTGGGGCCTGCTGGCAAGATTAAATTGGTGTGTCCTTATCGAATGTCTTTGCAAAACAGATATGTTTTTGATCAAGGGTTTTTTGACTGGTTGACTTTTTAGGGTGTTCACTTTGATGTATTTGTCTGTGCTGCATTATTTTGCTAAATATTTCTCAAGATGTTGTGACTAATTAATGTTTACATCCTTAATAGATGTCTGGGTCTATTTATCCTGTTTCCAAAGCATAAACCATATTCTGTTTACTGTCTCAAATGAACCTATGTTTATTTATTTTTTAATATTTATTTTTTTTGTTTATTTTTTTTTGTTTGTTTTTGCTTTCCTTGTTTTGTTGACCAATAAAATTACTTTCAAATTTTGAAGTTTGTTTTTTGTTTGTTTTTAATGCTACAGATTTTGACAGCTTCAGCTGAAATAGGCTTATTGGCCTAACAAAACAGGTGTGATTTTTGTCTCGATGCTCCTTTCCTGGTGCGTATGCATGGATTGTTTGCTGCCATGTATAATCACCAGGAAAGGAAAAATACAGAGTGGTAAGTATTCATTTTTTCCTTTTTACTGCAGTGGTTCTCAGCCTCAGTCCTCAAGTACCCCCGACAGGACATGTTTTGTGGATTTATCTTATCAAGAATTGCTGTCCAGACTGTCTTTTAAAGCACATGTGCAAGATGAAGGAAAACCTGCAAACATGGCCTGTTGGGGGTGGGTATTGGTGGACAGGCTTGAAGTGCTGATTCACAGCACTGTGCTTAAATCTAGCACAAGGCAATCCTATTCTAATTGTGGGTGTTTGAGGGAAGTCAAGTGAGTGTTAGAACCCCTGCTTGTGTTTTTTGGGTTGAGCTTTGTGTCCCTTTTCTTAAAATTGTCTTCACTTCCTGTCACACAGCTGAACAGGAAGTGAGGTTAAAACCCTACCAATGTTTTTTTCTTGGGGACACACAGGTCAATCTAACTAGTGTCCCCATTAAGCAAATTGCACTCCAGCACTGCTGTGTACACCAAATGATTAGTTAGTTTTGGGTTTAGTAAAGGCAAAGCCACTCTGCAGTACAAGCGTAGTCACTGAAAATCTGAGGGGAAGAACTGATGATTTTAACATCCAATCATGTAGAAGCAAAGTTCTTTTTTTTTTGTTCTTTTCTTCCTTGCTTGTCCACTTGTAGTGCAAAGTGGATTTGCCTTTAGTAAATGGACCCCAAAGTCCACGATCCCTAATAATTTGGGGTGTACACAGCAAAATGCTAGAGTGCAATTTACATAATGGGAAACTATTTAGATTGATCTGTGTGTCCCCAAGAAAAGACATTAGTAAGGTTTTACCCTCACTTCCTGTTTGGCTATGTGACAGGAGGTGCATGAATTTGAAGTAGAAAGTGACAACATTTGTGAAGTGTCTTCACCCTATCAGGGGTGCAGACATCCCCAAAAAATGAACAGACTTTTAATCCCTCTGCAATCTAGCCCCAAGTAAAAAAAAGAAAGGATTTCATTTATTTTAAATTTGCAAAGACATATTCCTCAGATCAACTGTGATGCACGTCAATGGCCCATTTAGCCATTGTTTAATAGAAAACAGCAGTTGCCTTTCACTTGAAACATTTGTTAGTCCGATCCTGGAAATCTGCTTTACTATCACTTTCCCTAAAAATTGGGGTCTTGCACGTAGATGCGCGACCACCGTGTATTGGATATGCGCATATGTGGTTCTCGGAAAGCGGTGGCCAGCACACAGGACATCACACCCCTACAGGAAGTTGCTTGTACTGCTGCTAAAGGTCTCTGAGGAAGGGATGATACTTATTTGCAAATGAAGAAAATTGTTTATTTAACATTGGGTGGTGTTTGTGGGGGTTCCTAACACACATTCATACATATTAGCAATGCTGTATCCTGGCCTATTGGCATGGTTATATTCTTAGTCCTCTCAATAAAATTATCTGAAATTTGTGCTTAAAGTAGAACTATAATCAATACTTTTTTTTTTTCCTTTTGGATAGGGTGAGGGAGGGAGGGTTATAGCCCCTGTCAGTTTATTTTGTACCATCCCTGTCCAATTGAGAAGATTTGCCTTCACTTCCTGCCCCATAGCCAAACAGGAAGTGAGAGAAAAACTATGCAAATTAGGGAATCCAATGCCCCCCTCCCCCCCAGAACTAGTGTGTGCCCCCCCCTGAAATTTTTTGGGCGGGTCATAAAAAACAGGGTGTTTCCTTGACAGGAAGGGGTGGGTCATTTTTCTATTAGGAGGTTCAGAAGTTTAGACAGGCCTAGGGCAGCACAAAACCTAAATATACTACTGCATATTAGGGCTTATTTAAACAGGATCCGATTTACAGAATGTTTTTAGCTTGTGGGAATAAACCCACGCAGGCACAGGGAGAACATGCAAACTCCAGGCAGATGGTGTCACGGGCGGGATTCGAACCAGCGACCCTTTTTGCTGCTAGGTGAAAGTGCTATCCACTACACCACTGTGCTGAACGAACATGATTGCGGCTGAAAGCATGAGATCAGTGTTTTTTTCCGATCTCATGCTTTCCAGCCTGGAGGACAGATGTGGGGTCTTATTGACCCCGCCTCTCTCCATAAAGAGGACCTGTCACACACTAGTCCTATTACAAGGGATGTTTACATTTCTTGTAATAGGAATAAAAGTGATAAAAAAAAGGGACAAAAAAGTGTAAAAAGAAAAAAATTACGTAAAAAATAAATAAAAAATAAAACACCCCCATCCCTAGTAGCTCGCACTCAGAAGCGAACATGCATGTAAGTCCCGCCCACATATGTAAACGCCGTTCAAACCACACATGTGAGGTATTGACGCATGCATTAGAGCAAGAGCAATAATTTTAGCACTAGACCTCCTCTGTATCTCTAAACTGGTAACCTGTAAAAAAAATCAAGCTTCGCCTATGGAGATTTTTAAGTCCCGAAGTTTGTCGCCATTCCATGAGTGTGTGCAATATTAAAGCGTGACAAGTTAGGTATCTATTTGCTCAGTGTAACGTCTTTCACATTATCCCTAAAAATTGGGCTAACTTTACTGCTTTGTTATTTTTTAATTCATGAAACCGCTTTTTTTGGGCAAAAAAAAAGGCGTTTGAAAAATTATTGCGCAAATACCGTTGGAAATAAAACAATTTAATGACCGCCACTTTATTCCCTAGGGTGTCTGCTAAAAAAATATATATAATGTTTGGGGATCCTGAGTAATTTTCCAGGAACAAAATATAGTTTTTACATGAAGGAGAGAAGTGCCAGAATAGGCGCGGTATGGAAGTGGTTAAAGTGAAACAATAAAAGTGAAATATTCCTTTACATTTCATAGTGGGGGGGAGTGGGGGGTATAGCATGCCTGTGAAGTAGCGCATGTTTTCCGTGCTTAGAACTGTCCCTGTACAAGATGTCATTTCTGAAGGGGAAAAAAAAGTAATTTAAAAGTAATAAAGAATACAGTCATTGCTCATAAAAAAAAACGTGGGGGTCCCCCCAAATTCCATTACCAGGCCCTTCAGGTCTGGTATGGATATTAAGGGGAACCCCGCCGTTAAATAAAAAAAAAATGACGTGGGGTTCCCCCAAATATCCATACCAGGCCCTTCAGGTCTGGTATGGATTTTAAGGGGAACTCCACCCCAAATAAAAAAGAAATGGCGTGGATTTCCCCCAAAAATCCACACCAGATGCCTTATCCGAGCACGCAACCTGGCCGGCCGCAGAAAAGAGGGGGGGGACGAGAGAGCGTCCCCCCTCTCCTGAACCGTACCAGGCCACATGCCCTCAACATGGGGAGGGTGCTTTGGGGTCCCCCCAAAGCACCTTGTCCTCATCCCCACAACCCTGGGCGGTGGTTGTGCGCGTCTGCGGGCGGGGGGCTTATTGGAATCTGGAAGACCCCTTTAACAAAGGAGACCCCCAGATACCGGCCCCCCTGCTTCTTCCTCCATCTTCTTCTTCCTTCGGTCTTCTCGTCCGCATCTTGCACGGCTTCTTCTTCCCCGGACGGTCCTTTTCCAATTAAAGTTCCCGCTGTGTGACGCTCCAGTGACCCTGCCCCCTCTGACGCCACGGGGAAAGCCATAAGAAATAAGAAAGTCCTGTGTGGTACATGTGCATCAGAGGGGGGCGGGGTCATAGGAGCATCACACAGCGGGAACTTCAATTGGAAGCGGATCGTCCGGGGAAGAAGAAGCCATGCAAGATGCGAACAAGATTGAACGAAGGAAGAAGAAGATGGAGGAAGAAGCCAATGCAAGATGCGGACGAGAAGACCCAAGAAAGAAGCAGAGGAAGAAGAAGAAGATGGAGGAAGAAAGCCGAATGAAAGCAGAAAGAAGATGATGGAAGAAGAAGCACGGAAAGAAGACAGTAATAAAGGAATTGTCAAAAACCGGCTATTGTGTTTTTTTACATTTTTGACAATTTTTTGGTGAAATGGTAGAGGTACAATGTACCCTTTTACCATTTCACACAGGGGGGGGCCGGGATCTGGGGGTCCCCTTTGTTAAAGGGGTCTTCCAGAATCCGATAAGCCCCCCGCCCGCAGACCCCCACAACCACCGGCCAGGGTTGTGGGGATAATGCCCTTGTCCCCATCAACATATGGACAAGGTGCTACCTAAAGGGCCTGGTATGGATATTTGGGGAGAACCCCCACGTCATTTTTTTTTACGGCGGGGTTCCCCTTAATACCCATACCAGACCTGAAGGGCCTGGTAATGGAATTTGGGGCGACCCCACACTTTTATTTTATTTTTTTATGAATGAATTTGCTCTAAATTGCCGGGAGCTTGTTCATTCTAGCGGCGAGTCATTTTTTAAATTACTTTTTTTCCTTCAGAATGTCATTTTGAGCAGGGACAGCTCTAAGTACGGGAAACATGTGCTATTTCACATGCTTACTTTACACCCCCCCTAGGTACAAAATTTAAAGGAATATTTCACTTTTATTGTTGCACTTTAAGCATTATTAAATTCACTGCTCCTGAAAAAACGTGTTTAAAAATAAAAAAAACATTGATACATGTCCCCTGAGGCAGGACTCAGGTCCCTAAACACTTTTTAGGACAAAAATTAGCATATTAACCTTTAAAATTAACACTTTTGATTTCTCCCATAGACTTTTAAAGGGAGTTTGGCGGCGGCTTTACATATTAATTGCATTGCGCTGGCTGCTGTGCCGGTTAATGCGCCTAATTAAGGATTCATCCGGCGTGCCAATTAAGCCATGAACCGGCGCAGCGCATTGCTTTTAGTAAATCAGCCCCATTGCAAGATAAAAAAAAATCTAATTTTATTAAGAAGACTTTCTAAAAGCTTATACTGTAAGTAAAAAACGCTTTAGCTTTGCTTTGGTAACAAGATTGGCCTGCCCTGAAATGTACAATTGTCATAAATGGACAGCATAATGAAATAAAAAAAGATAAAAGGATATAATATAGTGTAGTGTATATAGTACATGTATGGTTGGCTAGGAGTGACTTCATATGGGAATATAGTTGTAAGCATCTGTACAATACAATAATACTGGTTTAAACTTTTTCTGGCTTCAACACACTTTGCCTGTCTGAGTATCTTATCGTTGAGTCTTGAATTTCACTATTTTGGATTATCACACCCCAAGAGGCCTGAACTGGCAGTCTAGCCAAATGAGTCATCAGTGGTATTTTAACTTCTTTAATTTAGTTTCCAGCAACAAATTTTAAAGAAGAGAAAAGAAGGGCATGCCATTGGGCTTGGGTGAAGCCTGGTTTTCAACAAACTAGATTTTAGGATATTGAATGTGCCTTCATTGAATGTTTTCTTTTTTAATGATTTTTCCCTGAACTTCCTTTATTACTTGCATACATTTTTTTGCGTGCCAAAGTGTGTGATACTGAGTAATACTACAGACTAATTTTACATTCATTTTGACCAAAAACTCTCCTTAAATTTATGTTTCAAAGTTATGAGAAAGTATGAGACTCTGTAAAATCAAGATGCTGTATTATGTGAGCATAGAGATAGCAGGTGACAGTGCTCCTCACAATCTTATTGATTTACTATGGTAATACAAGGGACAGTGTTGGTGCTTGCACACATGTGGATATGTGCAGCAACATATTTCAGATAATCTGCATTTTTGCAATATTTTTTGGGGGATTGGACATAACCCTCAGGCCCCATACACACGGGAGGATTTATCCGCGGATACGGTCCAGCGGACCGTTTCCACGGATAAATCCTCTCGAGGATTTCCGCGGATTTCTATGCGATGGCGTGTACACACCATCGCATTGAAATCCGTGCCGAAATCCTCTGGCGGCGACGTGCGCGACGCTGTCATATAAGGAATTCCACGCATGCGTCGAATCATTACGACGCATGTGGGGGATCCCTTCGGACGGATGGATCCGGTGAGTCTATACAGACCAGCGGATCCATCCGTTGGGATGGATTCCAGCAGATGGATTTGTTTGGCATGTCAGCAAATATTCGATCTGCTGGAATCCATCCCAGGGGAGAAATATCCGCGGAAACAGATCCGCTGGAGTGTACACACCATAGGATCTATCCGCTGAAACCCATTTGCTGGGATTTTTCAGCGGATGGATTCTATCGTGTGTACGGGGCCTCAGACATCAGGTCAGTCACATGTAATCACCACATGTTCTATACAGAAGTTTTCAAGATCTTTACAAAACATTAATATCATAAGGAATCCCAAAGGTATGTATTTGTTTATAAAGTTTTTTATGTTCGTTCTGCAATCCCACATTCTTGCAGGTAAACAGAGAATTACCAGTGCCACCAGAACTTTTTTCATTATTCTCTTAATGGTTATAATGTATTTTTTTCCCAGCATGATTTTGTTTCCTACCAGTCCCTTTTGTCTTTCTCAACCTTTCTTAATCTGGTGTATAAACATGAAACTTTTCTTATTTCATTTGGGGCCATGAATAAGTCTGTATGACGAAACATGTCGGGGATGTGGCTAAACGGCAACCATCTGTAAGCACTTTATGCTGGACACCAGATCAGAGAATAAAGGTTTTAACTGTTTGAGCTAGAGGAGCGGGTTAGAGTGATATCTAAGCTGTACACCTCGGGTCCGCCGTGACCATACTATACACTACTACAGACGTGGTCTCCAAGAGTTGTTTGCTGTGATTTTACTTGCTGGCTTTTAAGTGATGTGATGTGAGTGTAATGGTTGAAGTTTTTCACGTAGCGTTTTATTAAACTGGTTTTACAATATTAAACTATTTGGAGCACTTTTTATTTACATGTGGAGTGATCCTATTTACATTTTTGCGGCTGGATAACGGAGATTAGCTAACCATATCTGTGTGGTTTAAAGTGATTTTTGACAAGCACAAGAGTGTAAGGCATAAATATCTGGTGAGTGTGTTATCCAATCCAAAGGGAGCGGAATCAGTGGCACTTAGTGGTATGGTGGAAGATCAGAAAAGTTTACACTGTTACACTCTGTTACACTCTTTTTCAGATGAATTTCATTATGCTTATGAACTTTTTATTGAATGTAGTACTATTTCACTTGTCACAGGGTGATATTGTTACACTGATAATTTGAATTTTCACATAGTTATCATCTTTATAGCGATACTTTAAATTGTACTGTGTATGAAGTTGTCTTTATTTTATTTTTAGGTTTATCTTTGCACTTTATTGGAGTTCCATACACATGAGTGTAATTTAGCGCCACTTATTTTTTCACTATTGAGTTTGGATAGAGGTAAAAATACAGTCACATTTCTACATCATTAAAGTGGCAGCAGGTTAATCAGGTATTTTTTCTTAAGGCACAGTGGTAGTACTTCAAGTGTGAGCATACAAGATTTGCTGACCATCAGCCATAAAAATCTGGTGTTTAGCTATAGTTGTAGATTTATGAGAAATTCAGTGGCAATTGTTGTACAATTTTTCACAATTTATTGTTATTTGGTGTTATACACCTTTAAACGTTTTCCCTGAAATAGAAGGGAACATATTCTTTCCCTGGTGGTGCAGTGGCTTTCTATCACATTTTTAGAGTGATTTGCCTCAGCCATCATCGTGTCTCTGTATAGGATTATGCCTGGGGACACACTTGTTCCTTTTTATAAGTGTTTCCTCGTACTGTTGTGCACATCCCCTGTGACATCAGAAGAGGAGGGAGTTAACTGAAAACCGATCAGCAAGAAGATGGGACAGGGTTTGCTCAGAGAGCTCTCCCTGGCTAAGCCCTGCACTCTTGCTGCAGAGCCAGGTGGTCCATTCAATCTGCCCTCTTCTAGCAATCAAGCTGCCAGTCTCTACTGTGTATCTACAAGAAATGTGAGCTAGTTGATCATGGTTGGCAAAATTGGGATATTATTTCAAGGCCAGGCCATATTTAAGGCATTGGCCTCAGGGTCTCTTTTACAGTCATGATTGTAGAACTTTTTAAAAGCGTTTTACTGCAAGCTGAGTCTGTTGTGATGTACAATATGATTTCCTATGAGACATTAACATGTCTTCTTCTGACTTCTCTGTGTACTGTAAGTATCTTAAGACACATTGTTTGGATATGCATAAGTAAGAATATTTAACTATATTCTTGTTGGGTGTACTGTAAGTATCTTAAGACACATTGTTTGGATATGCATAAGTAAGAATATTTAACTATATTCTTGTTGGGTGTCTCAAGTCCAGTAACTTTTAGGATTTTTGATACATCTGTACAATATTTATACACTTTCTGGAAACAAGTGGATTAATTAATTACCAGATAGTTCTTTATATTACTCTTTATATTTTGAGTTAAAAAGAATGTTTCAATACCCAATATATTACGCCGTAAAAATATATTTTCTGCAACTGTACCTTTAAAGAAAATAGCCAATACAATATTAAATCTAATGTGTTCATAAAGTTACAGAACATGATATTCTCAGCAAGAGACTAAACCTGTTCAAAATAAACTCTTTTGAAATTAGAAAAACAGACTGAGGATCCTTGTAGATAACTCGGAAGACTTGATGCCACACATAGATTTTAGGCGACTGATAACAAAGAATTTGTTTAATTTAAAAACTTTGAACTTCTAACTTCGGTTTATACAGTACACCTTTATTTATATATGAGATTCTTTTTTTCCTGAATAATGTTAGAGAATAATGTGGTAATTGCTGTTTTTCAATCCATCACAGAATACATTATTTCATATGCTCCTGCGATGAAGCCATTTGGAGGCAAATCTGTTACATACTCAGGAACTACTACATCAGCCATAATTGATGGCCTACAGCCTGGGGAACGGTACATTTTCAAAGTCAGGGGAGCTAACAGAAGAGGGCAGGGCCCTCAATCTAAAGCCTTTACAGTCATAATGCCAGATGGTAAGCATGCACATTTAATGGATTTATGCATCTGTTTTTGCTGTTACTTCATGCTTTTTATTGTTTTTTTCTGCTTTCTTACATTTTCTCCATGACCATGTCTTTTAGACACAGTGTTTATTTTATAGCTCATAAAGTAAAAATCTAAAAGTTCCTGTTTAATAAGAGCTAATGTTCATTTTATAGGGAATTAAATATCAATGCATGCTATTCGCATTCTCTTTGGACAGTTTTAGGATAGCAACTGTTGGTTTGTTAAAGTGATTGTAAATGTTTTTGTGTGTGGACGCGGCCTGCAGAGGGGACAACGCGGGGGTTCGTTTTCAGGTAAGTGTCACATAATGAACTAGTATGAGATGCATACTAGCCCATTATGCTTTTAATTTGCAGGCTTTGTAGGGAGCAAAAGAGGAAGTAAAACCCATCAGGGTTTATTTACTCTTTAAGGGGGTTGTAAAGGTAAAAACATGTTTTCCCTAAATAGCTTACTTTACCTTAGTGCAGTCCTCCTTCACTTACCTCATCCTTCGATTATGCTTTTAAATGTCCTAATTTCTTCTGTGAAACACTCACTTCCTGTTCTTCTGTCTGTAACTACACACAGTAATGCAAGGCTTTCTTCCTGGTGTGGAGAGAGCCTCTTGAGGGGGAAGGGGGTGAGCAGGAGTGTCAGGACGCCCACTACCACACAGCTCCTTCCTTTATCTGCAAGGGAGAGAGCGTCCTGACCCTCCTGCTCGCCCCCTTAAGAGGCTTTCTCCACACCAGGGAGAAAGCCTTGCATTACTGTGTGTAATTACAGACAGAAGAATGGGAAGTGAGGATTTCTCAGAAGAAATAAGGACATTTAAAAGCAAAATCGAAGGATGAGGTAAGTGAAGGAGGACTGCACTAAGGTAAAGGAAGCTATTTAGGGGGAAAAAAATGTCCTTTACAACCCCTTTAAGGAACCATTCATTTTTTGTGTTTTATTGTCCTCCCTTGCATTTAAAAACTGCACCAAAAGTCCAAGACCAGTTCTATCTTTTATTTTCATTTTTACAGTTGAAACCTTTGACATTAGCAACAGTACAATTTGTGAAAATGCTACTGATTACCTATACTTTTTGCAATGTGTATGTTTTAGGAAAAGTTCAAGGACCAGTGTAATTTAACCAGTATAAGCCAAAGAACACATAAGTATGCTACATGCTTTAGATTATATTAGTATAACACAATTTCTCTTTGTTGTCCTGAAAGTGTGTATGTTGTAATTTATGTTTCATACTGTTATGGAACTTTTTAACAGTTTTTTTTAATATACAATTATTTTTTTAAGCTTACAGTTTATTTTTCTTACTTTTACCTTCCCATTTTACTAATAAAGACTGACTGACAGACTGAGTGCAGTATAAATCATATATTTAATAAAAACAAGTAGTAACTCACAGGTTAAATTAGATGAGTTCAGTATGTGGTGAAAATCGCCAGTCCTGGAGTCTCATAAACATCCTATTTAGGGTCCTGTTTTCCCTTTGCAGCCTGAGGCACTGATGTGATCTTACAGGGATCCAGAGAAGGTTGAAAACCAGGAAGCAGGAAATGAGAAGCAGCTGATAGTGACTTCACAGGAACAGGAAATGTGATTATTCACAGTGGCAAGGAATGGTAATGCATTTCGAAGCTACAGCTTCTGGTCTGATGAAGAAGCTGTAGCTTCGAAATGCATTACCATTCCTTGCCACTGTGAATTATCACATTTCCTGTTCCTGTGAAGTCACGACCAGCTTCTTCTCATTCCCTGCTTCCTGGTTTTCAGCCTTTTCTGGATCCCTGTAAGATCACACCAGTGCCTCATGCTGCAAAGGGAAAACAGGACCCTAAATAGGACGTTTATGAGACTCCAGGACTGGCGATTTTCACCACATACTGAACTCATTTAATTTAACCTGTGAGTTACTACTTGTTTTTATTAAATATATGATTTAGACTGCACTCAGTCTGGCGCCCCTCTGTTCCCACCCAGCTCCCCTAATACTTACCTGAGATTCATTTCTATCCAGCAATGTAGTGCCTTGGCCGTCCGGGAGTCTCCCTCCTGATTGGCTGAGACACAGCAGCGGCGCAATTGGCTTCTGTCAATCAAAGTTGGTTAGCCAATCAGGAGAGAGAGGGGCAGGGCTGAAACATGTTTCCATGTCTGAATGGACGGAGCTACGGTTCAGCTTGGGTGCCCCATAGCATGCTGCTTGCTGTAGCGGCACGTGACAGGAGGGAGGGGCCAGGAGAGTCAGCGAGGTGACCAGAAAAGAAAAGGATCGGCTGCTTTGTTCAAAACCACTGCACAGAGCAGGTTATTATAACATGTTTGTTATAACATGAGAAACAAACACAAGACTTTACAATCAATTTCATTTGATGGGTCGGTGGAAGCCAATGGAGGGACTGACAGAGAGGAGTAGCCAACACGGAGTGGTTGGTAAGGTGGATGAGTCTGGTAGCAGCATTCATGATGGACTGAAGGGGGATAGCCTATGCATGGTACAAAAAGACTGTGCGATCCAGTTGTAGTGGGGTTCCAAAATTGCTGCATGCATGTTTTGGTGCCTATTAAAAATGAATTTTCTCAAATCGCATTGCACTAAATTGCATGTGAATTGAACAGGAATGCAGTTTATACTGTGAACCAAGAAATATATAGCCTCTACAAGCATAAATTTAGTGAAATAGAAAGGGGATGTACCATCATCCAACATATGGAATATAGAAAACTAGGGAGGTCTGTCCCTAACCGGTCCCCCAAAGAAAAAGAGAAATCGACTGTCATGGTACTGGTTAAATTTGATATGAATTCAGATTGTATAGTAAGTAAGCAAATAATTGTATTAATACAAAGTTAATATAAAATAAAACAATACATGATCAAATACACATTAAAATGCATGATGAACAATCCATGTATATCACCAGCATAATGGTCCCCAAGAGGGGAGGATCATATTGGGATAATTATTCACGGAAAGCATTTCTCAACTAGTTTTGCAGCCTAAGGCCCCGTACTCACGACCAAACATGTCTGCTGAAACTGGTCCGCAGGCCAGTTTCAGCAGACATGTTTGGTCGTGTGTGGGCGCGAGCGGGCCGAATTCCAGCAAACATTTGCCCGCCGGGCCTTTTCCCAGCAGACAAATATTCCTGGACTTGTTTTAAAACAGTCCGCTGGAATTCTGCCCGCTCGGACATGTACGGTCGTCAGTACAGACCTACCGTACATGTCCAGGCGCCCGCCGTCCCTCGCATGCGTCGAATGACTTCGACGCATGCGTGGAAGCATTTTAAAGGCGGGCCACCCACGTCGCCGCGTCATTGTCGCGGCGACACCGCGTCATCGACGCGGCGACACCGCGGACACGCCCCGCGTATTGTTTACGCGCGGACTTCTGTACGATGGTGTGTACAACCATCGTACAGAAGCCCTCTGGCAGACATGTATGGTGAAAACGGTCCGACGGACCGCTTTCACCATACATGTTTGGTCGTGAGTACCCGGCCTTAGAGAATTCCTCAGGAGAATATCTGCAATTTGATTAACAAACAATAAATATATAAAAACCACATAAACAAAGTAAACAGAATTTATTGATTTAACGTTGGTAAATAAATTGCATATGAAGGGTAAGGAGTGATGTTGCTTATCCGTGACCCAGGTCCACACAGAGCAAGAGCACCACAAACGGTTCCCCCTAAGCAGCTAGGGGGGACGTGCAAACAATGGATGTATTTTTAAGTAAATAAGGGTAATAAATGAATGGGAAGGTGAATTGCACACGGAAAAGCAGATAGAGGCAGAGAGTGTGGGTGGGATGGGGAAAGAAAAAAAAGTGTGTGGGGGGGTGTCTGTTATAAATTGCTTTATGACTAACAGCCAATGTGCTTTTTTTTAACTGTCATCAATATGAATATGCTTATAAGTTTTCTAGGCGCTCACCAGACCCGAGAACTGAAAATTACATTTTTACTTTTACTTTTAATTAACGGCTCAGGCTAATGAAATCATTTAAAAGTCAAGTTTTCAATGTAATATTCTTGCTAATATATACTAAATGATCATCTTCTATACACTGGAGTTGATTTACTTAAACTGGAGAGTGTAAAATCTGGTGAAGTTCTGCATGGTAGCCAATTAGCTTCTAACATCATCTTGTTCAATTAAGTTTTGACAAAAACTGGAAGCTGATTGGTTTCTATGCAGATCTATGCCGGATTTTGCACTCTCCAGTTTTAGAAAATCAACCCCACTGTATTAACTAAATTGGGTAGATGTGAACAACAGTCTATATATACTTTTAATTACAGCTGCATATTTTTTTTTCTAGTTAGATCTGTAACAAAGAATGTTTATCAAAAGTCTCACTTTGAAGATTATGGAAAGGTAGAGAAAACAGAAGAAGAAAATACTGATGATTCAGTTGTTCCTTTGGAATCTTCTGAAGAAGATACATTGGACTCTTTTCCAAAGACTAGTTTTAAGGATCCTAGGGAGAAACTGTCACATAGAAAATCTGGGATGATGCCTGCGTCTAATAGAAAAACAACTTCAGTAGACAGTCATCAGTCAACTGAAGTTACTGATGAGAGTGAGACAACATCAACTCCGAAACTGTCTACGCCAATTCCAGGTAGAAGATTTCGTCCATCCATAAATAATCAATTGAATCCAAACACAGCTAGAAGACCATTTAGGACATCCTCTTCGAATTTAGGACGCAGGATCATTGCTCGTAAGCCTATTTCCCCTAGTGTTGTAATAGAGGAAGAAAATGAAACCAAGACTTCTAAAACTGAAGAATCAAATACTCACTCCACTATTGAAGATAAACGTTCTAAGGATTCTGATAAAGTAAGTCAGGAAACAAAAGAGGCAGAAAGCTTGAATGAAGATTATGATGATGTAAGAAACACAAACCATAAGGAATTCACAATAAACGCAAATAACAGAGAGACTGAATCTAAAAGTAATTTGCCTAAAGTTCATGATTTAGGGCAAGAGGGAGCTTTGCCATCTTCTCCATCATCTGAAACATTAAAAAAAGAACACCCTTATATAAATAACGTAGGAGATTTAAATGCAGACTCTGTCAGTTCAGAAAATAGTGGCACTTCAAGCTCAGCAAAACTGCCTATAGAACACAAACCACACAATATGCCTTTGGAAAGTATGAATGGAGAAAAGAAAGACATACGTGAGATGGACAAGAGACCTAAATCCACTTCTCCTCTCCAGTCCCACAGAAAACCTACTCATAGATTTCCTATTGCAGCAATACAACGACCTCAGTCTAATCAATTCTCATCTTATAACACTAATCACCAGCAACCAGACACTAGATTAATTTTAGACAAGGGATCAGAACATTCTACAGATTCCCACATTGATGCCAACAAAGACAACCAAGATTTGCATTTACATGATTTTAAGACATCAAAAGAACATCATTTAATAAACACTAGACTACAGACATCAGCAAGAAGGGCTTTTACTACAACTACTCTTCCTCCTACTTCTACCGCTACTACCACCATTGCTACTACCACCTCTACAACTACTGCGGAAGCACAGACTACTACTAAATCAAGCAAACCAAATAAACTTGATAAACTACCATCTAATAATTCACCATCTGTCCCATCTTTCTCTGGAAAATCAGCTTTAGAATTACTAGAGTACTACAGAAGAAGAAGCTCTCAGGTTAAAACTAATAATGGCCGTAATATAATGCCTAATAGGAATATAAAAATCCAGTCAGTTAAAACTACTGAAATCTCTACAACTACAGTTGTGACAACCACATTACCTGCTGAAACAATAACAATTTATAATCAAAACCGATTGCTGAATATCCCTGATAAGAAAAACGATCCATACATAAGTTCATCTGAAGTGCCTCCCAAACATTCTTCATATGGTGAATCTCACCAAGAAATGCATGTTAGGGAACCCAAAGAAAGAGAGCCTTACATATCAAAGAAAGATGATAAGAAAACACGGCTGGTGACCTCCAAACATAAAACTGAAATACACAAAATGCCTATAAAAAAGGAAAGCACAGGTGAAAAGTCTGAACAAATTAAAAAGTTAAAACCTAAACAGACTGAGAGTCCATCTGTTGATACCCTTGCATATAGTGAAAAATCTAAGAATTCTAAAGAAAAGCATGAAGAGAAGCCAGAGGAAAGAAAATTTGCTCCTAACACAAGACAAAAAGGTATTAACGTACTACCGTCATCAAAAGCAGAAACTCCATCAAGATTGGGGTCAGCTATGCCTACACATCATGGGAAGTCTACAAATACAAACTCAAGAGATACATCTGAACAATATCTAAATAACGCTGAACCATTAGAGGCACCACAATCACATTTACCAAGCAACGAAAATATTGGGGTTGAGAAAATCACAGTTAAGCTAAATCAAGATCCCTTGGTATTTTCAAGGGATCCACTGTCACAAACTGATGATGCTGAGGACGATGGTGAAACAGCCCTAGATTCTAAAAGGCAATCTTTCCCTATATCTAGAACAGTACATAATTCTCATCTGAGACCTAACCCAGAAAGGAATTCTGTTGAAAGTGAGAAAAAACTTCTCAAACCACACATGTCACAGTCAGAAAGTGAAACTTTAATTAAACCATTTCCTGCCCCTTTACCAAACTCTGGATTGTTAACTGCAGACACAGGTATTATTCAAAGCATTACTGAAAAACAGCCACTACCTAAGAAAGAAGAAAATTCAACACCCATTATCAGGTCAAGGTTATCTTCCTATTCCAGTGTTCGTTTAGTGAAAAATAGACATAACAATGGAAATATTAATAATTCTGTGGATTCCACTTTCGGTCAGAGACAGTCTCATCGGGAAGATGAAGAATTACATGTTCCTCAAGTAGGAAGAAGAACGTTTCATAGGCCATCTAGGGTTTCTTCTTCTTATATAAATTCTAGGAAAGCTATTTTTCCAAGGAGAACATCTTCAACTGTTCTGCCAACAACAAGTCAACCTCAAAGCTCCAGAGTACCATATCGTTTACTTCCATCAATATCTAGACAACAAAATTATGGAAGGTCACTATTCAGAACTACAGCTATGCCAACAACAACACCTCCACGCACTCCCTCTCCTACATATTCTCCCTCCTTGCTACGCCAGAGAATGTTAAATTCAAGACTAGGATCTCCCTTACGAAGGCAGTTCACAAGACCTCAATACCAAAATGGTAGGTGCATTTGCATGGAGTGATTATACTTTACAATATACTTTATAGTTGTCATTCCAATCCATTGCCATTTTATTTTTGAGGTATGCATTTTACCATTCCACACAATTATATCTATACTGTGAAGAATGAAATCCATTTATAATTATTTTGTATATTATATGGCTGATAAGGGCCACACGGGTGTAAAGGGCTTACAAATATCCTCATATTAAAGATAAGCTGAAGGTTCAGTCTGAACCTAGGTTCAGATTGAACTTTGGCTGTTCGGGCGTATGTATGAATGCCTAAATTTTAGGCGGTTTGACCCCATTTTTTGTGTCATGCATGATATATAGAAGTGGTATTTCTACCTCTTCTTTATATGAAAGCTTCCCGATGTCACTGGTTCCTAAGAGAACTGAAGATACTACACCCACAATGTCTCTAGAAACCAGTGATGTCAGGGGTTATTTGCTTTTAAGCAAAGGATCAGGGATAACAGTGACATCACTGCCCAAGTATGGCTACTGGCCATATTTGCACAATGACCAAATATGGCAATGGTCATATGATGTCACCACTATCTCTGCCCCTTTCCTTATATAGCTGACTACAGCTTGTGGAGCAGTAATTTTGCTAGTGTTACTGTCAGGATTGTTCTCGTGTGTCAGGTCATAGGTTTTTGTTTTCGATTAGTCAGCGAATGGGAGGCTATGTAATTGGCAATAGATATACAGGTGAAACGCGAAAAATTTGAATATTGTGTAAAAGTTCATTTATTTCACTAATGCAACTTAAAAGGTGAAACTAATATATGAAATACAAATTGTGAGAAAAACCATCAGCGCCACAATACTAATAAATTACTCCTATAATAACGTGAGAAAAAAAAAGAAAAAAAAAAAGAAACAAATATAACTCTCTGAGTGTCTACACAGCTGTTGAACATTTATAGTGATACACCACACCTACTGCAAAATCAATTTTGTGAAAATAGTGCAGCGCTGCGTATTTGTATAAACAAATAATTACCATATTTATCGGCGTATAACACACACTTTTTCACCCTGAAAATAGTGTGAAAATCGCGCGTGCGTGTTATACGCCAATATATAAAAAAAAGCATGGTACATACTGCATTAAGATTGCATGGAGAGTGCACACAATCGAAGACAGCCTGGGGGACGTGGGAGTCTCTGGCCACTAAGATCCAACATCGCAGACCTCCGGCAGCCATCCCCCACTGCAGTACACAAACAGGAAGCATGTCTCTTACAGCCGTCTAAATTGTCGCGGCCGTCTGAGCATAACCATGTTAACCCTCTGCACGGCTCGCGAGAGTTGAGCTGACAGGAATCTGAGGTGACAGGTACAAATGCTTTCAAACGTTAGAGAGGGAAAAAGAGTGTGGGGGTGGGGGGAGTTAAACAAAGATACACACTGTCTGACACCCCCTGTCCCAGCACTGAATATAGCACAGAATTTTGGAAATCAAAATTCCACCTAAATAATGTAAAAGACAATTGTTAGTTCCCAATAATGGATAGGATATGTGAAATCTGTCATTTATGAAATGAGAAAGAATGTAAAAAAATCCATCTCAGTGCCGGTTCACATTTGCGAGCTCAGCGATATAGTATGTGATTCGCACCGCAATGTAAATCACATGCGATGTCGGTGTGATGCGATTTCAACCAAACAGATTGTATGGCTGCTATTGCATCGCATTCGGACCAAACTCGTACAGGACCCTTTTTGTGGTCCGCATCAGAATCCGATCACACCCATGCGAACCGATTAATGTCCGAACTGTCAGTTGTATTGGCACTCCCCACAGATCGCATAGGACAGTGTGAACTGCTGTGTGAGTCGGGTGCAATGTGGGAACCCGCAGTGGATTTGCAGGGTTCCCACATCGCACAAGTTTGAACCAAGCCTGAATCAAATACCGGTGTATATATACAGTAACTGCTGAGTGACAGAAATATTACATCTCAAGCACTATTATATAAAGGGCGAGTGCCGGTTCACATTTGTGCAATGCGGGAACCCTGTGAAGCCCCCTGTAACGGAACCCCAAATGGGACAGGGGTTAAATCCGTTCACGATATTCCATTCCACCCAAGACAGCTTATCGACACTCCACAATCAGGCAAACGAACACGACCGATAAGAATTCCCCCCAGAAACGAGACACACAGCTTGGCTTGAGGTTCAAAACAGGGAATGAATCTTTATTATCTGCACATGGTAATACATTCCTCTTCAAAATACATCCCTCCCACCCTTGGGAAACAGGGTGGGTTAAATTGTCCAATGACAATGGTGATACCGGTCAGGTGTGTTCAAACTTCTCCTTCAGTAAACAGTCTTAGCAGGGGGGGTTGCTGGAGTGATTCCCCCCCCTTTCCTCACAGCAAAACATTTGAACATCCCATAATAGGTATGCAGACTGTCTACCAAGCTCCAATCCACATAGCAGACTTAATTACCACAATAGACATTGGAATGCAATCACACCCCACCCCTTTCATCACAGCAAGCTGACTAGTATACATCAGCCAACACACAATATATACAATATCTGACCGCATTAAATGTGACTAGCACAGACCATAGTGGGGTTCTCATTCACCCTGTGCCCCTAAAGTGACTCCCGTTACATGGCTCCCTCCGTGTGGAACACTCCGGCAGACCCGGCTTGATCCTTTTCGGGTCAACTTGGGGATGTCCGGAACTAGGAGGCCGGGATGACGTCTGTTTTCCGGGATAACCCATCAGCATTGCCATTTGGCTTACCAGGTCGGTAGCTGATGGTGAAGGTGAATAATGGAGTTCAGCTCTGGAACAGTGACTTGCTTTGCTCTCTCAATGGCTCCCAAAACCTGTTGCTGATGCTCTTGGGACAGATAAGGCACCACCTGGATGCAAATCCCATTTAATCTTTTGACAATTTCAGCCTGTTTGTGCATTTCAATGTTCAAGCCACGGGACATCTCATAATACATGACATAGTGTCGTTGCATCTCCGATTTCTCACTGTCCAACTTGTCACATTCCAATTTTAGACTGTGATATTGTCCCGGATCTACGGTACATGTCGGGGAAGGTAGTCTTACCCGGGTCTCAGCAGCAAGCGAGTTGGTTTCAGCAACGCGGATCTGGGCACAGGTAGTCACTGTGTGGGCTTTCGGGGCATACGCAGAAACAAGGGGGGCCAAATCATTCCCCAGTAGTACATCTGCTGGCAAATCCTTCATCACCCCCACATTCACATGTCCCGAACCAACCCCCCAATCCATGTGAACCCGGGCAACGGGTAGCCGGAAGACGGTGCCTCCCGCTACTCTTACGGCTACGGTGTCTCCCGTGTGCTGGCTCTCTGGGATGAGTTTCTTCTGTAGCAGGGTCATCGTGGCCCCAGAATCGCGTAGTCCATTGGCTACCTTTCCATTGACCCAGACAGTCTGCCTGTGTTGCTGCCTGTTGTCCTGGTTAGCTGCTTGTATCGGATCTGCCTCATGCAGAACGCCCCAATGTTCTTCCTCCTCAACGCAGTGGGCCGCAGGCATGGATGTGTGGGGGTTCCCCCTTTCTGGCTGTCTCCATGACTGTGACTGCCTGGGTGGATTCAATGGACAGTCTAGCTTTCTGTGTCCTAGCTGTTTACACCCAAAACACCTGATGGACTGTGAGTAGTCCTGGGAGTTGAACCTAGGCTTCTGAGGATAAGTGGCCGCTGGAGGTGGTGTTGTAGGACGGTCCGACTTGGGTTTGTAGGCAATAGCCGGCGGGGGTGCCGCTGATCGATAATCCACCCGAGCTGTGGTCTTGACCACAGAGTTATCCAGTTTGCGGGCGTCTGTGTATTCGTCCGCCAGGCGAGCTGCTTCAGACAAGGAGAAAGGGTTTCTGTCCCGGACCCATTCTCTGACTTCCCGGGACAGTTTGTCAAAGAAGTGCTCCAGCAGGAACACCTGCAGCACCTCTTCCCCGGATTCTGCTTGGCATCCATCGACCCAGTGGGATGCTGTGCGGTGTAGGCGGCATGCCCACTCGGTATATGAGTCTCCAGTCTGCTTGCTCGTCTCTCGGAACCGCCTCCGGTATGCCTCCGGTGTGACGGCATACCTGGCCAAAAGTGCTTCTTTTACCAGTCCATAGTTCATAATATCCTTGTCTGGGATGGCCCTGAACGCTTCACTGGCCCGGCCGGACAATTTCCCAGACAAAATGGTAACCCATTCCTCTGTGGGCACCCGGTGTAGGGCACATTGCCGTTCAAAATCAGCAAGGTACCCATCAATCTCCCCTTCAGTTTCAATGAAGTTCTTAAAAGCAGCAAAATGTATCTTTCTCCTTTCAGTTGGTGCTGCTGTGACTTCTGCTGCTGCAGAACGTCTTTGCTGTAGCCAATTTGCATCCACAGCAGCTATAACCAGGTCTATGATCTCCGGTGGAGGGTTAGGACCATAGTGTGCCAGTCTTAGTTTGACAGCCCGATCAAAGCTTGCCTCCTCCGGGGTCCTGTCTGTTACGCTGGGCCTTTCCGTTAAGTTGGGTCTTCCAGCTCCATCCATTTGGACAAGTTCTGTGATCACGTCCATCTTCTTATGGTTGCTGGCCGGTCTGCCACGGTTCTCCAGTAAGTCCTTGAGGGTAGAGAGCTTCAGCCGTTCCTACTGTGTTTCCATCGTCCTGTGTCCTTGTAACCGTCCTTTAAGGGATGGAATTATCCCACTGCTGTGCCACCACTGTAACGGAACCCCAAATGGGACAGGGGTTAAATCCGTTCACGATATTCCATTCCACCCAAGACAGCTTATCGACACTCCACAATCAGGCAAACGAACACGACCGATAAGAATTCCCCCCAGAAACGAGACACACAGCTCGGCTTGAGGTTCAAAACAGGGAATGAATCTTTATTATCTGCACATGGTAATACATTCCTCTTCAAAATACATCCCTCCCACCCTTGGGAAACAGGGTGGGTTAAATTGTCCAATGACAATGGTGATACCGGTCAGGTGTGTTCAAACTTCTCCTTCAGTAAACAGTCTTAGCAGGGGGGGTTGCTGGAGTGATTCCCCCCCCCCCTTTCCTCACAGCAAAACATTTGAACATCCCATAATAGGTATGCAGACTGTCTACCAAGCTCCAATCCACATAGCAGACTTAATTACCACAATAGACATTGGAATGCAATCACACCCCACCCCTTTCATCACAGCAAGCTGACTAGTATACATCAGCCAACACACAATATATACAATATCTGACCGCATTAAATGTGACTAGCACAGACCATAGTGGGGTTCTCATTCACCCTGTGCCCCTAAAGTGACTCCCGTTACACCCCCCTAAAAAGTTACAATTACAAGAAATAACAACAAAAACAGCATGTATCAAATCACCAGCTCATTCACCGCAGATCTAGACTCACGCTGCTTCGCCTGACATCACAGATACGAGTCGTATCTGTGATGTCAGGCGAAGCACTGTGAGTCTAGATCTGCAGTGAATGAGCTGACGATTTGATACATGCTGTTTTTGTTGTTATTTCTTGTAAGTGTAACTTTTTAGGGGGGCTTTTTTAATAAATTCAATAGCAGAGAACACTATGGTACTTTTTTGTTTCAGCAAACTTGCCTGACCTGAACCCCATAGAGAATCTATGGGGCATTGCCAAGAGAATTCAATAGCAGAGAACACTATGGTACTTGTGTTTTTTGTTTCATGTCCTTAACCCCTGGATATATAAGTGGAATTGATTATTAAAACGCGAATGGAGGAAGGTGGTGTTTGGAGACAATTTAAACTTTGATTACCCACACAGAGGTGCAGTCTGGAGACTGTAGGAATTACTACCATTGGTAAAGTGGATTCATCGTGGTGGACACATGGAGTGATCTGTCTATGAGTTTTATACTCATCCTTGAGTTGAGCAGGCATTTTAGCAGGTGGTGGTGTGCACTGAATATTGGATCCATTTTAATAGGATTTTTTCACAGCGGTGACAGCTTTGGAAACCTACATATGAACTGTTTTTTATAATTTATTTATTTTTCTTTTTTCATAAATTGTTTTATAGAATGTACCTACGTGCCTACCCACGTGCACCCACCACGTGGGTACCTACCAGAGCATGATGGGACGGTGATGCCTATATAAATGGGATGCAAGGCGCGCTTCCATCATTGCAGTGACAAGAGGCGTCGGGTCAACATCGGAAGAAGAAGAGAATAGAAGAACATGACGTCACAGAAGACCGCGCTGGCTGCCTGCTAGTAATTGAGCTAACACACGAAGATAGCAGGCAGCCAGCGCTGAAGGAGAAGGCACCGGACAGCTGCAGAAGAACCGGGGTGCGCCGAGTCAACAGCGGAGAGCAGCGAAGATAGAAGAAGACCCCCGGAGAGCGGAGAAGACCCCCGGAGAGCGAAGACCCCCCCCGGAGAGTGGAAGAAGAAGCCCCCCCTGGTATTAGAGCTAAAGAAGACAGGGGGGGCCTCCGGAGCAGACTAATAAATGATTTTAAAAACCCTTGTGTTGTGTGTTTAATAACTATCACTTTGCCTCCAGGTGAATGGGTAGGGGTACGATGTACCCCATATCCATTCACTTAGGGTGGGGGGCCGTTATCTGGGGGCCCCCTTATTTGAGGGGACTCCCAGATTCCGATAAGCCCCCCGCCCGCAGACCCCGACAACCAACGGCCAGGGTTGTCGGGAAGAGGTCCTGTCCTCATCAACATGGGGACAGGATGCTCTAGGGTGGGGGGGCCCGCAGTGCGCCCCCCTGCCCCAGAGCACCCAACCCCCCCATGTTGAGGGCATGCGGCCTGGCATGGCTCAGGAGGGGGGGGGGCGCTCGCTCGTCCCCACTCCCATTCCTGGCTGGCCGGGTAGCGTGCTTTGGATACGGGTCTGGTATGGATTGTAGGGGGACCCCCTACGTCGATTTTTCGGCGTAGGGGGGGTCTCCTTACAACCCATACCAGACCTAAGGGCCTGGTATGCTCCTGGGGGGGGAACCCATGCCGGTTTTGATTTTACAAATTGCCGTGGAGTTCTCCCTCGGGAATGCATACCAAATGCAGTCGCTTGAATGGGCTTTTACATGGTGTGACTAACTTTCCACATTGTAAAACCAGCCCTAGTTTTGCGCAAGCAAATCGGAACTTACGCAGAAATCACAATGCTGAAAAGCTTTGTGGATCTGCTTAAGTCCTCATTTGCATACTCAAAGCGGCATTTCAATGAGAAATGCCCCCAGCGGCGGATGCGGTACTGCATCCTAAGATCTGACCGTGTAAGTGTCTTACACATGTCAGATCTTCTGCCTAACTTTGGAAAAAGCCTTTTGAGGATCGTTTCCAAAGTTAGGCACAGAGATAGGCAGGCTGAACAGCAGTTCCGCCTGCGTATCTCTTTTGAGAATTTGGCCCTTTGAGCCTAGAATATTGCACCTTTTCACAATATTCTAATTTTATGAGATTGTGTATTTGGGGTTTTTTATGAGCTGTAAGCCATAATCATAACAATTGTTACAAATTACGGCTTGAACTATCTTGCTTTGCATGTAATGAGTCTATGGCCCCATACACACGATAGAATCCATCCGCAGATAAATCCCAGCAAATGGGTTTCTGCGGATAGATCCTATGGTGTGTACACGCCAGCGGATCTGTTTCCGCGGAGAAATCTCCTCTGGGATGGATTCCAGCAGATCGGATATTTGCTGACATGCACAACAAATCCATCTGCTGGAATCCATCCCGACGGATGGATCCGCTCGTCTGTACAGACTCACCGGATCCATCCGTCCAAAGGGATTCCCCGCACACGTCGTAATGATTTGATGCATGCGTGGAATTCCTTATATGACAGCGTCGCGCCCGTCGCCGCGTCATAATCGCGGCGACGGTGCGACACGTCATCGCCAGAGGATTTCCGCGCGGATTTCAATGCGATGGTGTGTACACTCCATCGCATAGAAATCTGCGGAAATCTTTGAGAGGATTTATCCGTGGAAACGGTCCGCTGGACCGTATCCGCGGATAAATTCTCTCGTGTGTATGGGGCCTTACTCATATATTAGTGTCACCTTTTAAAGCGGAAGTAAACCCATCGGTTTGATAGTTTAAAAAAACAGTTAACATTCCCGGCATGCCGGAAATGCTAGCTGTCAATTTTCTTGTGCTCTCAACCAAACTGTCAAACCATCCAATGGCTGGTTTCATAACTGATCACATGTGCAGCATCATGGCAGTTGCAGATTAAACAGAGGCCAAGATGGCAGCTTCCTTGGCTAAAAACGATACGAGGGTTTACTTCCACTTTAAGTTGCATTAGTGAAATAAATGAACTTTTGCACGATATTCAAATTTTTCGAGTTTCACCTGTATAACAAGGGTTTTTTTGAGATATTTTTTTTTTTTTAATAAAAGACATGTCAAACATTTGAGTGACTTTATTTCTAGATCACGACTTTCCTTTTGTGACTAAGTAGGGGTGCTATGTACCCAATATTCATTCATGTGGGGGTATCTGGGGGCCTCTATATTAGTAAGGGGGCTTCCAGATTCCAAAAAGGCCCCCACAACCACTGGGCGAGAGTTGTGGGAAGAGTTCCTTGTCTTAATCAACATGGGGACAAGGTGCTTTGCCAGGGCGGGTCCTCTTGGCAAGGCACCCCACCACATTGAGGGCATACGGACTGCTATGGTTCAGGGGAACATTTTTTTGTTTTGTTTTTTGCGACCCTGCCCAAATGTAGTCATATGGGGAGAAGAGCAGGTCATTAACCCCGGGTAAGCTTGAACACTTACAGCCATTGAGCTTACACAGAGATTAAGCCCAGGCTCCAACAGATGCATAGAAAGGTGTGGTAACATAGTGCAGGTGAATGTTAGTGAGTGCAGGCATGTGTTTTTAAAAGAACCTGTCACTTGCTAATTCAAAAAATATTTACTTAAAGGCATGCAGTTAATGTGTAACCCCATTTTTAGTGCAAGAAGCTGTCAAACCTCTTTAATCTAAAATAATGGTCATTGAATTTATGACAATTTTGTATTCACATTTCTTGCAGGTAACAATGGAAGACCAAATCTGACTCCAAGGATAGGCAACAATGGGAACACTCCTTCTGCTAGTAGAAATGGGAATATTGGGGGACAAAGGTTGATTTTTGGACCTGAAGGAACAAAGTGGGTAGGGCAACTTTATATATAAATATTCATGTGATTAATTGATTGTGTTTGCTAATAACAGCACTTTGGATACTGTATTTTGATGCATACAAGCTAAACCTAGTTTTTAAGTTTTGTATAAACTGTGGAAGTGTTAAAACCCTGTCAGGTTTACATTGCTGTCTCTGTCCCAGGTGAGCTCTGTAGTGGCACTGATGTGGCACAGGTGGTGTGGCACTGATGTGGCAGAGGTGTGGAACTGATGGGCACTGTAGTGGCACTGATAGCAGAGATGAGCACTGTAGTGGCACTGATGGGCACAGGTGGCAATGATGGGCACTGTAGTGGCACTGATGGTGGAGCTGGTGGCACCAATGTGGCACTGTAGGGCACTGATGTGGCACAGTAGTGGCACAGGTGGCACTGATGTGGTGCTGGTGGCACAGTAGGGCACAGAAGAGCACTGATGTGGCACTGCAGGGCACTGCTGAGCACTGCTGGGCACAGGAAATTTTTTAAAGGCTTACAGATGGGCCCTTGATCTCTCTCCTCTCCACACACACTGTATCGGTGTGAGGAGAAGAGAGAGCTGAACACCTGGCAGACCCCAGGTTATTTATAATCTGATCACTCCATCATTGGAGCGATCATGTGGTAAAAGCCCTTTACCACAATCTGTGACACGCGGGTCCTGTGAACCACAGGGAGCACGATTCTGGTAGGACGTCATATGATGCCCGCCCAGAGTTACCCGACCGTGCTGTAGCTGTCATTGCGCTATGGCCCGGTCGGCAACTGGTTAATTAGCTCACATAAAGCAAAATTTCACCAAAAGCTTATTCTGATCAGATGCTGAGGGTTATATACAAATGATCTTTCCCTAACTAAGGCCCCATGTACACAGCTGCTGCTAAACTGACGTTCAGAGACAGTTGGACACTTTTTTCAACTACCCCTGAGCTCATTCAGTGTTATCTTATGTGTACATGTACACAGGTTTGTTTACTGTTGTTTTTAGGGAGTTGTGTGTATAGTGATATACCAGAAAAGTGCAGCACAATAATATAAACCAAGATAAATAAATAATTAAGAAAAAATGCGGATAAAATATCCAAATTTATGTAGTGAACAGTCCAAGAAAATAGTGATGGATAATTAATAAATAAATAAGAGTCCACAAAATATTCCACCAGTGCTGAAGAATTCACAGGTGTGACAATCCCTCCACCTTAGGGCTATCTGGGTACTCTCACCTTCCAGCATGGACCCCTGAATCAACAGGAAGTCATGCAATCAGAATAAACATGGATCAGATGCCTCAAAAGCGTCTCCTAAATAACAGCTTATACTCCGGGAAATGAGCGGTCTCCCTTCACTCAGCAGGCAATGTAGGATAATGCAATAAGAAAAGAGGATCTAAGTGCTCTCCGTTATACTTAAAAAAGCATTTATTATAAAAGTATACAGGCTACTCACATTCAAGCTGAAAATATACAGCATGTAATGGTAACGAGTCTGTGGATAGCAGCGGGTGAAGACATACGTAGCTACCTCCCCCGTACGCATTACATTCGTAACATAACTTCTTCAGAGCTGAGCCCGCGAACCCGGAGCCCGCGAACACGGAACCAAGATGGGTGAAAATGGATGCGGCTGCAGCGCTGCCATTTGGGCACTGGAACAGCTTAGTTTTAAGGTAAGTTTTACATAATGTGCTAGTATGCATTGCATACTAGCACATTATGGCTTTACTTTTCAGGAAGAGAAAAAAAAGTCCAGCGGTTTACAACCGCTTTAACTTAACTATACTTAATTGTCTGTATTTATACCTTTCAGAGGGAGCATCTGTTTTTTTATTATTTTATAGAAAGCAGCGTCAGTAAACTTTATTTCAACTCTTATATATGTGTGCACTGCACTCTTGAATGAAAATACAATTGTGGCGCTACTTAAGAAAAGATAAACAAATACAATAGGTTAAACATATAACATGCAGTAACAAATATAAGCTTCACAGTAGCGCACTAATAAAAAAGTGAAAACAAAAAATAAGTGTCCATGAAAGAATATATAAGCACACAAATGTCCATAAACAATATGACAATATTGCAACCCTGTGCCTAAATAGTCCAATTAAATGGGATCAAGTAGGTGTTAAAAACGTCAGCTGAAACACCAAATATCCTCCACCAAAGTGATATGTGGCAATTCCACTCCCTTAAGAATAAAGCTCACCAGATGTAGTTGCCAGTCACTCTCGCAAAAAGCGCCTCTGTAGATCCCCAAACTTCATCCAGGTGGTAACATCAATCTCCTCATGTGAAGATAAAATTCGAGACTCCACTAAAACACCTTAAGGTAACCGTTTATTTAAAAGTGATGCACCTACATCATAAAAACATAGAGCAAGATTCACAAAGGCTTTACGTTGGCGTATCTATTGATACGCCGCGTAAGTTAGAAGATGCGCCGTTGTATCTATGCATGCTATTCATGGAGCTAGATACGCCTGAATTTCAGCTTCCTCCGACCGACGTAAGTGTTAGTAGGCTGTCGTATCTAGGGTGCATATTTACGCTGGCCGCTAGGGGCGCTTCCGTAGATTTACGCGTAGAATATGTAAATTACCTAGATACGCCGATTCACAAACGTACTTGCGCCCACTACGTCGTTTACGTAAGGCTTACGTCCGGCGTAACGTTACCCCTGCTATATGAGGCGCAGCCAATGTTAAGGTATGGGCGTCGGAACAGCTGTCGAATTTTACGTCGTTTACGTAAGTGGTACGTGAATGGGGCTGTGTGTAGGTTACGTTCACGTCGAAAGCATTGAGCCGACGTATCTTAGGGAGTATATGCGACGTGACTCTGAGCATGCGCGCGCATGCGCCGTTAGTTCGGGAAGTCATTTACATGGGGTCACGGCTAATTTGTATACAACACGCCCACTACCTTTCACATTTAAATTAGGCGGGCTTACGCCTGCCTATTTACACTACGCTGGCGCAACGTACGGCGCCAGATCTTTCTGAATACTGTTCTGGGCTCCCTGATTTACGTCGGCGTAGCGCATATGATATGCGCTACGCCGGCCAAAAGGTACGCCGCTGTACCTGAATCTAGCTCATAGTATTTTAACAAAATAGTCTTTGAGTAAAACAATCTCAATCATGCTGGGTGCCACAGTCCTGCGAACTCACTAACTAATTGTTCACATGCACAGGGTCACAGGGGGTCCCCTGTGAGACGAAATCGGAAGTGAAAAGACGTGTCAGGCCAACTAGACTTGGATGTCAAGACGGTGACCCTGGAAATGCGATCAATTATTATTACTAGTCAACCAACATTCAAATTCTTCTATAGCCTATGGGCTGAGCATTTGACCGGAAATGTACGATTGCGGTGTCGTACAGTTTAAGAATCTTCTTAGAACTTTCGACAGACACCATAAGCCTTCAATGACAGATTTGACGTTTGTATGTTTTTCGTCGTTCATGTCGAATGGTCTACCCCAACACTGTCTCTATAATGTTGAATCTTTCCTCTATATGTAGAATAATCTATTAGAGTTAAGATTAGGCACATTCGACCACAGATTCGATAGACACAGATTGCTATTGTCAGCGTCACGTCGAATCTCCTATCTATATTAAACTATTGTAGCAACGAAAACGAAAATAAAGCATTTTTTTATGTAGGATCTTTCGGATTTCGGATTCCGCTCGTTCGTTTTCGTTTGTTAAAACGATAACGAAAATACCCGAAATTCAGACGAAAATGCATTCGGACGAAAACAAATGCACATGTCTAGTATGCATTGCATACTAGCGCCCATTATGTGCCACTTACTTGCAGAAGAAGCCACAATGTCACCGCTATCCCCACTGTGTGGCTGCATCCATCTTCAACCCCTCTTCCTTCCGGGGTCATGGACTCTGGCTCGGTTATTGGCCGGAGTCTTGTGACGTCACTCCCGCACCTGCACTCGGGAGACAATGGTCATGGCAAAGGCACTATAGAAACGGCACGATTGAGCCCTTTCCTGAGTGCGCATGCAGCGATGACGTCAGTGCAAGCGTATATTGCGAATATGTCCTAAACCACATAGGTTTAGGAGATATTTCCAGTACCTACAGGTAAGCCTTATTATAGACTTACATGTAGGGAAAATTGGTTGTACAGGGTTTACAACCACTTTAAGGGAGTGGAATTGGCACATATCACTTTGGTGGAGAATATTTCGTCTTTCAGCTGAAGTGTTCCACACCTACTGTACTTCATCACATTTAATTAGACACCATTTATGCACTAAGTTGCAATATTTTCATATTGTTTATGGACATTTGTGTGCTTATATATTCTGTCATGGACATTTATTTTTTGTTTTCACATTTTTATTAGTGCACCACTGTGAAGCTTATGGCCCAGATTCTCAAAGGACTTACGACGGCGTATCGCCATGTACGGCGTCGTAAGTCCGAATGAGAGCCGTCGTATTTATGCGGCTGATTCTTAGAATCAGTTACTCATAAATTTGGCTAAGATACGAGCGGCGTAAGTCTCTTACGCTGTCGTATCTTAGTTGCATATTTACGCTGGCCGCTAGGTGGCGCTTCCGTAGATTTCCACCTCAAATATGCAAATTAGCTAGATACGCCGATTCACGAATGTAAATAATTTAAACATTTCATATAACATTTAACTTTTTTTGAATAAAAAATGACAACATGAGGAATATGAGGAACATGAGGAATATTCTAATTTTGATTTTGACCTGTTGATTAGGTACCCAAATAATTTAATGAATTTACCAATCTAGCTTCTCATATAAAAAAAAGATTAAAATTTGCCTCACTGACAGCTACTTATCCTTAAACTATTGTTCTGAAGATTGAGCCCTGGTTCACACTGGGCTGCGGGAGTGAAGCCGTGCGAGTTCAGCTGAACTCGCAGAGCTTCACTCCCGCTGGCAGTCCCGATTTTGGCCGCGATTTAAGAGACATCTGTGCAGGTTTCTGCACAGATGTCAATGTAAATCGTGGCCCGAAATCGCAAAAATTAGTACAGGAACTACTTTTTGAAATCGGTGCAGCGCCGCAGATGCGGCGTCGCACCGATTAGGACGGTGTCATTGCTGACAATTGCCGGCAAATGCCGCCGATTTGAGATGCGATTTCACATATGAAATTGCATCTCAAATCGAAGCAAATCATACCCAGTGTGAACCTGGGCTAAAAGAGATAAACTAAAGGCTAATACTAACTTCCTATTTCTTTCTTGGGAGAGAGATCTGCACCTGAGAGAATTTGAAAAATGTGACAATGAATGCTTCTGATGGCTAGAAATTTTCTTTATACCCCCCCGATAAAGAGCTACATAGATTGCTTACTGAGGCACTCAGTGGTTTTGTGACTGAAAAGCTGGTTTAGCAGTTGAAATTGATAGGAAATTGCCATATACTGTACCTCTATATGGCAATAAATTAATCTTTAGAGAAACAAGAACCAAACAAAGATAAATACACTAATTTACAGGACAGATAAACAGAACATTTAAAAATATCAAATAAATAATAGAAGACTATAAAGTCTGAACATTAAATAAAAATGAATGAGAATAAATAAAATGTTTAGCCACCAATGTATATTATTTGATGCATATCACTTGTAGAATATTTTGCCTTTACAGTTTGATTGATTTTAGGTTGTAGATTTAAATCGTGGGTTGGTCCTTAACCCAGAAGGACGATATCTTCAGGATTCTCAAGGAAAGCCTCTACGTATACAAATGGGAGGAGATGGTCGGACCATTGTGGGTATGTAAACTCTTCACTTATGATTCCTGACATACAAGTCTTTCCTTATCTGTTAAAAGCATAATAAAGGGTTACTCACTTTTGTTGCCAGTGGTTTAGACATTAATGGCTGTGTGTTGAGTTATTTTGACAGAAATTTTACACTGTTATACAAGTTGTACACTCACTACTTTGCATTGTAGCAAAGTGTAATTTCTTCAGTGTTGTCACATGAAAAGATATAATAAATATATATATATTCAGACAAGATGTGTGTGTGTGTGTATATATATATATATATATATATATATATATATATATATATATATATATATATATATATATATTTATTCATATATATTCAGACAAGATTTTAACTTTGCTAGGTGTGGCTATCAATCTCTAAGGCCGCGTACACACCATCGGTCCAAACCGATGAAAACGGACAGAAGTTCAGTTTCATCGGTCCAAACCGTCCGTGTGTACGCCCCATCGGTCTTTTGTCCTTCGGACAAAAATGAGAGAACTTGCTTTAAAATCGAACCGATGGACCGCTGACCGATAGGTCCAAACCGATGGTTAGTACACAAAAGCATTGGTTCAAAACCCGCGCATGCTCAGAATCAAGTCGACGCATGCTTGGAAGCATTGAACTTCGTTTTTTTCAGCACGTCGTGTGTTTTACGTCACCGCGTTCTGACCCTGACTGATCGGATTTTGAACGGATGGTGTGTACGCACATCAGACCATCAGGCCGCTTCAGCGGTGAACCGATGAAAACGGTCCATCGGACCATTTTAATCGGATGGATCAACCGTGTGTACGCGGCCTAAGGTGTATAGTTTTGACCGCAAGATACTTCCTACAAAGCATCTATTGAAGATGGTGTTTGGCAAATTAATTTGAAATGGGTGGCTCGAGCCATAATAGAGAAGTGTCATTCTGCAATTAACAAACAAATACAATTATTTGTTAAAATAACCACAATGTTAAGGCACAACGTGTTTTAATCTTGGTTGCATTGGGTATATCCAATGACTAACCAGTGCAGCTCGTCTATGCATGGGAAAAAAAGTGTTTGTAGTGGACTAAGAAACACCATTATTGCACTGCCGATAACTAAAATACATTTTCTGGTCTGAAGAGTTCTAAATGCATCACTATATACACAGGGCATTTTAGGACTTTTGAAAATTATTTGAACATGTGCATACTAGAAACCCCCAAGAGTCATTGCCATTATATATTAGTAGCTGCTATTGGGACCAAGGGTAGATTTCTATTCAATTATTTACTCACAGGTGGATCATATAAAAGGTTACTAAAGCAAGCACTCCTTGTATACTTGATGTCACATACCTGAAAAAGGCCAAGTTAATGGGAGGGGTTCCTTTACAACTCCTGTTCAGTACACCCTGGAGTTGGACACAGAGTGTAACAGGATGACAAGTGTCATGGGTGCCTGCAATTGTTCCAGAGGCAGCAGAAGATTAAAAAACTGGAGATGCTTGGACCAGGTCTATGCAGGAAGCTTGTATGCAGATCAGGCACAGGAACTTGCAGATACAATGAGAAAAGCCATAATCAGGGCGAGTCAAGTCTGCAACAGCTGGACAGCAGAGGTACCAAGTCAGATGCTGAAATTTAGGCCAGGTTGGATGATAGAAAGGCAGAACAGATACTAGGCAATGCGCAGAAGGTGTAGTCAGGATAACAACCAAGATTAGCAACAAGAGGTTGGGAGACAACACAGTCAGGGGTCAAGCTGGGTTAAACAATGAAAAGCAGAACGCAGGTCAGGTCACAGGTCAGAGGAGCCGAGTTGTGATATGCAAGCCAAAGCTAGTGCTGAACATGCACTGCTATGCACTTGAACTTCCTGAGACTTGGTTAAACACCAGTCATTCATTGTAGGTTAAGTAATACATTTTGTATTGTATTTGTATTGTCACCTTACATTGTTTCTTGTAAAAAAACAAACAGATATGAATGGTACTCCCGTTGTTAGCCCAGATGGTTTACCTCTGTTTGGACACGGAAGGTTCAGTAAACCAGTAGCAAGTGCTCAAGACAAGCCTGTGCTGAGTCTAGGAGGACGGCCTCTCAGGGGACTTGAAGTGGCAAGGACAACCAGAATTCCTACAACAAGGATGGTCACTACTCCAATTCCAACTACTACTAGCACAACCACCCTTCCTCCAACAACCACTACACCTGAACCAACAACTGTTGAACCAACAACAGAAGAACTAGTAATACCTACATGTGCACCAGGCTCTTATGCACAGTATGACGAAGAAGGAAATATGATTGTGGGTCCTGATGACAAGCCTGATTGTTATACAGAAGGTAATATGGAACTGTATGTTTTCTTTGTTTAAGGGCTCGTTCACACCATAGGTGCATACATTCACACCAACAATGCAGATTTCACTTGCAGAGACATCAGTTTCACATCAGTTTACATCAGTTTTCATGTACGTTGACATAAGTTTTCATGCGTGTCAGTTATGTGCCCTGTGCACACCAATGTTGTCATGTCAGTTTTTTTCATGTGCAGAAAACGGCATACATAAACATACTGCATAAACCTGCACATTGTGGTGGGAACAGGACACATAGAGAACAGTTTTTGTTTTTTTGGTGCCCTTGCAGATGCATGCACCATGGTGTGAACAAGGCCTTAAAGTTTTGCAAATAGTGAATTTGGATGTTTTTTTGTGTGCAAAAGCAAGATTTTGTGACAACTGTGTAGTAAAGAACTTTCTTTGTGTGTGTGTGGTGATCCGCCTTCATCAGATGCCTTTTTTTTCTTTAACAGATATATAAGAAGCAGTGAGTGAGACATATAATGTAGACAAGGGACAAATGGGAAGGCTAGCAATAGAGCCATACTAAGGGGCAGATCCACAAAGAAATTACGCCGGCGTATCTATTGATACGCCGGCGTAATTTCAAAGTTCCCGCATCGTATCTTTGTTTTGTATCCTACAAAACAAGATACGATGGCATCTCGTCTTAGTACGCCGTCGGATCCTAGGTGCAATTTTTCGGCGGCCGCTAGGTGGCGTTTCCGTCGAATTCCGCGTCGAGTATGCAAATTAGCTAGTTACGGCGATCCACGAACGTACGTCCGGCTGGCGCATTTTTTTACGTTGTTTGCTTTCGGCTTTTTCCGGCGTATAGTTAAAGCTGCTATTATGAGGCGTACTCAATGTTAAGTATGGCCGTCGTTCCCGCGTACAATTTTAATTTTTTTACGTCATTTGCGTAAGTCGTTCGCGAATAGGAATTTGCGTAGAATGACGTCACCGTCGTAAGCATTGGCTGGTTCCGGTTTAATTTCGAGCATGCGCACTGGGATACCCCCACGGACGGCGCATGCGCAGTTAAAAAAAACGTCGGGTCACGACGTATTTACATAAAACACGCCCCCATCATAGAGATTTCAATGGCGCGCCATTACGCCGCCAAAGATACACTACACCACCGTAACTTATGGCGTGAATTCTTTGTGGATTCGAAAAAAAGAAAATAAGTTACGGCGGCGTAGTGTACGCTACGCCTGCATAAAGATAGGCAGATCTTTGAGGATCTGGCCCTAAGTGAGCGTTGTCTGACTCTTGGAGCATAAACTGAGCAGAGAACACAATGGAACAGTAAAGTAGAAAAGTGTAAATAAAGATGGTGGAGATATAAGGAAAAGGGAAAATTAAAAGAAAAGGAAGAGACATAACATATGGCAACACACAAAATATATATTACATTTTTTAAATGTCTTCTACTGCATTCCTTGTTTTATATACAGTAAGTGGGAGAAAAGATTATGATGTGTAAATCCAACATTCTTCAATTTTTAAAAGACAATGGGCCAGATTCAGAAAGAAGAGCGGCGGCGTAACGTATCGTAGATACGTTACACCGCCGCAATTTTTCATCGCAAGTGCCTGATTCACCAAGCACTTGCGATGAAAACCTATGCCGGCGGCCTCCGGCGCAAGGCGGGCCAATTTAAATGGGCGTGTGCCATTTAAATTAGGCGCGCTCCCGCGTCGGACCTACCGCGCATGCTCCGTTTCCGAACTCCCGTCGTGCATTGCGCGCCGTGACGTAATTTTTTCGAACGGCGACGCGCGTAGCGTACTTCCGTATTCCCGGACGGCTTACGCAAACGACGTTGATTTTTAAATTTCGACGCGGGAACGACGGCCATACTTTAGACAGCAATACGCTTGCTGACTAAAGTTAGGGCACCTAAAACGACGACTAACTTTGCGACGGGAAACTAGACTAGCGGCGACGTAGAGAACGTGAAAATCCGTCGTGAATCGCCGTAACTCCTAATTTGCATACCCGACGCTGGTTTACGACGCGAACTCCCCCCAGCGGCGGCCGACAGTGTAAAACAATTACACCTGTCGGATCTTCTGGCTATCTATGCGTAACTGATTCTATGAATCAGTCGCATAGATAGAAACAGAGATACGACGGCGTATCAGCAGATACGCCGTCGTATCTCCACTGTGAATCTGGCCCAATGTTTTAAATCTTAGGGATTTTGATCTGCCCAGATTTCCATATGAGCATTGGTATTTCTAGTATAGTGGAAGCCCTGGGGCACTTTGGGGCATTGTGCTGTCATTAGGAGGGGCTTCAAGGTATATAGTTAAATAGAAGATGAATCTTCTCATTGCTTAATAGGCATACATATGCCAGTCCTCATACCCTCAAAATATTTTTAAAATATATGTATAGTCATTTGTGTTCTCGAGGGGTAAATGCATCTCTCTATGTGTCCTGGTGGGTATTTTCAAAAAGACAGAAGTGATGGGAAATCCAGTTGTTAGATTTGTCATCAGAAAACTTTGGCAATACATATACTTTAACTACTGTGCCATAAGCCAGAGTCTCACAGACATATAAATCCCAGCATCATCATTTTAAAAATAGAAACTCTTCTATTACATATGCATTTTGTACATCAAGTATTGACATAGAGCTAATGCTACACTAAAGGAGAACTTTATTTAAATAGTTAGGGACTATATAGAAACCAGCAACAATAAACTCTTTGGTCAGGAGATTGTAATTAAAATATAACAAATAGATTGCAGGGGTCAGGAACATATAGGGCCAGATTCACATACATTTCCGCTACGCAGCGGCGGCGTAACGTAATCCATTTACGTTACACCGCCGTAAGTTTGCAGCGTAAGTGCCTGATTCACAAAGCACTTACCTGTAAACTTGCGGCGGTGTAACGTAAATGCGCTCTGCGCAAGCCCGCCCAATTCAAATGGGGCGGGCACCATTTAAATTAGGCGCGTTCCCGCGCCGAACGTACTGATTCTATGAATCAGCCGCATAGTTAGGACGGGCGGATCACAGAGATACGACGGTGTATCAGGAGATACGCCGTCGTATCTCTTTTGTGAATCTGGCCCTCTGTGTATATAGTGCAGGGTTCAGGAGTACATGACGTTTGACCCAACATACAGAGTGCAATGGTCAGGGGTATTTAACGTACAACTCAATGTACAAAGTGCATTGGTCAGGAGTATGTAACGTGTAGTCTACTGTACAGAGTGCAGCCATCAAAAGTATGTATAATAAGAAGTATTCTGACTTCAACTGTTGTGATAGCGACTAACCATGAGGTGTGATCTTGTGGGGTGGAGGGGGGACTTGTGCTGTAGAGCAGATCTCTACAGGCTGGAATTGGGTGAAAGGAAAGTGGAAGATCAGTGCCAGGTGGGTAGAAGTTTGCACAGCTATAATGGCAGATCCTCACTGCTGGGCTAGCAGTGTTATAAGAGGAATCAGCAGTTTTATGCTGCCTACAATGTAGATGCATGTACTTTGACCTCTGCATAACATACTACTGACCCCTGCATACTGCTTACTCCAGGACCTCTGCCCTGTGTGTTACATGTTAAATACCCTGCACCCTGTAATAAATACTCCAGACCTCTGCCCAATTGCATACTAAAGAGCCCTGAATGCTACATACTACTGGCCTCTGAACTCTGCATTATGTTCTCCTGACCCCTTCACTCTGCATTACATACCAATGATTTATGAACTCTGCATTACTTATGCATGACCCCTGCACTCTGTGTTATTTAGAACTAACTTCCGCACACTGTTTATTAACAACCCCTAAAATCTGCATTCAAAAATCTGCAATCCTCTCAATAGAGTCCAATTCCATCCTCTCAATAGAGTGCATTTCCACTACCCATTCATTCACTGATTGGGATTGTACTATTTTAAACAAAGAGAGGGTACTCTTTCCAGCTATAGACTTCTCCCCTTGGGCTTTCTTCCTTGATGGGGTTATGTGGAGACATAGACGGAACCAGAACATCTCTTTACTAACTATATTTTTATTCAGCATTGTTTGGCCATCATTTGAATAAGAGGTAAATAGATCTGGTGAGTGATTTAAACCACTGGGGTGTATCCTGGAGATTGTACAGGACAAGTACTTTATTAGCACAAAGAGTGGAAGCCTGTTCACCAGTCACACCTGTCAGGTGGAATGTAGTAAATTACAAAATTGACATTGTAGTATCCTACAATAACTGTGAGTGGTGATTAATTGGCCATTATCAAAAATAAATTAAACATTTAAGAAATATAAGACCTGCTGGTCATAAGGTCATGTATAGTGTCATGGACAGTATTAGCAAATGAAAATGATTCCTTCAATTTATTACCTTTTTCTTATCCATGCAAAAATAAATTTGTATACCAGAGCCACAATGTAATGTATTTAGTGTAGAATCAGGCTTTTGATATTATTGTATTTTCAACATGAATATTTTAGGATAGAAGGAGACCATGGCACATGGTTTCACTTGTATAAGTGCTTATTAGTTTTTGGGATGGTACCTTCTTCTTCTTCTTCTTCTTCTTCTTCTTCTTCTTCTTCTTCTTCTTCTTCTTCCCCTGATTGGCCACCCTGCACCATTAGATAATTGGGGTAATAACAAAATGCCATTTATATTGATGGCCCAGCATTCACATCAAGGTTGTACCATTCAAACTGGATGTAAGAGGCCCATGATGCAGATTGCAGGTTTTGAGTCAATGGATCATTGGGCTAATTTGGTCTTCTCTTCTTACTCATCCTGTTTGTTGGTCCTTATGCTATCTTCGTACCAGCTATATTTTGTCATGCTGAGGATATTGTTATGAATCTGTAAGTATTAATCAGAATTTATGCATCATTTTGGTAAATATGGTACATCAAAATCTATTTTTCCTGCAGATCACTATATAAAATAAGCTACATAGGAGAGGCAGTACAGCATCATATCTGATAACCTATCATGTTGGTGAATACACCAAAATCTATATTTCCTGTAGATCACTATATAAAACAAGCTACCTAGATGAGGCAGTACAGCATCACATCTGATCACCAAAAGGGATGCTTTAGTTTTCCACATTTTCAAATTCTGCTATCAATTTAGGCCATTTGTTTTTTACCTGCCAGGTCCAATCATGCTGCAAATCATGCTGCATGCAACTAGAGGGAAACACAGAGGACACATGTTTTTCTTTTTGAGATAAGCTGTTGTGTCTTTTAAATGGAATAATGATGATTAGGTTTGAGGTAACAGTATCTGCTTTTTGATCAAACCTTAGAGATTTCTCTCTTTGGAGAACTATGCAAGCTCCTTGTCAGATGTTGGGTAATAGCTGGAACAAGTCCAAAAAAGACCAAAAAAGAGACAAACAGACAGAGCAGGAGAACTAATATTTTACATCTTTACCATATTATTCAACCAGGCTAGTCAACATTATTTCCTGGAAAGAATATCATTTAAAAAGGACTTGTGTAAATGTTTAAGAGTAAGGGCTCTTTCACACGGAGCGGACCGTTTCCGGGTCCGCTCCGTGTGTCTCCGTCGGCTCAGCGGGGGTCCCCGCTCAGCTGTCGGCGGATAGGGCGGTCCGTGTGTCCCGCTCTGCCCTATGGGGAACCTGATGCAGACGGACCGTCTGTCCGTCTGCATCAGTTCCGCTCCGCCGAACGGAAGAAAAATAGGGTTTCTTCCGTTCGGAAAAGCAGATCCCGACTGACGCGGACGCTAGCGGATGCTCCATCCGCTAACGGACGCGTTCCCATAGGGATTCATTACAAGTCCGTTAACGGACTTGTAATGAGCGGACGAACGGTCCGCTAGTGTGAAAGGACCCTAAGATAGTCAAATCTAAAGAAAAATAAACATTTATTAAAATCAGATCAGAATAATATACATTTGGGGGGGGGGGGATTTACTAAAACTGTAAAAGACAGAATCTGGAGCAGCTGTGCATAGTAACACATCAGCTTCTATATTGAGATTGTTCAAGTAAAGCTGAATTTCAGGTATGTTTTTTTTTCAGCTTGTTCCAGTGTGGACGAATGTACGTTTACATATTAGGTAATGCACAAAGTTCAGGAGTCGGGATTAAAGTTGTTGTATTGACCGCTTTGTGATGTTTATAGCAGATATTCACCTTGCATGCAGCCGCTGACATCAGCGGAGCATGCGCTCTGAAGGTCCGGCGTGTTCGGGAGTGACGTAATTGCGGCTCCAGCCACTCACATCGCTGGAGCCCGCAAACCCGGGACGTAATGTCGTGGTAACATGTCGGCCCACTCAGCAGTGGCTGGGCAACACTGCAGGGGGGTTAATTCTAAGGTAAGTATTTCATAATGACCTAGTATGCGATGCATAATGCATTTGTTTTTTGTTTTTTTTGGCCATACAACTGTTTTAAGTAACACCAGTGTTCAGGGGTCAGGATTAAGTAACACCAGTGTTCAGGGGTCAGGATTAAGTAACACAGGATTAAGTAACACCAGTGTTCAGGGGTCAGGAATAAGTAAGGAAGAGAGAGCAGGCCCTGAACTCGGTGTATTACTTAATCCTGTTCCCTAAACTATGTGCGTAACTTAGTCCTGACCCCTGAACTTCAAGGATCAGGATTAATTAACAGTGAGGTCAGGATTAGGAGTTAAAGGATCATGCAGTTACTCACAGATTGCTACTTGTTTCTGTCAACCCCTGCCCAGGGTCCAGCATCATTCTGGGAGTTAGATTGTAATCTTTGCAATGCATGGCTCCAATTTACAAAGCACAAAAGTAAAAGTGACACTAGTAAAGTGGTCTGCACATACCAACAATTCATGTTGCCATGTATGTGTAGCACCTGGTTACTTCTAAGAACCGGAGCTAGTCTAGATTTAGAAGGGGTCCGAGAATTAGTTAGCTCTGACCATGCTGATTCGCTTAAATTTGGGTCTCTGTCTCAGCTTGGCTGTGCTGTGGGCTAATTCTGTCACTTCTGGGGTGCTGATTCCATCCCAGTACGACAGGTGGCAGCAGTGGAGTCGAGGTTTGAGTGCTTTTCCCCAATAGCCAATCAGAAGGGGTTTTCCTCACTGTGCATGCTGGGGGAGGGTATTTTGAGGCAGACGTCATTGGTCTGGGTTCTTCTTTCAGTGTGGCACCCACCTTTAGGGTGACCACATCACTGCGCCCTGTCGAAATGGCCTTCCAGGCCAGGGTGCGCGTGCCACGCGGTGTTCCTGGTTTCGGGACCACAATGGTCCGGAACATTTGAGCTGTGGCAGGGCCCCAGTGATCGACTGGGTCCCCAATCTTGAGAAGATCCAAAGCGTTGTTCCTTTGAGAGGAAGCTGTTCGGTAGGGGAGTCCGCCTGAGGAGAGCCAAGAGAGGCTGGCAATCCAATAGGGTCTCGACCATCCACCGGGGATCAAGGTAACCGGGTATGGATAGGCTGGACGTTGGTCACCTATCAGTCGATAATCTAACTGCAAACTACCTGAAGGAGATCCAGGTGCAAAGCCTAACAAGGAGGTTTATCTCGGCTATCTCAATTCTAAGGAGGGTCTGTGGCAGAGACGTTTCCCTTAAGTTCCGAGTGATACTCTGGCTGCCAGGTCAGTGAGAGAGGCTGGAGTGGTGAAGAAGAAAGTGTTGTTGGAAGCAGGACTGTTTCCCATTGTTACGCCTGAATTTGCTATTTCTTTTCCTACTGAATCTCTACCCTTTCACCACAAGTTTTATTGTTTTTACCCGACTGGGTAATAAAGAGCACAGAAAAAGACACCTGTCGTGGATATTCCGTTACTACTATTTTCACCATACACCCCTAGATGTCGGAGGAGCCACGAGTTAACATGCCACCCAAAACAAACCAGCAGCTCCTTCAGGGGTAGTGCTACATATGTGTAGACTGGTAGTGTCTGTCCAAAATGGCATTGCTGGAGTGGTCTGCACATAGGCTGCAGTATTAAGGACTGCACTGGTGCAGAGAGCTCTACCAGCACCATTATTAGAACTGACCTAATGAACTGGACACCCATTTCCCAGGAGCAAACCCCTCTCAACTTTTAGCGTATCACCCTGTGCTAGTATCACATCTCTTACACAGGACATTTTCTTGTTCTGCTGGTCCTAACATAGCTTTGAATATTGTCATAAAGGTTATATGAAGTTGTATGGCTATACCTACTGAAAATAGGAAAAAATGTGTTGCCAATATTTATACATTAAAAAGCGTTAAAAATATATCATTTGCTTAGAGGTAAGTGCTCATGGCACCTAATGTAAATCACAAATATATCGACTGTATCATTTATATCCTAAACAGCTTTTTTATAGTAATAGAGCTGAGTTTTTTTAATACCTTTGCTGCATTTTTCTCTTGACAGATAGCTACTCTGGCCAAGACCTAATCGTTACCACCGAAACTCCTCCAGAAAGAGTTACATATTTTGATCTTGATGATGGTAATAATTATTTATTCCTTAGCAGTCTAACTATTTTATTTGATGATAAAATGGGAATCATTCCTATACAGATCTGTTATCACAGACTGAGATATATTTTGGTTCACTACTTGTGTATAAAGGCCACTATAGCAACTAATCAGATTTCAGCTGGTATGTTTTTAGAAAAGTGTACAAAATGAAAGTAGCATCTAAATGCCCCTTGCTGAATGTTGAAAATGCATCCTCATTTTCTAGTAGGTAATAAGCAGTACAGATCCAGTATTTTTCTTGGCTAAATGTAGATTTTATATTCTTACAACCAGAATATTATTTAAAGATCCTATTTAGTAAAAGCTTTGGGCCAGATCGGATTTAAGTTACACCGCCGCAAAATTTCTACCTAAGTGCCTGATCCACAAAGCATTTACCAAGAAATTTGCAGCTGTGTAACTTAAATCTGTCCGGCGCAAGGCGTGCCCAATCTAATGGGGCGAGTCCCATTTAAATTAGGCGCGCTCCCGCGCCGGACGTACTGCGCATGCTCCCAACACGATTTTCCAGACATGCTTTCCGCGAAGTTACGTTGCGCCGAGTTTTGAGAATCGCGACGGGTGTAAAAGAAAAAAAAGAGTTGCGGCGGGAAAAAAAAATTTTTAAAAAATAATTTACAGCGTCGCGGGAAAGAAGGGTCTACTTTTACATGGTGTACTAAGTTTACACTTTGTAAAAGCAGCCCTAATTTTGCGACGGCAAACTAACACTTACGGAAAAAAAACGAAGGGAAAAAGCTTTGTGGATCTCCGTAAGTGCTAATTTGCATACCCGACGCGGAATTTAGACGAGAAATGCCCCCAGCGGCGGCCGAGGTACTGCATCCTAAGATCCGACAGTGTAAAACTATTACACCTGCCGGATCTTAGGAATATCTATGCGTAACTGATTCTATGAATCAGCCGCATAGACAGAAACAGGGATACGACGACGTATCAGTAGATACGCCTGCGTATCCCTTTTGTGGATCTGGCCCTTTGTTTCTCCCAGTTAGTGTTAAGTTACAGTGAGGTTATAGTGAAAAAAATATAAATCTGTGTATTGTGTAGCCCACATAAAGCTTTTTTTTTTTTAAGTACAGTAAAATATGGGAGAGAGACAGCATAAGAAATAAGACAAGTATACAGAATAGTTACTCAGTTCATGCAGATGGAGCTATAGCTTATATGTTGTCTTGCCCTGTGCAGCATCTCTCTCTCCTTATACCCTCATCTTTTCAAAGAAGAACTATTGCCAGGATATAGCCTTTCAAGTATTTACATATTCCTAACAAGCCATGAATAGACTTTAAAACAAACCCTTAGACCCCTTTCACACTGAGGCATTTTTCAGGCGCTTTTGGGCTAAAAATAGCGCCTGTAAAGCGCTTGAAAAACGGCTCCCCTGCAGTCTCAGTGTGAAAGCCCGAGTGCTTTCACACTGTGGCGATGCGCTGGCAGGACGTTAAGAAAAACTCCTGCAAGCAGCATCTTTGGAGTGGTGAAGGAGCGGTGTATACACCGCTCCTGCGCATTGAAATGAATGGGCAGAGGCGCTGAACCACTGGCAAAGCGCCACTTCTGCAGCACTTTGCGGGCAATTTTAACCCTTTTTCGGCCACTAGCGGGGGTTAAAAGTGCCCCGCTAGTGGCCGAAAACCTCTGCAAAAATGATGGCCGCCAACGCCTCCGTGTGAAAGCAGCCAAAATGACCTCTGTAACTACATGCAATGTGAAGCAATTTGTCTTCAAAGTTTACAAAGGAGTGAAGTCTTTGAGAGCTGGGCCTCATCTCATTGGTCATCCCCCTCCAGCGCATCTGTTCTGTGGTTACATTAAAGATTAGAAGGCAGTGAGGCAGCTACTGTAAGTCACTACTGGAATTAGGGGAACAGGGTGGGATGAGCTTCTAAATTGAAAATGAAAGTGTTTATGTGGTAAATTTTAGGATGAATTGCTCTACAGTGAGCAGCTGCAGCCACTGAGGTCAGTGAAAGCTTATTTACTTAATTACCACATATAAACAGTAACTCCACTTGTATATATATATAAGAAGGAGTTTTCTTCACATTGGAAAGATATTTTCCTGTTGAGTCTTCAGAACTGGCAGTGAGGGGAAATCTCCCTAATTAGACACAGATGGTCTGTAAAACTGACAGTGGTTTAAACCTTCCCCAATTCTTTCTGAAATGAAAAAAAAAAAAATTGTCTTTGGATATGCTTAAGGCCTATTTGACACCTATGCGTATGTGTGCGATCCGTGTTTGCTCTGGCACGGCAGCCCATTAATTTGAATGGGCTGCCATGCCTGGGTTTTCCACAAAAAAAGGTGCACCTTTTTAAAAATATGCACCTTTTTAAAAAAACATGCCATTTTCCCTGTGGTTCCCGAACCCGAGTGTGCTGAGATGCGTAGGGGTGCCATTCAGAATGAATGGCAGTCAAGCGTGTGTCCTAAGAGCAGTACGATTTGTCTGCAGGTGCAGGAACAGATGCGATTCCTGCACCTGCAACCAACCTGCACAGTGTGCACCAAGCCTTTAATTAAAGTAACAATTTAACTTCTAAACAAATTATTCCATAAAACTTTTCAGATTATGAGTTTATTGAGACTACCCAGCGACCAATTCAAACAACGACAACAACTGAGCCTCCCATGTTTTATGAGGATTCAGAAATAAAGTCTTTTGACAACAACCTGGTTTCTGAATTTGATGCAGCTGGAAAGAGGAGATTTACAGGTACGGAAATCATGTCTATGTCTAGTTTTTGCTGGACATTCATAAGTAAATGTACAGTATTTTAGTCCAGAATGTATTATTGTGTGTCTTTTTTGCTTTATTAGCGCCTTATGTGACCTATATAAGTAAGGATCCGAATACTCCTTGCTCCTTGACGGATGCCCTTGAACACTTCCAAGTGGAAAATCTTGCAGATCTTATCCCTAAAGAAATGGAAAACAGCATCTTACCTCCCAAGAACATCTCATACAATATTACTGTTGTGGCTGTTGAGGGTTGCCATTCCTTTGTCATTCTAGACTGGGCCAAACCTAAAAAGGGAGACTTCATCACAGGTAACATCATTTTCATGCTTTTCATTTCAATCATTTCAATTTTAATAACAGTTGGTTGAATGCAAACTGACTGAATCAATAAGGACATGCTTTAAATGTAAAACGTTTAATGTAAAGATTTGTGATTGCTCTCAAGCTGGCATACACCATACCATTTTTTTATTCAATTTCCTTTAGATTTACCTTCAACTGTGTAGTAGAGGGGTCTCCCTGAATGCATACAAATAATTGAAAGTGTTTAGATTTGACCTTCTACTGTATGGTTATGGTAAATCTAAAGGAAATCTATAGAAGACAGTTGTATAATGTATGGCCAGCTTTAAGTAGGGTTTGTGGAGTAAAGTCTTTTGTTGAAGGGTTGCAATGGCTCTGACTCTCAATTGGTCATCTGAAGAATTCCATAGAGCAATGGGAAAATAAGAGCAACAAACAATGCAAATACATTTATTTGAAAGACAGTGGATTTACGGAGCCAGGCTGTGTTACCATCACTTGGGCTTAGGATGCTATGTACAATTGAGAAATAGGGTTCAATTTAGTTGATGTTTTTTGGCCAAAAAAATATTTTCAGCAGTTGGGTAACTGGCTTATGTTCAACCTTCTTTTATGATTATAGGTAAGTAGGTGTTATACACAACAGTCCACACCTTCAGCCATGTAGCTTGTACAAGTGTTTCTTAACCAGTGTGCCACATGGGTTCCTCCAGATTACCACAATGCATTACTCTGATCCAGGACAGGTTGGATGCAGCAAAAGATGAAAGTCCGCTTCCTCCAGACCACCTCCACCTCCCACCCATGCCATTCAGCTGGAGCCAAAAGGAAGGTCTTTAATGTGAAGAGGGGACTATGTGGTTGGGGGGATCTGTGATGAGGGCTATGTGGTTGAGGGCTATGTGATTAAGAGGGCCTCGTGAAATGGGGACTCTGTTGTTATGGAGCAACTCATGTATATGTATCAGGGGCCTTTGATGAAAAAGGGTGACTTTGATGTGACAGGACTCTCATGTATCAGGGGCCTCTGATCTATTGGGAGTACTCTGACATGAAGAGGGAATTCTGGCATGATGGGGAGGCTCTTATTTGATGGAGGGACCTGTGGTGTGAAGGGGTCTTCAAATGTGCATTGTTCCTGGCTCAGGTTGATAAGTAACATTTAAAACTTTTTATAAACCCAATTATTATATTGCAGCTTACCAATTCTTAGATGTGATGGCTGCATTCGTTTTCTTTCTAGACTACTTTCCTTTATTTTCACCTGGTGATTTGTCCAATAAGTGATTTGTCCAACAAAGGAAGCTCTCCTGCAAAATGTGGCAGATAGGCTTAATGTACACAGGACATTTTTACAACCTTTCCTGAACGATTTAAAGGGTCACTAAAGGATTTTTTTGTTTAGCTAAATAGCTTCCTTTACCTTACTGCAGTCCTGGTTTCATGTCCTCATTGTTCGTTTTTGCTTTGATGTTGCTGTAATTCCTATCTGTTCTGGACACTTCCTGGTTGTTTGTTTCCTGATCACCACTGTACTGGGAGATTTCTCACTGTGGTGACTAATCAAGGAGGTGTGTCTAAAACCCCTCAGCACTAATCCAGTTTCGTTTTGCAAAACCTTCACTGCCCTCTATTGGCTCTTTGTCTCTGTACATCAGAGAACCATGAAACAACAGCAAAAACGAAACTAAACTGCAGGTAAATTATATGATTGGTTTTTATCTATTTTTAATCATTTTTAAAATGAATCAGTTAACTATTATGTCTCTATACCCTGTAAACCAGTGGTTCTCAACCCGGGGGTCGGGACCCCCTCGGGGGTCAAATGATGATTTGTCAGGGGTCACCAAATCCTGGGCTGTTCCTGAAGCCCGCACCTCTTTTGCAGCCACCCAACAGGGCTGTCCCTGGAGCGCCCAGCCGCCCACTCAGCCTCTTTGGAGCCACCCATTCAGTTCACAACATCCCAACTCTCCCACCCCCACTGCCACTCATCCCAACTCCCCACCCCCAAGGAGTAAGGGAAGGAATACAATTAGAGAATACATGGAAAGGAAAAGAAAGGGGAACAACAAATAAAGGGAGAGGGAGAGAAAGATTAAGAGAGAGCAAGAAAGACAGCTAGATTGAGGGATGGGGGAAAAAAAAGAGAAGAAATTAGTATAGAGAGATAAAAGGGAAAAAAAGGAGAAAAAGAGTGGTACATACTAAAATGTACCATAAGGGGTTTTAATACTTCACAAATGTAAGGGTTAGGGGGGCAAATTACTTGTTTTGCCTTGGGTGCTGACAACCCACGCTACTAAAATTTTTACTGCTAGGGGTCCCCACAACTTGGGAAATTTTATCAAGGGGTCACGGCACTAGAACGGTTGAGAACCACTGCTGTAAACAGTCATTTCAGCAATTTTTTTTTTCCTTTAGTGACCCTTTAACTTGACAGATAGAAAGCCTAGTTTAAAACGTCCGTTTTGCAGAGTTTACATGCCGAGTCTAGCGGCGTTTTGTGCGTGTTTTGCCGCGTTTGCGTTTAGAAGCATTTTTTTAAATAGCTAGAACCAAAAAACGGCTGTAAACGAAATGCCTGCTAAACAGGGCTTACTGCGTTTAGCCCTGTTTAGAAGCGTTTGGCGCTTGAAATGCCTCTAAACTCAGCATCTGATTCTGAACTAATTTTCTGCTTTCCAAAAAAAGCCTCTAAACTCAACTGCCTAAAAAAGACTATAAATGACCCTGTGTACATGTACTGATAAGATAACATAGAGGAGAGTTCAGGGGCAGTTAAAAAAAATGCCCAACTGCTCCTAAACATCCGTTTACCAGCAGCAGTGTACATGCAGCCTTAGCGTGCTGAGACAAACCGTTTACTTCTGACAGGAGTGCTTACAATTACCAGCTTTTATTTATTCATGTAAAACATGTATTCCAAAAGGAACAAAACTGTTTGCTGTAACTAAGTGCCAGATTCACAGTCGAAATACGCCGGCGTATCTACTGATACTCCGGCGTATTTTCAAATTTGCTGCATCATAGCGTTGTTTTGAATCCTCAAAACAAGTTACGACGGCTTTAGGCTTCGATCCGACAGGCGTACGGCTTAGTACACCTTCGGATCGTAGGTGTAATTCTTTGGCGCCCGCTGGGTGGAGTCCTCGTCGTTTTCCGCGTCAAGTATGCAAATTAGCTGTTTACGGCAATCCACGAAGGTACGCGCGTTCGTCGCATTCGCTTACGTCGTCGCTAGTCGGCTTTTCCCGTCGTAAAGTTACGAGTGCTATTTAGGTGGTGTAAAATTAGACCATCCATGTTAAAGTATGGCCGTCGTTCCCACGTCGAATTTTAATTTTTTTTTTTTGCGTAAGACATCTGGGAATACGAAAGGACGTAACGCACGTCGCCGTTCAAAAAACACATTGGCGCGCCGTAATTTCGCGCAAAGCATGGCGGGAAATTTCCCAACGGAGCATGCCCAGAACGTTCGGTGCGGGAATGCACCTAATTTAAATGGTACACGCCCCATTTGAATTAGGCTGGCTTGCGCCGGACGGATTTACGTTACGCCGCCGCAAGTTTACAGGCAAGTGCTTTGTGAATCAAGCACTTGCGCTTAAAACTTGCGGCGGTGTAACGTAAATGACATACGTTACGCCGCAGCGCAAGTATGTGAATCTGGCCCTAACTGTCTAACTGCAGTGTGAGCTAGATTTTGGCTTCAATTTATTTGAGTATTTAAATCTGTTAGTGCATCTAACACTCCCCTCCCCCAGACTGACACTGCTGCTGTCCCAAGGTGCCTCTGTTCTCCTTCATCCAGAGTAAGGGCACTTTAATACAGGAGGTATATTACTAATCAGATCACCACTTGAAAACAGTGGGAACAAAGCCTAAAAAGAAAACAAATGCAGCCACTACATCTAATGATTGGTAAGCTGAAATATTTTACATTTTGGTTTTAATATGCTTAATAGAGCTTTACGTTTTTTTACTTTTAAAAGAATGTTGTGACTTAAAAACGATTGATTGAGAAACGCTGCCTGATAGAACCACTGAATGGATAAAGGTTTATTAGAACAGTGTTTGTACCAACTTTTCTGACCTGGTTTTGGGAAATCACTTGAATGAAAGTTACCCAATGGCTATAAGTGCTGGGGCATGTTCCTAACACTCATTTGAAGTAAGGAAGCCCCTTGGTCGAGTGGTGAAGCATCTTCTTTCACAATAATTATTGTGCCTTTTGCTCCTGCTACTAGTAGGGGCAATCAGCTTTCGTATTTAGGATAAATTCAGAAGGGTAAAGTGAGCCCCCAGCACAATATAAAGCTGAGTCAGGCACTGGGACACATTGAGTGAGATCTGGACAAATGATTCTAATGCCTTGTACACACGATCAGAAATTCTGTTGGGATAAACTCTGACGTATTTTTCCGACGAAATTCCTTTCAAGCTGTCTTGCATACACACTGTCACACCAAATTCTGACTGTCAAGAACGCGTGACGTACAACACTACGACAAGCTAAGAAAATAGAAGTTCAATGCTTCCGAGCATGCGTCGACTTGATTCTGAGCATGCGTGATTTTTTCCATACAGACGAACAGAATTTCCTATAGAATTTTTTTTTGTTGGAAAAAAAAGAGAACATGTTCTCTTTCTAAGTCTGTCGGAATTTCCGAAGAAAAAAATATTTTCATCGGAAATTCCGATCGTGTGTGCAAGGCATAAGGCCATCTCTCATTGCTCCCACTCCATAAGCCCAACATCCACCATTCATGGATCTGCAGCCCTGCAGGGGTAGTTTTTCTAGTATTCTAGGAGCAGCATGGAGTAGCAGTGGGATATAAACCACGTGGTGTCTTCTGTAGCATGCATCAAAGTAAGGCCAGGCGTGGGACTTAAATGCCAAACAGGCCATTTGGGCCTGAACCACATATGCCAATTTGACATATTAAAAGTGAAAAGGAAGAGATTGATTATGCTGCTGTTGTAGTGATGAGAAGGATAGTGGGTCTTATGAAAAGTGTCTGTAAACCCTTAGGCCTCGTACTCACGACCAAACATGTCTGCTGAAACTGGTCCGCGGACCAGTTTCAGCGGACATGTTCGTTCGTGTGTAGGCAGTAACGTACAGAATTCCAGCAAACAATCGTCGGCCAGACCGTTTTCCAACGAACAACTGTTTCCTGGTCTTGCTTTAAAACAGTCTGCTGGAATCGTGTCCGTCAGACATGTTCGGTCGTCTGTACACAAAAGCAGCGTACAAAAACCCCGCGCATGCTCAGTCCAAATGAGGAGACGGGAGCGCTCGTTCAGGTAAAACTCGCGTTTCTTTGGGATATGGCACATTCGTCATTAGAAACCTTTTATTCTAGCAAGAGAACAATGTCTTAAAAAGGCGCACTAAACCACATTTTAAAGCCTCGTTTTATTAATTCTTCTCTTGCTAGAATAACCCCGTTCTCTTGCTGATGCAATTTCAATAGAGTTGTCCCATACTGAAATGTCACATTTCTTGCTTGTGATGTAATCCTTTAATAATGTTTTCTATGCCAGACGTGTGTTTTGGTTGGTGGTCCTCCATAATTTAGAGTAGTCATTTTTGTAAAGGAATGTGCATTTTTTTAATTTCTTTTTTTGTTTCTAGTTATGTCACCATTTAAACTTTTTTTTTTTTACATGTTTTTTTAAATTTTTTTTTTTTTTGTTGGTGTTTCATTAGAGAATATTAAACCATGTTGGCACACCAAATGTCCCCCCCCCCCCAAGGAGTGTGTCCTTTGTAAATTACCCATTGTATATTTATTAAAGGTTTGCTGCCTAATAATCCCCACAGTATATCAAACAATAGACATGTTTTCAAATGAAAGCAAAAGGCCTTTTATTCAGGCAAATGTCATCACAAAAAATAAAAAGAACAGCAGCACTAGAATAGATAGCAAACTATATGCAAACTTGCATTTCCAACATGGTGAAGGATAAACTTCCAAGCCTCAGGAGCCAAACACAAAAATATGAAGCAGCAGCACACAAACAAAGGAACCCAAACTGTGGTAGTACAAACAAGATGTCCTTTATGTGGAAGGAAATGGAAGGCAGAAAATCAACGTTTCCTCCTCTTTCCAGCCTTCCCTCCAGGCAGCCTTCCAGCGGATCGAACACGGGGTCTTGCAGGTGGGGTTGATGTGGCAGCAGGAGGATGGTGTTCCGCAAGCCGGGCCGGGTCACATAGCCCAGTGTCTGGGGTCAGCAGGCCCCTCTGCATCCACCAAAGGACCTGGTTCATCAGGGCCTTTGCCAGTCTTCTCTGGTCCTCCTCCCCTTCATTTAAATCATGGGCCAATGAGGCACTGAAGGCCTCTGTGGGGTTGAGGGGGGCCCTCATGATGGCGCTTGCCTCCTGGATCATGCGGAGGCTTGCCTCCTCCACAGGCCTCAACTGCCTCCTTCGGCCTGATGGCCTCACCTGGGGGGGAGAAGACTGGCTGGTGGTGGTTCTCCTGGCCGGGTGGACCTGCTGCAGGCCACTGGGCCCAGCCTCCTCCTGGCTGCCACTGACCCCGGCCTCCTCCTGGCTGCCACTGACCCCGGCCTCCTCCTGGCTGCCACTGACCCCGGCCTCCTCCTGGCTGCCACTGACCCCGGCCTCCTCCTGGCTGACAGACACCTGAGGATCTGCCACCTCCTGGCTGATCTCTTCTTCCTGTGTGGAAAAAAAAAGAATTTTTTTACAATTTCGCTAAATAAAACCACACTCATTTTCATGTTTTTCGTTCAGTATTTTCTGTTCATTATTACTTGAATACACTCTACTTCTGACCCCTGCAGTTGTCATCCCTGACACCTATTTGTCTGTACACCTTTTTGTTTGCTTTTTTCCAGCTTGGTTTTTTTTTTACAATATCTAATCATTAATCCACCAAGAATTATTTACGCCATAAATATAGAGGAAACTACTATACCTCCTCATCGAAGGGTGGCAGATCTGCATCTCTGTCAGCCAGGCCCTCTTCCTCCGACTCTGCAGGGCTGTGGTCATCTGGGGAATGTCCGCTGGAAGGTAGCATGGAGGAAAGGTTGGAAGAAAGACTGGACATCGTTTTCCTGCCTTCCATTTCGTCCCGCAAAAAAGCCATCTGTTTATAATACCACAGTTTGGGTTCCTTTGCTTGTCTTGCTGCTGCTCCCGATTTTTTGATTTTATTAGCTTTGTATGCTCTCCTGTATGTGCTTCTGAGGTTGGCAAGTTTATCCTTCACCATGTTGGCAGTGCATCCTGGCACCCAAGTTTGCATATAATTTGCTAGCTCTTCTAGTGCTGCCGCTCGTACCTCTTTATTGCAATATAACGAGTGTTTTGAATTCCACAGGATGGGCGTGTCCTGGTATTTTTGAAGTAAGGCCTCTATAGATTCCTTGCTTTGTAGGAGGTCCATTGCAATTTTTGCAAAATTATATTTCTTTTTGAGTCTAGATTACAAAAACATAAACCACAGAAAAATAAATATTCCAAAGGATCAGCGTTGACCTTGATCTAATATGTGTCTTCAAATTTATTACCTATATCTAATTCCAAACACAGTCTCTCTTGTTTAAACAATGATTGGCAGCTCGGCCGCATTGCTTGTACCAAACATTGATTTGCTAGATGCAGAGCCATTGTTCACATTGCAGTAAATATTTTAAATATATTAAATTAAACAATGCTTACAAATGACAGTTTTCATCTAGGCACTCTTTCATGTGTAAATCTCATACCCCTGACAATGGATGACATAAAAGACACTTCCTAATGACCTCTGTACAACCAACACTTGAACAATACTTTGCCTGATCTGAATACACCATTCAAAAACTTGTCAATGAGGTACAGCATTGTTCACATCTCTATTTTGTGAGGTGTCCAAAAGCATTTGGATACCAAAATAACATTGTGGTACCCCATAGACAGAATAGCTTAAAAAGGGTGCAACCAACAGCCCAAACCCCCATCCCATGTGTCTACATTTTCAAGGCCTCTGCTGATCACATTTTTAATTTCCTTACCTTCCTGTCTCTCGCTCCTCGTTTCTCACGCTCGCCTAATTACCGCGTAAGATGCGTAATCACGGCGTAAACCTTTTAAACACTCCGCGTATTTATGAAACCCCGCCCTCGTCACCTTTGCGAGGCCCCTAATCAATGAGTTTAGGAAATATGGCGTTAACTGTGTATGTTCTGGATGCGCTCGAAGATTCTCCGCGTAACGGACGTAAACACGTTGTTTGCATTCTCTACACTCCGCGTATGTATTAAACGCCGCCCTCTTCTCCGCCCATGGCGTAAGAATTCATCTTTTCCACGCCCATAATCTCTGTGGGAAAGGAAAGATGGCGATGTCACACGAGCGGGCACGATGCTCTCATGCCACAAGTGAAGGGACAGAGGCAGGGACGTCCCGATCAAGGAAAAGAAGATATAAAGCCACTAATATGCGGTTCCAGGAAATGGTGGAGTTAGTTTACATCATGCGAAAAAAGGACTATGATGGTGAATTAGGGCCATACAAGACCCCTAACCGCCGAAAGGCACATATTATGGACAAGGTGGCGAGGAGAATGCAGAGGATGTTTGGGATCACCAGGTCCAAGGAACAGCTGAGGAAACGCTGGTCAGACTTAAAATTGAGGGAGCCACATCAGATGAAGAAAATACTTAAAATTCTGCGTAAAAGTAAGTAAATATATATTGGGGTTGGGGGGGGGGGGGGGGGTGATTGTCTGCAATAATGTGTTGCCATGTATATTTCACCATCTGCCTCCTTGGCCTGCTTGTAATTTTAAAGACATGTTGTTATTTATTTTTTAGAACATAAATAACTACATATTTACAAACAGTGTTCTTAGTAAACAACGTAACATCACATAGTTTATCAGAAAGGCTCGGTTATTCCAGGAACAACACACCTGGACATGGCTCACTGGCCAAAAACTTTGTTTGTAAACATTGTGTAAAAGCTAGTTCTAGAAATAATATGGTAATAAAGCAGATGTTTTCACATCTGCAATGCAGAGCACCTGTGTCTCCCCAAATCAAAAATGGGTTTTGGTAGGGTCTCCCAGAAATACAGTTTAGGGGGGACATCCATGTGTGTCACTTTGCTAAAAAGGGGCAGGATCAGAGCTTGCCATATAGAAGTAATTGCAAAATGTAGGTTTGGTGAAAGATAAAAGTAACTAAATGAAAGCATCTTCTAAGCAATGTGTGCGATTTATGCTCTCCAATATCTGTGTGCTGATGAGTCTACATTTTTTTTGGTTTATTTCAGGGGAAAGAAGTCGCCAGCATTTGGAGGAGGCAGAGAGGGCCAGACAAGGCCAAAATCTGCCATCTCAACATGTGGAGGAGGAGGAGGATGTGGAAGGAGAAGAGGATGTGGAAGGAGAGGAGGATGTGGAAGGAGAGGAGGATGTGGAAGGAGAGGAGGATGTGGAAGGAGAGGAGAATGTGGAAGGAGAAGAGGATGTGGAAGGAGAGGAGGATGTGGAAGGAGAGGAGGATGTGGAAGGAGAGGAGGAAGGAAGAAAGGAGGAAGGAAGAGAGGAGGAAGAAGTAATTTTGGACTTAGAAGTCATAGCAGATGAAGGGCAAGTGGCGGAAGAACAATTTGGCGAATTGAAAGAAGGTGGATTGATGGATGAAGGAGGAGTCCAAGATGATGGGGAAGTGGTGGAAGAAGGAGGAGTGATTGAAGATGATGGGGAGGTGGTGGAAGAAGGAGGAGTGATAGAAGATGTCGAAGAGGTGGAAAGGAGAAGCCCATCAGGTCAGTGTCACCCTAGCTTGATTCAAAAAAACATATGTAGATAGGCCTCATTGAAAAATAATATTGTAAATGCCATTTTTTTTTTTTGTTTTAGGGGAGGAGGATGGTGTGCCAATATTTTCACGTGCAAGTGCTGCTATAATTATTCAGCAGGTAATGGAGTGCAGCACTGAAATGCACAATATGCGTGAAAGGATGTTTCTCATGGAACAGAATGTAACAAATGTCCTTTTGGAATGCAGCACGGAAATGGACAATATGCGGCAAAGAATGATGGTCATCGAATCTAATTTTAAGAACATTATTGACATGATGGGCCGTGTCAAAGACTGAAACACCCCCCGCCCATCCCCCGCCCCCACAAACATTTTTACAGTTTGAATAATGAATACGCCAAAATTTGAAGATACACACACAGTGTGCCAACATGTGCTATCTGCCATCACAGAATATCTAATGTCTGTGCTTTGTGGGTCCAACCCCCTCCTCCATCCTCAAGTAGTTGAGAGGAAGGGTTTGCTCCCACAAAACACAGACATTGATCACCCATGATGTCAGATAGCACATGTGGCCATTTGTCTGTTGAACCAATGACATTTGGCGAGTTTGCACTGAATGTGTGTATCTTCCAATTTTGGCGTGTTCCAGTGTGAAAGCACACCATGACTGACTGCTGTTGTGAGTTTTTATATTTTTGGAATTGGATTTTGTTACTTTTTGACCATGTTGAACATTTTGGGATACTATAAAGTTTAGACCATAAAGAATAAACAACGCCAAAAATTTTTAAAAATATATATATAGAATTATAAATCTCTCTAATCACTGAATTTAGTGAAGTAGAGATTTGACTCCAAATTCTCACCTAAAAATTTTCTTTTAGAAAAACACACCAAAAACAAAAAAAATGGTTAAAAAATTATTGTTTTTTGTGCCTAAAAAATATGGCCAAAAAAAAATTTAAGGCGGTAAACACCCCACCAAATATAATCTATATATATATATATATGTAAACAATAAATCTAACTATATTTGAGTAAAAAAAAAGTGAACTTGTTAATAAATGTATAATCTGCATAATATTTTTGGTTGAATTACCTGAAAAAAAAAAAAAAGTTTAAAAAATTTTTGAAGACTCCTAAGTACAAAAGCAGGGAGTAATGAAAAAAATATAAAATTATTTTTGGGGTCATGAACAAGCAAAAATTAAAAAAACTTGACCTCAACATTTACAAATGGAGTTGCTTCTTATTTCTAGACTCAATACCCTGTTTGTAGATGAGTGAATACTGTGCAAAATGTGGTTAGTTACTAAAAGTGGAGAAATCAATTATGCATTACAATTGAAGAAGTTAGTTAGAGAACCAGGAAGACAGAAAAAGAGAAAAAGCATTAATGACAAACAACTGTATAAAGTCCAATGGTCTAATTATTTATTATTTTTTAGAATATTCCTTTCTTTGGGGGCCGAATTAGAAAGAAATATGATCTGGCATAGCAATGGCCCCCCGACCCATGAAGTACTCAACATATTTGTCGCGTACCTCACGAGCTGATTGGGGGGCCAAGCCAGCGCGACCAGTGTCCAGCCCGGGAAGGGGATCTGAGGGTAGTCTTGCCTCAGAACCGATGTCGGGTAGGTACGTCTGGGAGTGCCTGCGTAAAAAGTTGTGCAAAATGCAGCAGGCAAATACAACGGTGTCCAATTTATATTCCGCCAGATGTATCGATGTCCTGAACAGGCGGAACCGGTTGGTGAGTATCCCAAAGGCATTCTCGACTACCCTCCGAGCCCTGGCCAACCGAAAATTAAACACACTCCTCTCTGAGGTGAGGGTCCTCTGGGGAAAAGGCCGCATGAGGTGAGGACCAAGCCCGAAAGCCTCGTCCGCTAGGAACACAAACGGAAGTCCTTCCACATTATCTTCATCTGGTGGCAATGCCAGACCACCAGCTTGGAGACGATCATAGAAATCAGTCCGTGCGAACACTCCCCCATCAGACATCCGGCCGTTCTTCCCCACGTCCACATATAGAAACTCATACTGTGCCGACACCACCGCCATCAACACAATACTATGATAACCCTTGTAATTATAATAGTAGGACCCCGAGCGGGGTGGGGGCACAATGCGGACGTGTTTCCCATCTATTGCTCCACCGCAGTTTGGAAAATCACACCGCTGGGCAAATTGGGAAGCCACAGACTGCCATTCCTGTGGTGTGGAGGGTAGCTGTGGGGACAAACAAAATTAGAGATTTAGTACTTTGTAACAAATACATCCTACAAGCATCCTTGTGACAGTTCACAGTATTAAAATTGCATTAGAAAAATGTGCATGGAGAATTTGGGAAATGAAATATATAGGGCCACTTCATTAAGAGACTCCACAGCCCTCTGATGGGGACAATAAAAGTTTGAAGGGGGGGACACAAAAACCAAAAAGTCCTGTTTGAAAAAATGGCAAGGTGGGTTTGTCCCTAGGATAGCATGCTGGACAGGTTAATATTGGGTAAGGGACAAATATGCAGGTAGGCCAAGAATAAAACATGTAAAGCTGATATCAACATGCATAGGGAGAAAAGGTAACGTTAGTTAAACACACAGCATATCTGGGAAAATAAAAATAAAGTTAGTTGGCCACATTATTAGAGCCAGGAAACTTACCTTAATATACTCCTCATGCATAACTTTGATGATGGCAGCACACGTGTCCGGTATGATGACCCCAAGCGCCTGCGGAGAGATGCCTGTCGAGAACTTGAGGTCCTGCAGGCTCCTCCCAGTCGCCAGGTACCGCAACGTGGCAATAAGCCTCTGCTCGGCCGTGATGGCTTGGCGCATCACAGTGTCCTGCCTCGTGATATAGGGGGACAGAAGATCCAGCAGACGGTTGAATACGGGGTCCGTCATGCGGAGAAAATTCCTAAAGTCATTAGGATTATTCTCCTGGAGTTCCCTAAGCAGAGGCATATGTGAGAACTGGTCACGCTGGCGCAACCAATTCTTGGTCCAGAAACGCCTCCGCCCCCTGTTTCTGGCCAAAGTACTGGACAAATGAACATATCCAGCAGCCATCCCATAAACAGCACCAACTCGCGAAAATTGACGCTGCTGCTCCATCATGGCTTCAAACCGGCCGGCTGGTCAGTCAAGAACACACTGAAACAGAAAGCACTCGCAAATCCAGCACTACCTGCGACAAACGCGTGACAAACAGATACGAGCGCACAGGATGCAACTGCTAAAGCAGAAACAACCTGCTTGCCTATAGCCGAATGACAACTACGTTACCGCAAGCACACGCACTGAACCCGTGAATACACGCTGTCAAAGCCTGGAGACCGAGAAGCGCGAATCAGCTCTAACCAAACCTTCACTAACACGAGCAAACACGTAACTAGCAAAAGAGGAACAGAGGGCGGCGCCATTAACTTTGGTCTTCCCCTTTATAGTGACGTCGTACGTAGTTTACGTGCACGCGTTCCGGTACGACGGGAATTTGGTCCGCTGGTGTGTACACGCCAGCGGAACAAAACACAAATCAGCCTTGTACGCCGGAAACTGTCGGGCAGACAGTTTCCAGCGCACAGATCCGGTCGTGAGTACAAGGCCTGACATACACTCAGTGAAGAGACTAGCAACACGTGATACACTGGGGGTATAAAACAAATTCTCCTACATAAGTTGCACTTGTTTATCTGCAGTCCTCTCTTCTCTACAGCCTCCTAAAACACACATTTTACACAGCCTCTCTCAGCAGCAGAAAGCAGATGGTGGGCATCTGACATAGCACAAACTGAGGAGCTAGAGTACATAGCTTAGTGAAATCTTGTAGCTGATTGGAGGAAAGGGACGCATCTGCTTTTCCCAGACTCAGAGAAACATAGTCTGGCCCCTCCTCCACCCCTCCTGCTGTCTTCTGGGAGACACACAGGTCCCAGAAGACAGCAGGGACCACTTAGAACATGTAGCGTGACTCGCGCATTTGCAGTAGGGAACCAGGCTGCGAAGCCGCAAGACTGAAGATGCTGGCGCCTCCACCTTGAGCTGAGGGACAGGTTGGGTGCGGAAATTGCGGGGCTCCCTGGAACAGGTAAGTGTCCTTATTTTAAAAGTCAGCAGCTGCATTAATTTTTTCAGGTTGAACATTTCTCTTTAACACTTTAACTCTTCACTTTAAGTCTTCTCGTTCTTCACTGTACTACACTAATACTACACATTAGTACACTATTCAAAAGCAAGCACATCATCCACGATCATTTAGATAATAGACTTCATTAGCAATGGGGAACACAGTTACATTTTTAGACATTAGTGGTCCAATATCTGTGGTAGGGGAGCAAACATATCATGTTTTATAGATGTTTGATTGTTTTTGTAATAATACATATGATTTTAACAGTAATAATATATGCTTTGAATGATGTGGGTAAAAAAAGTGTTTCCATTATTCAGGTGCTACAAAAGGCCTTTGATGTGGGGTTTGATGTGGTAAATATTTGCGACGTTGGTCCCCCTAGAGAAAAAATTTACAGTATAAGTAGTGTAATTAATAACCTTATCTTGTATAACAAATATTATAACATTGTTTCCCTAAATAATTATTTTCTATGTTTTTTTTTACTTATGCATTTTAATGTTGCAAAGCAAGGCTGAATGGATTGTTGCCAATATCAGTCATTTTTTCCATTTGCGAATGGATTATTGTCTTTCTTGGATGTGCAGTACTTACATCCTCCAAAACCTGAATTTAATAATGTTATTTACTATCACTATGGAAATAAGTCAAATCTGTAAAATGCACTTTGGGACAGGTGGATTGTTTTGAGTAACTGCCAAATACTGAAGATTATTTCAAGACTTGGCTTGTAAAACCCGATGGCAGTTACAAGTAGATTTAGACTAATGTCTACAATACATGGTAGGAATATACTGTAGATATATAAAATTATTTTCTCAAAAATATGTGATAGAGTTGTGTATTAAAGCGGAGGTTCCATTCCAAAAAAAAAATATTAAAAGTCAGCAGCTACTAACACTGTAGCTGCTGACTTTTATTAAGGACACTTACCTGTCCTCGATCCTGGCAGCTCCAGGCGCCGCCATCCACAGTAAGGGAAACAGGCAGTGAAGCCGCGTGGCTTCACTGCCCATTTCCTACTGCGCATGCGCGAGCAGCGCAACGCTTTGTGAATGGGCCGGCTGCTTTCTGGGACACACACAGTCCCAGAATGCAGCGCGCCCCATTCACAAGAAGACACCGAGTGTAGGAGGAGGAAGATAATCCACCGTGGAGGATAAAGAGGCAGATTCGGCACTTCCGCATAGCAACAGCTTTTAAGGGTAAGTAAAAAAAAAAATGTATTCATTTTTTTTTTTTTGGGGATTTTTGATGGAATTTTTTTTTTCAGGTGGAACCTCCACTTTAAAGGGTCACTAAAGGAAAAAATGTTTTAGCTGAAATGACTGTTTACAGGGTATAGAGACATAATAATTAACTGATTCCTTTTAAAAACGATTAAAAATAGATAAAAATCAATCATATAATGTACCTCCTAGTTTCAGTTTCGTTTTTGCAATTAGCTTAGTTTTTGCATGTTATTTGATGCCTCTGTGCTGGACAGACCCATAGAGCAGTATTGGTTTGGAAAACAAAACTAGAATCTCACAGCACTGTGGTGATCAGGAAACAGACAACCAGGAAGTGTCCAAAACAGAGGAGAATTACAGCAACATCAGAGCAAAAAACGAACAATGAGGACATGAAACCAGGACAGCAGTAAGCAGTAAGGTAAAGGAAGCTATTTAGCTAAAAAAAAAAAATCCTTTAGTGACCCTTCAAATATTCTTTGCTGACACATCAATTTCAGAAGCACAATGCATTGCAAGTTGATTGGATTCACAAGTTTGAACTAGAAAATATTACATTTTAAAATCAGGACAAAAAAAAAAAAAAAAGCAATGCATGCATATTTCCTCATGAGATCCTCGTGTTGAATGTACAAAGCAATACCTGACAGAAATCCAGCGAGTTCTTAGCTTACTAAGCACTTCATGGCACTGAAGTCTGACAGGGCAGTTGTTTAGAAGTTAAAGCGGAGGTTCCATTACAAAAAAAAAAAAAAAATTAAAAGTCAGCAGCTACTACTGTAGCTGTTGACTTTTATTAAGGACACTTACCTGTCCTAGCTGCCAGCGATGTCGGCCCCCGCCGAGGCCGATCCTCGATCCTGCCAGCTCCAAGCGCCGCCATCCACATTAAGGGAAACAGGCAGTGAAGCCATGCGGCTTCACTGCCCGTTTTCCTACTGCGCATGCGCGAGCAGCATGGCTGCTTTCTGGGACACACACAGTTCCCAGAATGCAGCGTGCCCCATTCACAAGAAGACACCGAGTGTAGGAGGAGGAAGAGAATCCACCGCGGAGGATGAAGAGGCAGATTCGGCACTTCAGCATAGCAACAGCTATTTAGGGTAAGTAAAAAAAAAAAATTTCCATTTTTTTTTTTTGGTGGAATTTTTTTTTTCTGATGGAACCTTTAATCAGTAGAATAACTTCTGCACAACCTTCTTGCCCATACATGGATTGAAATGTAAAAACTGTAACACTTATGCCTTGTACACACGATCGGAATTTCTGATGAAAAAAGTCAGACAGAATTTTTTCATCGGAAATTCCGTTCGTCTGTATGGAACTCCCATTGAAGAAAAAAACATGCATGCTCAGAATCAAGTCGACGCATGCTCAGAAGCTTTGAACTTAATTTTTTCTTGGCTCGTCGTACGTGTTGTACGTCACCGCATTTTTGACGGTCAGAATTTGATGTGACCGTGTGTATGCAAGACAGCTTAAACGGAATTCCGTCGGAAAAAACAGTCAGAGTTTATTCAGACGGAAATAACTATTGTGTGTACAGGGCATAAGACCCTTTTCACACTGTGGCAGAGGAGGGATATTCGGCCACTGGTGGGGCACAATTAACCTCGCAAGTGGCTGAGAAAGGGGTTAATAGCGCCAAAGCGCTTTGCAGGTGCTTCCGCAGCCGCGCCCTCTGATTTCAATGGGCAGCGGCGGTGGAGGAATGGTGTATACACTGCTCCCACACTGGACCTAAGATGCTGCTTGCAGTACTTATTTTCCTGTCCTGCAAGCGCACCGCCCCAGTGTGAAGGCACTCAGGCTTTCACACTGGGGCTGCAGAAGAGGCAGTTTACAGGTGCTTTTCAGGCACTATTTTAAGCGCAAAAACTCATATAAAATGCCTCATTGTGAAAGGGGTCTTAGGCCCTGATCACACCTGAGTACAGCAGGAATGTTGGCAGAAACAAGCGATTTTAAACGCCTGTAAATGCTGAGCTTAAAATATACCTCTAAATGTCCTATTGTGCATAGACACGGTCGGAATTTCCGACAAGAGAAGTCAGATGTGAGCTTTAGGTCGGAAATTCCGACCATGTGTAGGCTCCATCTGACTTTTCCTGACGGAATTTCCGCCAACAAAAATTTGATAGCAGGTTCTCAAATTTTTAGAGGGAAAAAATTATAATCGGAAATTCCGATCGTCTGTAGCAATTCCGACTCGCAAAATTTTGACGAATGCTCGGAAACATTTCAAAACTTAATTTTCTTGGCTCGTCCTAGTGTTATACGTTACGACGTTCTGGTGGAAAGTTCAGAGAACTTTTGTGTGACCGTGTGTATGCAAGCCAAGCTTGAGCGGAATTCCGTTGGAAAAAACATCCAAAGTTTTTCCGACGGAAAATCCGATCGTGTGTACGCGGCATTAGGATAACATTGAGCTGCTTCTACAGGCAAAACACACCACTTCTGTAGAAGCAGCATTCTTTAAGCCAGTGTGCATGGACCCTTAAAGTAACACTTTATTTCACAACTGTGAAAGCAACATTATAATGTATTATGTTGTATTATATTACAACGTTGCATTTGAAGGAAAATAAAGTACCACATTCACTATGCTTTGCTAGAGTGACAACCTTTTCTTTAGGCTCGGTCCACAAATATGTGAATCAGATGTGTTTTGAACCACATTCCTTTCGCATACCATGTGAACCAGACTGCCTTTCAATGGTTTATCCATTGAAAGCTGGTTTGCACATGTCTGGGATGGCTGCAGTCTGTTTTTGAAAAGAATCCCATGGGTTAGGTTCAGGGGCAAATTCAAGTCATAAATTTGTACCTGAACTGGTGAACATAACCGCACCAGACTTTGGACTGCAAACTGCAGCCAGACATGTGTGAACTTAGGCTTACACTATATTGTGAGTGGAAGGACCACGGTTAAGAGTACCCAGCAAAGGAGAGGCACTACATTCTGTCCAAGCAAGCTACTTCTTTTCTGTTTTATTGTAACATCAATTCTCAAATGCAAATACAGTAAAACCTTGGTTTGAGAGTAACTTGGTTTGTGAGTGTTTTGCAAGACAAGCAACATTTTTTAATAAATTGTGACTTGCTATACAAGCAATGTCTTGATATAAGAGTAGTTTCATGTCACAACTGAGTATAAAATAGAAGAGAGGTGCCTCTAATGCCGCGTACACACGGTCGTTTTTTGTGATGAAATAAAACAACGTTTTTTGTGATGAAACAAAACGACATTTTTCAAACTTTATTTTAAAAAACGACGTTGCCTACACACCATCGTTTTTTCAAAATGCTCTAGCAAAGCGCGGTTACATTCAGCACGTACGAGGGCACTCTGTTCCATTCAAGCTTGCGTCATAACTTGCTTCTGAGCATGCGTGGGTTTAAAAATGTTGTTTTAAATGTTGTTTTACCCACACACTATCATTTTAAATGACACAAAAAACAACGTTTTGAAAAACGACATAAAAAAATTGAAGCATGTTCAAATTTTTTTTTGTCGTTTTTCAGAAGACATAAAACGACGTTTTCCCCACACACTGTAATTTTAAATGACGTTTTTAAAAATGTTGTTTTTTTTTCATCACAAAAAACGACCGTGTGTACGCGGCATTAGTGTAGCAACATGGTTACATTTAATGAAGATACAACATTTAGCAAACTCACTTGGTTGATGATTAAAAGAGTCACATCTAAGTATGCAGGCATCCGGGGTAAAGCTATTCACATAGATCATCCTCCTCACTGCCATCGACATCATCCCTTTCACTCTGCGCTCCATGAGCGCTGCAAGTCTCGCTTTCAGATCGCTCTACTGCAGGGTAGTCTTCCTGGTCACTATTGCAGACTGACAGCGCTATAATAAATATCCCCCAAAAATATATAAAATAAAAGTTTTTTTCCCCGATACGTATTCTGCCTATTTTTGGTAAAAAAATATCGCAATAAGCGTTTTTTCGATTGGTTTGCGCAAAATGTATATAGCGTTTACAAAACAGGGGATAGTTTTATTGCATTTTTATTAATAGTTTTTTTTTTTTACTACTAATGGCAGCAATTTTTTTCTTGACTGCGACATTATGGCGGACACATCGGACAATTTTGACACATTTTTGAGACCATTGTAATTTTTACAGCAAAAAATGCTATAAAAATGCATTGTTTACTGTGAAAATGACAATTGCAGTTTGGGAGTTAACCACTAGGGGGCACTGAAGGGGTTAAGTGTGACCTAATATGTGTTTCTAACTGTAGGGGGGCGGGGCTGGACGTGTGATGTCATTGATCGCCTTTCCCTATATCAGGGAACAGACGATCAGTGACAGCGCCACAACGAAGAACAGGGAAGGTGTGTTTACACACATCTCTCCCCGTTCTTCAGCTCCGGGGACCGATTACGGGTCCTGCGGCCGCGGTCACAGAGCTTCGAACCCACGGCTGGAAATTTTACAATCACGTACAGGTACGTGATTGTGCCCAGCTGTGCCATTCTGCCAACGTATATCTGTGTTAGGCGGTCCTTGTGGTTAAACACTTAATCTTATACCGTGTACACACGATCAGAATTTCTGATGAAAAAAGTCAGATGGACTTTTTTCATCTGAAATTCCGATCGTGTGTAGGCCCCATCGGACTTTTTTCCATCGGTGTTTAGAAATAGAACATGTTTTATTTTTTTTCGCATGCTCGGAAGCATTGAACTTTTTTTCTCAGCTTGTCGTAGTGTTTTACATCACCAAGTTTTGGGCGGTCGGAATTTAGCCTGACAGTGTGTATGCAAGACTGATGGAAGTCAGCTTCATCGGAATTCTGACGGAAAATTGCATTAGATTTTATTCCATCGGAAATTCCGATCATGTGTACGTGGCATTAGTGTAACCCCAATTAACCCCAGTAAATTATATAGAGATTAAAAACACACAAACACAGCAGTAAGTGCATTCCATAATTTAGGGTAGAATATTGTAAAACAAATTCTCAAGAGTGAAATAATGATGGTACTTTATACTACTTTTTCATATAACAAATTTCTGCAACCCCAAAGTAAATTATATTGAGAAGAAAAAAACACAAATGTCAAACATCTGTTTTGATGGTATTGGGTCACAGTTGTAATAGAGTTTGTTTCCAGCTACTGCAGATGGGAGCTGGAGCAAGTCCAGATGTAAAGCACATGTCTACGATTGTGGCTAATACATTGGTTGGAGAGGAAATATAACTAACATAGAAGTTACTTCAAATAAATTTGCTAAAGAATATCTTGCAGTATTTACATGTGTCGCTACAAATTAATTTACAATTGAATCAATGCATTATATATTGTGCAAGCAGTATAGTTTACCTCATTTGACTGATACTACATTTTAATATTTAGATCTAATACTTCAATCTTATGTAACTATGACGTGTTACATCAAAACAGGAATACGCAAACAAACACATCATTTTTATGGTTCAATAAATGTTTTTATTTTTTGTAGACATATCATAGGTTGCAAATAAGTCGTAGGATAGTGAGGAATATATCACAGAAATATTTGTGCAAAAAACAAGAATAGTAAAGTGACATCATTGTTTCAATGACAGTATTATCTAGCATTAGTTTGCTCTTCAGTGAGTGAGATCAAATTATCCACTTTAGCCCCGGGCCTGTTTTTCAGAGTCGGTGTTTACGAGACAAAACCATTTTTTTTTGCTAGAAAATTACTTAAAACCCCCAAACATTATATATTTTTTTTTCTAACACCCTAGAGAATAAAATGGAAGTCATTGCAATACTTTTTGTCACACCGTATTTGCGCAGCGGTCTTACAAGCGCACTTTTTTTGGAAAAAATTCACTTTTTTAAATGAAAAAATAAGACAACAATAAATTTGGCCCAATTTTTTTATATATTGTGAAAGATAATGTTACGCCGAGTAAAATGATACCCAACATGTCACGCTTAAAAATTTCGCCCGCTCGTGGCATGGCGTCAAACTTTTACCCTTAAAAATCTTGATAGGCGACGTTTAAAAAATTCTACAGGTTGCATTTTTTGAGTTACAGAGTAGGCCTAGGGCTAAAATTAATGCTCTCGCTCTAACGATCGCGGCGATACCTCACTTGTGTGGTTTGAATACCGTTTTCATATATCGGCGCTACTCGCGTATACTTTCGCTTCTACGCGCGAGCTCGTTGGGCGGGGCGCTTTAAAAACAATTTTTTTTGCTTTTCGCATTTATTTTTATTTATTTTACAATTTTTAACACTGAAAAAAAAAAAAAAAATTATCACTTTTATTCCTATTACAAGGAATGTAAACATCCCTTGTAATAGAAAAAAGCATGACAGGTCCTCTTAAATATGGGATCTGGGGTCAAAAAGACCTCAGATCTCATATTTAGGCTTAAATGCAAAAAAAAAAAAAAAAAAAAAATTTGGAAATGTCATTTTTTCAAATGACAAAAAAAAAAATGTTTCTTTAAGGCCTCGTACTCACGACCAAACATGTCTGCTGAAACTGGTCCGCGGACCAGTTTCAGCGGACATGTTCGTTCGTGTGTAGGCAGTAACGTACAGAATTCCAGCAAACAATCGTCGGCCAGACCGTTTTCCAACGAACAACTGTTTCCTGGTCTTGCTTTAAAACAGTCTGCTGGAATCGTGTCCGTCAGACATGTTCGGTCGTCTGTACACAAAAGCAGCGTACAAAAACCCCGCGCATGCTCAGTCCAAATGAGGAGACGGGAGCGCTCGTTCAGGTAAAACTCGCGTTTCTTTGGGATATGGCACATTCGTCATTAGAAACCTTTTATTCTAGCAAGAGAACAATGTCTTAAAAAGGCGCACTAAACCACATTTTAAAGCCTCGTTTTATTAATTCTTCTCTTGCTAGAATAACCCCGTTCTCTTGCTGATGCAATTTCAATAGAGTTGTCCCATACTGAAATGTCACATTTCTTGCTTGTGATGTAATCCTTTAATAATGTTTTCTATGCCAGACGTGTGTTTTGGTTGGTGGTCCTCCATAATTTAGAGTAGTCATTTTTGTAAAGGAATGTTCATTTTTTTATATATTTTTTTTGTTTCTAGTTATGTCACCATTTAAACTATTTTTTTTTTACATGTTTTTTTAAAAATTTTTTTTTTTTTTGGTGTTTCATTAGAGAATATTAAACCATGTTGGCACACCAAATGTCCCCCCCCCCCCCAAGGAGTGTGTCCTTTGTAAATTACCATTGTATATTTATTAAAGGTTTGCTGCCTAATAATCCCCACAGTATATCAAACAATAGACATGTTTTCAAATGAAAGCAAAAGGCCTTTTATTCAGGCAAATGTCATCACAAAAAATAAAAAGAACGGCAGCACTAGAATAGATAGCAAACTATATGCAAACTTGCATTTCCAACATGGTGAAGGATAAACTTCCAAGCCTCAGGAGCCAAACACAAAAATATGAAGCAGCAGCACACAAACAAAGGAACCCAAACTGTGGTAGTACAAACAAGATGTCCTTTATGTGGAAGGAAATGGAAGGCAGAAAATCAACGTTTCCTCCTCTTTCCAGCCTTCCCTCCAGGCAGCCTTCCAGCGGATCGAACACGGGGTCTTGCAGGTGGGGTTGATGTGGCAGCAGGAGGATGGTGTTCCGCAAGCCGGGCCGGGTCACATAGCCCAGTGTCTGGGGTCAGCAGGCCCCTCTGCATCCACCAAAGGACCTGGTTCATCAGGGCCTTTGCCAGTCTTCTCTGGTCCTCCTCCCCTTCATTTAAATCATGGGCCAATGAGGCACTGAAGGCCTCTGTGGGGTTGAGGGGGGCCCTCATGATGGCGCTTGCCTCCTGGATCATGTGGAGGCTTGCCTCCTCCACAGGCCTCAACTGCCTCCTTCGGCCTGATGGCCTCACCTGGGGGGGAGAAGACTGGCTGGTGGTGGTTCTCCTGGCCGGGTGGACCTGCTGCAGGCCACTGGGCCCAGCCTCCTCCTGGCTGCCACTGACCCCGGCCTCCTCCTGGCTGCCACTGACCCCGGCCTCCTCCTGGCTGCCACTGACCCCGGCCTCCTCCTGGCTGCCACTGACCCCGGCCTCCTCCTGGCTGACAGACACCTGAGGATCTGCCACCTCCTGGCTGATCTCTTCTTCCTGTGTGGAAAAAAAAAGAATTTTTTTACAATTTCGCTAAATAAAACCACACTCATTTTCATGTTTTTCGTTCAGTATTTTCTGTTCATTATTACTTGAATACACTCTACTTCTGACCCCTGCAGTTGTCATCCCTGACACCTATTTGTCTGTACACCTTTTTGTTTGCTTTTTTCCAGCTTGGTTTTTTTTTTTCAATATCTAATCATTAATCCACCAAGAATTATTTACGCCATAAATATAGAGGAAACTACTATACCTCCTCATCGAAGGGTGGCAGATCTGCATCTCTGTCAGCCAGGCCCTCTTCCTCCGACTCTGCAGGGCTGTGGTCATCTGGGGAAGGTCCGCTGGAAGGTAGCATGGAGGAAAGGTTGGAAGAAAGACTGGACATCGTTTTCCTGCCTTCCATTTCGTCCCGCAAAAAAGCCATCTGTTTATAATACCACAGTTTGGGTTCCTTTGCTTGTCTTGCTGCTGCTCCCGATTTTTTGATTTTATTAGCTTTGTATGCTCTCCTGTATGTGCTTCTGAGGTTGGCAAGTTTATCCTTCACCATGTTGGCAGTGCATCCTGGCACCCAAGTTTGCATATAATTTGCTAGCTCTTCTAGTGCTGCCGCTCGTACCTCTTTATTGCAATATAACGAGTGTTTTGAATTCCACAGGATGGGCGTGTCCTGGTATTTTTGAAGTAAGGCCTCTATAGATTCCTTGCTTTGTAGGAGGTCCATTGCAATTTTAGCAAAATTATATTTCTTTTTGAGTCTAGATTACAAAAACATAAACCACAGAAAAATAAATATTCCAAAGGATCAGCGTTGACCTTGATCTAATATGTGTCTTCAAATTTATTACCTATATCTAATTCCAAACACAGTCTCTCTTGTTTAAACAATGATTGGCAGCTCGGCCGCATTGCTTGTACCAAACATTGATTTGCTAGATGCAGAGCCATTGTTCACATTGCAGTAAATATTTTAAATATATTAAATTAAACAATGCTTACAAATGACAGTTTTCATCTAGGCACTCTTTCATGTGTAAATCTCATACCCCTGACAATGGATGACATAAAAGACACTTCCTAATGACCTCTGTACAACCAACACTTGAACAATACTTTGCCTGATCTGAATACACCATTCAAAAACTTGTCAATGAGGTACAGCATTGTTCACATCTCTATTTTGTGAGGTGTCCAAAAGCATTTGGATACCAAAATAACATTGTGGTACCCCATAGACAGAATAGCTTAAAAAGGGTGCAACCAACAGCCCAAACCCCCATCCCATGTGTCTACATTTTCAAGGCCTCTGCTGATCACATTTTTAATTTCCTTACCTTCCTGTCTCTCGCTCCTCGTTTCTCACGCTCGCCTAATTACCGCGTAAGATGCGTAATCACGGCGTAAACCTTTTAAACACTCCGCGTATTTATGAAACCCCGCCCTCGTCACCTTTGCGAGGCCCCTAATCAATGAGTTTAGGAAATATGGCGTTAACTGTGTATGTTCTGGATGCGCTCGAAGATTCTCCGCGTAACGGACGTAAACACGTTGTTTGCATTCTCTACACTCCGCGTATGTATTAAACGCCGCCCTCTTCTCCGCCCATGGCGTAAGAATTCATCTTTTCCACGCCCATAATCTCTGTGGGAAAGGAAAGATGGCGATGTCACACGAGCGGGCACGATGCTCTCATGCCACAAGTGAAGGGACAGAGGCAGGGACGTCCCGATCAAGGAAAAGAAGATATAAAGCCACTAATATGCGGTTCCAGGAAATGGTGGAGTTAGTTTACATCATGCGAAAGAAGGACTATGATGGGGAATTAGGGCCATACAAGACCCCTAACCGCCGAAAGGCACATATTATGGACAAGGTGGCGAGGAGAATGCAGAGGATGTTTGGGATCACCAGGTCCAAGGAACAGCTGAGGAAACGATGGTCAGACTTAAAATTGAGGGAGCCACATCAGATGAAGAAAATACTTAAAATTCTGCGTAAAAGTAAGTAAATATATATTGGGGTTGGGGGTGGTGATTGTCTGCAATAATGTGTTGCCATGTATATTTCACCATCTGCCTCCTTGGCCAGCTTGTAATTTTAAAGACATGTTGTTATTTATTTTTTAGAACATAAATAACTACATATTTACAAACAGTGTTCTTAGTAAACAACGTAACATCACATAGTTTATCAGAAAGGCTCGGTTATTCCAGGAACAACACACCTGGACATGGCTCACTGGCCAAAAACTTTGTTTGTAAACATTGTGTAAAAACTAGTTCTAGAAAAAAAAAGTATGAGAATGGGAAAGGCAAACAGGATTCATTCTAAAAACAGTGGTAATAAAGCAGATGTTTTCACATCTGCAATGCAGAGCACCTGTGTCTCCCCAAATCAAAAATGGGTTTTGGTAGGGTCTCCCAGAAATACAGTTTAGGGGGGACATCCATGTGTGTCACTTTGCTAAAAAGGGGCAGGATCAGAGCTTGCCATATAGAAGTAATTGCAAAATGTAGGTTTGGTGAAAGATAAAAGTAACTAAATGAAAGCATCTTCTAAGCAATGTGTGCGATTTATGCTCTCCAATATCTGTGTGCTGATGAGTCTACATTTTTTTTGGTTTATTTCAGGGGAAAGAAGTCGCCAGCATTTGGAGGAGGCAGAGAGGGCCAGACAAGGCCAAAATCTGCCATCTCAACATGTGGAGGAGGAGGAGGATGTGGAAGGAGAAGAGGATGTGGAAGGAGAGGAGAATGTGGAAGGAGAAGAGGATGTGGAAGGAGAGGAGAATGTGGAAGGAGAAGAGGATGTGGAAGGAGAGGAGGATGTGGAAGGAGAGGAGGATGTGGAAGGAGAGGAGGAAGGAAGAAAGGAGGAAGGAAGAGAGGAGGAAGAAGTAATTTTGGACTTAGAAGTCATAGCAGATGAAGGGCAAGTGGCGGAAGAACAATTTGGCGAATTGAAAGAAGGTGGATTGATGGATGAAGGAGGAGTCCAAGATGATGGGGAAGTGGTGGAAGAAGGAGGAGTGATTGAAGATGATGGGGAGGTGGTGGAAGAAGGAGGAGTGATAGAAGATGTCGAAGAGGTGGAAAGGAGAAGCCCATCAGGTCAGTGTCACCCTAGCTTGATTCAAAAAAACATATGTAGATAGGCCTCATTGAAAAATAATATTGTAAATGCCATTTTTTTTTTTTGTTTTAGGGGAGGAGGATGGTGTGCCAATATTTTCACGTGCAAGTGCTGCTATAATTATTCAGCAGGTAATGGAGTGCAGCACTGAAATGCACAATATGCGTGAAAGGATGTTTCTCATGGAACAGAATGTAACAAATGTCCTTTTGGAATGCAGCACGGAAATGGACAATATGCGGCAAAGAATGATGGTGATCGAATCTAATTTTAAGAACATTATTGACATGATGGGCCGTGTCAAAGACTGAAACACCCCCCGCCCATCCCCCGCCCCCACAAACATTTTTACAGTTTGAATAATGAATACGCCAAAATTTGAAGATACACACACAGTGTGCCAACATGTGCTATCTGCCATCACAGAATATCTAATGTCTGTGCTTTGTGGGTCCAACCCCCTCCTCCATCCTCAAGTAGTTGAGAGGAAGGGTTTGCTCCCACAAAACACAGACATTGATCACCCATGATGTCAGATAGCACATGTGGCCATTTGTCTGTTGAACCAATGACATTTGGCGAGTTTGCACTGAATGTGTGTATCTTCCAATTTTGGCGTGTTCCAGTGTGAAAGCACACCATGACTGACTGCTGTTGTGAGTTTTTATATTTTTGGAATTGGATTTTGTTACTTTTTGACCATGTTGAACATTTTGGGATACTATAAAGTTTAGACCATAAAGAATAAACAACGCCAAAAATTTTTAAAAATATATATATAGAATTATAAATCTCTCTAATCACTGAATTTAGTGAAGTAGAGATTTGACTCCAAATTCTCACCTAAAAATTTTCTTTTAGAAAAACACACCAAAAAAAAAAAAAATGGTTAAAAAATTATTGTTTTTTGTGCCTAAAAAATATGGCCAAAATAAAATTTAAGGCGGTAAACACCCCACCAAATATAATCTATATATATATATATATGTAAACAATAAATCTAACTATATTTGAGGAAAAAAAAAGTGAACTTGTTAATAAATGTATAATCTGCATAATATTTTTGGTTGAATTACCTTTTAAAAAAATTTTGAAGACTCCTAAGTACAAAAGCAGGGAGTAATGAAAAAAATATAAAATTATTTTTGGGGTCATGAACAAGCAAAAATTAAAAAAAATTGACCTCAACATTTACAAATGGAGTTGCTTCTTATTTCTAGACTCAATACCCTGTTTGTAGATGAGTGAATACTGTGCAAAATGTGGTTAGTTACTAAAAGTGGAGAAATCAATTATGCATTACAATTGAAGAAGTTAGTTAGAGAACCAGGAAGACAGAAAAAGAGAAAAAGCATTAATGACAAACAACTGTATAAAGTCCAATGGTCTAATTATTTATTATTTTTTAGAATATTCCTTTCTTTGGGGGCCGAATTAGAAAGAAATATGATCTGGCATAGCAATGGCCCCCCGACCCATGAAGTACTCAACATATTTGTCGCGTACCTCACGAGCTGATTGGGGGGCCAAGCCAGCGCGACCAGTGTCCAGCCCGGGAAGGGGATCTGAGGGTAGTCTTGCCTCAGAACCGATGTCGGGTAGGTACGTCTGGGAGTGCCTGCGTAAAAAGTTGTGCAAAATGCAGCAGGCAAATACAACGGTGTCCAATTTATATTCCGCCAGATGTATCGATGTCCTGAACAGGCGGAACCGGTTGGTGAGTATCCCAAAGGCATTCTCGACTACCCTCCGAGCCCTGGCCAACCGAAAATTAAACACACTCCTCTCTGAGGTGAGGGTCCTCTGGGGAAAAGGCCGCATGAGGTGAGGACCAAGCCCGAAAGCCTCGTCCGCTAGGAACACAAACGGAAGTCCTTCCACATTATCTTCATCTGGTGGCAATGCCAGACCACCAGCTTGGAGACGATCATAGAAATCAGTCCGTGCGAACACTCCCCCATCAGACATCCGGCCGTTCTTCCCCACGTCCACATATAGAAACTCATACTGTGCCGACACCACCGCCATCAACACAATACTATGATAACCCTTGTAATTATAATAGTAGGACCCCGAGCGGGGTGGGGGCACAATGCGGACGTGTTTCCCATCTATTGCTCCACCGCAGTTTGGAAAATCACACCGCTGGGCAAATTGGGAAGCCACAGACTGCCATTCCTGTGGTGTGGAGGGTAGCTGTGGGGACAAACAAAATTAGAGATTTAGTACTTTGTAACAAATACATCCTACAAGCATCCTTGTGACAGTTCACAGTATTAAAATTGCATTAGAAAAATGTGCATGGAGAATTTGGGAAATGAAATATATAGGGCCACTTCATTAAGAGACTCCACAGCCCTCTGATGGGGACAATAAAAGTTTGAAGGGGGGGGGGGGGGCACAAAAACCAAAAAGTCCTGTTTGAAAAAATGGCAAGGTGGGTTTGTCCCTAGGATAGCATGCTGGACAGGTTAATATTGGGTAAGGGACAAATATGCAGGTAGGCCAAGAATAAAACATGTAAAGCTGATATCAACATGCATAGGGAGAAAAGGTAACGTTAGTTAAACACACAGCATATCTGGGAAAAGAAAAATAAAGTTAGTTGGCCACATTATTAGAGCCAGGAAACTTACCTTAATATACTCCTCATGCATAACTTTGATGATGGCAGCACACGTGTCCGGTATGATGACCCCAAGCGCCTGCGGAGAGATGCCTGTCGAGAACTTGAGGTCCTGCAGGCTCCTCCCAGTCGCCAGGTACCGCAACGTGGCAATAAGCCTCTGCTCGGCCGTGATGGCTTGGCGCATCACAGTGTCCTGCCTCGTGATATAGGGGGACAGAAGATCCAGCAGACGGTTGAATACGGGGTCCGTCATGCGGAGAAAATTCCTAAAGTCATTAGGATTATTCTCCTGGAGTTCCCTAAGCAGAGGCATATGTGAGAACTGGTCACGCTGGCGCAACCAATTCTTGGTCCAGAAACGCCTCCGCCCCCTGTTTCTGGCCAAAGTACTGGACAAATGAACATATCCAGCAGCCATCCCATAAACAGCACCAACTCGCGAAAATTGACGCTGCTGCTCCATCATGGCTTCAAACCGGCCGGCTGGTCAGTCAAGAACACACTGAAACAGAAAGCACTCGCAAATCCAGCACTACCTGCGACAAACGCGTGACAAACAGATACGAGCGCACAGGATGCAACTGCTAAAGCAGAAACAACCTGCTTGCCTATAGCCGAATGACAACTACGTTACCGCAAGCACACGCACTGAACCCGTGAATACACGCTGTCAAAGCCTGGAGACCGAGAAGCGCGAATCAGCTCTAACCAAACCTTCACTAACACGAGCAAACACGTAACTAGCAAAAGAGGAACAGAGGGCGGCGCCATTAACTTTGGTCTTCCCCTTTATAGTGACGTCGTACGTAGTTTACGTGCACGCGTTCCGGTACGACGGGAATTTGGTCCGCTGGTGTGTACACGCCAGCGGAACAAAACACAAATCAGCCTTGTACGCCGGAAACTGTCGGGCAGACAGTTTCCAGCGCACAGATCCGGTCGTGAGTACAAGGCCTAAGACGCTGGGCGGGACTGACGTTTTGAAGTCACTTCCGCCCAGCGGAGCTATGGGGACGGGCGAAGGAGATTTTTCCTTCAGTCTCGTCCCCGCTCAGCTGCCGGATGGTCGCGATCTCCTCCGCCGCTACCGACGGCTCCGGTAAGCGGCGGAGGGCGCGGAACAGCGGCGGGAGGGGGGGGGGGCCCCTCTCCCGCCACCGATAACACGGCCGCCCACAGAAGAGATGAATATCTCGATTGTGGCAGCAGCTGCTACCGTTACCGAGATATTCATCTCTAAAGTGATGACGTATAACGGCGGTGGGCGGTCGGCAAGTAGTTAAAAAGACACTGGGGTGGATTCAAGAAGCAATTGCTCCTGATTCAGGAACCTCGTTACGCCGACTGCAGCCTAAGATCTGCGCGGCATAAGGCTCTTATGCCCGCATATCTTAGGCTGCATTCTAGCGATGGCCGCTAGGTGGCGTTCCCGTTGTGCTCAGTGTATAGTATGCAAATTGCATACTAACACCGATTCACAATGTTGCGCGAGCCCTGCGTACGCAATTTACGTTGTTTACGTACGCCGGTTTTCGCGCAAGGCTGCCCCTGCTATTAGCAGGGGCAGCCCATGTTACGTATACCCGTCGTTCCCGCGTCGCAAAACTAGAATTTTACGTAGTTTGCGTAAGTGAATCGTGAATGGCGCTGGACGCCATTCACGTTCACTTTGAAGCAAATGACGTCCTTGCGACGTCATTTGCCGCAATGCACGTCGGGAAACTTTCCCGATGGAGCATGCGCTCTACGCTCGGCACGGGAACGTGCCTAATTTATTCCCGCCCCCTACGGGATCATTTAAATTGCGTGCTCTTGCGCCGGGCATTTTTGCCGGCGCGCCCGCGCAATTTTACGCTTATGCTCCGTGAATCGAGGGCAGCACAAAAAAATTGCGGGGGCGCAGGGCAAAATCGTTGCCCTGCGCCTCCGTAAAAAATGCGCAAATCTCTTTGAATCCGGCCCACTGTAGATATTCAGTGGCTTGGAAAGCAAAGTTTCAGTAAAGATAAAAGCCAAACATTGGGGAATATGGAATAGAGGAAAGAGAAGAGGATAGTCGGCACTCGAGGAAAGAAGAGGGGGGGGAGTAAAAAATACAGGAGAGCGGCCATCTAGCCCAACCTACAAGCCAAGCAGGCTTGCTTTGAGAGGAATTTCCTGTCCCACCAGTCTAGTCAAAATGGAAAATAAATGCTGATCAACTGTAAAGACCCTGCAGTCTTTGGTTATGTAAAAGGTATGGATCGCAGCTGCAGAGGTTTCTCAGGTATGATACCCTTATTCACTCTCTATATTAGCTAGAAAGTTCAGGGATCAGGTCATCACAACCTCTTATTTAGACACCAAAATATGATACTGTTAATACCTATTCCTTCATAGGCATTTGTGTTAAGGTGCTGAGGCGCACTTCAGCGTTCCAGAGTGGAACGCATGCGACCGCGCACCGGAAGTGACGCGGCGCATTGGCCAAACTGAGCCTGTTTGTAAGAAACTGAGTTGAAATCAGTAAAAACATGAAGGGGAAAGCGAGAATCATTACAGATAATGACAGAGGCATTACATACTCCCCTCCTCAAGGGCGCCCTAATGGTCTCTTTTACTGGAGATGGTCGTTCAGGGTATCTGCGGTGGAACTGTCTGATTAACTGTGGGGCATGAATGTTTGAGGCATCTTCCCAGGAGTCATCCAATTCACCATAACCAAGCCAACGAACCAAGTATTGTAGGGATGAACCTCTTCTTCTTGAATTAATGATCTTTTCGATCTCATACTCCGTTTCACCTAAAACCTCTATTGGTGGAGGAGGTTGTGGGGTTCTGTTATGAAAGGTATTGGGGAAATAAGGCTTTATGAGGGAAACGTGAAAAGAAGGATGTATCTTCCAATCTGTAGGCAGTTTTAATCTAACTGCATTTGAGTTGATTATATGTATGATAGGGAATGGACCAGTAAATTGTCGGCCAAGCTTCTTTGATGGTACTTTAATTCTTAAATTTTTTTGTAGAGAGCCAAACTAAATCACCAACTTTGTAAGGAGGAGGAGGTGTTCTGCGAAAATCGTAGTATCTTTTTTGTCTTTGCTGGGCGGCCAGTAGGTTTGAACGGAGTTCAGTGAGAGTATTCTTTATGGTGGTAAGATAATGTTCTAATGCTGGAACATTATTAGATGGGAAGGAGGTTGGTAAGCTGTTAGGATGAAATCCATAATTAGCAAAAAAAGGTGAGAATTGAGAGGAGGAACTGGTAGTATTATTATAGGCAAACTCAGCACAGGGAAGCAACTGGCACCAATCATCCTGGAGGTGACTACAATAACACCGAAGATATTGTTCGAGGATCTGGTTTACACGTTCAGTTTGGCCGTTGGTTTGAGGATGATAAGCTGTGGACATACGATGGTCTATATGTAGTGTCTTACACAAGGCCTTCCAAAATTTAGAAATTAATTGTGACCCTCGGTCCGAGATAATCTGACTTGGGATGCCATGGAGTTTGAGGATGTGATTAATGAAAGCCTCTGCTGTCTGTAATGAGGTTGGTAATTTCTTTAGGGGCACAAAATGAGCCATCTTGGTTAGAAGATCGACTGAAACCATGATCGTGTTCGCACCTTGTGATTTAGGAAGATCGACAATGAAGTCTAAAGAAACTATTTCCCAGGGTCTATTTGGTACAGGAAGAGGTGAGGAGTCCAAAGGGAGGTCTCCTAGAGTGCTTGTTGGTGGCACAGATCTCACAGGAACGGACGTATTCTTGAACGGATTCAGTCATTTGAGGCCACCAGTAATCTCTTTTGAGAAGAAGAAGGGTCTTCTTGAGACCTGGATGTCCGGCTAATAGAGAGTCATGGGAATGTTTAAGAACTTGAACCTGAAGTTCTGGAGGGACATAAAGTTTACCCTTGAAAGTATAAACACCATCAGGTTGTCTTATGAGGTCATGAGGTAAGGATGGTGCGTTGTTAGCAAAGGAACGTGAAAGTAAGTCTCTGAAAGGTGTAGCAACTCCAATGATGCGATTTGGAGGTATAATGGAGAGAGGTGGAATCTCGGTTGTCTGGTCTTCGAACATGCGGGAAAGGGAGTCAGCTTTAGTGTTTTGAGATCCTGGTCTGTAGGTAATAAAAAAGTCGAACCTGTCGAAGAAAAGACTCCACCTGACCTGTCGGGCCGATAATGTCTTACATGCCTTAAGGTGTTGAAGGTTTCGATGGTCTGTAAGTATAGATATAGGGTGTGTGGCTCCCTCTAATAGGTGTCTCCAATTTGTCAGTGCATCCTTGATGGCTAGAAGTTCTTTTTCCCCAATGGGGTAATTCTTTTCTGAAGGTGATAAGGTCCTGGAGTAGAATGCAACAGGATGCAAAGGTTCTGATAAAGAAGGACGTTGAGATAGTATTGCACCAAGAGCAAAATGAGATGCGTCAACCTCTAAAGTAAAGTGGCATGTTGGATCTGGTAGTTGAAGAATAGGAGCGGTGGTGAAAGAATTCTTTAATAAATCAAAAGATTTCTGGGCATCTATGGTCCAGCTAAACGGTACTTTTGTACTAGTAAGACTAGTTAATGATTTCACGGTGGAAGAGAAATTCATTATAAACTTTGATAGTAGTTAGAAAAACCCAAGAAGCGTTGTAATGCTTTTCTAGACTTAGGAACTGGCCAAGAAAGGATGGTGTCAACCTTAGACTGGTCCATCTGGATTCCCAAAGGGGTAATTTGATATCCTAAGAAGGAGATGGTTGTCTGGCTAAAAACGCATTTCTCCAATTTAACATACAAGGAATGCGTTCTTAGTCTGGCCAAAACCCATTTGACATGTTTATGATGGTCATGCATGGTGTCAGAATAAATTAATATATCATCTAGATAAATTACGACACAGACATCAAGTAAATCCCGGAATATATCATTAATGAACCATTGAAAGGTAGCAGGAGCATTACAAAGACCAAATGGCATAACTAGATATTCGAATAGGCCATACCGGGTTTTGAATGCAGTCTTCCATTCTTCGCCCGGACGGATCCTAATTAGGTTGTAAGCACCCCTGAGGTCCAATTTAGTGAAGATCTTAGATGTTTGAAGTCTTTCAATGAGTTCTGGTATAAGTGGTAAAGGGTAGCGGTTCTTTACTGTGATATTGTTTAGAGACCTATAATCAATGATGGATCGAAGGGAGCCATCTTTGTTTTTAACAAAAAACATTGCAGCACTGGCTGGAGATGTAGAGGGTCTAATAAAACCTTTTTTCAGATTGTCGTCTATGTATTCCTTTAGATGAACTAATTCTGGTTGAGAAAGAGGGTAAATACGTGCAGTGGGAATAGTACTACCAGGAATGAGATCTATAGGGCAGTCGTAGATGCGATGAGGTGGTAAAATATCAGCATTAGCTTTACAAAACACATCTGCAAATTCATGTAAGTAAGTAGGGAGACTAGGAACCTGTGTATTAGTTATTAAGAGTGGTACAATTGATGAACAGGTCTCTTTACAGTATGTGGAGGGTAAGGATAAGGATCTGGTTGACCAATTGAAATTGGGTTGATGGAGATGTAACCATGGTAACCCAAGTACGATTGGAAAAAGAGGGGAAGAAATGATGTCAAAGGAGAGCTCCTCTGTGTGATGACTCATACAAGAAACCTTTAAGGGGACGGTATGTGTACAGATTGGACCAGAGGAGGAACTTGAACCGTCAATAAAGGTGACTGACAAGGGTGTTGGCTTGAGAAGGAAAGGAATTTTATTATGGTGTACAATCTCAGAGTCTATGAAGTTGCCACAAGCTCCAGTATCCACCATGGCTTCAATAGGAATCTTTTCTTGGTCCCACTGTAAAGTAAGAGTAACATAAATATAAGAATTAGTGGTGGATCCTCGAGTCGTGGGCATACAAATGTTGGTAATTTTACCTTGGGTATTCTTCTTGAGTAATGGGCAGGTGGCGACAATATGATCTGGTGCTGAACAATATAGGCATAAATTATTTGCTCTACGTCTCTGTTTTTGTGCTGGAGCTAGAGCACCTCTTATAGAACCTAGCTCCATAGGGACTTCCTTAGGAGGTGATTTAGATCTCTTGAGTGGAACGGATGAGTATAGAAGGGCACGTTCAGCCTTCCGTTCACGCAGACGTCTATCTATAGCAACTGATAGATGCATTAAATCTTCCAAGGAGGGAGGTAGCTCTACTCGAGCTATCTCATCTTTCAAAGCCTCAGATAGGCCGAGTCTAAATTGGTTCCTAAGTGCTATGTCAGTCCATTGAGTTTCTCGACTCCAGCATTTATACTCTGATATATAATCCTCAACTGGTCTTTTGCCTTGTCTGAGATTGCGGATTGTATTTTCTGCAGTCAATTGTTTATTGGGATCCTCATACAGTAGAGACATTTCATCGAAAAAGGTATTGAAAGCACCAAGAAGTTCACCATGTTCCTCTACGTATGAGTCTGCCCATACTCTAGGTTCACCTTTGAGGTACGAAATTACCGTAAGAATTCTCATCCTATCCGAGTAGTAAGTCCGGGGGCAAAGTTCAAACAAAAGTCTGCAGGAACTCATAAATTGTCTAAATAATCTTCTATCACCAGAAAATGGTTCTGGTGTACAGACTTTAGGTTCAGGGCGGTCCCTGGGATGGGCGAAATTTTGATTGCGAAGGGTGTCATTTTCGAGCCGAAGCTCATTCATAGAAGCAGTTAGAGTGTCAACCCGTTGGGAGAGACCAAGCATATGATTAGCTAACTCTGCTGGATCCATTTAACAAAAAAAATCCTTTTTTGGGTTCCACAATTATGTAAAGACCCTGCAGTCTTTGGTTATGTAAAAGGTATGGATCGCAGCTGCAGAGGTTTCTCAGGTATGATACCCTTATTCACTCTCTATATTAGCTAGAAAGTTCAGGGATCAGGTCATCACAACCTCTTATTTAGACACCAAAATATGATACTGTTAATACCTATTCCTTCATAGGCATTTGTGTTAAGGTAACAGGCATGTATGGATTACAGTGGTATAGCATAAGATAACTATCTTCCTGAGATCAAACAAGAGAGGCAAGTGAAGTTACTTATGACAGTATGTACTTGGCATTAATATATGGTCAGTCCGTAGGTGTCATAGGCTTGCTCTATATTATAACTGGTAAACCATTATACTTGCGGTTAGTTGCTTGTCCCCTCTGTTGTAGAAGATAGTTCCTAGTGATAAGGCAAGTCGCTGTAAACTGTATCTGGAGATTGTCCTAGAGGAGGAGGTAGTGAAGGTAGCTTATGCTTGTTCAGCTGTATTGCCCAGGGCTTGAGTATTCTGTTCAGGGTCTCCAAAAGGTAGGTATCGGGTTCCGTGTTCCGGATCTAGTAATCCGGCTGGTGATGCAGGGTTCAGACACTCAGGAGGCGGCAGGCGTCCTACGAGAATTGTGGAACACCTAGCCGCCATCTCTGAGGGTTTAAATAGCAAGCAAGCGTGTGAGGAAGCCGGGGAACGCTGAGGCGCACTTCCGCGTTCCAGAGTGGAACGCATGCGACCGCGCACCGGAAGTGACGCGGCGCATTGGCCAAACTGAGCCTGATTGTAAGAAACTGAGTTGAAATCAGTAAAAACATGAAGGGGAAAGCGAGAATCATTACAGATAATGACAGAGGCATTACATCAACATTGCTGAACCAGTCCACCGTATATAAAAAGGTTCCCACTTGTCCACAACCCTAAACAGGTAGGAGGGTAACTAGGAACACATTTAGCACTTCTAACTGGCATATAATACCATTGGGTCAAAACCCTCATAGTTTGTTTCTATTGCAAGCACATTATGAGAGCAAGATTTCCCTGTGTCATATATATGGGACCAATCAGCTGCTTCCAGGTCTATCCCAAGGTCTTTCACCCACTGATGTGTGTGAGTCGAGCACTAAAACGTGAGTGGGGTAAGTAGCATGGTATAAATAAGAAAAATCATTCCTGGGGAAAGCGGGTCATTACAATGCCTTCATTCAAATGGAGACAATAGCATTGAACCATCCGGGTACTTGATATAATGTTCCACAATATCTTTAATTTGAAGATATCGATACGATTCTGAGAATGGGAGAACCTTATTACCTTTGCTAAATTGTGAGACTTGAGTCACCCACATCTGAAAGCAGGAGGTTCCAACCCAGCCATCTCTACATAGACCTGTGAATATGTGAAGGGACAGCAAGTGGGAGAACACAGAAAGAATTTAATAACTTAGTTATTTTGATTGCAGCAACTCTCCCAAACCACAAAAGAGGAAATATGTCCCAGGTCACTTAAAGCAACCATAGGTGACGTAATAAAGATGGGTAAATAGTGGCACTGTCCTTATACATTCAGCACAGTTTATGTATTTATTCATTTATAGAGGCAGGCCAACCATCAGAAATTGTGTGGCCCCTTAGACAGCTTTAGGCCTGCCCCCCCCCCCCCCGGCTTGACCACCAACATTCCCCAGGGCCTGCCCACTGGACGTCCCACCAAGTCTGCCCATAGCCACCCCATCAAGTCCTTCAGTGCACACACCTTTTATTTTAACTCTTACAACGCCATATATGAAAATGAACAGTGTATTATAAGTCATCAATGCTTTCAAGGTTTAACAGCAGGAAAGTATATTTTGCCCAAAAGAGACATCCCAAACCAGCAGTTGTATGCTCGCAGCTCCCTCACATTTGTACACTTGCAGCCCCCCTCACACTTGAACACTTGCAGCCCCCCTCAGACTTGTACGCTCAAAGCCCCCTCACACCTATATGCTCTCAGCCCCCTTATACCTGTACACTCTCAGCCCCCCTCACACCTGTACGCTCTCAGCCCCCCTCACATCTATACGCTCTCAGCCCCCCTAAAACCTGTACTCTCTCAGCCCCCCACTCACCTGTACGCTCTCAGCCCTTCACACACCTGTACGCTCTCAGCCCCCCTCACACCTGTATGCTCTCAGCTGCCCTCACACCTGTATGCTCTCAGCCCCCCTCACACCTGTACGCTCTCAGCCCCCTAACACCTGTACGCTCTCTCAGCCCCCCACACACCTGTACACTCTCAGCCCCCTCACACCTTTACGCTCTTAGCCCCCTAACACCTGTATGCTCTCAGCCCCCCTCATACCTGTATGCTCTCAGCCCCCCTCATACCTGTACGCTCTAAGCCCCCTCACACCTTTATGCTCTCAGCCCCCTCACATCTGTACGCTCTCAGCCCCCCTCACACACATGTACACAGGCACACACATGTACACAGACACACACATGTACATATGCACACATGTACACAGACACACACATGTACACAGACACACACATGTACAAATGCGCACACACACACATGTACACAGGCACACACACTGGCACACACACACATATGTACACAGACACACACATGTACACCACCCCACCCCCCCTTCCTCTTCAGTTGTACATTAGCCCTTACCTGTAAGGTGCTGTTCCTGGTCCCAGCTCTTGTGCAGAACACACGAGGCGTGTACTTGCTGGAATTTACCAGAGGTGGCAGCAAAGAGCCCAATGTCAGGTCAATGACAAAGCAGCAGCTGCTGACTCGCACACATTCTGAAAGCCAGCGCAGGCCCCTTACAAGTGTGTGGGCTATACCCCCTGATGACGGCCTTGTATATAGGCAACGCTTCATGGTTTTTACTTTTGTTTTTTCATAGTTTATGTGGGAACACTATTTGTGTTAGGCAGCTTCTCCACTTTATTCCACAAAATTTTTTATTTTTTTATTATTGGTGTAAAAAGAAGCATTACAAGCATATGTGATAGTCACAATAGACAGGCATCAAAACAGAAATATAACTGGTTTCAGTGACATGCATACATTGTAACAAATAAGTGAACAGAAAATATCCATCAAACGATACTATCAAATAGGGGGTTGGGGTACTCCAAGAGAGGGGAAGAAAAAAAAGAGATGAAAAAGATGGGGAGAGGGGATGGAGAGAGGTAATGAAGGCCACTCCTCCCCCATATGGTCCTATAGGGTGAAGGGTCTGGACAAAGGGATGGGGAGAGCCTGGATCCTACAGGACTTGGTCAGGTCATTGACGCATTTGTTCAGGGGGGGAAGTAGGATTTGTAGCTATCAGAACATTTGAAGTGGGTCCAGCATGCCCATGTTAGGGTGAATTTTTGTAAACGTTCCTGGGATGTGTAAATGAGTTCTTCTAATTCTGCGATCTTTGCAATTCTAGATAGCCATTCTCTGATGGTTGGTGCGTCAGGTGAGCGCCAATGATTAGGGATGCATAACCTGGCTGCATTCACCATATGCATGGCTAAAGACTTGTGGTAAGAGCTTTTCAGAAGAGTTGAATGGTGTAGGAGGTATTGGGCAGGGTTGTAATCTAGCTCGTATGTTGTTACTGTCTTAATGATGGAGTGCACCTTCTCCCAGAACGGTTGGATGGACCCACACTCCCACCATATGTGAATCATTGATCCCACATCAGTGTTACATCGCCAACAAATGTTAGGGATTGTGGGCGAGAATTTGTGTAGCCGTGAAGGGGTCCTGTACCACTTGGTGATGATTTTATACCCATTTTCTTGGATCGCTACATTTAATGTACTTTTGTGGGCCATCATGTATATGTTTGTCCAGTCCTCGTCTGTGAGGGTTACTTTAAGATCCTTCTCCCAGGATTCGTGTAGGTGTTTGGAGGAGGATGGGAAGGAGTCTGTCTGGAGGAAGGTGTAGATGGATGAGATGAGGTGCCTTTGTTGGGCTTGTCGAAGGCTCAGTGATTCGAAACGGGTAAGGGGCCTGGACCAGGTCGTATTCGGGGCTTTAGACGAAAGATAGTGTCTCATTTGTCTGTATGGCCAAAAAGGGATAGATTGCGTGCGCGACTCAGCTGCCAGATTCTCATAAGGCTTCGGGTTCCCTCCTCGAAACAAGTGTTTCGCGAAAATATCCGAATGTGGCCATTCTTTCTGGAGAAACGAGGGGTCGCCTGGGGGAAAGTCCGGGTTCCCCCTTAGTGACGTCAGTGGGCCCAGATGGGAGGAGATGTTATGTTGGGAGACTGCTTTATTGAACGCTACTAGAGTTGGGTAGATAAGCGGATGAGCTTTAATTGTCTGGGGCCATATATGAGGTGGGAGCCACGGGAGTATGTGTGTTGGAGTGTGAATTGAGAGCCTTTCCAAGGCTACCCACGCCTTTTCTAGGCAGTGGATTTTCCAATCCGCAATCCTTGTCAAGTGGCAGGCTAAGTAATATTTGTAAAGATCTGGCAGTCCGATTCCGCCACGTTCTTTAGGGAGAGTGAGACGTAAGTATTTAATGCGTGGGGGTTTATTACTCCACAAAAAGCTGGAGCAAGCTTGTCTATAGGCCGTAAAAAAAGAAGGGGGGAGATGGATTGGGATAGACTGTATCAGGTATAATAAACGGGGTAGGATCACCATCTTGATTAGGGCTGCGCGGCCAAACCAGGAAATGTTCAAATTAGCCCAGTCTTTCAAGTCTTTCTGGGCTCTTGATAGGGCTTTCAGGAAATTTAGTTTGTAGAGTTCGGTCATATTCCTGGCAATCTGAATACCCAGGTATGTGATAGCCACCTCCCTCCATTTAAATGGGAAGGAGTCCTGGCAGTGTAGCATTTCCTGGTGTGGCAGCGAGACGTTTAAGGCATATGATTTAGAATAATTTATCTTTAGGTTTGAGAGTTCTCCAAACTGGCTTATGTCTTTTAGAAGGTTTGGCAGTGAGATCCTGGGCAGTTGTAGAGACAGTAGGATGTCGTCTGCAAAAGCCGCAACCTTGAATTCCCTCCCCGCTATGGTAACTCCTTTAATGTCAGGGTTATTGCGTAATTTGTTCAAGAGGGGCTCTAGTGTCAGAACGAAAATCAAGGGGGATAGGGGGCATCCTTGACGGGTGCCGTTGCTAATGGAGAAGGCGCTTGACAGGAAGCCGTTGGTCTTTACCCTGGCCGACGGGTTGGAATAGAGGGCGTCAATATACGTGGCCATGCAAGGCATTAGGCCTATGCTTTTCAGGACCTCCCGCATGTAGTCCCAGGCTACCCTGTCAAACGCCTTCTCCGCATCAAGGGATAGGAAGAAGCCCCTAGCTGTCGACGTCTGTAGCCAATGTTGTATGTTTAGGGCGCGTATGGAATTGTCTCTGGCCTCCCTGCCTGGTACAAACCCTACTTGATCCAACGTGACGAGTCCCGGGATGAGCGGGAGCAGTCGATTGGCTAAAATTTTTGCGTAGAGTTTTATGTCTACGTTGAGTAGGGAAATGGGTCTGTAGTTTGCGGCTAGTAAAGGATCCTTGCCCTCTTTAGGGATGACTGTTATGTGAGCTTCTAGGAGCCTGCCCATCTGGGTTTGCGGGTCCGCTAGGGAGTTAAACATTTTGAGCATCTCCTGGTTTAGGGTCTCCTGAAATGTTTTGTAGTAAACCAGGGTTAAGCCGTCCGGCCCTGGACACTTCCCCACTTTCATCTGTTTTATGGATAAGTGAAGCTCCTCTTTGGAAAGGGGAGATTCAAGGGCTTTGGCTTGTTGTGAGGAAATGGGCTTGGGGCAGTACTCAGTCAGAAAATCCCGTATTCGGGAGGCCCGGGTGGAGGCAGTGCCACATCCTGGATTCGCTCGGGGTAGATTGTAAAGGTTAGCATAGAATTTCTCAAAGTGTTTCGCTATGTCCTCATTCTTAGAAAGAAGAGACCCGTGTTTATCTTGAATTTGGTGGATTTTAGAGGAAGGCCTGGCTACCTGTATCATGCGGGCCAACATCCTGCCACTTTTGTTGCCGTGTTCATAGAACACTTTTTGTTGCAAAACGTAACGCCTCCTCGCACGTTTCCCGAGTTCATCCAGGAGTGTAGATCTGGCCTGCACCAAGTCCTGCAGGACAGTTTGTGAGGCTGCTTGTTTATGTATTCTCTCTAATCTATTGATAGTTTGGATGAGCGATCTGACACGCTCTTGGTGTTGTCTTTTGGCAGCTGTCGCCAAGGCTATAAGTTTCCCCCTCACTACGCACTTGTGCGCTTTCCATAGAATGACAGGTGTAACCTCTGGATCAGAGTTTTCCTGAAAGTAAGTTTGAATGTGGGACTTGATCTGGGCAACTGTAACAGGGTCCTTCAATAGAGAGGGGTTTAGGCGCCAAGTTTTCGTGGATACGTTAACTTCAGGGAATGAAAGTGTCACTGTTATCGGATGGTGATCGGATAAGAACATTGGCTCTATAGTGGCGTGAGATAGAAATGATAAGTCTGCTTGGGAGAGAAAGAAATAGTCTATCCTTGAATATTTTTGATGAGGTGAGGAGTAGAATGTGTAGTCTTTGACATTTGGGAATAGTGTACGCCAAGTGTCGTGTAGCGTTAGGTTCTGGAGCTGCAACTTAATCTGGCGTAGGGCTCGATAAGGGAGTGTGGTGGAGCCAGAGGAAGAATCCAGGGTGGGATTCAACGGAGCGTTAAAATCCCCACCGAGGATCAACAGTCCCTCCTGGAAGGTGGAGAGCAAATCTCCCATCCTCCTGAAGAATGTAACTTGGTGTTCATTGGGGCTGTAAATGTTAACTATGGTGACTGGTTTGGCTGCGAATTTGCCTTTGAGGAAAATAAATCTGCCTTCTGGATCAATCAAAGTGTCAGTCAGGCGGAAATCGGCATGCTTAGAAATGAGGACAGAGACCCCTTTGGTCTTCGCGGAGGGGTTCGTGGAATGCCAGGCTTGTTTGTATATGTGGTTTGCAAGCTTTGGCACTGATCCCGACTTGAAATGCGTCTCCTGAAGCAGTAAAAAGTGTGCTTTGTGTTTGGAAAGGGCTGCAAGGACTTTCGACCTTTTCTCGGGGATGTTAAGGCCCTTCACATTCAGAGAGAGGCATTTGAGAGATAAACGGTTGGACCTATCCATTTCGTGGAATTCTAGAGATCAAAAGGGGTTTCGGGAAAAGCCTTGACCCTGCTGGGGGAGGATGAGGAGCGTCCCTCTAGGAGGGAAGGGAGAAGGGGAGGGGGAAGAGAGGATTGAGGGTCTGGTTTGCGTGGGATGTAGATAGGACAAGGAGGGGGGGTTAAAAGGTAGTAGGGGACAGGCAGAAGAGGGGGGGGGATCAGGTAATCGAGTGGTATGGGTTGGGAACCCGAGTCTACAGGTGAGACAAGGGGGGGAGAGGGTTTATATGTGAAACTCAGTAATCACGTCCCTTCAGTCTTAGAGGGGGGTAAAGGGGAAAAATCCGGAGGTGACTGCGAGGCGAGCCGAGACACCTAATAGGGGGGGAATGGAAAGAGGGTGTGGTAAGGAGGGTGAGGGTTCCGGAATGTCAGTTGTAGTCCTGTTGGACAACTGTGTGGGGGCAGTAAACCCAAAGGGGAGCACGAGACTTGGCATTAGGGAGGACGACAAGGAAATGTAGATTGGTTTACCAGAGCTACTTAAAGAATAACAAAACAGTGCAAGGCAGTTTGGAAACCATATGGGGTCAAGTGAGTTGAAGGAGGCCTAGGAGGGGCGCGACAGACTAAGTGCGTGGGGGAATCCCTCAGAGGCCCCGGTGTGTGGGTCAGACTAGTGGGTCTAGCTGTGAGGTGGCAAGCGACTTTTGCGTCAGCATAGGCATAACTTTAACATGCATAACATAAACTAGAAACCTGGATTATTGCAACTTAGTTTAGCTCAGCCTTGGAGTTGTAGGACAGGTAACCGTGTTTGAGAACATAACATTTCCTGAAAATGAGAAATAAGGTTAAAGGGCATCATAACGGTGATAACAAAAATGGTCTCAATCCCAATCTTTAACTAGCCTCAGAGTTTAGTAGGTATGCCTGGGAGTGAGCAAGGCCTCTCCCAGGGTTCGTAATCAAGGTAGTAAGGGTCTGTAGCTACCCAGCAGGGTTGAGCAGGCACAGAGTCTATGCGTAGGTATCATGTGACAAAACAAGGACTCAAAAAAGGGCATAAGGGCCAGTGAGCAGCCCTTCCTGTCATTGCTCGGGAGCGTCTAGTTCAGGGTGCACGTCGGGTGGATCAGAGTAGGCCTCATCTCCGTTCTCCCAATGTCATGGAAAAGAGCAAGCTGACCCACATGAGAGTTCGTAGGGCCCTGTTGGGTAGCAAGCTAAAGCTCCGCTAGGCTCCTGTTGTGTATAAAGACATACCCGAGTCATAGGGATGAGACCATGGGAGAGGGTCGTCCCCCCATGGTGTATAATCAGAGCAAATCCCAATCAGGGTAGTTCTATGAGCTCTTGCAAGGATAGAGGTGAGGTGAGGCATAGTGGGAGCAGGAAAAATGAGGGAACAGTTTAACTCACGGTACCACGGTTACAGAGCCGAACACTGAGGTGCTCACATGTCTCGGTTCCCCCTCCGCTGGGTGTCAGCATGACCTGGAGGGTGAGCCTGGAAGTCACGGCGGGATGGGCGGTCCTCAGGAGATGAAGGGTCCAGTCTGCGGCGTCTGGACCTCTGGCGCTGTGCTTTGGGTGATGAAGCGTGTGAGACTGGTTTCCACGGATCCGTCGGAAAATAGAATGCGTACCATTCCGGGATGTCGATGGGCGGTATGTCGAGTTGTTCACAGAAGGCAGGAAGGTCTTCCGGTGTACGTAGGAGAGCGGTGCGCCCTCTGGAGGTAGCAGACAGGCAGAATGGAAACTTCCACCTATATTGAATATTCCGTGCCCGAAGAGTTTCCAGCAGGGGGCGCAGGGAGCGCCTAGTTTGCAAAGTTATCTGGGACAGGTCCTGGAACAACTTTATGTCTACGCCATTGTGTAAAATATGTCCCCGGATTCTGGCTTTCTTAAGAATCTCTTCTTTCAGGGGAAAGTTCACTATACAGCACACTATATCCCTGGGTGGTTCAGTGTCTCTGGGTGGGGGTCTCAGGGCACGATGGATCCTTTCCATTTCGATGGGCGTATCAGCAGGTCGCTCGAGCAGGTCATTAAAGATGGCGCAAACTGCCAAGGGCATTGAGGCCTGGTCGATCCCTTCGGGGAGGCCCCGCACCCTAATGTTGTGTCTGCGGCCTCTATTATCGAGGTCTTCCACATGTCTGTGAAGGTCAAACATGTGGGGGAGATGCATGTCGTAAGTCTTCTGTACTTGCCTTATTGCTGCTGCCTGGAGGTGTGTGTTTTCCTCCACGTCTTTCAGGCGATTCCCCATCGCCTGGAGGTCGGTTTTCAGATCAGAAATGGCCGCCGTCAGGGTGTGTTTAATGTCTAGCGCAACCGACTGTAGATCTCTTTGCAGATCAAGAAGGCTGGGCACTGCGCTTCTGGTATCTCCGGCCACCTGGGCCGCAGACCTGCTTGGTTGAGATGGAGATAAGGCCTGTGGTAACAGGGAAGTCTGGGAGGCCAGGAGCTCAGCGGAATGAGTTGATGCCCGAGTACGGAACATCTCCGGTATGTTGGATCCGAGTTGCGATCCGTTCTCCGTTGATGATCGAGGGGTTGAGGTGCTCCTGTGTTTTCTTCCCATATTCGGAAGTGTAAGTTATGTCCCCAAAAGAAAAAGGCTTCTGTTCGTCCTCAATATGCCGAAGTTATCAATTCATGCGGTCGTCTCGCGTCCCCTCTAGGCCATACCCCCCATGGTAGACTACATTATGGATGGAAGCACATCTCAGGCCTAAAGTCCGCTGGGGTGTACCAAGATGGCTGCCGAGGTTCACCAGGGCCTGCAGTCACTTCCAGGGGGGTGTCACAGACCAGACTGCAGGGCACAGGATGTGTGGAGGGTAATCCTGGTGGGTCTGTGGGAGAGTGTCTGGCCAGGGATCTGCAGCCGAGGGTAGGAGTAGCGCTGGCCTGGCGATTAGGAGGGGCAAGATGGTCGCCGCGTGTAGGCCCAAGCCGCGGCCTGGATTTACAGATGGCCGGAGGTCCGCGATCGTCGGACCGAGAGCGCGGTTCTGAAAGGCTTACCTCCGGGGGTTGTCACAGTGCACGAGTCCGGAGGTGAACGTCACTCGTCTCGTGGTAGTGATTCAGTCCCGTATCGAGTGTGGAGGATTAGCTCCGGCCGTTAAGGCCTCAAGATGGCGGCGGTATGCCCGTGGATGGACACAGCCGCGAAGCCGGAGACACGGTGGGCTGCTCGCTGTGGATCTCCAGGCAGGGGTAATCCCGTCTAGAAGGCCTCCGGATGCAAGCTGGGTGTGGCGTGGCTCCAACAGGTCCGGCGGTGGTCCCCCAGGTAATCGAGAGCGCCGGGTCTGGAGGCTTGTAGGCCTTAAGATGGCAGCGGCGTGTCTTTGGGTGTCTGCAGCCCCGAGACCAATTACAAGGCGGGCGGCTAGCCGTGGGTCCCCAGATTAGTATATTCTTGTTGAGGAGGGCCCCTGGTTGCCGGATTGATGTGTCTCGGGCCAAGAAACCGCAACGGTTATCGCGGATGGTGTTGGATTTTGTCCGGGCCAGAGGAGCTCTTCTCCAATGCGTCCGTCCTCGTTCGCGTCCAGGACACGCCCCCAGCTTCTCCACTTTATTGTCACTTTATAAATTATTAATATAGTGGTGCAGAAGTTTTTTTATGTTAAAAATAGCTGCATAAGGCTGTCCTTTGAGATTGAGTGAGATTCCCAAGTAAGGAAGAACGATAAGGATGAAAAGAAAGATGGTCGATAACCATATATTGACACAATTAAATATTAAAAACCTTAGACTTGTCTGTATTACTTAATAACTTAAATACAGTAGTAACAAAACAGTAGTAACAAAACACTGGGAATAAAGTACAGAATAATTATACATTACATCATTAAAGGAGTTGTAAAGGAAAACATTTTTTTGCCTAAAATTAATGCCTGCAAGGTAAGACAGACAGAATAGTGTAATGATTCTGTTAAAAAACGAGTAAATACCTATTAAATTCCTTCATCTATATCACCTCCTGCATTCTAGTTTCTGTTCTCTCATTCACTTCCTGGTTTTCATCACTCGTTCATGTAAGAACTACATTTCCCAGTATGAATTCCGTCACCCCCAGTAATTCACACCTCCTTGAAGTCTCTAACACGTAGAGAGCGTCCTGCCACACAGATGTAGTTCCCAGGAGGGGGTGAGCACGTTACTGACCACCGCAGTAAAGCCTCCCGTCACGGTGGTCAGTAAAATCAGACAATCAGAAATTGAACAGAACAGAGAAGAAATAGAGCAACTTCTGAGCAAAAACGAACAATGAGGAAGTGAAAAGAGGAATGTCTGCAGGTAAAGGATGCTTATTATGAAAAACATTGTTTTCCTTTACAACCCCTTTAAGGTAGGCTTAAAGGGGTTGTAAAGGTTTATTTTTTATTTTTTTTAAACAAACATGTCATACTTACCTCCACTGTGCAGTTAATTTTGCACAGAGTGGCCTGGATCTGGGGTCCCACAGCAGCTCTCGTGGCTCCCCCCCCGCAATAGCTGACCCCTCTGGGAAACTCTCTCCCGAGGGGGTTAGCTTGCAGGCGCGCTCCCATGTCATACAGTCAGCGTCCATAGATGCCCAGTGTATGACTCGGTCCTGCCCCCCATCGGGCGCGTCATTGGATTTGATTGACAGCAGCGGGAGTCAATGGCTGCGCTGCTATCAATCTATCCAATGAATGCCGAGACTCTGTGGAGAAGAGGACACCGGGGACGTGCAGAGCAGGTGAACTGGGAATTCCTCTTAAAAGACACAATAATGGCTTCAAGTAAAATGGAGGAAAAGGATATTTATGAGATTGGGTCATGATGTATCATGCCAAATGGAAATAAAGGATAAAAAACAAAACTGGGGGGGGGGGGGGACAGGAGAAGATGAGAATAGTCCCAGGAGAGGGGAGAGGGTGGTTGCCATGGGGCCCAACTTTCAACCTCATGAAAGACAAGCAGACAGCTACAAATTAGGGAGGGAGTTGTCAATATTCATATATTAACCTCCCTGGCGGAAAACCCGAGTGTCTCGGGGTTATATGTCAGTACAATTAGCAGAAACCCTGAGACACTCTCGGGACTGCATCGCAGTATCCTGGTAGAGGTTACTTACATTGTCCCCAGGATCCTGCGATGTCTCCCTGCTGTGTTCGATGGCCAGATCCTCCGCCCGGTGTACTGTGTACTGGGCTCCATTCCCTGCAAGCCCTACGACCCATGGGGACGAAGCCAGCATGAATGAAAAAAAGTGAAAAAAAACATAACACATACAGTACACTGTAATCTTACAGATTACATTACTGTATCAAATCATTTCACCTCCCTTTTGTCCTTAGTGCTTTGTCCAGTGCCCTGCCTGAAGTTTTATATTATATATATTGTTCTTTCTACTTGGAAACTTCTAAATGTCCATGCAGCGGCGGATCCAGGGGGGGGGAGGCAACAGGGCAATTGCCCCCCCCGAGACAATCATGTCACATTGGCTTTTAAAAAACTGCTTTGCGGTGCCTGCAGCTGCCGCTGCCGAGTCTCTCACTCTCTCTCTCTCATTACCAGGGCCAGACTGGCCCAGCCCGGTAGGCTGCCTGTCCTGAAGTTGCTTTGAGCTGTAGCTGACTGCAGCACTCCCCCTCTCTCCTGCGTGTATGACACCGGGCATCTCTCGCTGTGTGTGAGAGCTGTGCTGCCTGTGCTAGACCTGCTTGTGTGATAGTAGATGGAGATGGAACACTGATTGAATCAGTGTTTTGTCTATCACACAAGCCCGTCTAGGGGGGGACCTTGCTAGAGAACACTGCCCTGCCCTGCCGAACACAGACCTACAGCTCCTGTTTGTTTCATGACACTTGTCGGGAGAGGAGATACCTGCTGTGTGTGATCGAGGCAATGCCATGGTGAGTGCCATGCACAGTGGGGCTTCATTCATATACAAAAGTGGGGCTGCATTAATATACAAAGTGGGGCTGCATTAATATACAAAGTGGGGCTGCATTAATATACAAAGTGGGGCTGCCTTTATATACAAAGTGGGACTGCATTAATATACAAAAGTGGAACTGCATTCATAGACAAAAGTGGGACTGCATTCATATACAAAAGTGGGACTGCATTCATAGACAAAAGTGGGACTGCATTCATAGACAAAGTGGGACTGCATTCATAGACAAAAGTGGGGCTGCATTAATATACAAAAGTGGGGCTGCATTAATATACAAAAGTGGGGCTGCAATAATATACAAGTGGGGCTGCATTAATATACAAAAGTGGGACTGCATTCATAGACAAAAGTGGGACTGCATTCATATACAAAAGTGGGACTGCATTCATAGACACAAGTGGGACTGCATTCATAGACAAAGTGGGGCTGCATTAATATACAAAAGTGGGGCTGCATTAATATACAAGTGGGGCTGCATTAATATACGAATTGGGGCTGCATTCATATACAAAGTGGGGCTGCATTAATATACAAAAGTGGGACTGCATTCATAGACAAAAGTGGGACTGCATTCATAGACAAAAGTGGGGCTGCATTTATATACAAAAGTGGGACTGCATTAATATACAAAAGTGGGGCTGCATTTATATACAAAAGTGGGGCTGCATTTATATACAAAAGTGGGGCTCCATTTATAAAAAAAAGTGGGGCTGCATTCATATACAAAAGTGGGACTGCATTCATATACAAAAGTGGGACTGCATTCATATACAAAAGTGGGGCTGTATTTATATATACAGTGGGGCTGCATTTATATACAAAAGTGGGACTGCATTTATATACAGAAGTGGGACTGAATTTATATACAAAAGTGGGACTGAATTTATATACAAAAGTGGGACTGCATTTATATACAAAAGTGGGGCTGCATTAATATACAAAAGTGGGGCTGCATTCATATACAAAAGTGGGGATGCATTTATATACAAAAGTGGGACTGCATTTATATACAAAAGTGGGACTGCATTTATATACAAAAGTAGGGCTGTATTTATATACAAAAGTGGGACTGCATTTATATACAAAATTCGGACTGAATTTATTTACAAAAGTGGGACTGAATTTATATACAAAAGTGGGACTGCATTTATATACAAAAGTGGGACTGCATTTATATACAAAAGTGGGGCTGCATTCATATACAAAAGTGGTACTGAATTTATATACAAAAGTGGGACTGCATTTATATACAAAAGTGGGGTGTTTCCTTAATATACAAAAGTGGGGCTGCGTTCATATATACAGTGGGGCTGCATTCATATGTACAGTGAGGCTGCAATGATGGGCACTGATGAGGCTGCATTGATCTCTTGTACCATGTCTTCAGTCTCTGACATATCTTGTTCCATGTCTCCAGTCTCTGACCATCCCTTGTACCATGACCATCCCTTGTACCACGTCTGCAGTCTCTGACCATCCCTTGTACCATGTCTGCAGTCTCTGACCATCTCTTGTACCATGTCTGCAGTCTCTGACCATCCCTTGTACCATGTCTGCAGTCTCTGACCATCTCTTGTACCATGTCTGCAGTCTCTGACCATCCCTTGTACCATGTCTGCAGTCTCTGACCATCTCTTGTACCATGTCTGCAGTCTCTGACCATCTCTTGTACCATGTCTGCAGTCTCTGACCATCTCTTGTACCATGTCTCGGGTCTCTGACCATCTCTTGTACCATGTCTGCAGTCTCTGACCATCCCTTGTACCACGTCTGCAGTCTCTGACCATCTCCTGTATCATGTCTGCATTCTCTGACCATCTCTTGTACCACGTTTGCAGTCTCTGATCATCTCTTGTACCATGTCTGCAGTCCCTGACAAGCGTCTACAAACTATGGGATAGATTTCTGGCATTTATATTTAAATACTTTTTACTAGTAATGGCGGCGATCATTGATTTTTTTAGCGGTACTGCAACATTGCAGCGGACACACCGGACACCTAATTGAGTTCTGTAAGCAACACCTTATTTTCTGGCAGTGCCCCTCCCAAGACTAGACTCTGGATCCGCCCTTGTGTCCATGGCAACCAAAAAGCGTCACTCTACGTCAAAATCGGTTTTAGACCAGCTAGAAAATAGCGATAATAAATTAGAATCACTTGCAAAATTGAGCAATAGTGATTCGTGGGGAAATTTGTCATCAGACACTGAAAGTCAGGACAGCAACAATTCTGCGACTGAGCAAATTTCTGTGTTTTTGATTTGATTACATTATTGAATAAAATGTATTATTATTTTATTATTATTTTTTATGATTATTTGTAGTTATTTATTATATTATAATTTATAAAACTTTGTGTTTCAAACTTTATCATACCTGGGATGTCTACTAGACTCGTGTTGGGCAGATTTAAGTGAGTTATTCCTAAGAATTACAGGTCTACAATATAAAACACCAGATTTCTATGCGAAACAACATACTGCTTTGAGATGTAAAAATCTGACATAATCATACTGCCAGGGAGGTTAATGTAGTCCAATGATGGGGTCCAGACCTTGAGAATGTTTGGCTTGGGTGTCGTTAAATATGGCCAAAGTTTGTTTACTACTACTTTATACATTTTACTACTCTTATCACTTTTTTCCCCCCCCCCCCCCCCCAAAAAAAAATGTGTTGCTTCCAAACCAGTGCAGAAGACTTCAATTATATAGGTATATAAAGTATTTGGTATTATGAAGTAGAAACTCTTTGTTCCAGAATTTTTTTACTCTATACCAGACTGGTTGTCTGGTTCTCATTCATGTTTTACACATATGAAAGCATCAGAAGTTACCTTTTATAGATCACAAGAATAGTGCTGTTCAGGAGGTCATCCGCAGTATGGACTTTGTTAAACAGGGACAGGCAATATTTATAAGCCATAGGAAAAGCATTACAAAACATTTTCCAGATGCTTCATTTGTATGGAGTCAGTTAAACAACTTCCTGGTTTATATTGTGCTATCACTTATACATAAAAAAAAAATCTTACTACATTAATAGTATTTTAATAGCTATTTCCCAAATGGTGCTTGTGCACTTATTCATAGACAGTATTTGAATATCCTTAAACTAAATTTCACAGAAAAACATATAATCTGCATGCAAATAACCTATGCTCAGAATAACATAATACAGTAAAACTTTGGATTGCGAGGATAATTCGTCCCGGAAACATGCTTGTAAACCAAAGCACTTGTACTGTATATCAAAGCGAATTTCCCCATAAGAAATAATGGAAACTTGGATGATTTATTCCACAACCATTTAATCATAAGTCCTTCAGTTTATAGTCCATATAAAAATATTATAGCAATGTGATAGCTTGTGGAACTATAAAATGGAAGCCTCCACAAGGGGATTAAAAGCCAAATCCAGCAGGAGCTACAGTGTATAAAAGAGGAGAGGCGCCTCTAAGTGTAGCAATATGGTTACATTTAATGAAGGTGCAACATTTAGCAACTCACATGGTTGATGATTAAAAGAGGCACATCTAATTATGCAGACATCCGGGGTAAAGCTATCCACATAGACCGTCCTCTGCACCGCTTGCTCTCACAGCTGTCAGTCTGCAATCATGAATGGGAAGACTACCCTGCAGAAGAGTGATTTGAAATCAAGTCGTGCATCATGGAAGGGATGACTTTGATGGTGGTGTGGAGGATGGTTTGTGTGGGCAGCTTTACCCCGGATGCCTGCATACTTAGATGTGCCTGTTTTAATCATCAACCATGTGACTTGATAAATATTGTACCTAAAATAAATGTAACCATATTGATACACTCAGAGGCACCTCTGTTCTGTTTTATACTCGGTTGTGACATGACGCTACTTGTATATCAAGACATCGCTTGTAAATCAAGTTAAAATTTTGTTAAAAAAATTGCTTGTCTTGTAAAACGCTCTCAAACCAAGATACTACCAAGGTTTTACTGTACACTGTAGAGAAGTTTTGAAGTAAGCATAATAATGTGTATTTTTATCTATGGATCCTGCTAGTAACACACACCCTGTCCTAGAGTGTGACAATACTCACTTTACTGCATTGTATATAAAGAGGAGTAGCATTGTCATTCTAGGCATCTTTCCTGATTTGGACTGCAAACACCTCCCACTCTTCTCATCACCATTAATAAGGAGGATGTATTCTACAATTCACACAAAATAGTTTGGAAAACTGATTAGATTGTTTCAGTTAAAATGACACTGGAATTTCAGCACTTTTTTTTTCTGTACTTGCAGAAAATGTACTTAGTCATAAAACGAATGCAGCAGCCACATCTAAGGACTGGTGAACTTAATAGATTACAATTTTATTCTTAGTGTTAGATATCTTTTAACATAACATAAAATATAAACCTTTTCTTTAATATGTGATTTTAAAGTCATTTAAGACTTGTTCACCCTTGACTAAATTTCTAATGTTTAAAGTGTTACTAAACCTAAAACCCCCAGAAGATAAGGTTTGGGGCCACTCTGCAATACCACTGCTTAGAGCAGGTAAGTATAACATGTTTGTTATTTTAATAAAACAAGTAACACTTTCACAAATGCTCCTATAGCGTTAGTATGGGCGTTAGACTTGCATTAATGAGCTTTAGTGTGGGCGGTAGACAGGCGTTAATGAGCTTTAGTATGGACGCTAGACTGGCATTTTACAAGCGTTAATGACAAGTTAAAAACACTCCCCAAATGCCCTATGCACAGTTGTGAAGCATTTGATAAGCGTTAAGGTGCATTAAAACTACTCCACAATGGAAAGTGACATTACAGGAAATAAACAAATTTTAACGCCCCACAACCTCACTGCAACTGCACAACAAACGCCTCCTAACTTGACATGAGGCTTCAATTTTGTAGCGACGCGATGCCAATGTTTCATGTTTTAAATAATGTAAAAAGCATTGTGTGCTGTCCATTGTATCTTTTTCATAGATGTTCAAGGGGCATTTTTAATGCCCCTCTAACGCTTGCTTTAAATGCCAGTGTGAACTTAGCCTTAAAAAATATTCGAGATATTCGAGAGAAGCGTTAACCTTGAAGATTTTTGTAGCGCCCCCTTACTTTCAGTATGGGCACTACGCTAAAGTTAGTGGGGAATGGGAGAGTTATTTTTCTCCCATTCGCAATTTTCTAAATTTGGACTTCTGTCGTTCCAGAGATGTCCACTGGGTCAGTCTGTGCTCCAGGGATGCAGTGCCATCCCTAGCCAGCAGTTGGCACCAGAGGGGTTCTGGCAGAGCAAGTTTTCCCCAGCAGCCAATCAGAGGTCCTCTCGCGGGGCATGCTGGGGGAGAGTATATCTGTGACAGATGTCATGTGCTAAAAAATCTTTGCGGGCGCGGCCCACCTGGCCAAATTTGCAGGCTACACAGAACCTCATCGGGAGGTGAAAGGGGACTCCAGTGACTTACTGGGCCCCCAGTTCTATTGAGAGGATCCCAGGCTGGGTGCCGTTCTATTGGGGGGTCGGCTTGAGGAGAACCCAGAGGTAGGTTGTCCAACAGGGCTTGAACGAACCAATCGGGGATCTGGTGACTGGAATGCTGACAGGTATGCTTGCTGTCATCTGGTGACCTATGCTAAAACTTACTGGGAGGATTCGCTCCAATCACCAATTTAGCTCGTTTAAAGAAATAGGCCTGTGGCAGAGGCCCTAGAGCCAGGCCTGTGAGAGAGACCTGTTCCTCCCAGCAATCTAAAGTGACTCCTCGGCTGCCAGGCTTACGATAGGGGTCTGTCCGGGGGCACTTCACCCACTCTGGCTAGAGTGGCGACGGACCACAAATCTGATACTACTGAGAGCAGGACTGCTCGGTTTCATATCCAGGCCTGATACTGCAAAGTTCTCCTTTTTCTTTCTTCATCAACCTTTTCTTCCTATTTGATGTTGATGTTGGCCGTGTTGGCCTGGAAATAAAGCATTGGAAAACCCTTTATTCACTGTCTGGACATTCGCTCGCTGCTTTGACTCACTACTACCACCCCTAGACACACTGCAGGGTAACTTAATATGCCGATCCCAACAACAAATCAGCGGCTCCTGCGGGGGTAGCGCTACATTTTATTCATGTATAATGCCAAATTATGTTATAACTCTCAACCTTTCAAAATGAAAGACACACAGAAACTGTCCCAATTTATATAATTACTTAACACAAATGACCATCTTTGGATATACCATACCCACTTTTGACAAATCCCTCCCTTTACTTTTCAGAACAGTTGGCATATTGGAAGTGGTTATTTAGGGAAGATATGATTATGTTCAAGTCATCACATAAAAAGGTTAAGCTCAAATAAATGCAAAGCAAAGAACACAAAGACCGCCAATTTACACTATACTTGCAATTGTAATAATTGATTCTGCATTTTAACCAAAAAATTTGGAGCTGGATTAAGTCAATTTTGATTGTCTGCTATCATGAAAAGAAACTGTAACTTTTCTTCAAGAGTGTTTATGTCTATCATTGAAAATTAGTTTACGTAGATATGTTGCATTGACATTACAATATAATTAGTTAGTAAAATAAACCATTATATATATTTTTTAATTTGGCAGGATATTTGGTTTACAGTGCATCTTACGATGATTATTTGAAGAATAATTGGGCAACAAGGACAGCAGGAGGGAACAATTTACCAATTGAAAATTTGAAACCGAATACAAGGTATGTTATTTTCATAGAAAACAATCTAAATAGCACATATTGAGAAATGCAAAATGATTACTAAAAATAAAGTTTTAAGGAAATGCAAAATGGTTACTAAAAATAAAGTTAATTACAATTGAATGAGATACAAAGAGGAAGATAACATCAAACCGAATGAGGATATACACTCCACATCATATTAAGAAAAAAGAACAGAGAAAGGCCAAAAAAGCTAAATATTCATATTTCATAATCAATTATATAAAATGATCACATTTCATAAAAGTTTATTTACTCAGACTCATAAAAACAAATGTAAATTCAGATCCAAATTCAGTCCTTGAGGGTACAGGGTATCCTATTTCACTCTTTTGTTACCAAACGTCCAGGATAACCCTTTTATAAACTTTGTTTCCATTTCATCCAAGCGGATCTCCCTAATTTCTGGTTCACTAACTATATTATGGGATACTCTCACAAACTGACTTCTAGGGATGGACCTAAATACAGTAGAAAGATAAAAACTATCAAATGTAATAGCCATCCAACTGGAGTATTCAAATGGTTTCTCAAACATTTCCATACACCTGTTAGCCTATGGGGGGTACATATGTACTCATCACCGTGACCATAAGCTGTAAAAAATTGCACTCCTTGAAAATATTTTCCAATACAATTATCAAAAGATAAAAACAAACATTTGTATTGTAGTGTATATCTGTGATGCAAATGGTGTACGCTAGCTTGCTTCAATACCCAACTTATATGGAGTAGATTCATATAAGTTGGAAACATCCAAGTGAGGAGAGTAGATCTATTTAGCCTCCGACCCTAGAATCTACTTTTACAGCTAACATTCCACCATTTTTAGCTATAATTAGACAATACCTGTAATGTTTGAACTCCACGTGGGTCTCATGGTTTGGATGAAATGGCATCTTAAAAATGAATGTTCTCTCTTGATTGCTATACTTGCTCCAAACCCTGCCAGTTGTGTTACTATTGTTGTTTCTTCAGTCAGTCTGAGTTGAGTTTCTCCTGAAACCAGACCAACCCTCATTGATCACCTCATACTTGTCTACCCCGGGCCAGGAATATCATACAGACTATTCTGCCTGTATTTAATGTCTAACCAAATGCACATTCAAAACTTTATGCACAGACTGGAAATCTTTTAGCTCTTTCTTGCCCTGAATGAGCTCCCTCCAAATCTGACGTTTGTTGATTGGCAATTTTTGTGGCTGAACAGCAAACCATCAACTTTTGGTATTAGGCAACTTTGCCTGGAGACAAAAGCAATGTGACAAGGCCTATCATAAGCGTTCACCCTGCCTATCTATTGAAGGAGACAGGGACCTAAATATATTTTGGACCGCAGAGCAAAGAGAACACATTTTTCTCCAAGTGCATAAAGTCTTGTTGGCAAGTAGGATACAAAAAACTGGTTATTACAATTCTTGCTTATATACCAGTCTTACTACACAAAATAAATTCACAAAGCCTTGTCTTGTGTTGGCTCTGCTTTCAAATTATCAGTACGTGCTTTTTTTTTTTTTGGGAATACCCCATTCTCAAATCATTGACAGAGCAGACCTTTACAACAATCCGGGTGCCCTCCTCTGTCATTTGATCCTGATCCCATCATTGCGCTTTTCTCATACACTTGATAAACAAAGCCATATCCCTTATGCTCGTAATGTAGAAGTCACTGTCTCTACCAACTGTGGGTATGTGGATCTCCAAAGTGCAGAAAATCAAAATTATAGAGGACCTAATAACTTCCTTATATCTTAAAGAAGAAACATTTTGAAAGACCTGGATCTTTTAGATTGACTTTGTTTTCTCCTGACTATACCCAAGCTCTTACTACATGATGTCTCTTAGAAGTGCCAACTTAACCCTTCCCTTCACTCTAATCCCCCTGCTTGCCCCTTTTGCATAACCCCACCTTACTTGACTCTGTCCCTTCTACCCTTCCCATTGCACATCACTAATAGGACCGACCTACTCTTTTTGTTCAGGTTTACCTACTTCAAACCTCTCTCCCCTTTTGAGGATGTAAGTAATGCTTACAGACTTACACAGGATCCATAGCTTGCCCTCCACTAAATAATGACAGATATTGTAAATTATCAATCAACAGATATCCACTTTTTAGATCAGTACTCTCATCACGCGTTATATTACAAGCTGACAGATCGTATCTTGGCATGTACACTAGGATTTGGCTCTAATGTAAGACAGCACTTCATAATACCAGAATCAAAAAGTCCAGAATCAGGCGGTAAGGCTTGCATTAAATCTCAGAGGCCACTGCCCCACCGCGAGACATCAGGCTGCCCTGCACTGGCTGCCAGTTGGTCAGAGGGTGCGCTTTAAAATTCTAACACTTGTTTTTAAAGCATTTCACGGGCTATCTCTGTGAGAAATTGAATAGACATGTTACTGGCCGCTCCCTTAGATGGAGCTGCCAATTCCGTTTGGAACAGACACAGAGTCGGCTGAAAAAATGGGGGGGCAGGGCTTTTTCTGTCCTTGGCCCGAGAGAATGGAATCTACTTCCCCTAAGTCTTAGACAGAGTCCTGACCTACCCACATTCAGGAGGGATCTAAAAACCTATCTGTGGGCAGAGGCAGATTGATAGGAAGAGTGAGGTTAGGGTCATTCTGGAGGGAAGCACTGCTAGATCTGTTTGTGTGGGGAATTGTGTGTTGTCTCTCCCTGGTCTTATGTGATTTTTATGTTTTTTGTACTGTTTTGGTTTTATGGTGTTATATTGTTGTTTTATTAGTTGATTTTAACTGTGGTACATATTTTATATTGTTATTATGTTAATTTATGCCTGTGACACTTGGTCTTGTTGTGAATTGTTAAGGTCTGGAAGCGTTTCGATACCTTCGGGTGATTCTACGCTATACAAGCAATAAGCAATAAACAATAAACAATAAACAATAATACCATCACATGTTTTCTATGCCTTTCCCATTACCTACCTTATGTGCTTATGCTAAATTCTCCCCTTCTCCCCTCCTTCCTGATTCTAAAAGTTCTATGTATATTTTTGGCTTTCTGGCGGGTACGACCTTAACACGCCTGAGCCCATTCCTAGCTAATTAAAAGCCCATATCATATTGCAATGAATAAAGTGTGGTCATCAGTGTGTAAGGAGTCCTATAAGTTATTGGTGGGGCACCAAATGGAGAGCACTAATACTGTCTTTATTTGGCCCCAATATCACCTACAGATCACATTAGGTCCATCGTGTTATAATTATAATTCTCTTTTTCTGTAAATAAACATGTAGTATAACAATTTAAAACAAAGTAGATTGTTTAGTTTTATTATTTACATTTTCTGAACGTGTGTTCCCATCAAAAGATAGTGAAATGGGAGCACACAAAGCTGTGAAATGCGTTTTAAAAGAAGTTATGCACATGCATGATACTAAAAATGCAAAAACAATAAAAGCTGATTCACATGAAGAGACTCACTTATGATTTCTGGAAATCTAAATCCAAAAGAACTGTTAGTTTTCATCAAGATATTTAGCTCAACATTCATTTTCAGCTTTCCAGTTTTGCAGTGTCATACATTTTTTGGGCTGTGATACTGAACAAAGGCAGTTCTGATTCCAGATAATTTAATAAATAAGTACCAGTAGGTTCATGGCTTTACAGTTTACATTATGCATTTGGTTATGTCATACTGGTTGAATATAAAGTTAAATAATTAACTTATTTTGGAACCAGTTAAAGTGGAGGTTCACCCCAAAAAATAAATTTTTAACATTAGATTGAGGCTAATTGTGGGAAGCAGAATCGGGTGTTTTTTTTAAATCAATGCAGTACTTACTGTTTTAGAGATAGATGTTCTTCGTGGCTTCCGGGTATGGGCTGCGGGACTGGGCGTTCCTATTTGATTGACGGCCTTCCAACGGTCGCATACAGCGCGTCACGAGTTCCTGAAAGTAGCCGAACGTCGGTGCGCAGGCGCCGTATAGAGCCGCACCGACGTTCGGCAACTCGTGACGCGCTGTATGCGACCGTCGGAAGGCTGTCAATCAAATAGGAACGCCCAGTCCCGAAGATCATACCTGGAAGCCACGGAGAACATCTATCTCTAAAACGGTAAGTACTGCATTGTTTTTAAAAAAACACCCGATTCTGCTTCCCACAATTAGCCTCAATCTAATGTTACATTTTTTTTTTCGGGTGAACCCCCGCTTTAAGTTCTTGTTACGTATGTAAGGTGTAATAAAAATTATACTACTTGATGTATTAGAATTCAACATCTGTGTGTGGTTGGAATAGCTCTGTAAGACATCTGTCAGGCCTCGTACACACGACAGAGTTTCTCGGCAGAATTCACCGAGAAACTCGGTCAAAACCCGGATTCTGCCGAGAAACTCTGTCGTCTGTACAGTTTTGGCTCGATGGAGCCGCCGAGGAACTCGACGAGAAAATAGAGAACATGTTCTCTATTTTCTCGTTGTCCGCGTTGTTCTATGGGAGAAGGCGGCCCGCCGAGCTCCTCGGCAGCTTTATCCCAAAACTCGACGAGGAACTCGACGTGCCAAGCACGTCGAGTTCCTCTGTCGTGTGTACGGGGCCTCAGAGTGTTGGTTTAGAAACAAAACTTGTTGGGGGTGCTTATGCGGCTCGTGAGATGGTGGACGCATAAGATCAGAGCTCCGGCCTTTGTTCCCTAATCTGAAGCTACACCAGCATCGAAGGCCCTGAGAGCCCTCTCACCTGATCCCGGAATCATTCAGCTACCCCTCTGGCGTTTTTTGGGTAAGATCGGTGATCAGAGACACATTTACCAGAGGCACACATCACAGGCCACGCTCAAGCCTTCCCAGCTCATGGATCGTTACCTGTGCAGGCAATCCGAGTTAGCCAACTCCCTCCCGCTCGTCGATCCCTCTACATACGCTGACCGGCTCCCAGATAAAACAAAAGCTGTTACGGCGACTATAGTGACTGTAGAGGTCCTGGATTTAAAGCTACAGGCCCTGCTTCAGGGGTAGATCCACGTACATCGGCGCATATATAGACCGACGTAGCGCATCTCATTTACGTTACGCTGGCTCAATTTAGAGAGGCAAGTATCGTATCCACAGAGTATTTGCGTCCAAATATGCGCCGGCGTAACGTAAATTACGAGGCGTAAGCCGGTGTAATTGAAAGTGGGAAGGAAGTGGGCGTGTTCCATTGAAATGAGCTGTGACCCCATGCAAATGAAGGGCTGGCCGGACTGCGCATGCGCGCATGACACTGACTGTGTTCAGCGCCTCTCTGCGCATGCTCAGAACTCGGCCCGGCATAATCAGTGAGATATGAACTAGGCCCGGCGTAATTAGTGAGATACGGCCAGTGCATAAATACGCCCAAACATACGCCCTTCCATTGCAAAAGTACATCCATTTGTTTCCCCCCCTGAAGCAAGGTGCTTTTGTTCCGTTGTCTGTTGCTGTTTGTTGGTTTGTGTCGGTGTGTTTTTGGAGAGTGTTTTTGGAGAGTGTTTTTGGAGAGTGTTTTTTGAACTGTGTGTTTTGCACAGATGACAACGAGGAAGTGGGAGCTGAACTTCTCTCTGCGGGAGAAGGAGATCATTGCCATTTGCATACCCATATGGGCAATGTCCTCAAGTCATGATGCCTATTGCGGCAGATTATGATTTTTTCAGTGTCTAGCCCGGGTTTGTGTTTCCATGACCATTTGTCTCCTTCTCCCCCCCTCCCCTTCCCCCTTCCCCCCCTCCCCCTTTTTTTATCAATTACATATGACAGGACTTGTGCATTAACTAATATGCAGACACAGACAACCTCAGTATTCAATGTCTCCATGCATTTTTTTTTTTTGCAATATGGAATCTCATCCCCATAGGGTTTTGTACTATGAGACATCTGTAGGTCACATATATATTTTTTAGGGAACTATTTAGTTCCCGGATATCCATTTTTACACTTTGGCATATGTCACAATTGTTTCCTTTCACATGTCCTCCACTTGTGTTTCTTTAGATCTTCACATCACGGTCTTCGACCGCTTTACACTTCTTCATTGAGCATTTCACCTTTTAAAAGATCTTTTTTACTTATATAAATAATAAATGTGCACTGCATCTTTACTACGTCTTACAGAGTGTAGTACTCCGCATTTCCACATTCTCACATATTATCGGTTTTCTTTTCTCTGGTTTTTGATAGATAATAGGATGATCTACAATACACCTCCTTTAATCTTGACCTATTATCGGGACGAGAGTCTGCTATATGGATTTACCATTGCAGCCATTGATTCTTGAGCTCATACACTCATGCAGACTGACTCCCGATATATACACACACCTCCTGGCGCTTGTCGCCAATGTGGCAACTTTAGAGACGGCACCTCACCATCCATACATTTATATTTACTCTTATTTCACACTCACAATGAATCTAATTCTTTGTTATACCTTATTGATATATATTGTTTTGTATAAGTGTTTGATGGTATTTAATTGCACTATGTTTGTTTATTCACTTAAACATACCTAGTCCAGATATATATTTATGTGGATTATGTTTGTACTTTGGCACCTTGGATTTTGGTTTATTTATATTTTGTTTTTCTTTTTAAAAAAATGTTTTCCTTTTTTCCCTTTTGGTATGCACCAGCAGTCTGTGACCTGATATTGGCTTCTGGTGTGTCCAGTGATTGCGGGCCACCTCCAGCCAATCATTCAATCAGGTCACATGTCAGCTTTTGATCTCTATATATACTAAACAGTCTTAATGCATGTTAGCCATGAATAAGCACTAAGTCAGTGCGAAACGTCGGTTATCCTCCTGTTTCTGTTGCTGTGATCTGGTATGTTTTTGCTGTTCGTTTAAATAAAGACAACCTGTTTGGTTTGGAGTGCGGCCATCCATCCTTCATTTTACGCCAATGTTTGTTGGTTTGTGTCGGTGTGTTTTTGGAGAGTGTTTTTGGAGAGTGTTTTTGGAGAGTGTTTTTTGGACTGTGTGTTTTGCACAGATGACAACGAGGAAGTGGGAGCTGAACTTCTCTCTGCGGGAGAAGGAGATCATTGCCAGGGCCATGACCCAATATGATCGTTACCTCCATGGGCCTGAGAGTCTGAATACCACCACGGCCAGGAGGAGGGAGATCCTGCAGATTATTGCAGACGATGTAAATGCATCGGAGTGTGAGACCAGGACCCCCAATGAGATCCTTAAAAAGTTAAATGATCTCAGGCTCCTGGTTAGAGGTAAGCTGGCAAAGATGGTGGCTCATGCCAGGGGCACTGGAGGGGGACCACCATGCATTATCAGGCTCACTGCTGAGGAGCGGCTGGTTGCCCAGTGCCTCCACAGGCATCAAGTGGAGGGAGTGCCTGGATTTGACTCCATTGAGGAGCTCGTGAGGACAGGTAAGTGTTTTTTTTTCTCTCTGTGTGTAGCATGTGTGGGGGGGAAGGGAATATGTGACAAGTGTGTGGATCCTCCAACCTGTGTATGTTTTGTGTCATCCACAGATGTGCAGGAGGGTGCTGGGCCATCTGGCCAGTCTGCACCATCCCCCGGATATCAGGCTGATGCAGACCCCCAGGAAAGCCAGGAGACCACTGAGGAGGGGAGTGGCCCCAGCTCTCCTCATGAGAAGGTTGAGGAGGAGGAGGTCACCAGTGCCAATGAAGTCATGCTCCATTTGGAGGAGTCTAGCCCTGGTGTTGGCACCAGTCAGGCCTCCATCAGGGTTAGCCCCTCCCACTCCTCCCCCAACAGGGCTTCCCCCCAAGGGTCTCCCCTTTCCCAGGCCACAAGCCTCATCAGGAGGCAGGAAGGTGACCCGCAAGACAAGGGGGGTGGCAGAGGTTCTGCCGGAAAATCTTAGGAGGGACCAGGCCTGTCAGACCCGCCATCTGGGTCAGGTTACTCGGACTTTGGGCCGCATGGAGGAGAGCATGGCCTCCATCAAGGAGTCAGTGCAGGACATGTCTTGCAACTCCTTGGCTGTGATTACCTGCCTCAACGACCTGCAGACTACCACAGCAGGCGCTGGTCAGGAGGTGCGCGCCCTGACCCAGGCTGTCCAGGCCAACACGGTAGCCATCGATGTGGGCCTCACCAGAATCGCCCTGGCGTGGGAGGGCAGGCCGCCAGGTGGGCAGAGACCAGGGGATGCTCCTCCTTCCCCTGATTCCCCACCCCGCCCATGAGTCTCCCCTGAGGAGCCGGGGCCGTGGTCGCCCCAGGCGTGGGGCACGCCAGCGCCGTTAGGTTTTTGTAATTTTTTTAGTGTTTTATGTTTATTTTTTCTTTTACTGTGATTATGATTTTTTATTTTTTTTGTAGCCCAGGCAGGCTACAGTGTGAATGATGTATGATTGTGGGGGTGACATTCCTGCCAGAAAAGGGGTGTCACCCTCGGTTGTGGTGGAGAAGGGTTCCCCAGGACCAGGGAGAAGTGATCCCCAGGTCCGTGTGAATGGTGTAAGAATGTACAGTGACATAATTGGAGCCTTGGCGTGGCGTTGCTGCTCCCAAGTCCTGCATGGTGGGCCTGTGCTAATCCAATTTGATGAGGATGTGGGGTGTGTGTGCTAGGGACCACAGTGGTGTGCATGCGTGCATTCTCCTTGTGCCATGATTAATGTGTGTTTTTAACGTGCAAAGATGCCTACTGCGAGGCATCTCCTGACTGCTGCTCCCTCAGAAGACGGGGTAGCCTCGGTTATGGGGGGATTGTCTGGTTCGGGGGTCAGGTCATCACGTATGTCAATCTCCAGGCCATTTCTCACGGCGAAGTTGTGCAGCATGCAACATGCACCAATGATCTGGCACACAAAGTTCGGGGAATACAACAGGGTACCCCCAGACTTATCCAGGCATCGGAAACGGGACTTCAGGAGGCCAAAGGTGCGCTCCACCACTCCACGGGTACGTGCATGTGCTTCATTGTATCTTTCCTCTCCAGGGGTTTGGGGATTCCGGAATGGAGTCATGAGATGGGGTCCAAGTGCATATGCAGAGTCACCTGGAAGGGAAAAGACAGGAGGGTGTTAGTCATGCATGTGCCCCTCGTGATGTCTGCTTCATGGGGGTGGGACAGTCATGCCTGACACCCATGTCACTCACCAACCAGCCAGCTGTCCCCATACATGTTCTGTTTGAATTCCATTGGGATGGGGCTTTGACGGTATATGTAGCTGTCATGGCTGGACCATGGGTGTTTGGCACGGACGTGCCATATGAGGCATTAGGCATCGACTATCACCAGTACGTTGATGGAATGCCAGTGCTTCCGATTACGGTATAGGTGCTCTGTGTCACGGGGGGGGGGCCGTAGTGCCACATGTGTGCAATCAATGGCCCCCACAGTGCGTGGGAATTCTGCAATTCTGTAGAAATCACGCATTGGTGGGTCTGATGATTTGGCTGGCCATGCGTCTGAGGATTGCGGGGATAACCTGGTGCACACATCTGCTAATGGAGGATTGTGCCATCCCAGCCACCACTCCACTTGTACGCTGAAAAGAGCCACTGGCGAGGAAATGGAGTGTTGCCAGTACATTGACCAGTGGCTCCACTGCATGTGAGCGTTGTGTCTGGTTGGTGATGTCATCTTTCAGGGTTGTGGTTATTTCCAGGATGGCAGTAGGGGTGAATCTGAAGATGCGAAACACCTCCGAATCACACATGCCAAAGACGTTTATGCGCGGTCGGTATATCCTCTCCTGTGCCCTCCTCCTCCTCTGTTCCCTCCTCCTTCTGCGCGCATCTAAAGCCAGTAGTATAGCTATGACCATGGATGCCCCTGGCATGTTGGCATACAGATTGTTGTCCTGCAAGTGTGGCTGCTCAGCTCGTCCCTAACGGTGTTGCTTTAGCTGACCTGCACACGTCTGGTGCAAAGTTAAAGCTGCTTTTATGAGGGGTAACTTTAGACCGGACATACAGCTGATGCGCACCGCTCGTAGCCTGCCCTGGACAAACGTACTTTTGTGGATCGCCGTATCTCCCTCATTTGCATATTTGCATAGCAAAACAATGGTGCGTCTAGCGTATTTTTGCGCCCACGATGCATACTTACGCCGCGCATCTCGAGATACGCCGACGTAAGTGCTTTGTGGATATGCCCCTCAGTGTCTGACCAAGAACATTGCCAAGGAGGTGGGGAAGCTTGCACATGAGCTCAGGGAAATTGATCAACAAGGGAACTGACACACTGGAAACTAAATTTGACAACATGATGCAGTATGTCCATGTTTTGGAGGAAGAAAAAGCTAACCTTAAATATACAGTATCCCAACTGCAGATGCAATAGGAGGACTTGGAAAATAGGGAGCGTCATCAGAACCTGCGAATCCAGGGGGTCCCTGAATCCATTGCAGATAAAGAAATCCGCCCCTATCTTTGTGCACTGTTTGTTACTTAGGTGCCCCATATTCCTGATATTGACTTGCTCCTAGATAGAGCCCACAGATTGCTAGCCCCTAAGCCTCCTTAAGGTGCCAACCCCAGAGACATCATTGTCCGTTTCCACTTTTATGAAAGCAAAGAAGCTCTTACCATCGCCATCCGCAATAAATCATGGGTTGAATTTGAAGGTACAAAAATTCAAATCTTTAGTGACTTCTTACCCATTACCCTGGCAAAACTATGCAACTTGCGCCCTGTCACTGCACATCTGCAAGTCCACCAGGTTCCCTATCGCTGGAACTTTCCATTCTGCCTTTCCGTATCCAAAGATGGGACACAATTTTCCATGAAATCCACAAAACAAGATACGCCTGAAGCTGGGCTAGATCCGACTGGTGTACGTCTTAGTACACCATCGGATCTAAGGTGCATATTTACGCTGGCCGCTAGGTGGCGCTTCCGTCAATTTCAGCGTTGAGTATGCAAATTAGCTAAATACGCCAATCCACAAACGTACGTCCGGCCGGCGCATTTTTACCTCATTTCCGTAAGGCTTTTTCCGGTGTAAAGTTACCCCTGCTATATGAGGCATACTCAATGTTAAGTATGGACGTCGTTCCCGCGTCAAATTTTTAAAATTTTACTTGTTTGCGTAAGTCGTTCGCGAATAGGGCTTTGCGTAGAATTACGTTCACGTCGAAAGCATTGGCTTGTTGCGGGTTAATTTGGAGCATGCACACTGGGATACCGCCACGGACGGCGCATGCGCCGATAAAAAAAATCTGTTTCCTACACAAGCTACTCGGAATGGGATGAGGCCTGTGAGTTGGCTCTTACGGGCTGTCATGCCCCCTCTCCATGGTCTTGGAACGTGACCATAGCCTGTCCTCCTCAGACATTACACCTAAATGGTTTATGTTTATTGTTTTTTTACTATGGATCCTTTTTGGTTTTGTTTATGATCCTATTTTTATTTTTTATTAAATTTTTTCTTTTAGATCATCTTTTGATCTTCTTTGGAAACACTATTGTGTTCCAACAGCAAAACTTCTACCCTTTTTGGTTATTTGTACTATAATGATTTACATGTTCCGTACATCATGGTATAAGCACATTTTCCTGTTTATTGATGCAATGCGTGCAATTTTTCCATGGTCCAGTTATGGCTGTCAGTATTGTTTTCGTGTATTGTTAAGGGCTTGAACTCCATTTGCAAACGCTGGTTGGCGTTAAAGGAGTTCAAATCCTCTAACGCAGATGTGGTCATGGTTCATTTCCGGGCAGAAGGATCATTCAAATTGCATCTAAGTTATTTCCCACTGCCTTTGTGGCCTCTGATCCTTCTGGCAAAGCTGGAGTAGCAATTCTCTTTAAACGCTCTTGTTCCATACAAATCATCTTACATAGACCCTCACAGCCATTATGTCTTCCTGAGCTGTGACCACATGAATAATTCATTTACCCTAGCTAATGTTTATGCGCCCAACTCGGGGCAGATTGGGTTCCTCAAAGAGGTTTTTGAGAGAATTCGATCTTTCTCTCAACCTTTCATGATCATGGGGGGTGATTTTAATCTGTGCATGTGTCCGACTAAGGAAAGGTTCACCCTATTTCAATCTACCCCAAACCTTCAAGTGCAAAAACTTTCATCCTCGTTTTGAAAACTTATCCGAGCCCACAATATGTATGACATATGAAGGGTGAAACACCCAACTGCCAAACAATTCACGTTCGACTCCCCACCTCACAAACTATATACGAGACTTAATCACTTCTCTGTCTCTGCACTTTTACTGACACATGTAGTTAACTCTGAGGCCCCGTACTCACGACCAAACATGTCTGCTGAAACTGGTCCGCAGGCCAGTTTCAGCAGACATGTTTGGTCGTGTGTGGGCGCGAGCGGGCCGAATTCCAGCAAACATTTGCCCGCCGGGCCTTTTCCCAGCGGACAAATATTCCTGGACTTGTTTTAAAACAGTCCGCTGGAATCCTGCCCGCTCGGACATGTACGGTACCGTACATGTCCAGGCGCCCGCCGTCCCTCGCATGCGTCGAATGACTTCGACGCATGCGTGGAAGCATTTTAAAGGCGGGCCGGCCACGTCGCTGCGTCATTGTCGCGGCGACACCGCGGACACGCCCCGCGTATTGTTTACGCGCGGACTTCTGTACGATGGTGTGTACAACCATCGTACAGAAGCACTCTGGCAGACGGACCGCTTTCACCATACATGTTTGTTCGTGTGTACCCGGCCTGACATAAACCTGATTACCTGGTCAAACCACGCACCCATAATACTTGACCTTCTCTTATCTGCTCAACCCCCAGAAAATGTCACTGGTGCCTCAACAAATCCCTCCTCAACACCCCTGATGTCAAGCTCCACCTACAACAAAAACTGACGGAATTCTTTCAACTCAACGAGGGTACAGTATCTGAGACCTCTACTTTGTGGGAAGCCCATAAGGGTTTTTTCAGGGGTGAATGTATCTCCTCTGGATCTCGTCTAAAGCGTGACTCCGCACTCCAATGCTCCTCTCTTGCAGAGGAGGAATGCTTACTCAACGTTCCCACTGTGTATTGTCTTCGAACTATAGTCTCTCTTCGTAACCGTATTAAATCACTAGACCTGAGCAAAACAAGCAGTCCTTGTTATGGTCCAGACAAAAAATTTATGAATATGCTAACAAACCTCATAGTATGCTGGTCCATAAACTGAAACCACGCCCCTACGCTTCCACCCCTGACTTTCTGCTACAATCCGATGGAAATCCTACATACTGCCCCTGGACCATCTCTAAGATCTTTGGTGAATTTTACCAGAATCGTTACGATTGCTTATCCACAGACCCAATTCACAACAGAGAAATGTAAAACTTTTGTTGATTCTCTAAACCTTCCCACACTAACCCCTGACAACCGCTCTGGGCTAAATGCACCTATAACTGTTGAGGAAATCACTGAGGTTATTAAACATTTCCTGTCACATAAATCCCCAGGCCCTGACGGACTCCCCTACTTCTACTATAAGACGTTCCTTCAGACTCTTGCTCCCCACATCGTAAAGTTGTTTGTCTGGCTGATGAAATGGAACATTCCCAACAGCCAGTTCTTACATGCTTTTATTACTGTCATCCCGAAACCAGACAAAGACCCCACGATTCGTAACAATTACTACCCCCTAGGCTCCATTAAACTCAGATTATAAAATATTCATGAAAATCTTGGCAAATAGACTGTCCTTACTACTCCCTTCGCTTATACACAAGGATCTGGTTGGCTTTGTCCCCACTAAACACGTGGGGGACAACAGCAGACATACTATTGACCTTACTGACTTCTTAACCCAAACTAAGCTGCTATATTATTGAGCCTAGATGCTCAAAAAGCATTCGACCGCTTAAACTGGTCACTCATGTTTGCCATATTATGCAGATATGGATTCTCGGGCCCATTTATGCAGGCCCTTAAGGTGTTATACTAAACCTACTTCCCAGGTACGGCTTGCCTCCCATGTGTCTCCGTCATTTCCCCTGAGTAACGGCACTTGACAGGGCTGTCCCCTATCATCCGTGCTTTTTATACTCAGTCTAGAACCTTTGGCCGCAGCCATTCGATCTCACCCTGATATTAGGGGGTGATGCTGAGGCAAGGGGAGTACAAGCTGTCCTTATTTGCCAATGAAATTCTACTAACAATAACACATCTCTCTCCCATCACTCCACAATATCCTTCATTCATTCGGTAGTCTTTCAGGATTTACAGTTAATTTGACTAAAACTGAAGCCCTCCCTATAAATATCCAGACAAACACACTCACCTCCCTTCAAGAAAATTTTAAATATCAATGGTGTTCCCATCCACTTAAATACCTGGGTGTTCATCTGGCTCCCTCCCACACTCTGTCAGGCCAATTTCCCCCCCTTATTTACAGAAATAAATTGATTATTGAAAATGTGGTCGAATCTCCCCTTGTCCCTCATTGGGAGGATCAGTGTCGTCAACCGTGTTGCTCATCTTACTTTAAAAAAGTAATTAGTTACAGTTACAAGTTACTTGTCCGAAAAAGTAATTGAGTTAGTGACTCAGTTACTTTATTGGCAAAGTAACTAGTTACTCGGCAAAGTAACTGAGATTTTTTTTCTTAATCCCATTATGTCCATGCCTCCAAATCCTGGATGTATGGACTAAAAGCTTGAGCTTATGGTATCTGAACAGAACACTACAGTCCATAAAGGAACCCTATAATTCATGAAAGATACAGGCTAATATTGGTGAATTATCCCCTCAAAAATATTACTTTGCCTAAGGCCTTAGGCCTTGTGTGGCGAAATATGAACTTTGTGCTACTGGCTGAGCTGACAGCGACTGCTGCTGATATTGCTTGTAATTGTAAAGCTTAAAGGACTCCAAGTATCTGTCTATAACAGCCTGTTATATATTTATAGACAGATAATTAGAGTCTTTTAAGATTTACAAGCAAGCAACAATATCAGCACAGCAGTCGGTCAGCTCAGCCAGTAGCACAAAGTTCATTCAGAATCTCCACCACCACACCAGGCCTAAGGCCTTAGACTAGGCCGCTCTCCCCCCCCAGTTCCAATCGGCTCCTCACCTAGCTGCGCAGGGGCCACAGTCGGTCAGTGCTGTCTGCTGGCTTGCGCAGGGGCCACAGTCAGTGTTGGTGCTGTCTGCTGGCTTGCTAGCCTCGGTCCCGGAGTCCGGACTGGTGGTCGTGGAGCGGAGCCTCCGCGGGGGACGGGGGAGATGTCGGCGGCTGAGGACTGGAGTGACTCAGCAGGTGAGAGGACTCGACTCTGAGGAGTTGAGCGCCAGACTCCCAGTCTCGACACAGTGACACCGTCCATCACGACAAGAGTCACGTCTGTAGGCGGCCGTGGGCGGGAGACTCCAGGTGCGCGCATGCGACACGCCAGCGTCACCCACCCACGAGTCACGCGACGACCAACACTCACATGACCTGCGGGCGACGAATCAAGTGAAGAAGATGATGTGCAGTGCATCATGTGATGTGACCCACCCAATCACAATCACAGGCCACTGGCCAGCTCCATCCCGACAGAACAGACATGACCCCGGACTGCCCCCACCCGTGCACTCAATGTAATCTCGGTAACGCCACCCATGTAATGGGAACTGCATTGCCGAGAGGGTAAAAGTAATCAGGTAGATTACTAGTTACCCCTTGGAGGCCAATCGTTACGTAACAGCGTTTATTTAAACGCCGTTACTTACAACACTGGTCGTCAAAATGTCAATACTCCCTAAACTGCTGTAGCTCTTTGAGACACTGCCAGTATTGATCCCAATGCCCGAACTGAAAACACTTCAGAGAAACTTTCTGAACTTTATATGGAAGAATGCTTCTCATAGGATAGCAAGCTTAGTAGTCCAGATGCACTCCAAACAGATGGTCAGAAATTGAAATGGGGATCACTTCCCCTGCCCGCCCTTGCTGCATGTTATGGCCATTCTCTGACAAATTCAACTCTCAACTGCAAAGTGTTTGCTTGAACCCGATGCTATTCACATTTGATTTGGAAATGCTGCTCCAGTAGATACTCTCTCTCATCTCCTTGCTCGCCACTTATGAACGTTCTATTCAACCCGGAAATCCCTGACAGTCTGTCTTATAACTCTGTGTTACCATGGACCCAAGCTGGTATATTTCAGTTAGGCCACTTAGTACACCCCATGACACGCAAACTTCTCTGCTTTTACTCCTTTTTACAAATTAACCACTTAAGACCCGGACCATTATGCAGGTCATGCGACGTGGCTCCCAAACAAAATTGGCGTAATTTTTTTCCCACAAATAGAGATTTATTTTGGTGGTATTTGATCACCTCAGCGGTTTTTATTTTTTGCGCTATAAATAAAAATAAAGCGCCAATTTTGAAAAAAATTCAATATTTTTTACTTTTTGCTATAATAAATATCCCCAAAAAAGATATAATTTTTTTTCTCAGTTTAGGCCGATACGTATTCTTCTACCTATTTTTGGTAAAAAAAATCACAATAAGCGTTTATCGTTTGGTTTGCGCAAAATTTATAGCGTTTACAAAATAGGGGATAGTTTTATGGCATTTTTATTAATATTTTTTTTACTACTAATGGCGGCGAGCAGTGATTTTTTTCATGACTGCGACATTATGGCGGACACATCAGACAATTTTGACACATTTTTGGGACCATTGTCATTTTCACAGCGAAAAGTGCTATAAAAATGCACTGATTACTGTGAAAATTTCAATTGCAGTTTATGAGTTAACCACTAGGGGATGCTGTAGGGGTTAAGTGTGACCTTATATGTGTTTCTAACTGTAGGGGGGCGGGGCTGGACGTGTGATGTCAGTGATCGTCTTTACCTATATCAAAACAATGAAGAACGGGTAAGGTTCGCTCGGCGGCGCACTCACGACCCCGCAGCTGGGCTCTTAAAGAGGACGTACAGGTATGTGCTTGTGCCCAGCCGTGCCCTTCTGCCGACGTATATCGGCGTGAAGGGGTCCTTAAGTGATTAAACATTTTTTTGCCACCAAAATCCCACATATGACTTTAGACATGCCAACCGAATTTAAATTGCTATGCTCAAGAGGCCCCTATGAACCCCACCTGATTTCATCTATCTATAAAATCCTACATGCAGCTCCCCCTTGACTGGAAATAGTCATGCATACATGAGGAAGTGATCACATATCTTGCAACGGTCTATTTCCCTAGGTGAATGGGGGAAAATATGGGAATTTGCATCCAAAGTTTCACGGTGTGGGGCACGGAGGGAGACCGCTTACAAAATACATATGTTTTGGTATAGGACACCGGACTTCCTACTGGCTCTAAAACTGATAACATCTGGGCAATATTGGAGATTTGGCTTATCCATGGGTATCCATTACTATATATTCTGGGAATGCTCTGCACTTATACCCTTCTGGACTAGGGCTGTGGAAATTAACTATTAATTCCTCGATTAATCTTTAGTTTTTTTGATCGATCAAAATTTTTTTGATCGATCAAAATTATTTTGATTGGTACTCACCTCTCCACTGGCTTCTGGGCCTTCAGGAAGTTCCTTCGGAGATCCAGTGACATCATGGACATCGGCAGGGCTTGCCGTGTCCATCTGAAGGGCTCTTTTGCTGTGCCTTCATATCTGCATGTCAGCGGGACCTTACTATCTGCCACACGCAAGGGTTGTTAAATTTCCCTCTATGACTTCCCTCTATCAACCTCGGATTCTACAGCCATCCACTGGGAGTTCTGATAGTTCCCTTCACGGGACATCTACATGCCGATGGACTGATGTTAACCCCTCCTCATCTGGATTCAGCAGTGGTATTGTTGTACACATTTTTGTACCAGTATCATACTTAGCTACATGTTTTTATGACTCGCACCATTTTTACAGTTTATGTAGCTACATTGATTTTATCTCCAGTGCAATATTTATTTTGTTACCTACTTGAAGACTATAAAAGTTTTAATGCTATTCCCATCGAGCACTGTCTTTGTGTTTTTGGTATCCTGCTATCCATTTTTCCAGTGGTTGGTAGCTGCACTGGGAATCAGCCTGCAAAGAGATCAGCTAAAAGTAGTTGGATCTGTATGTGCATTATAATTAATTGAAATTAGTCGATTAATCGATAAAAAAAAAATTGATTAATCGAACACAAAAATTTTATTCAGTAACAGCCCTACTCCGGACACAAGTTCGTAACCTCTTGGAAAAGGTTCTAGATATACCCATCCCCTTTAATTCCACACACCTTCTTTTAAGTCTCCCACTCCCGAATACACCCAAGACTACCAGAAGATTGATGGCATTTATCTTATTGGCGGCCAAACAAACAATACCTTAGTGTTGGCTGTCTAATTGCCCTCCTACTTTTATGCAAGTTCTCTCAGCCATAGCTGTCATATGCAGAAAAGAGACCCCAACTGCTGTAATAGATGACTTCCTGCCAAGGTTTGACAAAATCTGGGGGAAATGGGACATTTCTGAATCTAACAATGTGGCCATAATACTATAATCTATGTGCAAATCATTTTGGGTCTTTATAAGATAGATCCTATTCAGTTTCCACTTGATTTTGTATTCACAGTCATTTTACTTGTACCATGATGTCTTCAGATTGTTTGTCCTTAATATTACCTCTCACCTATTACATTTGAGCATATCGTTGTGCCTTCTTTTATAGATATTGCTTTTGTAATGTACAATTGCTGCTGTTCGCTTTGAAAATGTAATAAATAAACAATATAAAATAAAAAAATAAACGAAACTTGTTGTCAAAGGGGTTATAAATGGTACACTGACAGCCACACAGGAAAAAAAAACACATTTGGTAAAATATATGTGGAGAAGGATTTGAAGAAATGCTTAGATATGTAAGGCATTTAATTTCATATTATTTTTCTACATTCTCCTTGGTCTTGCTGTCTGTTCTGGGCCTTTCAGGCTAATCCTTAAATGCGCTTGTTTTCTCATCTGTGGAGATGGATAATGTGTCATCACAGTCACCTGCTTTACACAATAAAAATCTAATAGTTGAAACAGGTTACAGGAAGTTCAACCCTGTCTACTGGCAAAGTTTATGTCTGCAGAAATTTTTAAAATGTTCTCTGGTGCATCCTGATACAGAGCTCCAGTAGAATTGCAGAAATTCTTCTGAAGCACAATTGAGCAGATGGAATAAAGTTTACTTGCAAACAGTAGCTGCTGTGTTCACTAAAAACAGTTGACCCATTTAAAGTTTATGTCTGGTAAAAAATTTAAAAAAGTATAAAGAACTACCTGCTGGTGGTGTTCCAGAACTCTTAACTTTTTTCTGTTGACTGACAATGTGGCATCCACTGCACATAAATCTCAAACAGTGTAGCAGGGCTATAGACCTCTACCTAGCCCTGCTCCTTCCTGACCCATTTCACACATTAATTTCTTTCCCAGCAAAACCTTGACTCCCAAATGCCTGCCGACACAAGTGCACATGGGAGAACTAATTTTGGGGTCATGCCTAGGACAATAGAAATTCAGCTTTCATCAATTTCCCCAGCAAGCATTTTTCAAGCCTGGTGATGCCACAGGTAGTAATAAAAGCTGTTTGTTGTTACAGGAACAAGGAAAATTAAAAAATAAATAAAAAATAATGCTTTAGAAAGGGGGAGGGAGGTGAATTTTGTAAGGTAAATTTGGGTCATGCCTATACAAATATTTCTAAGGCTACAAATACACACCAAATACAGATAAATCTTGGGTAACCTATGCAAAAATGTTTCCTCAATCTGGTCTGTTACCACAATCCCAAATAGCAAGGATAACTTGCCAAACATTTGCAGCAGGGTTGAATTGTAAGGCTTGTGGAGAAACTTGACACGCTTTCTTTGCGTACACACTGTCAAGACCAACACTCCTCGTTCTCAAACGCAGTGACGTACAACACATACAGTGGCAAGGGAAGTTTGATTCCACTGGCACAACCCTTGGGGCTGCTTTTGCAAATCTCATGTTACTGCATGTCAAGTAAAAGTGTGGTAAGAGACAATTTTCACTTTTCAGACTGTTACAGCGTGACAAATGTGCTATCTCCATTACAAACGCTACTTTTACCGAAGATGCGCTTCCGTCTCATACTTTATTCTGATCATGCGCGGGTTTCTTAGCATACACACGCTCGCGTTTCTGGTCGAAAACCAGCCCGACGAGGAAATTGAGACTCCCGTCGAGGAAAAAGAGAACTTGTTCTCTTTTTTCCTCGTCGAGTTCGACAGTTTCCTCGATGAAAAACGTACACACGACTGGTTTCCTCTGCAAAAAAGCTCTGCCACCAAATTTCTTTGTGTGTACGAGGCCTAAGTCTTATTAATTTGCTTCACATTTTCACTGGCAAGTTGTAAACTTGCAGAACACTTACTTGAGGCAACAGTTCTAGTTTACAATTTTCCAATTTGTAGAACATTTGCGTGGCAAGTCTCTAGCAAGAGCAAAGTTGCAGTGGTGAGTCTATAGCAAGAGTTCTGCAAGTCACAGTGACACCTGTTGTGAGATGACTATTGCACAACATAACTGAACCAGAACTTGCAGCAGACTTACAGAGTGTTTACAAAGAAAGTTGATCTGAAGTCATGCAATGCAGACTTACTGCAATTGTGCAACAAATTTGTGAAGCCGTTCAAGTCTAGCAATAGTTTAGCAAGTCATTTTCAAACTTGCAGCTTAATTGCTTGTTATCTGGGATTTGTCCACATGGGAATTTCTTTAGACTGTTTTAGCAACATAAAATAGTTTGTAGGATGTCTGGAACTCCGGGCTTATTGTCAACTGAAGAAAAAGGAAAAATTAGGACAGTGGCTTTAAGATGCTTACTTTTTAGAATCCTTTAGAGGAATAAATACGTAACACACAAAATGGAAATCAGACCCCAGAAGCACACAACAATATAGACTGGGAAGGAATTCACTTTGGGCAGAGGACTTGTGTAACCCAGCTTACTTTAGAGTACTCCGGGAAACTCCTTGTCCAGCTCCCCCGGCCCATCCTATGTGTAAGCTAGGGGCACAGGGTGACCGAGAACCCCAGTCAGGTTTGCCTATACCGACTCACCATACAACCACACCGGACTCAGCATTTCATGTTACCCCTATTATCCTGGGTCTTATATGTGTGGTTTGTATTTAAAGAATGAAGCGGCTCTTTCACTTGGGACTGTTTTATACTTTTACAAGATTGTTTGTGGTGTGCCGGTATCCCATTGTTCTATTGTTCGTGTCTGCCTTGGGAGCAACCTATTATTGAATGTATATGTCTATGTGGATTAGCTGTGAGAGGGGAAGGGTGGGATTTCTCCAGCAGCCCCTCCCAAAGACAGTCAACTATTGGAAAATGTGAGTCATGTTACTGGAAAAGGTAAAGTTTCCCCCCGCCGTGTATCATTATGCAAAGCAAGGGGGGGTTGTCCTCTGAGTTTACATCTCTGTGTGTGCTTTTGTTTGAATAAAGAGTCTGGTGTTTTCACCCTACACTGATGCTTCGACTAGTGACTGCGTAGGCTAAGGGACAATGGATGGTGCTGGTACCGGACAAAGGAAGCACATACGGCAGACTTATCTTGAGTACAGGGTTCCATGACATAGACCATATGGACTTGTGGTGCTAAAACTTACTTAGGTAGCACATCAGTATGGAGTACTATATTGTCCTACATAATGACAATGGTTTAGAGCTGTATGGTTGTTCCTAGCATTTCTGCCTTATATAGCAGCATTGTATTCTGTATTCTCTAATTGACCCCATCAGCTGCCTGCATTTTTACAAGTATATACAGTTGAAGCCTGCCTTTGTGCCAATGCAGGCAATTGTGGATGCAGTGTGAAATGAGCTGATATTGAGGACTGGAAGGTATCAGTATACTGAGGAGCCAGATGGTAACCTGAAAAAATAATACAGGCAAATGTGGATGCAGTGGGAAACTAGCTGATATCAAGTACTAGAGGGGTTAGTATACTGAAGAATCAGATGGTAACTTGTAAAATTGCTTTCTACCTTTTCTGGGAAGTAACTTTTTGAGATTACATTTTTGTCTTACCTCATTGTCCCTACAGAAAGATGACAATGGTCACAGGGTACAGAAAATGTAATGGACCTTCTCTGTAGCTGGACTTCACAGCATTGCAGGGTAGGAAATTGTGCCCCACATTTTCTTCCGTAATAAGTCCTAAAACATTCACATTGCTCTGAAATGTTATGGAGGGTGTAATCCGGAAATCATGGAATCATTTTAAAACTGTATCATTTTCTAGTATTTCCACTCAAAGTTACTAAAGCAACCAGATTCTTTTTCACTAGTCCTGCCACGTTGTATACTTTCCTAATGCAAAAAGAATGCAGACTGCTCTCATTGGCACAAAAAAAGAGTAAGTGTCCCAGGCTGTAGTTAAATGAGTAATGTATGTACAATGTGAGTACTCCTAATTTTGGCACTTAAAATGGAAAAATATTGACTGTTATTAAGTCTTGATGCATTCAGTGTCAATATAACACATGGTCTACTAATTAAATTGCAGCCTTGGTAAATGATTAAGGTTGTTTAGTGTTAGTTGGAGAGACTGAAGTGAAGCTGGTTTTACTCCAATTTATCTGTTACACTGTGCTGCAGTGTTCGCCAACATTTATGTTAGATCTTTCAGCACTTTAGGGTGAAAGTTGGGTCATGCGGTATGTTTTTATTAAATGCTGTGTGACTCCATTTATGCTGTATTGAGTGTGAAGGGAGCTTAGAACAGCTGTGAGCAGTAAGCACATTGACAAAAAAGTAATGGAGAGACACAAGATCAATCAGATTTTGAACATCTGTGCTTACTGAAAAAAAAAAAAAAATTATCTAAATATTCTGGCAACCCGTTACTACTGTTCCTGGCCACAAGTCTAGCAACAGCAAAGGTTACCCACTACGCTCCATGTTTGATAAGGAAAAAAAGACAAAAACAATTCCCCTGATTTAAAATAGCCAAGGGTATTTGAAAACTTAATTGAGTCCTGCCTGCTATAACTTGTGATGATGTGAAACTTATACACAGGTTCCACTCCTCTAGCACCTACTGCAGCCACTAACCACTAAAAGTGGGATGGTTTTGTTGCTGCTGTAGTTATACGATCAGTCCGAACATGAAAGAAAAGCTAAAACTTATAGAGGACATTCCCCAATCACTCTATAAAGTAATTTCACCAAACACAATAATCCTCTCACAATTAAATCTACTAATATAATTTTTTTGTCAACACATCTAGTGCAGAATACAGATGTACACACAGTTAGGCCTTGTACACACGACCGAATATGTCCGCTGAAACTGGTCCGTCAGATCAGTTTCCGCGGACATGTTCAGTCGTGTGTAGGGCCGACCGGACAGTTTCCCGGCCTAGTGGACAGGTTTCCAGCGGACAAAAGTTTCTTAGCATGCTAAGAAACTTGTCCGCTGGAAGCCTGTCCGTCGGACATGTTCGATGGTCAGTACGACTCATCGGACATGTCCGCTGGCCCGAAATCCCACGCATGTGTCGAAGTGATTCGACGCATGCGTGGAAGCATTGAACTTCCTGGTGCGCACACGTCGCGCCGTCATCGTTGCCGCCACGTCACCGCGTATTCTGTCCTGCCGGGGAATTTGGTCTGATGGTGTGTACACACATCAGACCAAATGATCCCAGAAGACATGTCCGATGAAAACGGTCCGCGGACCATTTCCATCGGACATGTTGGGTGGTGTGTACGAGGCCTTATATGTATATAACTAGTAAATTTTTGGCTAAAGTTGGTAAACAAGTACAACAAAGATAATGGTCAGTACTGTACTAACAGTAGTAGTAAAGCACTAATCAAATGAACCAAATGAACTGCATAGTTACACAAAATAGTTCAACCAAAAGCATTACCCATCGTCCTGGTACATACAGAAAGAAGACCTTAGCCTGACTGAGATTTACTCTTTTGTTAACTGTTGCTTTTATTACGTTTTCTGTACCATCTCTAGCCATGAACTGGTTATACACAGTTATGTACTCTTGTACAGAAATGTTTCTTGCAATGTATGTGTAGCACTAGGAGGAGCTGCTGGTTTGTTTTGGGTGGCATGTTACCTCTATTTCCTCGCCGTCTAGGGTATCAGATGAGAGTTGAGAAAAAGTTCAATGTCCACACTTTAGACTTCTTTTTCTTTGCTTTATTTGCCGAACTTGGTAAAAAAATTAAATAAGTAGTTGAAGAGGTGGAAGGGTAATAGGTTCAGGTGTATAACTTCTGTTCGGAAACACTCCAGCCAGAGCGGGTATTGTGCACCTGGATAGGCCTCTCTCAATAACCTAGCAGCCAAGATGTCACACGGAAACTTGGAAAAGTCTCTGCCACAGACCTTCCCAATGATGGAGGTATATTCGGTCCAAAATCCTCTCAGCACAGGATTAAGCACCCAGATCTCTCCTGAATAACTTCTTGTGAACTTAGAACTGACAGGCGACCATAATTCAGCCTTTCAGTAATGGTGCATCCTTCGATGAAGTTCAAGGCCTCTCCTGAGATACCAGCCTCTTGCTCGGTGCTCTCCAAGACAGGTTCTTCATCGAGTGGCTTCCTCCCTCAGGACGGACAGTACAGGACCACTCATCAAGCGTAGACCCAGTCTAAATACCTGGCCTACTTAGTAGATCACAACCCCGGACCAACGTGATCCCGGAGCCAGGAAGACTTGGATACGCACCCCCGGCCATGAGGGCCACACACGGGGGGTGGTGGGATGACAGACCCAGGATCAACGACGACCCTGGACTAATGACGCCTGTCCCTTAAGTACTCCTCCCCAGCATGCACAGCGGGATGATCAACTCCCTCTGATTGGCTGCCGAAGGGGAACACCCAAAACACCTTGACCTGACTGCTGCCACCCTCAGTCTGGGGTGGTAACAGCACCCCAGACGACAATAGTGGTCACTCACAGTACAGCCATGGCTGGAGCAGAGGCCCAAATTTAGTGAAAAGTAATACAGTCTGAGTCAACTAACTCTCAGAACCCTCTAAATTTAAAGCAGCGCCAACTAGAAAATAGCAGGCCACTACATATGTAATAGCTAATATAGACCTTTTTATATTTGTTGCACTCATCACCCAGATGGAGCATGTAATGGTTAGGAATTATTAAGATGAGTTTACATGACCTGAATGATAATTTCATTGATCAGAGGATCAAAAGAGGCTGGTTAGTAGATATATGATGACAAAAACATTAATAACACATGAGTGAAAAAAAAATGAAGTGTATAAATAACCCCTTGACAGCAGTTGGCCTATACTGCAGTGAATCTGCTAGTAAAGATATAACCACTAATCAAGTCAATAAGACATCTATGTGCAAACACACAAAAAGATTTGGTAATAAAACAAGAAGATATAGTGTAACATAAAGTGTCCCAAAGTGAAACGGACAATAAGTACAACAATATCAGATGGCATCCATGTAAGTAATGATCAAACATGTAGATCAATGATTAGTCCAATCAAGGAGAGAAAAGGGTGCCCTTTGAAAACGACAGATGTGTCGAAACTGGTCAGGACGGAGTGACGCAGTGACATCATCACGCTCCCACGTGACCCCGGAAGCACGAGCGTTTCGCTTGTTTTGACATTTTTATATTTATGCCGGCTTTTTTATTTGTTCACTGGCTCGTTTTACAAACTTGCTCGTTTTTATTGCTGTCATGCACACAGCTTTACAATAAACATCCATTTTTGGAAAGGAGGTAATGCACATGTAGCCTATTATTTTTTCATATCCCCGATGATCCACGGACTGGCGTTTTGGTGACTAATCATTACCATCTCACGGGCTGTCCCAGAGGAGGATTCTGTGTGGAGATACCGAGGAGCCTGGAGGTTGGAGGATCCACCTTAACCCCTGCAGAGGTTTATATCTGCAAACGTGAGTTTAGACCTTGTATTTGGGGTCCAACATTCTGGTAAGGGTCCCCCCTTTACTACTCTGTGTTGCACGGGAGAAGATTGCATTGCTGTGGTGGTGGATGACAGTTTCACTCTACGTCTGCAGACACTTCTATCAGTGTTCACCTGGAGCTTGCATTTTTCTCTCCTTGATTGGACTAATCATAGATCTGCATGTTTGATCATTTCTTACATGGATGCCATCTGATATTGTTGTACTTATTGGCCGTTTCACTTTGGGACACTTTATGTTACACTATATCTTCTTGTTTTATTACCAAATCGTTTTGTGTGTTTGCACATAGATGTCTTATTGACTTGATTAGTGGTTATATCTTTACTAGAAGATTCACTGCAGTATAGGCCAACTGCTGTCAAGGGGTTATTTATACACTTTTTTTTTTTTTTTTCACTCATGTGATATTAATGTTTTTGTCATCATTTATGGTTTCACTTAGCGCAACTATTATTTCTGTTTTTTTGTATGTTTCATGATTATCACATGTTTATGTTGCTGCTTTGACCTTTTATTTTCAATATTTGTTCAAATCAATTTCACTTGTCACTGATTAGCACAGGAGTACCCCCCTTATTTTCCTGGTTAGTAGATATGGGCTTTGCACCAATCCTAAACATATGTTCTTCAGAAACTTTTTATGAAAGGACTTATGAAATATTTAATTGCATTTCAACACATCACTATGAGTCTTGATTATTTTACCATTCACTATGTAATCTTTTTAAAGATTGGGTAACTTCTCTTCCAATTCTTTCCATGCATTCTTTAAAGATTTTGTAATTGTGTTTCCTGTTCTAGAGCCTTACATTATTCCCTGCGAGTTATGTGCATTTTTAACTGATTCCAAAACCACTTGAAAATTACTGTTTCTAACACCATTAGCAAGAAAAGCTGTAATATAAATAGATATAAATAGATATAAGTCCCTCACTAACAGGTGATGTGAGGCCGCTGGATCTGCTGTAGGCTGAGGCTACATACAGCATTCCGCACTGTGTCCTGGATTGAAGCCGAGACTTCCAGTCTCGTACTCGGAATACTGCAGAGTACAATGAATACAAAGCTTCCTCTGATTGGCTGTGCCAGAGGTTGTGACATCATCAGCCCGCCTCTTTGACTCAGCCAATCAGAGGCAGTTTTGTATTAATTGCTAGAATACATTGCTTTCTTGGAAAGGCTGAGTTCCAATCAGAAAGACTCTACTGTGTTTCGGATATGAGACAGGAAGTCTTGGCTCCAACCTGGAACACGCTGTGGTTTGCTGTATATAGCCTTAGCTACATTCAGTTTATACTGCACATCCAGCGGCCTCACATGTTAGTGAGGGGCAAAGTTTGTTTGGGCCATGCTGGCCCAAATGAACTATCTAAGGTATATAAAAAACTGGAGTTCAGCTTTAAATATGTTAAAAATATATAAATATAGAGAAAGTGGCATACTTGATGAATATATTTTAAATTCCCCTGGTCTATATAATAATATTATTTTTAATCATATTTGTGAAAACCTGGGGCTGTGTATGTTTTCATGAGTGGCCTGGAGCAAAGGGGGTGGAGACAATTGGGTCTATGAGACCTGTCGTGCTTACATCCAAGCGGCAGGGAGTACAGTGATAGTTGAAAACAAACAGATTCGCTGAATGTAAAAGAAAGCCAGAAGGTTATATTTGAGGAAAATTAATATTTAACTGTCTTAACCCTGGTTACCTATTTTCCCCTGAGTTGGTCTTTAAAATAGGTCTTGAACCTTGCTTAGAGTCTGTATTTATTTTTTGCGGTCTATGTCCCCACTGACAAAATCACTTTACATTGTCTTGTGTCACGTACCTGATGGATGAGCCTGACGTGTAGTGGAAAGGGTTTCTTGTACAACCCCGGTACAAGGGTCACCGATAATGCAACAGCAGAAAAGACATATCGGGTGCCCGTGTTGCACCCTAGAAGGAATGTTTAAAGTAAAGGGCACTTCTGGCTACTTTTAATACATTTGAATTGTTTGATAATACTTTTAGCAATACAAGTATAATACTTTGGTAAGTATTAGATCAAAATTAAAGTGTAAGTCCAGACAAATCTTTTTTTCAGAAACATAGCCAGAAAAAAAAAAACAGTTTTTATTGTAGAATAGGAAAGACTAGAACCTTAGTCAGATTAGTATTTCTGTCTGTATCCCTATTGATTTTTTCCCCTTACTTCCTGTGTGATGAAATTATTGTCAGCAGGACAGGAAGTGAGTATAAACTACCCATTAGTAGTTCTAATCCTTTTCCACTTTATCCAAAGATAGGACATACACGTTTTTATTAATGTTTTAGATTTTTGTAGACAAGAGTTTTCTGGTGTATACCTTAAATAATTTAAAAAATTTTGATTGATTAGTAGAGATTCATTAATTAATATTGTGTACCAATAAATACTGCTCATTAAATGAGATCTATGTTGTCCATTAACATTTAAAAAATGTAACTAACTATTTTTGCTTTGCTTTTTTGGCAATTTTTCTTGTATCTATATATATTTTAAAGTAAATGTACAAAAAAATACAGAAATACAAATTAACTACATATGTTTGTTGTTTTTTTGTTTTGTTTTTTGTGCCACAGATTTTGCAATATTGGTTGGCCATTCTTGGGATAAATGCACCTCTGTTAGTCAGTATAGTCACTATGTTACTTAAAAATTTAGATATTTTGCTTCCTGGGTCAGCTCACTGGTCAGGTAGAGGCATGCTATAGAAAGCTGTATTGCTGAAACAGACAATAAATTACTTAAATAGGAAATATGTATGTCTGGTCGTATGGTGTGAAAAATATGCGTAAATTACAAAATTGGCTGTACAGCGTTACAAACACTTTGACAGTGCAACTAATAAACATATATTTATTTTAACTGTGTATTTAGCTGTTTGCCTGCAGTGTCACTTTAATACTGTGTCATGGCAGATAAAGCCGAGCAGCTCTAAATGCTGATGGTCACAGAACAGTTTAGCAGGAAAAAAAATTGGAAACCCTTTTGAAATTTCCGAGGGATAAGTTATATCTTCTGTTTTTCTTTAATAATTCATGTTTTCCAAGTTTTGTTTGCAATAAAGCCTTGTTGTACAGTACAGCTGGCAATTATACTCTGCATTACATCATGCAGTGTACTTCATCCAAACACATGACTTTCTCACAATAAATTGTACGAACACATTAAAATGTCCTTCTTTTTATTTTAAGATATTATTTCAAAATCCAAGCAAAGAATCCACATGGTTTTGGACCAGTAAGCCCCTCTGTGACATTTGTAACAGAATCAGGTATGATCGCAGTTAATTATAGATATTTTTTTGTTATACTTGACAGAGATTCCTATATTACTTTGTTTAATTATAGTTACCTTTTCAATATAGGGAGTGTGTATTTAACTGAAAATGTATTCTAAGTTGAGAACAGTATTTTATTTTGCTAAATAGTTACATACATAGTTTATCCAAAAATACCCTTAAAGTTAATGTAATAATTTGCTCTTGTGGACAATTAAAAATACCAGGTATTTACCCTTTAGAGGTACTTTTCAATTTTCATTTATAAATTCTGGTAATCTACTCACAACCTTGGTTTCCTTAGAAAACTGTCAAACAAATAAGTAAGGCTAAATATTGGATTACAATTAATGGTTATGGGTTAATTTGGTTAATTTTGGTATTAAAGGAGACCTTCATTGAATTTGATGTCATCTCCTCTGACACCTCCCCTCTCTTTTTTACACAATTCCCCAAAAAAGTAACAAAAAATACATTTTTTTTTACACTTATCATTTTCATAGCAAAATATGACATATTCAGTGTAATATACTGTATGAAGATGTCTCACATAAGCCTCTGCCACATCTAAACATATAAACAGTGTATCTGCGCATGCCCAAAATACTCTGCCAATCTATGGGATCTAACAGAAACACACAGGGATAGATGGGGTTAGGATTAGCAGGTTAGGATTCAAAATAAAATGTATGCAATTATCTTAATTGCCAACTGTTAGTTTTAGTTGAAAAATTGGGTTGTAGCTAACTTTCATTATGTAGAGCAAGGGAGGGTTATAACCAACAGTGTCCCATGTGGAAATGTATCTTCCCCTTTTTTCCAATAGCCAAAACATGAGAGGAAACCTTCCAAAGTTAAGAAATACCACCCTTGGTTGTCACCAGAACTGTGAAAAATGTAAAACTGTAATGCCTTGTACACACGGCCGGTTTTCACGAAAACTGCTATTTTTTATAATGGTCGTGAAAACCGGTCGTGTGTATGCTGCCTAGCCGTTTTCTCGACGAGAAAACTGCTTGCAAAAAAATTGAAACCAGCTCCCTTTTTTCTCGTCGTGTTTCCTATCAGTCTTTTTCTCGTCGCGAAAAACGGTCGTGTGTATGCTTTTCCAAGGGAAAAAAAACGTGCATGCTCAGAATCAAGTATGCAGCCCAAAAGCAGCCCAAAGAGTGGCACCATTTGAAAGGATCTTCCCCTTTATAGTCCCGTCATACGTGTTGTACATCACATGCTTTGGTCGGATGTTTTTTTTGCATGAACGTGTGTATGCAAGTCAGGCTGGAGAGGAATCACGTCGGGAAAACTTTGTTTTTTTTCCTGCCTAGAAAAACGGTCTTGTGTACGAGGCATCAGACTAATGAGGGTCCATTTTTGGAACAAGCAAGGTCCTTTATGCTTAAATCTTTGCAGCCATCCCTTAGTTGTCTGAACACGGACTGTGGACAATCTAAACAGAGGAATACAAAGCAAGGGAAGTGCATACACTAGCACAATAAACCCCTTTATCAATTGAAAATAAAAATTATACAATTATTTAATCATGTGCTCCAGAAATGTCATCATGCTCATCAAACAAAATGTTTTGATACAAGTACTAAGTAGGAATCCACCACGTGTAGACACCACTGAATGTCATTCACTCCACTTTTTATCTTTGCCCTGTGCCTATATACTACAAGAGAGAAAGGAGAGCAGGGGGCCGGATGCACTAGCATCATGTATCTGACAAACGCTGGGGGGGGGGATGTAGGGGAAGACTGGCTGCCACTCAGCATGCACCCTTGGAAACTGTGCGGGTTGCTGTGGATATAGTGCATTTTGGGGGGGTGGCCTCCTTTTTAACCAGCAGATGTAAGTAAAAAATAATGAAGCATGTTAAATAAAAGGGAAAAATAGCAAAAATGGTCTGGCCACCTGAAATTTGAAGTGAAGAGCAGGGCCTGGCAATACATTTCACATTTTCTACTGATACGTTTGGCCAAATAATTAAAATCTCCTAAATCCCATACATTTTCCTTATTATTACCACTGACATCAGATGCATGTTTGAAGTTCTAATAATAGGCAATATGGAAGAGCTAATGACAAATCTGTGCATGTGTTGACTATGTTCCTATATGAGAAGAAGATGATGCCGACTTATGGGACACAAAATTATTAGCTCAATGTTTTAGGTACTTACAATGGAAAATGGAAGCTAGAATGCACTTAGCAATGCAAAAAAAAAAATTTGTGATGGTTACTCATCCTTTTTTTTCTACTTTCCTCCCTACAGATAATCCATTGCTCATTGTAAGACCGCCAGGTAAGTTTCTGCATGAATTAACAGAGGTAATTCCCAGTGATTATAATAACTTGGTATTTGAATACATACAATAAAATATAAACACAGCTGTTCTTAACTATTTGCCGAGCAGCCGCCGCAGTTATAAAGCGGCAGGTCGGCTCCCCTGCGCAAGAACGCGTTGCTATACGTCGGCTTTCGAAGTGGCCACTAGTCGTCCCTGACTCCCGTGCGCCACTAGTCGTCCCTGACTCCCGTGCGCGTGCCGGGCGGGTGCGATTGCCACCGGGCACCCACGATTGCTCGTTACAGAGCGAGGACCGGGAGCTGTGTGTGTAAACAAACAGCTCCCGGTCCTGTCAGGGGAGAAATGCTTGACCGTCTGTTCATACAATGTATGAACAGCAATCAGTCATTTCCCCTAGTGAGGCCACCACCAATACAGTTAGAACACACCCAGGGAACATACTTAACCCCTTCCCCGCCCCCCAGTGTTAACTCCTTCCCTGCCAGTGGCATTTTTATAGTAATCCAATGCATTTTTATAGCACTGATCACTATAAAAATGCCAATGGTCCCAAAAATGTGTGAAAGGTGTCCGAAGTGTCCGCCATAATGTCGCAGTACCAAAAAAAAATTGCTGATCGCCACCATTACTAGTAAAAAAAAAAAAATTTATAAAAATGCCATAAAACTACCCCCTATTTTGTAAACGCTCTAACTTTTTTACGCAAACCAACCAATAAATGTTTATTGCGATTTTTTTTTATGAAAAATATGTAGAAGAATACGTATCGGCCTAAACTGAGAAAAAAAAAAAATTATATATATTTTTTGGGGGATATTTATTGTAGCAAAAAGTTAAAAATATTCATTTTTTTCAAAATTGACGCTATATTTTTGTTGATAGCGCAACAAATAAAATCCGTAGAGGTGATCAAATACCACCAAAAGAAAGCTCTATTTGTGGGAAAAAAAGGACGCCAATTTTGTTTGGGAGCCACCTCGCATGACCGCGCAATTGTCAGTTAAAGCGACGCAGTGCCGAATCGCAAAAAGTGCTCTGGTCTTTGACCATCAATATGGTCCGGGGGTTAAGTGGTTAAAATGGCTAAAATGGCTAGTAGTAATTTGCCATATTTATTTGGACTTTTTCTTTAACATTGAAGACATTTCACCACTCATCCAAGTAACTTCTTTAGCTCTAATGAGTGTCAGGAACAAACCATAGCAATTTTGAAAATGTTAGCTGCCTGGCTTTTATGCTGACCGTCTAAGCTTCTGTATTTTCCAAGTCACTGATGAAAAACATGCATGCAGATCAGAAAAGTTCGAGAATTGTCAGATCACCTTCTTTGAATCAGGGTTAGTAAGAAAGAAAGAAAGAAAGAAAGAAAGAAAAGAAAGAAAGAAAAGAAAGAAAGAAAGAAAGAAAGAAGAAAGAAAGAAAGAAAGAAGAAATAAGAAAGAGAGAAGAGGAAAAAGCTTATACTGCAGTAGGGATAGAGTTTGTGGTACGAATATGATAATGGGGTTAATAGGGGAGGGGGGGGGCAGGCTATGGGTCTAGGGAGCACTTTAAATGCATACAATGTGTTTTACGTATAAAGATGTATGTATTTTAAACAGATTTTTTGTATTGAAGAAAACAATTAACCACTTAACCCCCGGACCATATTGCTGCCCAAAGACCAGAGCACTTTTTGCGATTCGGGACTGCGCCGCTTTAACTGACAATTGCGCGGTCGTGCGACGTGGCTCCCAAACAAAATTGGCGTCCTTTTTTTTCCACAAATAGAGCTTTCTTTTGGTGGTATTTGATCACCTCTGCGGTTTTTATTTTTTGCGCTATAAACAAAAATAGAGCGACAATTTTGAAAAAAATTAATATTTTTTACTTTTTGCTGTAATAAATATCCCCCAAAAATATATAAAAAACATTTTTTTTCCTCAGTTTAGGCCGATACGTATTCTTCTACATATTTTTCATTAAAAAAAATCGCAATAAGCGTTTATTGATTGGTTTGCGCAAAAGTTATAGCATTTTCAAAATAGGGGGTATTTTTATGCCATTTTTATAATATATTTTTTTTACTAGTAATGGCGGCGATCAGCGATTTTTTTTCGGTACTGCGACATTATGGCGGACACTTCGGACACTTTTGACACATTTTTGGGACCATTGGCATTTTTATAGCGATCAGTGCTATAAAAATGCATTGGATTACTATAAAATATGCCAACTGGCAGTAAAGGGGTTAACACTAGGGGGCGGGGAAGGGGTTAAGTAGTCCTGTGTGTTATCTTACTGTGGGGGGGGTGGCCTCACTAGGGGAAACACTGATCTTCTGTTCATACATTGTATGAACAGAAGATCAGCATTTCCCCCGCTGACAGGACTGAGAGCTGTTGTGTTTACACACACAGCTCCCGGTCCCGCTCTGTAACGAGCAATGGCGGGTGCCCGGCGGCGATCGAGCCGCCGGGCACACGCACGGGAGTGGGGGGCAAGCGGGGGGCGCGCGCGCCTCCGGCGGTGCACCCGCGCCCCTAGTGGCCGCTCGAAAAGCGGACGTTATAGCTACAGGCTCTCGCCAGGAGAGCGACCTGGCCCGCCGTATAATGACGGTGGAGGTCGGTTAGTAGTTAAGAACATATAAATAAAAAATAAAAAAAAGGTATTGAATCAAAGGTTAATTATGACAGATAGGCAAACTGCATTTTCAGAAGGAGAGGTCTGCAATGCAAGAATTCAGGTTTCTCTGAAGATAGATTTCTTTTAAGTTTTTGTGTAATTTAATTATGAAAACCAGAATATGAAGACAATGTCATTTTTCTTTTGGTCTATCTTGAAGGTGGTGAACCCATTTGGATCCCTTATGCATTCAAACATGACTCAAGTTATAGTGGTTGTCATGGAAAGCAATATGTCAAACGCACATGGTACAGAAAGTTTGTTGGAGTCATGCTTTGCAATTCTTTGCGATATAAGATTTATCTCAGTGAAAATCTAAGAGGTAAGATTTTTGTTTGCAAAAATATTTATTTTTAGAGAAGCATGTTTTTTTTCCTCAGAATCATACTCACCTAGGTGGATGCAGCATCGAACCGATGCTGCATCTGTTCCCCGTCTGCTCCAAGACCTGAGAACTGAGTGATCAAACACCACTGATTGCTCGGTTCTCAGGGTTCCCTGAGCAGAAAAATGGTGACTGTCAGTCACCACTATCTGCTTGCTCACTGGAACGTTGGGCTGTGGAGAGGGGCAGGAGCAGCCGGCCCAGGCTCTCAGCCGCTCTCATAAAGGTTGAGTCGGGTGCCAGTCCAGGCATGTGGGCAGATCCCGAATTCATTGTCAAGATTTTGCCCCAGCCTGACCAGCTCTGTGACGTCAGCTGGAGCCTGCTGTCTGCTGAAAACCGATCACAGGAGTGCAGAACAAACTGCACTCCTGCGATCCACAGGAGAAGTAGAGCCAAACAATCTTTGGCTGTATTTCTCCTTAAATGGAAATAAATGCCACAGTTTCTACAATTTTTGTGAGTAATGGGCTAAAGCCGAACTTTGGACAGGTAAAAAATAATGCATATCTGTATTATTTAATACATTATTAAAGTGATATTAAAGTCTTGTTTTTTTGGTTTTGCACAGATAGCCTCTATCCTTCTCTTCTTGGGTCCCTCATTGGCGCTCCTGCCTACTCCCTCCTGCTGAGTGCCCCCACATGAAGCAGCTTGCTATGGGGCACTCTGTGTGTCCAATCAGATATGGAGCCTTGGCTCGGCCCTGCCCCCTCTCTCTCCCCATTATCTCTCTGACTTTGATTGACAGAAGTGGGCGCAAATGCGCCCACTTCTGTGTCTCAGCCAATCAGGAGGGAGAGTCCTGGGCAGCCGAGGTTCTCGTGAACATCACTAGACCGAGGTGGGTCTTAGCTAAGTTTTAGGGGGCCTGAGGGGGGCTGCTGCACACTGAAGGTTATTTATCTTACTGCATTAAGATAAAAAAAACTTCTACCTTTAGAACCACTTTAAACTTATTTTTAAATGCAAACGTGAGTGCAGTTGAGCGACATTGCATGTAGATGCATAATCGCCACAATAGTTGGTGATGAAATTATGATGTGCTATGCATGAGAGATATATCTGTATGTTCTCCTTGTGTGCTGTTGGAACTCAGTAATCTGTTGAATCTCAGTAATAAACAATCTACCACTGAATGCATGTAATGATGATATTGGTCACAGCATTATAGTTTATGAGGACCTGATCCTCTTACATAAAAAATAAAAGTTAAACAGACAGCACTAAATAACAATGGCCATATAACTGAAAATCATGCTAGAACCATTGTGTTGTCTCCTAAAGAAACCAGGTAACAGACTCAAATTAGAATGTTGCAATATGCCTGTCCTTTGTGACTTACAAAGTTGCAAGGTGGTCAACGCCACATACTGCATATGTGTAATATGAAATTACCTTGGTTAATGACTTTTAGCGTGAGTATAATGCTCATAACCCTACTGGAACCTCAATATCCATCATGATGCCAGTAGTGCTTCAATAGGTTCATTGCAGATAGTGAATTGTAAGTTCCAGGATAAGCAGTCAGGGTACCACAAAAGAGTGGCTGAATTGCCAGTGTGTGTTGAAATATACACTCTTCTGATATAATCTCCCATGTGGTGTACTTATCTATCACACGCGACCATCAATGAAAGCATCCATCATGAATCTCCATCATGTGGGAAAGTGGCGACACAACCTTTACTGTGTACACTTAATTGAAATCTTAGACAGGCCATAAATGATGCATTTTTTTAATTCAACCAGCAGGTTTTTCTCTGGCAATTCTTACAGTGACATTTTCTGCAATGTATTATTTGGTTGTGGGAATAGGATGAGATATAACATTTTGATATTCTGAAAGCAGATGCTATTTATACATTTACGTATCACAATAATATTTTCCCCAATCTAGAACAAATTAATATAGTATGTATTATGTAAAATTGTGAATATAAAAGAGATATGTGATACAAAAGGTGTCTGAACTAATTTACATCTGATCAAAATTATTCTTTTGTTTCTATAGAGAAAAATACTGTGGTAATTAATAATTTATAATTCCATAGCATTATACTCCTTGGAGACCTATGTGCTTTATCTGGTATTGGGGCAGATGATAAGACAGCCATCTTGGGCACGCTCAGTAGAATAATCACGTTAGGGCCAAATTTAGAAAGGAACACATTAACATTCCAGAATGTCTTTGAAGTGTGGGAGAAAACTGGTGCACCTAGAAGAAACCCATGCAAGCTTCATGCAGATAGTGTCCTAACCAGGACTTGAACCAAGGACCCCAAGGCAGTAATGATAACCACTATGAGACATATATACATACCTACATCAATCAAGCCTGTGGCCCCTCTCTGCTGATTTGCATTTCTTTTCATTCCGAATAAATTTTTTAACGAATTTCAACAAATTTGTTAATTCCTAAACTTTCGAATGAACGAAAACCTGTTTAACAAATTTTTCCGAATATTCGGAAATTGTAAATTTGAAAGTCTGAAAACCTGAAAATTCCAAAATATAAAATAATAACTAACTATTAAATTGTAGGTATTGAAATTTCCTTTCAAATTTGGCTGTTGGTGAACATAATGAATACAGATGTATCCAAAATATGAATTATCCAAAATAACTAATGGAATATAACAAATTAATAATAATAAATAATAAAAATAAAAATGTCTCATTATTATTATTTATTAGTAATTTGTTCCGTTCCATTTGTTTAGATGCGGCATTCGTTAGTTTGGATAATTTGTAACTTCGGATAAACAGCCAAATTTGAAAGGAAATTCCTCGACCTATAATTTAAATAGTTAGTTATTATTAGTTAGTTAGTTAGTTATTATTTAGAATTTTCAGATTTTCGTTCTTTTGAATTTTCGGATTTTCTTTCTTATTTTCGGATTTTAGATTTTTCGAATTTTCAAATTAACGAATTTACAAATTGCAATTATAATAAATGATCCGGAAAAAAATGAATGAAACAAAAACGAATACATTTTTTGACAGTGCACATGTCTACTGATAAGCAATTCATATTTACATTCTTATTCCCCTTGGTTTGCTTCTGTTTTTTGCTCTCTCATTAAATCAGTTGTGTCTATTTATTACCAGCTGACCTATAAACATCCCAATAATCACCAATATTGTCATCATAATGTTTCTTTTATTTTTAAGAACCATTTTACAGTATAGGTGACAGCTGGGGGAGAGGAGAGGATCACTGTCAGTTTGTGGATTCCTATATGGAAGGAAGAACAGATCCTCTCTCTGAATTCCTGCCTTCAATTAAAGGTGAGTGACACCACAGTCCACTTTACATCTATGAATTTCCAAATAAGTGACATATGAAAAAATGGATTTATTTGTCAGCAAATGTTACACAAAGGTTCTGGAAAAATCTATATAAAATATGTAATTTTATTAAAACTTGAGATACAGGCGGTCACCTACTTACAAACTTCCGACGTACAGTACAAATGACTCCTACTTACAAACGGAGGGAGACAACAGAAAGTGAGAGGAAATCTACCCCTAGGAAGGGAAACTCACTCCTGTAAGAGTTATTATGAGAAAAAGGTGTCTCCACTTGTGCTTTATCACCAGTCCATGTTTCCCTAACAAACCCAAATTTTCAAAATCCAATTGTTATAGGGATAGAAGGTGAGGTGAAATCTTCTGAACAGGGTCACAGAAAGCAAAATGATACAGGAGTGATAACCCTTCCTTATGCTATTCGAAAAGCTTAAAAATAGATTTTTTGGCTGGAGCTACACTTAAAAAATGTATCTGTTCCAACTTACAAACAGATTCAACTTAAGAACAAACCTACAGTCCCTATCTTGTTTGTAACCCGGGGGACTGCCTGTATAGCACATCATGAGTAAAAAGCGTTAACATTCAGATATTAGAGAGATTTTATCCAATTTATACAGTAAATGTCATACATTACTCAAACACATAAAACAACATCCAACGTTCTACATTCTACATGTTTCATAGAATCTCAACTGTGATGTCAGTATACAGTATGGTGATTTGATAAGTACAGATATCTAGAAACCACATTTCCTGGTGGCCAAGTATGTCTGAAATAACATATATATATATAACAACATATACTGTAGGTATAGGAAATGACCAATCATATAACAGGACATTGATAGTTATTTAAACCTATGCTCAAATATCATTACATATGCATCAATAAAAGCAAGCTGGGGTAGGTCAGGCAAAAAGTCTATATATTTGAACAGAGTTAAAACAAAAAATGTACCACAGGAAAACTCTAATCATTCCCTGGGATCCCAAAAAATTAAACAGAAACCCAATGCCAAAAGCAAAGAAAAGAACAAAAAAACGGTTACAATATTGTACAAACAACATATAAACATATTATATATTAAAATTTAGAGTCACCTCTCGTGATTAGGGTGAATTCTATTAAGGGACAAAAAAGAAGGCTGTTTTAAACCTATGACTAAAGGCAAAATGCCTCTTTATAGATTTCTCTAAATTTCCAGTTCCAGTTTCTCTAAATTTCCAGTTTAGTAGGCACCCCACGGACACGTAAGGAGATATATAACACCAATAGTTTGACAGATTTTCCAATTTTTGGGCTATATTGATGTCCTTCTGGAAGTGTTTTTGTTAGTGCAGATAAATGTGCAGTGTGCATATGTCCCACATTTGTGCCATGCAGTATCCAATTACATGGGTCTTTTTTTTGGTAGTAGGTGTAAAATGACTAGGTGCTAGATGGTCATCTAAATCAGTGGTCATCAACCCTGTCCTTACGGCCCACTAACAGGCACGGTTTTCTGTATTACCTTGGGGAGATGCAGACTAGAATACTGCAATCACTGAGCAGCATATCCTGTGATGTATTTCAATTATCTTGCAAACCTGGCCTGTTAATGGGCCCTGAGGACAGGGTTGATGACCACTGATCTAAATTACAAATACTAAATGGTGCGCTGTACCTTTAAATTAATATGCCAATGAACTGAATTTATCAAACAAAAAAAGTTGTATATGAAAAGCAATAAAGTAAAAATACAAAATGGTGTGCTGTTCCTTTAAATTAAATCAACTGTGATATTCAACTGTAAATACATCAAATAGTATACAGTTCCATATCAAATTACAATAAAGTGCTGAAATACTGTGCAAAGTGCAATATATACAATGAATAAAAATAAAGTCCACTGAAAAGATGTGAATAAAGATAAAGTGCTGAGTGCTCCACGACACAATAACACTCCAAAGGTGCTCCAATGTGGCATAAGGTACTCATAATTATAAGCAGATGGCCTCTTACCATGCTGATCTCGGTTACAGAGATCAAAGACAGCCTGCACTCAATCTCCAAGGCAATAGTTTCACAGAAAGCATGTCTCCATATCGTGATTCTAATGGAATCCACTTACCAGGATGAATCAAATAAGGATGGGGGAGAAGGGGGAGGGAGGAACACAAACACAGGGAGGGGGAAGGGCAGAGAGTAAGGAAAGGGAAAGGTGGGACACGATACACAAGGAAGAGCACTCATATTAGCCACATCCGTATATGATAAGAATAAGGAAAAAAAACAATCACTGGAGTGAATAAAGGTCGGACTTTGAGGCAAGGCGGAAGTATATATAAAAATAATTATTTATTACAAAAATAGAAAAATACAGAAATACAAAAATATAACATTGAAAAAATAATAAATAAAATAGAACCATCTAGATTAATAATTCATTAGTGATAGACAAATCCTTTGAAGTTGCCTAAGCGTTTCGCCGTTGGGCTTCTTCAGGGGGAGACAAGCAGGATTTTTTATATAGACATTGTTTCATAATCTAGTACATCGTGGCCAGTGTATTCATCCAGACTACTCCGGGCATTCCACAATAAATGCCAAGATATCAGAGAGTCGATGTAATGTCACTTCCAATGGTATCAGAAAAATTGATTATCAATAGTCCAGGTTAATTGCATCTATGGTGAAAATCCCATAATGTCAAGGATTGAGTAATCAAGTGGAAAACCGAAACAGGGTTGCAGGGGTTTTGCCGAGGAATCAGCAAAAGAAAGAAAACCCCATTCTAAGCAATCCTGTAGTAGAATTAAAGCTGGGGCAGGTTATCACCAAGTCAGATACAGGCACAAATGCAGTGGAGATCCAAACATAGTTTGAGCACTCAACATAAAAGGACAGTAGAGTCCAGATAGCCCAACGCTCTGTTATTGGATAAAGTCCGCGTGTGCCCCAGGGTAACAGCCTGTGCTGTGTACAAAACTTACCAGGATCATATGTATGAAATCCGTGAATCCATAAATATAATTATTAAAAAAATCAATAGAATTGCACTTACATTGAATTAAAGAAATCAAGCATAAAAATAAGCTACCTGTGGTGTCACCCGTCTAGCCAGCCATGATTATGTCACTCTTGGTCTTCATCCAGTGCAAATTATTTTTAGTTTTGATTTTATTTGCTAGATGGTCATGGAAGGAAGGACCCTTTTTAAAAACAATGCTAGATCTTTTGTCAATACATATGGAAACAAATGTGTTGTTTTCTAAAAGATTCCAATGTTTTGCCAGTATTTGATGGAATTCAGGACTTTTGATTACTATATTTCTTAATAATTAATTTATTTTCCAATTCACTTTATGTTTAGTATTTATAGAGTAGCAAATATGGGGTTATTTGTAGCGCAATTGTACGCATATTTAAGAACGTATTTACTATAGCCTCAGGCTAACAGACATGTCTGGAAATTTTTTGCTTTCATTTTAAAATCCTTGGCCCGGATTCAGAAAGAGTTTACGCCGTCGTAACTCTGAGTGTGCGGGTCGTATCTATGCGCCTGATTCAAAGAAACATTTACACAATGATTTCCTTAAGAAAGTTCCGGCGTAAGTATCTTAGGCTGAATAATCACGCTGGCCGCTAGGTGGCGCTTCCGTATATTTACGTGAGGAATGTGCTAATTAGGTGGATACGGCGATTCAGAAACGTCCGCCTGGCGCATTTTTTTACGTCGTTTACACTAGGCTTTTTCCGGCGTAAAGTTACCCCTGCTATATGAGGGGTATCCTATGTTAAGTATGGACGTCGTTCCCGCGTCGAATTTTGAAATGTTTACGTCGTTTGCGTAAGTCGTTCGCGAATAGGGCTGGACGTAATTTACGCTCACGTTGAAAGCAATGACGATTTGCGGCGTAATTTCGAGCATGTGCACTGGGATTCTTTCACGAACGGCGCATGCGCCGTTCGTAAAAAACGTAAAATACGCCGGGTCACAGCAAATTCAAATAAAACACGCCCACATCATCCCCATTTGAATTAGGAGGGCTAACGCCAGCCCACATACGTTACGCCGCTGTAACTTAGGGCGCAAGTTCTTTCTGAATACGGAACTTGCGCCCTAATTTACGGCGGCGTAACGTATTTGAGATACCTTACGCCGCCAGAAAGATCCGCTCATCTTTTTGAATCCGGGCCATTGTCTTTACTACAGTTGAATTTGTATCAGTTACAAAGCAATGGGGGTTATTTACTAAAGGCAAATCCACTTTGCACTACAAGTGCAAACTACAAGTGCAAAGTGCACTTGAAATTGCACTTGGAAGTGCAGACGCTGTAAATTTGAGGGGTACAGTAGATCTGATATGATTTTGTTATCCAATCATGTGCAAGCTAAAATGCTGTTTTTTATTTTCCTTGTATGTTCCCCTCGGATCTACAGCGACTGAACTTCCAAGTGCACTTTCAGTGCAATTTCAAGTGTACTTTGCGCTTGTAGTTTCTACTTGTAGTGCAAAGTGGAGTTGCCTTTTGTAAATAACCCCCAATGCATAATCAGCGCAATATTAGATAAACTCAGTGCAAAAAATATTGTGCAAACTAATTATCAGCGATCTTAAACAAAGCTTGTTGTGATTGCTGCCAACACCTATCAGAGTGTGTCCACATATGACTCTCAAACTAAAATCAATATAACATAACCAGTGTAACGTAACCAATATAAAAAACAATCAAATATATATATATACAGTAGTCCAAAAAAGTCCCAATTTTTTATTTATTTTTTTAAATATGATGTTTGTTAAGTTTTGACCAAAAAAAGACGTAAAACATACATTGTAAGTTGAGTTTCAAAGGCAGTAATAAAAAAAAAAAAAAAGCGCCTGAAACCACCCCAGTGTGAAAAGGGGCTGATTATTAGTTTAAAATGTATTCATTAAGAAATTTGTATAATCCAGTGACTTCAGTGACCACCACCTCTGGCTGGAATGCCTGCTCACCTCCAAATAATGACCCCACTACAGAGTCCCAATCGCCTGTATAGAATGTCTCTCAGGATGCCATGGGTGTACTCCTCAGGCCATCCCTGGACCACGCTGACCTCCTCTTTAGACCTTGTTTAATTGTATGGGATGGGAAATCAATGAGAATGCAGACAAAAACATATTTTTGTAGACCGAAGTGCAAAATAATATTCTTACTTTACTAAAATAGCCAGAAGGAACAGGTTCTATTTTGACATATTTCACCCCATCACATCTCAGTGTGCGCCATTCCTGTTGCTGGTACAATTGATTGCTTTGGTGGAGATGAGAGAAGCCAGTGCCTGAGATGTGATTTTGGAGTGTGGAGCGTAATCTCACCTTGGGTGGCATGTGAAATATTTTACATTTTTCTAGAGTACGGGAAAAAAAAATTCTTCTGACAATTTCTGATTGTAAAAAAAAAAAAAAATAATTATCCAAATGATAAAACTAATAAAAAAACATGAATATAATTTCTGATTATGTGTAACTCTTTATTTATGAATCTCAGAAGAGAATATATCCTCTGTAGTGTAATTGTGTGTGTTTTGTTGTGGTCCTTCTTAATAGTGTTACACATGCTGGTGTTGATTTTACTAAAGGCAAATAGGTTGTTCACTTTTCAAGGGAACTTGCACTTTGTAAAGGAATAATCACCAGGGCTTAGTTAATGAGGTGAAGCTCTGCTGATTTCCATCATCCAATCACATGCAAGAAAAAATGCTGATTTGAATTCTCCTTGCACATGATTGCTCCCTTGCAAAGTGACCAGCCTGTCTACCCTCTGTGTTGCTAAATTGGAATACTATGTGTGTAAATTTGTGATCTAACATAAAAATATTTTTTGCAGGTTATTACCGCCAATACACTCAGGAACCTGTAATGTTTGGCCAAATAGGTTTTGGAACGCCTCATAATTATGTTGGTTGGTATGAATGCGGCGTGCCCATACCTGGAAAGTGGTAGTGGTTTTACCAAGAAGCTGGTGCTGTTTCATGGATATATTATACAATAGTGTTTTAAAGAACTATGCTGAAAGAAAAGGACAGAAAATATTGACAGATCTTCAAGCATCAAGACCAAAAGACTAGAAACACTGTGTGAAACTTAAATGTGGTGCTGCTTTCAAATTGTCTGAGAAGCACAAGTGGAACCGTGCTTTTGTGATTAATGGAGCAGCCTGGGTACAGCCCACTTACATTGAATCCCCCTTCAATCAGAATACAAACTTTGTGTAATCATATAACTTGCAAGAACTTCCTAAGCTTGCTGTGCGTGCTTACTTGTGAGTTAAATCTTGTTTTTTTAAATGGAATTCTTTATCGTTCACCAGTAGCAGACCACTCTGCGCTTCAGAGTTACACGTTGCAATCACGCTTATTTTATTAGTAATCATCCAATATAGAAGAATCTACTTTTGAACAAGCACTCACTGGTCTATTCCTAAGGACAGTCTGAATTTGTTGTCTTATATTGTTATCTCATCCTGAATTCATACTTGTATGCACTAGTTAAAATGAAAAGAAATGGCTAAGATTTAGAGTGTTCAGAGTTTACATATTTTTGAGACCCTTAACACCTTTGCGCTTATAATGTGACTCCTGTTTATTCCAGGGCATACTTAGTAGAATGACCTTCACAAAGCCAAACTGGAAAGAAACACTGTGGCATGAATACATTGAGGTTGATTTACTAAAGGCAAATTGACTGCGCACTTTTTGAGTGTAATTGCACTCATTTTCCCCAGAGCTTGTGAATGACGCAAAGCTTTGCTGATTTCCATCATTAAATCATGTGCAAGCAAACATTTATTTTTTTATATTTTCCTTGCACTTGATTTGATGTTCTTTTCAATGAAGCTTCACTATCTTTTGTGTTAAATAGAACTATCATTCTATCAAGTATGTCCTGGAAACTATTGGTTCTAAAGGGCTACTATGTATTTACAAGAACAGTGAATTAAAAGTGTCCATAGCAGCTTAATCTACCTTCCTTGGGGAACCTTCTGAACTCAAGGCTAGGAATGAGCATACCTACCTAGGTTCTGTTAACAAACAGGTTCATGATTTCTACTTGCAGTTCCTAAACCTTGCAGCAAACCCCATTAAAGTTGACAGGGGGGGAAATCTTGTTATTCTGATTGTTCTGAAATTCTGAACATTTTTAGGGCTAAAGCTCGATTTACTTGGCAAGAACCAGCAAGAAAACTGCTGGCAGAGCTTTCTTGCCGAGTATACAATGCATGTGTACAAGGCTTTCAGGTTTCTCATCAAGAAAACTGCCTAAAATCTTGACGAGAAAAATAGAGAACATGTTCTATTTTCTCGTCGTGATTCTCGGCAGTGTTTTCCTGCCGAGAAACCCGAGAGTGTGTATACTCACCTGTTGCTGTGGAAACCCGTGCAATGCTCGAAATGACTTTGACGCATGCACGGAAGCTTCCTAGGCATAGGTAGGGTGCAGCAAGATGGCGGCGACGACATTGAATGTGACGGCAAGAGATTCTCGGGCGCCAAAAATCTTATCAGGAAAAACAACGTTTTTTTCCTGATGAGATTCTGGCCCGTGTGTACACGGCTTTAGAAGCAAGCTATTGTCAAACAAAATGCATGGAAACTGGGTACTGCTATGGGGAAACTTTGTGAATCCCAGGGATTCTCAGTTAACTCACAGTAGTTACAATCCTGAACCTTATCCTTACTCATTGCTAAGAATCTGTTGGCCACTGAAGATCACTTTTGGGTAAACCATAGAAGCAATTCTCATTCATCAGGTCCACTTATATCACCAAAGCACTAGCTCACACACATATGAAGTGATTTCAGAATACATTCTGAGAATGATAAACATATTTATACACAAAACTTAAGTTGTGAATTTCTAGCAGCAGAGAACTTGCAAGTGAAATAAACCAGGTGCCTCACTGGAACCTGGGCAAATAAAATTACCCAAATTGGAGTCTATATTTTTGCACTCAAAGGTAAAGTAGTATTTTAACCTAGCAGTTTGAGAGCAACAGAGACTTTGTGTTTAAGTGTTTTACTGCCATCAGTCTATCCACCCTCAACAAATGTGGCATTACATCATGTTTGATTAGTAGTTGTTTAAATACCCGAGATCTAATTTTAAAATGCATGGTAAAGGCTCACTGTATAGGTGACAGCATTAAGGTTTACTTACAATTTAGAAAGCCTAACAGTGTTGTCAGTGGTGGCTTGTGATATATTTTTGGGGGGGTGGCAAATAATGCACCCACAGCAGCCCCCAGTCGATCAGGTTATCCGCACCCCCGGGGTCGGTTGGTTACCAGCCCCGCACTTACCCCCATCTTTGGCACGGCAAGCACTTACCTCCGGGCGATGGTGGCCGCTACCCCCTGCATCTCCTCCTCTGCATTATGGTGGCCATGCCTCTCCTCCTACCTCCTCCTCCGCCAATAGGATCACTTCTCCTTTCAGGACAATCGGGAAATGGGTCTCAGGGACCCGCTTCCTGATTGGCCGGGAGAAGAATCAGTGTGACAATAGCGAATATTCATTCACTATTATCACACAACTGGGTGCGCTCAGGGCACAGTGCTCTGCACCCTGAGCCTCTGGCTCTAATCACGTGCTTCAAAAAATAAATAAAAATCCATTGGAATCTATGTGTCCAGCACCCCACATGTAGATTAGGGGGCCGGACACATATATAGGGGGGGTGGCGCCCCTGCACTCCTGCCCTTGCATTACGGGCCACCACTGAGTGTTGTATAAACATACAGTATAAAATAACAGATTCTTGTAGCTGGAATAAAACATTTATCTTTGTGTATCTAATTAAGACTGTTGGAATTAGCATCCCAATATAACTTTAAACCATAAGCCTTTATAAGAAAGTGTGCTTTTCTGCTATTTATATTTTTGAAATAATATACTATATGACAATTCAGCAACATAAAATTATTAAAAAAAATGTTTTTATTAGATTTCAAACTGGATTTGAAATCCGTTTGGTTAATATATAGGACAAATCAATAACACCAAAGTAATGTATAACCCCAAGTGCTAATTTGTTATCTTTTCATGAAAAAATAATGTGTAATGGATAAGTAGGCTAGGTAATTTGTTGGGAAATTATTTGCTGAGCTAGTTGAAGAGCTATGCATCATTTTATCCCACTGGAAATTGCATTCTAACATAGATATACTTTGCATAGAGAATGACTTAGGTAATAGCCATTTTTAAAGGTACTATAATATAGTTTCTTATGCACTAATCTAAGCCATATGTGCCTACGTTTTTAATGTACCATCTGTGACGGTTCTTGTGTTCAATGTCTTTTTGATAAACATTTCTATGCACCGCCACAGTGTTTATTTTCAGTAGTAGAGATTGTCTTGTGTTAGGTTTATCCTGTAGCATATTTTAACAAAGCACTCAGAACTACTATTAAAAAAGCACTGTATTAATTATAGGAAGGTTACCACATTTTAAAGGTAACAGTTTTACTAAGCCCTCAGTTTAAATAAGCTAAATACATTCTAGGTGCTGTAAAACGAAAGGCGTGTAAAGTCTTTCACTTTATTTTCTTCAGAAAGCTGCCATAGTAGAAAAGCCAATCCACTGTTAGCATGTTGTAGTAACCCAGATAGCAAGCAATTGTGCTGCAAGTTTGAAAATGACTTGCTAATCTATTGCAAGAATTGTCAGGCTTCAAAAGTTTGTTGCGCAATTGCAGCTAGTTTGCATTGCATGGCTGCAGATCAACTTTCTTTGCAAATATTCTGCAAGTCTGCTGCACGTTTGTTAAGTTATGTTGGGAAATAGTCATCCAACCACAGGGGGTCACTGTGGCTTAAATTGTCATGCTGTAAACTTGCAGAGCTCTTGCTGTAGACTCACCACTACAACTTTGCTCTTGCTAGGGACTTGCCACACAAATTTGCTACAAATTGGAAAAGTGTCAACTAGAACTTGTGCTTCAAGTGTTCTGCAAGTGTACAACTTGCCAGTGAAAATGTGCAGCAAGTTAACAAACTTAAAATTCAACACTGCCACAAATCTTTGGCACGTTATCCTTGCTATCCGGGAAATGACCTTTTCTCTCTGTATGGAAGCAATTGTCTCAGAACTGGAGTTCTCTAGATAGCAGGGTGCATGAGGCTTGCTCATTGCAGAGCTATACTGTAGACCTGACTATGAAGGGCCTGCATCAGACCTCTGCACAGAGATGACTGCTTCCACACAAAGAACAAGGGGTCTTATTTAGTATGCTGGAAAGGCTGTGATTGCTTTTTTTTTTTTTAAGAAAATCAACTGAAAGACCTTAAAACCCTTTGTTTTGATGCTCCTGGAATATATTTAGCTAATTCAATATGAAAGTTCAGTTGGGGTTTACGTGGTGCAGACTGTGTTGAAAGACACATAAAAGTCTATAAATTGTTTTTAATTTAAATAGGCTGTAAAACATATTCCATGTTCAGATGGTGTATAAGTGATACGCATACTCCATACTTATTTTATATCTTGTGGATATAAATGAGTCTAGTATGAGGATAGTAATAATATAGTTATAATAGGTATAGGATATTATATATGGCATTGTACCCCCTATTGGCTAATTTCAATGATTTCATGATGCACAGAAGAGTACAGCCATCATATAAAAATGCTTAAATGGGTTGAGATCACAGAACTGGTTAACATCTGTGTAATCGTGTTTATTTATTTAACAAAATTATTTGAGGAGCAATAGAAGCTAGAGCGAAATTTGAACAATTGCCAATAGCAACGAATCAAAACCTTTTATGCATGTAAAAGATTATTCCTAAATTTGTGTTGGTAAGTGGGATTATTTTGAAGAATATATAATTTAACCATTACAATATTAGGCAATGTAAAAAGATTAGATTGTTTAGATATCATATTAGGCATCTAGATATCATCTAGGTATTAACATATCATATTCAAGAGTGGCCTCGGCAAACTCTGAGAACAGTGCGAAAACTGTCTAACATCCGATTCTTAAGCAGGCATTTTTTTTTTCGTTTAACCAGTGAATTGAATAAAAAAAAAAGAAAAACTCAGATACCTGCATCTACACAAGCGATGTGGATGCAGGGATCTCCCATGCAGTGCTATTATATTCTAAAAATGGGTACCCCCCCCCCCCCTTCAGAAAACACAGCTCAGCACTGCGGCCATTGACTGTGATCGCTGATCAAATACTGGTTTTACAGGATGACAGTCTGATAGAAGACAGTTGTTGGACTGGCTTCTGTTGAACAGACAGCAGCACACACAAAATGTCCGGTTCCTGCTGAAAAGGCCAATTTTTTCCCCACATATACCAGCCTTTAGGATGGCCATACAAGAACAATTTATATCCTTTTTTGCATGAACCGGTCCAAATTTTTAATGTAGATGGCCCTGTCAGCACCCTCCTGCCCAACAATTTTCAGATTGTGAAGGACCTATGCAGATGCAGATGAGTCATTATTTTTGTATGTTGGCAGTTACAGGTGCTGGCTATCAGAATACAGTACCTGACAGGGACAGGTTTCTTTTGTTCAACCCCTGAGGCTGATCGACAGAAATACGTTTATACATGTATGGGCAGCTTTACTCTTCCAGCAGTTAACATTAGTCCAGTAGAAATCTAAGGGTATTTTTTATGCCTAGACAGAGGGATGAGCACAGGTTCCACCTGTGCATGGCATGGAACTTATTGCAATAGGTAAGAGTTAGTTACACAGTGCACACATGCCACAATTTCTCCATCTTAATGAAGATGTAAGGCAAGATTGCCTGATTACATATAACTAGTGGAGTTGTTAAAAACCTCTGGATTAATGACTAGAACATATCCTACAAATGTGCTGTGAACGTATTCATCTTCAAAACCAGGCTAGAATGTATTCAATTCTTATCCAGTAATATAATTTTCACTGGTTGCATTTTTTTAGACAACAACCAACAATACCATGCCATCAACGATAAACCACCTATTGAATACTTAATGAAAAAAAGGTTCACATGCACATAGAGAATGCCAAATAGCATTAGCACTTTGATTTTAAAATGAAGCAGCAGCGTTAACTGTGTTATTACAGAGCTTGTTGTCATATCAGAAATTAATATGAAGGACAAGGAAAGAGATAAAAATGTTATATTCTAGGAATTAAAGACTTAAGCTCCTTCAAAGGCATATTTCTTGAATCAATTTAGTTGTCAAGAGATAGCAAATTATTAGAACCCTCCTCTGTACTTTGTAACAGCGTATCTTGGTGCTAGGTAGACTCCTCTAAAGTTGATTGACATGGTGCTATAGCTTGTATTAAAAATTGATGATTTTATAAATATCCAGTCTGTGTTCAGGGATTAGACAACCCAGTTCAGTTATGTGCACAATAATGTTTGTTCTTTTTAATTATTTGAAATAAATATATGTCATATGAAATGACTTTGTCAGTATTCTGTATTTGCATTATTTTAAGATATTTTAAGATAACAGATGCTATATAACATTTCCATCTGCTACAGTTAAAAAAAGGGTGATTGCTGAAAAGTGTTACCTGAAATGTCAAGATTTGGTTGAAATGCAAATAAAAGGCATTTAGGGGACAGAAAGTGCGGCACTAAACTCAATTGATTTGTGAAAATGCTGCCAGAATCACATGACATGCAAAAGTGAAATCAAACAAAAAACTGTGGGAATAGTGAAAGGAAAATTCACACAGCATGGAAGCAATGCTGTTTAACCACTTCCATACAGGGCTTTTATACACACATCCATACCAGGCCTATTCTGGCACTTCTCTCCTACATGTACAAATCATAATTTTTTTGCTAGAAAATTAGGCAGAACCCCTAAACATTATATATATTTTTTTAGCAAACACCCTAGGGAATAAAACAACGGCCATTGAAGCGTTTTATCTTGCACGGTATTTGCGCAATAATTGCGCAATAATTTTTCAAACGCCTTTTTTTTGGAAAAAAATTGTTTCATGAATTAAAAAAATAACAAAACAGTAAAGTTAGCCCAATTTTTTTGTAAAATATGAAAGATGATGTTACACCGAGTAAATAGATACCTAACATGTCACGCTTTAAAATTGCGCACACTCATGGAATGGCGCCAAACTTCGGTACTTAAAAATCTCCATAGGCAACGCTTTGAAATTTTTTACAGGTTACCAGTTTAGATTTACAGAGGAGATCTAGTGCTAGAATTGTGGCTGGCACGTGGCGATACCTCACATATGTGGTTTAAACGGCGTTTACATATGTCGGCGGGACTTGTGTGTGCGTTCGCTTCTGCGCGCGAACTACTGGGGACAGGGGCGTTAAAAAAAAAATATTTTTATTTTTATTTATTTTTTTCATATTTATTTATTTTTTTACACTTTTTTTTTTATTTTACTATCACTTTTATTCCTATTACAAGGAATGTAAACATCCCTTGTAATAGGAATGTGTGTGACAGGTACTCTTTATGGAGAAATTCGGGGTCAATAAGACCCCACATCTCTCCTCCAGGCTGGAAATCATGAAATCGGTGAAAAAAAATGCACCGATCTCATGACTACTGTTGCTTAGCAGCCGCAACTGCGGCTTTGTTTACTTACGGGGACCCGGGCGTGACGTCATCACATCGCGCCCGGGTCCTCCGACGGTCATAGAGATGACTGGTGACCATCTGGTCACCAGTCATCTCTATGCTTCCTGCCAGCGCCGGACGATTCGTTCTCCGGGCCCCCAATGGCACGGGAGAGCCTGGAGAAGCACCGGATGGCGACGGGAGGGGGGGATGTCCCCTCCTGCCGCCTGTAAGAATGATCTAGCAGTGGAACCGCCGCTATGATCATTCTTACGTTGTGCAGAATTGCCGGCAGAAAAGAAGGATATCTGAATGATGCCTCTAGCTGCAGGCATCATTCAGATATCCCCCCACAAAGCCCAGGACGTCATATGACGTCCACCCGGATCGGTAGAAGTCCTTTGCGGACGTCATATGACAATGGGCCGGTATTGAAGTGGTTAAAGTCCATACATGTGTTTCCAAACAGGTGAGTGGAAACACTGACCAGGTGCAGTGAACAATGGATGAATGAGACACTTCACAAATGATGCCAGTTCATATAAATGAAGACAACAATCATATGTTGTCTGTAGCAATCTTCAAACTATCATATAAAGAGAATGGGTACTCTTACCAGCTGTGGTGGACTTGCATGTTAATCTTATAAGCAAGTCGGATAGGGCATGGTGGTCGCAGCAGACCCTGGGCTCTGTGCGGATGGCTCTGTAAGGATGGTCACTCTGGCTTGGATGGTGGAACCAATCTGGTCAGATACCTCACTTCAGGAACAGGAACCCGGATGAAAAAGGCCAATAGAGAAATGGCCAGGCTCCATTGGCATCATTCGTGAAGTGTCTCATTCATCCATTGGAAAGCATACTTATGAACTATTCACATTGTTCACTGCACCTGGTCAGTGTTTCCACTCACCTGTTTGGAAACACATGTATGGACTTTAAACAGCATTGCTTCCATGCTGTGTGAATTTTCCTTTCACTATTCCCACAGTTTTTTGTTTGATTTCACTTTTGCATGTCATGTGATTTTGGCAGCATTTTCACAGATCATTGGGTTTAGCGCCGCACTTTCTGTCCCCTGTTTACTTTTGACTTTGTTTGTTTGTGTGCTGGCTGCTATATTGTTTTTTGTTTTTTCTGTTAGCTAGCGCAGTTGTTTCCCCCACATTTTAACAGGCATTTAGGGCCAGATCCACAGTCAGCGGCGTCATTTTAGGATGGCGTAGCGTATCGTAGTTACGATACGCCGCCGCTACTTTGAGAGGCAAGTGCTGTATCCACAAAGCACTTGCCTCTAAAGTTACGGTGGCGTAGCGTAAATCTCCCGACGTAAGGGCGCGGAATTCAAATGATGAACAGGGGGGCGTGTTTTATGTAAAATAAGCTTGACCCCACGTAAATTACACTTTTTTCGTACGGCGCATGAGCTCGCATGCTCAGTATCACGTCAAATTTTCAAATTAAATTACGCCCGCTCAATGCCTAGACATCGTGAACGTAATTTACGCAAAGCCCTATTCGCGAACGTTTTACGCAAACGACGTACACGACGGAAAATTCTACGATGGCCCGACGTCCATGCTTAACATTGCGTACGCCCCATAGAGCAGGGGTAACGTTACGCCGAAAAAAGCCTTACGTAAACAATGTAAAAAAATGCGTCAGGCGGACGTACGTTTGTGGATTGGCGTATCTAGCTAATTTGACATACGTCAGTCGGATCTAGCCCAGCTTCAGGCGTATCTGCCGCAGTATCCTAGAAGTTACGCGGCGTATCAATAGATACGCCAACGTAACTTCTTTGTGGATCTGGGCCTTAGTGCTCACTATAAAATTCATTTTATGGAGTTCATTAAAGTTCATTAAAGCTCCATATTGGGATACAATCCCTCCCTTCCCTGTCAACCTGCCTCTAACTAATCACTATACTAAAAAAAAAAAAGCACGATATACTTACCTGTAGCCATGGTTATGAATGAATGAATGAATGAATGAAAAACTTATAAAGCGCGGCGCATGCGAACTGAATCGCTTCTGGGCGCTAGTTGTTCGTGTCTCATGACATCAAAAGAGCAGAGTTTTGATCCGTCTTCTGAAAGTCAGGTGGTTTTCCTCCAACCGAATGCTGGTTGGTAAAGCGTTCCATAGTCTAGGACCCTGAAAAGCAAACCTTCTTTCTCCTTTGGACTTGTATTTGGTTTTTGGTACCCTGACCAGATTTTGGTCGGTGGATCGCAGAACGCGATTCGAATTGTGAGGTTCTATCTTGTCGCAAAGATATTGCGGAGCCTTCCCATGGATGCACTTATGTGTCAGGCAGAGTGCTTTAAATGCAATTCTGTCTTTTACTGGCAGCCAGTGAAGGGTTCTCAACGAAGGTGAGATTGATTCCCATTTTTTTTTCCCAGTCACCAGTCTGGCGGCCGTATTCTGAACGACTTGCAGACGGGAGATTTGGTACTTTGGGAGTCCGAGGTACAGGGCGTTAGCATAGTCCAGTCTGGAATTCACGATTGTTCCCACCACGACTGCTACGTCTTCTTTGGGGATACATGGAATAAGTCTGCGTAGTAGGCGCAACAGATGGTGCGCTCTGCTGACTACTGACCCTATTTGTGCGTCCATTGTCATGAAGGTGTCGAAGATGACCCCGAGACATGATGGAGAACCTTGCCGTAAGGCCAACATGATCACTATGTGGTTTGGGGAAAACAACATCAACATTTTGGGTCCATGGCCAGGAAACTCCCCAGACCTTAATCCCATTGAGAACTTGTGGTCAATCCTCAAAAGGTGGGTGAAAAAAAAAAAAAAAACACAAATTCTGACAAAGACTTGCTTAGGAAAGAATGATCAGTCAGGATGGCCCAGAAGTTTATTGACAGAATGCCAGGGTGAATTGCAGACGTCTTTAAAAAGAGGGTCAACACTGCAAATATTGACTCTTTGCATAAACTTAATGCCATTGTCAATATAAGCCTTTGACACTTATGAAATGCTTGTAAAGCATCGTACACACGATCGGATTTTCCGCAGACAAAGTGTCAGACTTTTGTCCGAAGGGTGTTGGCCATAAACTTGTCTTGCATACAAACAGCACACAATTGTGGGCCATCAAACACGAAGGTAGTGGCGTACTACGTGAAATTTCAGCTCTTGAGCGCCACCCTTTGGGCACCTTCTGGTAATGTTATGTTTGGAGAGCATTGATTCAGAGCATGCGTGTTTGTACTATGGACTTTTGTCTGATGGACTTGTGTACACACGATCGGAAAATCTGACAACAGACCGTTGTCAGCGGTAAATTTATAAGCCTGTCATCCAACATTTGTCCGCAGAAAATCTGACAATTGTCTGATGGAGCGTACATAAGATCAGATTTTTGGCCAACAAGCTGTCATCACACAATTTCCGTCGAAAAATCCGATCGTGTATGTGGCTTAAGTATACTTCAGTAAACCATAGGAACATTTGACAAAGAAAAAATCGAAAAACACTGAAGATGCAGACTTTCTGAAAATGAATATTTTTGTCATTCTCAAAACTTTTGACCACGGCTGTAGATGACTTTCTCGGGTATCTTGATAAAAAGAACTAACTAGTTGAATGTACTGTAAATATTTTTCATTTAAAATTACTCAGAGGAATGGATTTTAGTTTCATACTGACATTAATCATGGGCAGCTTGTTGTCCCACTTACTAAATTCCTATGCTTTTGGTACCCTTATTTTCTGCATTGCTTTGAACTTTTAAAAATGCAGACCATGTGTGGTTGCTAGCAGACAATTAACAAGGATTTTGAAAGGATTTTTTGTTTGGCAAGTGACAATCATCTGATTAGACTGCTTATAATAAGTTTCTAACATTGGATCCCAGTAGTTTATATGCTATCTAAAATTATGATTAACTAAATTGTGTGATTCTCTGTAGATTGGTTTGCATTAATATACTGGGGTGATATGTTCACCCCCACTTTAATGCTGTATGTACCAAAAAGCTGTCATTACACTCACCTAATAGTCGATCGCTATGGTAATGGACCTGCTTTGCCTATGGGACCATCCATTACACAGTCTTTACAGACTTTTACATTAATGGGGTGGACTGACAACTCATGGGGCCCCCAGGCAATAGGAGATTATGGGGCCCCTGAGCAATAGGAGATTATGGGGCCCCAAGGCAATAGATTATGGGGCCACACAGTATACACACACACATACAGTATACATACACAGTATACATACACACAGACTCTGTACTGTGATTAGCTAAGCCGATCAGCAGGTCCCGGACACAAATCATTGACCAGGACCTGCTGACCAACTTGTGCTATACCAAATCACAAGGACATATGCAGGGGCACATGCTTGTGCCCCCTAATCAGAATTGTTGGGTCGCGAGTGGCTCAGAGTGGCCACCCTATCATAGTATTTTTGCTTTGGGGCAGTTTGCTAGTGGTTCATAATGCTACCAATTCATTCATCTCAGATTTGTATTCCGGGTAACATATCAATGTTTTTAGGTTGCTATTTAACCCGTTGTTTCCTATCTCATAATACAGTCATTATATTTCAGTTAATGCACATATTATTCTATGACATACATACTAATGGTATGCTTATACCATATGTTTACTAGTGGTGAAACGTTGAGCAAAACATCATATTCAGTCATAAAATGTCAATCCTTTGTTCAGTTTTTTTTCAAAGCTGAACAATTTTTCTCTACTGCAAATAAATATGTCCCCAAACATGTCTGCCAATATGTTTTTTTCTGCCAGAGAAAGACGGAACCTGCAGATGTGCTTGGATATGGCTCAAAAAATAATGACTTTATACAAGCATATGATTTGCACTGTAGGAATTTATTTTATGGAAAAGACAAGTTTCTTTTTTTTTTTTATTAACAGAGGGTTACGACTTAAAAGAAGAACTCCAGGAAAGAATGTTTTTTAAAATCTGCTGGGTTACAGATGGTTTAGTGTAATGAGGTATATGCCACCTCCTGTTTTTTTTTTTACAATTTTGTTTAATTCAAGCTGGAAAGTACAGCTTTTGATACACAGAACCTCCAGGGCTTCAGATATGCAGCTCTCCTACACAAAAGACACATTGTCCACCTCTCCTTTCTCCTGTCTATTCACAGAATACTTTGTATTTTGTAAATGGGTTTACAGAATAGAAATAGCTGTGTGGTTGAACAGAGGTTGTTGTGTGATTGAACAAGGGATGTTGTGTAATTGGAAAAGGGATTTTGTGTGATTGGACAAGAGATGTTGTATGATTGGACAAGGAAATGAGTTGAGCAGAAAAATGACTGGATGGCTTGTGAATAGAAGATCCACAAGTCTTGTGACAATGTTCCAAAAGAATTGTGATAGCGCGTTGGGTTCAATGAAATTGTATATTGTAAAGAACAACCGATGATCCGGAAAGGGGTATACATTCCATTTTCCTTAAAGCGGCTGTTCCGGGCATAATTTTTTTGTTTTTTTTGCAAGCTAAAATTAATCACATTAAATAGTCCCTAAAACATATTAATAGCTCCCCAATCGTTCCAGAAATCATTGCAAACACTTGCCTTATATCCTCCAGCTCATGTTGTGGCCGTATACATCATATGTGTGGGCATGTGAAGCCCAGTTCCTTTTTCTTTCTGGTTTTCAGGGAGAGGTGCATGCTGGGCGATTTTTAGGCACAGTAATGCCCAGAGACACTCATTTCCCAGGAGGCAATGGGGTCTTAGGACAGGAAGTTGAACCACCTAGGACCAGGAACTAGGCAGATTACGAAATCTGCCTGGTAACAGCCAGATAGAAGTGAGTAAAAAATGTATTTTTTTTTTACATTAAAGGCAAGCTGTTAATAGAAAGTTCATTTTAGGGTGGAACTCCGCTTTAATTTGTAAACCAGCTGATTTTTTAAAATACATTTTTTACTGCTTTTTTTTTTCTTTAAGCGAATGTTAAGGCAAAATAAAAAAAAATAAAAACACATTTAGTGTGTTACTGCAATACATGAACCTTTTTTTTACTCCTTTAAATTAACTGCAAGTGCAGAAAAATGACGATTGATGTGCCAAAAATATGCCCCTCCCTTCCTCTTTCACATGACCACACAGCTCTGATTTACTACTACAGGAGCGTGAAACTCAATTTAATTGTGAGCCACATCAGTTACGATTGCCCTCAAAAGGGCCGTTTGTATCAGTAAGATTAGATGTCCAGCCCATTCCATCCCCTTTTACATTAGATGTCAAGAGCCACTCCACCATCAGAATTTCAGTCCCACACTCCCCCTTACATCACAGTGCACCCCTCTTTCCTTATGCTGCTTCTCGTAAGAAGCTGGATGCATTGCTTGAAAGCAGAAAGTAAGGGTCTTGAGTAGGACCAGAGGAAGGCTGGAGCTCTCCTGCAGCTGCAGGGGAGGTGTGAGGGCCACATGAAATGGCCTGGAGGCCCGGATTCGGCCCACAGGTCTTTTGTTTGACACCTGTGACCTACTGTAAGCAGATGTTGTCAGCCCAGCTTACTTCAGCCAGTCATGATTTTGATGGGCAATGGACTCTTTTATAAAAATACATACTCAATGGGTGGCGTGAGAATGGGGATTGGCTTATGTACAACTTGTATTGCCTCCTGTTCACTGGATTATTTGTAGTTGTATTGTTTTTTTTATCTTGTATTAGAATTAGCCATACTGGCACTGTAAGCCCCAATGTAATGAAGTGGGGAGTGTTTGATATTGAAGCTTTTTAACACAAGCTTCTAAAAAAGTCTTTAACCCTTTTGCTGCCAGAGCAGTTTTTGAATTTTTTTGTGCACACATCTTAAAATCTACGTTGAAGACCTGAAGATTAGTTAAAACCCCCAAAACTATAAAAAAAAAAAAAAAAAAAAAAAAAAACATGATAGCAACAGTTTATAAGATCAATATGTTAGGTAAACTGCATCAGTTAACTTTTACCAGCAAGATGGAATCAGAAGAAAGCCTTGCCAGCTCCGCCGTCTGACAGTTGTTAAATATTTAAGGGGTGGTGCCACCCGGTGACGTGGGGCATGCTGGGTCAGTGATGTCACATGGTCTACGGTCTGCAGTGCTGATTAAGTGGCTAAAATTCACCAGTTGCCTGAAGAAATGAACACACACTATAGCTATAGCAACTAAGTAAATGCCACCACTGATGCCAGCTTAAAGGAGAAGTGTGGGATTAAAAAAAAATATTCAGGGGGGCGTGGCCAACCGCCGAGCTGCATGGACGCCTGATCTCTCGGCTCCCGCACTGACCGGAGGATTCGTTACGCTTTGCACTGACCCACGCTCCACACCATGCACCAACCGAACCCACATACACTGGGGAACCAACCCAACACCTCCCGCAAGAGAAAGGACTACCGCCCGCCACGCAAACTGACGGATTTCTTCTCCGCACCTCACGGAGCTCACAACCAAGATGGCGCCCGTGACCGCTCGCCGCGAGGGGAGAGATCCTTCACTGACCTGCCAGCTGCTGATGGCGATACGTCTGCCCACCCTGGCTCCTTCCTCCTCGATTCTCCACCGCCTCTTGGGACATCCTCCACTACCAACAGCCCTGCTAAAGCGCGGATGCGCATGGATCCCGGGCCCCAGGCCTCTGAGGTAAGGCCTTCCCTGGACAGTCTCCCCTCCCTGACGCCAGCATCCTCCCCTATAGCTGCCTTCCCCACCACTGATCAGCCGGTCATGGATACCGTGCTAAAGGACATGCTGATCTCCCTGCACAGCTCACTCCACGCTGATATCTCCACCATGTTCACTGCTTTCAAATCTGAGATGGTCCATATGCACAGCAAAGTAGGCCGCATTGAGCACCAATTAGGCGCCATGACCGTTACAGTAAATGATTTGGTGGATGCACACGACCATACCAGGGATGAACAACAGTGGGTAAGGGCCAAGATGGCAGACCTCGAAGACCGTTCGAGACGCAACAACGTGAAAATACGTGGCATACCAGAAACGATCGTTCCTGCCGATCTCAATACATACGCCAGGAAAATGATTTCTTTGATCCTACCTGATCTCCCCCCTGTGGAAACGATCATAGACCGTATACACAGACTGCCAAAACCCTCACACCTGCCACCTGAAGTGCCCTGTGACACTCTCATGAGAATGCACTTCTACCATGCCAAAGACATGCTCATGTCCAAATCTAGGCGCCTAGGCCAATTACCAGATCCCTACGCGAAACTGCAGCTTTTCGCCGACATCTCCCAATACACCCGACAGCAAAGAAGACAACCACTAAACCGCTGAACAACCAAAAGATCCCATACCAATGGGGGTTCCCAACCAAACTCCTGATCACCAGGAACGGGGTGAAACACAATGTGCACACCGTAGAGGAAGGCATCCAACTGCTCAAGAAGTGGCACATTATTCCTGGAGACTCCTCATCCCCTAAAACATGGATCCCAGATGACTCACACCCCACCGCCATGGAATCTCACCCCAGTGTTGCTTATTGACCAAGCGGTTAGTGCGCCTACTCCAATTCCTTTGTTATGCACTCCGGTCAGTGCCTGCTCGTTGCAGTTGTCACACGAACTTTTACCCCCCAAGCACTCAGTAGTCGTTCCGATATACTACTGATCACGGTGTCCTGGTACACCCATCAACGTTACTGTGCTACTTCACTTTACTGTTGATTTGCTAACCCTTGACTTCTTACTTCCTCCCTCTCTCCTTCCCTCCCTCCTGACCCCCGGAGAGCATCGAACCTCTACGAAAGAATAATCCGTGAACTGTGCCCTTCCTGCAACCCACGTGACACCAACTTCACCTTGTTACACCTCATCGAACTGTGAGTACTTACCTATACACGTCTATTACACCTCTCCACCCACAATGCCTAAATTTTTGACCTTGAATGCTAAGGGCCTCAATCACCCCGCTAAGAGGGCATCGCTATGGAAAACAGCCCACTCTTCTCTCTGTGATATACTATGTGTGCAAGAAACGCACTTTAAATCTACCGCAGAACCTCCCTGCACAAATAAACACTTCCCTACTATCTTTAAAGCCTCTGGTCCTGAAAAGAAAAACGGAGTCCTAATCGCCATTAAGGACACTGTGGTCTTTACCCTCCACAACAGCATAGCCGACGCCAATGGCAGATACCTACTTCTAGACTGCTCCATGAACAACGTCAGATACACCATTGTCACAGTTTATGTACCAAACACACGGCAAATCAGATTTTTGTCCAAACTAATGAAAAAGATCAATCGCTTCAAGCAGGGACACCTCGTTCTCTGCGGAGACTTTAACATAGTTCCTGACAACTCGATCGATGCTTCCTCCCGATCGGGCAGAATTGCCTCACCTATGGGTTCCTTTTTAAGATCACACGATCTTTACGACGTCTGGAGATGCCATCACACCACAGAGAGAGACTACTCCTATTTCTCCCCTCGTCACAACTCCTACACAAGGATTGACTATTTCCTAGTAGACAAATGGTCACTTCCCGCTGTCTCTGCGTCCGACATATCCACCATTACGTGGTCTGACCACGCACCTGTCACCATGACCTTGAATGACTCTCCCCCCTCTACACGGACAAGGATCTGGAGAGCAAATGCCTCCATCATTCACTCCCCGACTCACTCTGAACATATCAGAGAACGCTTAACCGAATTTTTCTCCCTCAATGAAGGTTCTGTAAAAGATAACTCTACACTATGGAATGCACACAAGGCTTTTGTAAGGGGGATCTTTATTCAATTGGGGGCTAGAGAGAAAAGGAGGAAAGCACATCGCCTAGACACCCTTACCTCTGACATAAAAGCTTTGGAAGCCCAAAACCAATCTACTCCCTGTAATGCTACCAAACACAAGCTAGACCTCTTAAGACAGGAATTAAGGGCCCATCTCTTAGACTCCTTTGAAAGGGCACACACCCACTTCAAAGCCAAACATTATTCCACTGGCAATAAAGCCGGCAGAGCTATGGCCAACAGAATCAAGGGTCACCTTTCTAAATCAAAAATTACCCACTTATTCCACCCCTCCTCGAACAAGAAACTCATTGATCCCTCAGAAATTGCTGATGCCTTCAGCTTCTATTATAATACCCTGTATAACTTGAAAGATGACCACTCGGTGCACCAACCGTCCCCCCAAGACATAGCATCATTTCTACAAGAAATTAATCTCCCTAAACTGTCTAAAGAACACTTAGAGTCCCTAAATGCCCCATTTACTCGCGAGGAAATCCAACGCACAATCTCAGGACTACCCTCAAATAAGTCCCCGGGCCCCGATGGCCTTACTAGCGAGTATTACAAGAAATTTGGCTCCGTCCTAGCGCCATTTCTAGCTAACGTCTGCAATGATGCTGCTTCCTCCTCCTCTCTACCTCCTGAAATGTTATCTGCTCTGATTGTCACCCTGCCGAAGCCAGGTAAGGAACCCACCTGTGCCCAAAACTTCCGGCCCATCTCTCTCCTAAATCTGGACGCCAAGATCCATGCCAAACTCATAGCCAACCGTTTGATGAATTTAATGCCCCTGCTCATACACAAATATCAATCCGGCTTTACTAAGGGTAGACAGACATTCGACGCGACCCGTAGAATTATCAACATTATTCATGCTGCGGGGTCGACTCGGACGCCTTCTCTGCTCCTCTCACTGGACGCGGAGAAGGCGTTCGATCGAGTCCATTGGGGGTATATGCATGCCACCCTCACTAAATTTGGATTTCAGGGACCTATACTTTCCGCCATCATGGCACTATACTCCTCCCCTTCGGCCCAAGTGTATACCTCGGAAATACTCTCGAAACCCTTTTTAATTACCAACGGCACGCGTCAAGGCTGCCCCTTGTCGCCACTCATATTTAATCTCATTATGGAACCGCTAGCGGAACACATCAGGCACCACTGCTCGATAACGGGTTTCAAAATTGGCACCCTGGAGCATAAAATCAATCTATTTGCGGATGACGTGATCATAATGATGACGGACCCCCTTTCCTCCCTGGCTTCGGTACAATTGTTGTTGCAGAGATTTGGCAAAGTGTCTTACTACAAGGTAAATGAACATAAATCGTATATCCTAGACTTGGGCCTAGACGCAATCACCAGCAACTTACTTAGAAACAAATATCCGTACCCCTGGGCAGACACAGGCATACCATACTAGGGTATTACACTACCAAAATTTATTACAGATCTATTTTCCCGCAACTATACTGAAGTGAAACTGATGCTAATCCGAGAAACTGCAAACATCTCCAAATACGAGTTTTCCTGGGTAGGCCGACTTGCGGCTTTTAAAATTATGATTTTACCCAGACTACTCTATATCTTCCGCACGCTCCCAATTCCGCTACCGCAATCATACATTAAAGCCCTACAATCTATCTTAGGACACTACATATGGCAAGGCAAGAAACCCAGATGCAGTCGAACTAAACTTATCAAACATAGATCGGTGGGGGGTATGGGCCTAGTTGACATTAGAGACTACTATATTGCCACTGTACTCTCTCAAATGCGAGAATGGGTGACGATACGCCCAAACACACTTTGGGGTGATATAGAATCCAATATGATTCCGGGCTTCAACTTATCCCAATGGCTGTTTAGCACGACTGCAAAAGCCCCTCGACTCTGCCTATACTCCCCCACCATTCAGGCTACTGTCAAAGTTTGGAAAATACTCCAATCTTCCAAATGGATGGCTCTCCCGACTAAACCAGTCCCTGTACCTATTGAGACTCTCAAACTGCTGACCCCTGACCTACACATCCCTACCTGGCTGACTAGACGGCTTACCCACGTCCACGAACTACGCTCCCTAGCGACCAGCACTTCCTTTCTCCATGCCCAGCAAACCCTCCACGCTCCCGCCTCAGACTACTTTACGTATTATAGGCTACAACACTGCCTTACAGCTTATCCGTCTCTGGAAAGCACCATACCCACAAAACTGTGGCACTACCTTTTCTCTGCCGAGGGACAAACCAGAGGCACCTCCTTAATTTACTCGACCCTGCAAGAAAAAAACTCTTTCCAAAAATCCAAACCGCTCACCAACTGGGAATCTGACTTCCTAACCCAATTTTCTGACCACCAATGGCAGACAGCTATTAGATCTGTTTACAAATACACTTCCTGCACCTCCCTGTGGGAACTTTCACAAAAATTACTAATGAGATGGTACCTGACCCCAGCTAGACTGGCTAGATTTCACCCCCACACCTCCCACAAATGCTGGAGAGACTGCAACGACCCTGGCACTCTTCTTCACATATTCTGGACCTGCCCACGCCTACAACCGCTGTGGGCGTCGGTGGAATCGATGTTACAGGACATACTTGGCCTTCCCATTTCACTCACCCCCCAACTGGCCGTCCTTAATCTGACTATAGAAGATATACCACCTCCCCTGAGACTGGTGACTTCTCATGCCCTGTTAGCAACGAGACTTTTGATTGCTAGGAACTGGAAATCTAAGACTGTCCCAACAATATCTGACACAGTGAGACTGGTGCAAACCCACTACACCTACGAAATCACCCTGGCACGTAGGAAACACTCTGGCCCTGCCACCCTAGACCTCTGGTACCCATGGAAGGTTTGGTTCGATAACAAATGGACCCGCTGATATATACTATGAATGTACCGATTTACTTGGATGCTCTCCTACCCCCCCCCCCACCCTCCCCTTCCCCCAATGCTCATACCCCCTCCCCCCCCTTTTCTTAACTAGTACAATACGGTTTATTAGCACAATGCGTTCTTTTTGTTTGGACATATCCATGTTATACAATGCATGTCCTGTAGTTACACGCTTGCGAACCTCCATTGTGGCTTTTGCAATGTATATTCCTTTATGATCTGTTACTGATGTAATGACTATTTGACAATACTCAATAAAAAAATATTTGAAAAAAAAAAATATTCATACTTACCTAGGTAGATGCAGCATCGATCCAACAGAGCATCTGTCCCCCATGGCCTCTACACTGAGAACCAAGTAATCAAATACCACTAATCAGGTGGTTCCAATGTCCCAGGTCTGCTTTAAACACTATCACAGGAGTGAGCTTTTTCTCTGATTCAAACCCCCTCACATTCTCTTTATATCCCCTGATGCAGTATTTCTGAGCTCAACATTTGAGAGTTCACTCCTGTGATGGGGAAGCTAAGCAGTAACTACTAGGCCTCAATTAGCAATGTCCTAGCAACACCCTGGGAGTATTCCAGTCAGGCCTCAAGAGGCATGTAAATGGGCTACACATATACCATATTCAACTTTAGTCAGAGTTGCACAGTTTGCTTTATCTGCATAGGCAGTTTTTTAGTAAAGATGAACCAGCCCTTTAACTGTCGGCACCCATAGCTTCTTGAGTGTGTATCTAAATTCTTGTGAAAGATATATCTCTGTCCTATTGTCCCACATGCACAATGCAGGATAGCTAGGTCTGCACTACAGTATCTCACAAAAGTGAGTACAACCCTCACATTTTTGTAAATATTTTATTAAATTCTTTCATGTGACAACACTGAAGAAATTAGGCTTTGCTACAATGTAAAGTAGTGAGTGTACAGCTAGTATAACAGTGTAAATTTGCTGTCCCCTCAAAATAACTCAACACACAGCCATTAATGTCTAAACCACTGGCAACAAAAGTGAGTACACCCCTAAGTGAAAATGTCCAAATTTGGCCCAATTAGCCAATTTCCCTTCCTGGTGTCATGTGACACGTTAGTGTTACAAGGTCTCAGGTGTGAATGAGGAGCAGGTGTGTTAAATTTGGTACTGGAAGTTCAACATGGCACCTCATTACAAAAATCTGAGGATTTAAAAAAAAGGATTGTTGCTCTACATAAAGAAAGCCTAGGCTATAAGAAGATTGCCAAGTCCCTGAAAATGATCTGCATCACGGTGGCCAAGACCATACAGCGATTTAACAGGACAGGTTCCACTTAGAATAGGCTTCACCATGGTCGACCAAAGAAGTTGAGTGCACGTGCTCAGCATCATATCCAGAGGTTGTCTTTGGGAAATATACGCATGAGTGCTGCCAGCATTGCTGCAGAGATTGAAGGGGTGGGGGGGTCAGCCTGTCAGTGCTCAGACATACATCGCACACTGCCTCAAATTGGTCTGCATGGCTGTCATCCCAGAAGATAGCCTCTTCTAAAGAAAATGCACAAGAAAGCCCACATACAGTTTTCTGGGGAGCTGGTCATTGAGGAAACCATAATTGCCAACATGTACTGTGACATACGAAGCAGAGCATGATCCCCTCCCTTCGGAGACTGGTCCACGTGGTAGTATTCCAACATGATAAGGACCCCAACACACACCACTGCCTTGCTAAAGAAGCTAAGGGTAAAGGTAATGGACTTTCCAAGCATGTCTCCAGATCTAAACCTATTGAGCATCTATGGGGCATTCTCAAACAGAAGGTGGAGACACGCAAGGTCTCTAACATCCACTAGCTCCAAAATGTCATCATGGAGGTGTGGAAGAGGACTCCAGTGGTAACCTGTGAAGCTCTGGTGAACTCCATGTCCAAGAGGGTCAAGGCAGTGATGGAAAATAACGGTGGCCATACAAAATATTGACACTTTGGGCCCAATTTGGACAGTTTCACTTAGGGTGTGTACTCACTTTTGTTGCCAGCGGTTTAGACATTAATGCCTATGTGTTGAATTATTTTGAGGGGACAGCAAATTTACACTATTATACCATCTGTACACTCACTACTTTACATTGTAACAAAGTGTATTTTCTTAAGTGTTGTCACATGAAAAGATATAATAAAATATTTACAAAAATGTGAGGAGTGTACTCACTTTTGTGACATACTGTATGCACTTTCAATATATTAGTAGATTAACCTGTTTACTGCAATAGAGTTTATATGCAGCCCCTCTTTTTTAAGTTAACCTGGTAATTTTTGGTGTGGGATTCTATCGCTAGTTTTAACTTAGGCCACAATAGCCAGCATGGTGGAGGCAGGTTAGGCATCTGATGGGCACTTCTGGTAGTTAGATTTCTGGTTGCATGACAAATTATAAGTTACTAGGGACTAAACAGGCTGACTCATTTTTACTGGTGAGAATCTACTTTCCAGGCTGGTTGGACAGCGCATGAAGGATTTCCCTGTCACTGCTGATCTTGTCTTCAGGTGTTAACTTTGCTGCAACATTTATCTGCAGATATCTTTATTAATATCTTTATATACCTGGGTATACATCAGGGGTGGGGAACCTGCGAAATCATTCCATCCGGCCCCCCCTGGGATCGTAAAACAGTGGTGACAAGTTCAACAATGACACGCCACCTCCCGCACATCAGTGGGCCAGGGCCGCCAGCTCCGCCGATTGTCACTGCCATGATCATTCATTCATTGTCAGTGTGTTTAGCAATACATTTACTCTGCTCCTGCGGCCCGCCACTGTTAGCCGGCGCCAGCCTCCAGCCAATATGATCATTGCACTGCAGCTGATGAGCTGCTCCCCTTAGTTTACAGCCCCGCCCGGCAGCGGCGACCCGTCCTGGCGGTGTGACGTCACTCATGGCGGGCGGGGATTATCATTCATGGCTGGCTGGGATGGCACTGATGGGAGGAGCGTAGAGAAGAGGAGCCAGCGCCGCCGACGAGGAACCAACCAGGCAGAAACATCTATCGTCATTAAAATTTCTACAGCAGCAAGTAAGCACTAAACTAAATAAAGCTGATGGCATCATGACATACAGAATGATGCAATTTGAAAATTATTAAATGTGAATATGATGACTGTGATCTTTTTAATATGCAGCATGGCGGGGGGGGGGGGGGTAAATGTCCTGCACTGGTCATGGTAACTTATGTATTAATGTCCTGTGCACTGTGCAGGACATTTGCCCCCCTCCCCCCGCCGCTATGCTGCATATTAAAAAAATCAGACAGTCATCAAAGTTAATAATCTTCAGACTGCATCATTCTGTATGCAGTCTGAAGATTATTAACTGTGATAACCGTCTGTGATTTTATTAATATTCAATATGGTGGTGGGGGGAGGGGGTAAATGTCCAGGACATTAATACATGAGTTACCATGACCAGTGCAGGACATGTACCCTCTCCCCCCATGCTGCATATTAAAAAAATCACAGACAGTCATCACATTCACAGTTAATAATCTTCAGACTGCATGCATGCAGTCTGAAGATTAACAGTGATGACTTTCTGTGATTTTTTTAATATGCAGCATGGAGGGGGGTAAATGCACTGGTCAATGGTCATGGTAACTCATGTATTAATGTCCTGCACAGTGCAGGGTGCTGTGTAATGTAAAGGGGTCCAGTGATGCAGGGTGCTGTGTAGTGTAAAGGGTCCAGTGATGCAGGGTGCTGTGTAATGTAAAGGGGTCCAGTGATGCAGGGTGCTGTGTAATGTAAAGGGTCCAGTGATGCAGGGTGCTGTGTAATGTAAAGGGGTCCAGAGGTGCAAGGTGCTGTGTAATGTAAAGGGGTCCAGTGATTCAGGGTGCTGTGTAATGTAAAGAGGTCCAGAGGTGCAAGGTGCTGTGTAATGTAAAGGGGTCCAGTGATGCAGGGTGCTGTGTAATGTAAAGGGGTCCAGTGATGCAGGGTGCTGTGTAATGTAAAGGGGTCCAGTGATGCAGGGTGCTGTGTAATGTAAAGCAGCCCTCAAAATTTACACTCGCCTGCTCGCATTTTGCGAGTAAATTTTGAGGGCTGGCGAGAGTGTGGGCTGCCTGGGAGCAGGGGGGCGAGCAAAGAGAGGAGCCGCCGCCATCTGGTTGTTCAAAGCGCGGGGAACAGTTTTCAATTCAATAGCTCTGTCCCCCGCCGCGCTGTCATATACAGCCCCTCCCCCTTGTCCGGGCACTTTTAAGACAGATCACCCATCCCAGGATTGGATGGGTGATCTGTCTATCAAAGTTTCCCGGACAAGGGGGGAGGGGCTGTATATGACGGCTCGCGGCGGGGAACACAGCTATTGAATTGAAAGCTGTTATGTTCCCTGCGCTTTGAACACCCAGGCGGCTCCGGCTCCCCTCCTCTCACCCATCACAGGTAGGCTGCTATGGGGACACTGGCTGCTATGGGGACATTTTGCTGCACTGGGGACATTTTGCTGCACTGGTAGACATGGGCAGGCTGCATTTTTGGGCACAGATAAAGTTGTTGTTAATATTTATTTTTATAACTTATTCTGCATAAAACTTTTAAGTGCAATTTCATGAGATAATTTATGAGGGCGTTTTTGGGGCGGGTGGCGAGTATGCCTTGAGGTCTGGCTAGTAGCTCAGGACTTGCAATTTTGAGCCCTGATGTAAAGGGGTCCAGAGGTGCAAGGTGTTGTGTAATGTAAAGGGGTCCAGTGATGCAGGGTGCTGTGTAATGTAAAGGGGTCTAGTGATGCAGGGGGGGACACGTTTAATCCCCGCTAGCGGTCGAAGAAAGGGTTAAATGCGACTGTGTATCGCTGCTGCCGAAGCGCCCCCCCCCCCTGAAAAAATTTCAGCAGACGCCCATGGTCTGCGGAGCTGTCAGAAGGAGCCGAAAAAATGTTTGACCAAATATAACAGGCTAATTTTTAAGTTGATCATTTTGTACGGCCCCCGAATGATGTTACAAAAATCCAAATGGCCCTTGGCAGAAAAAAGCCCCCCCCCCCTGGTATACATGCATAGTTACATAGTTAGTCAGGTTTAAAAAAGACACAAGTCCATCTAGTTCAACCATAAAAAAAATCAATAAAAAAAACAAATATACATCATTTTATACCTACAGAGGATACAGAGGATGGCGAAAAAACACAGCAAAGCATGATCCAATTTGCTACAGCAGGAGAAAAAATTCCTTCCTGACCCCCAAGAGGCAATTGGATTTTCCCTGGATCAACTTATAAATGTCAGTACCCAGTTATATTATGTACATTTAGGAAAGAATTCAGGCCTTTCTTAAAACAATCTACTGAGCTGCCCAGAACCAACTTTGGAGGGAGTCTATTCCACATGTTCATAGCTCTCACTGTGAAGAAACCTTTCCGTATTTTGAAATGAAATCTCTTTCCCTCTAGGTATAAAAAGTGCCCCCTTGTCCCGCCAACATATGAAAACAGGGTTCAAACCACACATGTGAGGTATCGATGCGAACGTTAGAACGAGAGCAATAATTTTGGCTCTACTGTAACTCAAAACATGTAACCAGTAAAAAATATTAAAGTGTCGCCTATGGGGATTTTTAAGTAGCAAAGTTTAGCACCATTCCACCAGCGTGTGCAATTTTGAAGGGTGACATGTTAGGTATCATCTTTCACATTATGCATAAACATTGGGCTAACTTTACTGTTTTTTTTTTTAAGCACAAAACATTTTTTTCCCCAAAAAAAGTGTTCGAAAAATTGATGCGCAAATACTGTACAAAATACAAAGTTGCAACGGCCGCCATTGTATTCTCTAGGGTCTTTGCTAAAAAAACATATATAATGTTTTGGGGTTCTATGTAATCTTCTAGCACATAAATGATGAATTTTACATGTAGGAGAGAAATGTCAGAATTGGCCTGGGTGCTCCAGAATGCCTGAAGGTACTCCCTGCATGTTGGGCCTCTGTATGTGGCCACGCTGTAAAAGTCTCACACATGTGGTATTGCCATACTGTACTTGGAAGTAATAGCAGAATGTGTTTTGGGGTGTAATTTGTGGTATGCATATGCTGTGTGTAAGAAATAACCTGCTAATATGACAATTTTGTGAGAGAAAAAAAAAAAAAATTGAATTTCAAAGAATTGTGGGAAAAAATTACAACTTTAAAAAACTCACCATACCTCTTTCTAAATAAATTGGAATGTCTTCTTTCCAAAAGGGGGTCATTTGGGGGGCATTTGTACTTTCTGGTATGTTAGGGTCTCAAGAAATGAGATAGGCCATCAGTACTTCAGGTGTAATCAATTTTAAGAGATTGGCGCCATAGCTTGTGGACTCTATAACTTTCACAAAGACCAACTAATAAACACCAATTTGTACTTATTTTTACCAAAGATATGTAGCAGTATACATTTTGGCCAAAATTTATGAAAAAAATTACTAATTTGCTAAATTTTATAACAGAAACAAAGACAAATTCATTTTTTTACAGAAATTTTTGTCTTTTTTCTTTTATAGCGCAAATTTTTTTAAAACCCAACGGTGATTAAATACCACCAAAATAAAGCTCTATTTGTGTGAAAAAAGGACAAAAATTTAATATGGGTACAGTGTTGTATGACTGAGTAATTGTCATTCAAATTGTGAGGGCACCGAATACTGATAATTGGTCTGGTTAGGAAGGGGGTTTAAGTGCCCAGTGGTCAAGTGGTTAATACAAGAAAGGACTTTGCTCGCTTTGGAAACCGCAGCTCGGCATTGCATGTTATTATTGAGCTTATGATCTACCAAAACTCCCAGTTTCCCAGGGTATTTGTGCACAATTCAAACAGTACTTTTGCTCGGCCCTTTGCTGATATTATTCATTTTTATACAGTGGATGAATGAACTATTACTAATGTTTTATTGTATGAAGTTCCTATTATTTCCATACTAGTGTGCATCCATATACTTATGGTCAATGCTATATGCTGCTTGCAGTATTTCCTCTTCTCCCAGTTAGGCCTCGTACACACGGCCGAGGAACTCGACGTGCCAAACACATCGAGTTCCTCGGCCAGTTCAGCACTGAAGCCGCCGAGGAGCTTGGCGGGGCGAGAGCTCCCATAGAACAACGAGGAAATAGAGAACATGTTCTCTATTTCCTCGCCGAGCTCCTCGTCGGCTTCCTCGGCCGAAAGTGTACACACGGCCGGGTTTCTCGGCAGAATTCAGCCAGAAACTCGGTCGGAAGCTGAATTCTGCCGAGGAAACTGGTCGTGTGTACGGGGCCTCACTCTGAATGAATTACTGGTTGATTTCCCAGGAGGGCCTTGGCTCACAAAGGCCTTGGCTAGGTGGAGACTCTGACAACTTTTTGGTCAACCTCACTCTTTCACATAACAAAGGTTCTGGCTCTCTTGTTTACTTACATTTAGCGCAAAATCCTGTTAGAGATAGGTCATTTGTTATAACACCCCCTGCCTCAAAAGAGGTATTTCTTGATCTGAGCTAATCCCGATGCATGCACAGAAGCAACCTGCAGGCATTTTCGCATTTCAAATAGCTCTATAATTTGTATAAATACCCATCTTAGTGTTATAAAACACCTAATATCAACTAATCTCAATATCAATCATAAATCTGTTATAAAACACTCAATATGATTTCAGAGACATAACGTGTGTCATGAGAGTGTGCGTTCTTGCTCTGTCCACCTGCAAGGTTATTGATTGTGGCCAGTCTCTGGGTGGAGACCAAACCTGATTTAAACCAGCCAAGCCTGAAGTCTCATGCTTGTGATATTGCGTTTGTAAGACATATTCCAAGCTTCCAGTTTGCCTGCTTTGCTCTGCTAGATTGTATTACCGCGTTGATGACCTCGGAAGGATGAACACACTTTAAGGAAATATAACTCTTTTAAAAACCAATCCTAGCAAGCTAGCATCATGATGACACTGGCCAAAATCCTAGATATTCAAAGTGTTCCTGCACGGAAAATCCATATTATATTATAAACAAGTATACTGCAGTATAAAAAATATACTATGCATTTTCAATAAAGGTTCAATGACAAACTTTAGTTATATACATTTTATAAACATGTATTACCGATACAAAAGCTATTAAAGAAAATACTGATATGTAGGCTGAAATATATAAAACATGGAGCAAGTAAAAGATGTATAAATATATTTGACAAGTAAGCATCCCTAATAGGTAGCATTATTAACAGATTCCCAATTAGATACAGATTTATGTTGCAGAAAAGAAGACTATTTAAAAGTCTGACATTACTACTGAACCCAGGAAAAGATGTCTTTCTACTTCAAAATCTCCAATGTTATATGTAGTCAAAAAATGCATCCAGCTGACACATTTTATTCCAGGACCTGATAAGGCCAGTCTGGATTGAAGAGCAATTTAAATAATCCCTGTCTCCAAAGCAACCTAAGATTTAGAGTGGGGTCAGATGTGCTCCCACCACACCTGTGAAGCACAGTTAAAAAGTTTACACCTGCCTTATACTGAGCTTTCACAAAAGAGAGGGTGACACCACAGTACTTCCAGCAAGATAATGGGAATGTTGAATTTTCTAAATCTCACAAGAAGACACTCCAACACAGTAGAAGAACATAGGGCCAGATTCACAAAGGGGATACGACGGCGTATCTCCTGATACGCCGTCGTATCTCTGTTTCTATCTATGCGACTGATTCATAGAATCAGTTACGCATAGATATCCCTAAGATCCGACAGGTGTAATTGTTTTACACTGTCGGATCTTAGGATGCAGTACCGCGGCCGCCGCTGGGGGGAGTTCGCGTCGTAAACCAGTGTCGGGTATGCAAATTAGGAGTTACGGCGGATCCGCGATGAGTTTTCGCGTTCGCTACGTCGCCGCTAGTCTAGTTTCCCGTCGCAAAGTTAGTCGTCGTTTTAGGTGCCCTAACTTTAGTCAGCAAACGTATTGCTGTCTAAAGTATGGCTGTCGTTCCCGCGTCGAAATTTTAAAATGAACGTAGTTTGCGTAACACGTCCGGGAATACGGAAGTACGCTACACGCGTCGCCGTTCGAAAAAATGACGTCATGGCGCGCAAAGCACGACGGGATTTGCGAAACTGAGCATGCGCAGTAGGTCCAGCGTGGGAGCGCGCCTAATTTAAATGGCACACGCCCATTTGAATTGGCCCGCCTTGCGCCGGAGGCTACCGGCGTAGTTTTCATCGCAAGTGCTCTGTGAATCAGGCACTTGCGATGAAAACTTGCGGCGGTGTAACGTATCTACGATACGTTACACCGCCGCACTTCTATGTGAATCTGGCCCATAGTCTTGTGAGATGTGGGATCCTCAGCTTTTTCAGGATCTTACTGGAAGGACAGTGATGTCAACATAGGCTACTGTATGTGCCAATGCGGGAAACCAGGTGTACAATATAGTATATTTTTAAAACCTTGTGATGACTTGACATGGAAAGGGGGAGTCACTCTTTTATAAGGAGACCATGCATTTGGATACCAGGTCCACTTTAATTAGGATTTAGTGATGGACACTTTGACATATTATTTCCATACAGGGCCCCATACACGTTGCGGTTGAGTAACTTTATTTTTTTGGTTAGTTACTGTAAGTAACATTGTAATAAAAGTAACTAGTAGTCAAATAGCCATGGGTAACATATTGCGATCCAATTTTGATCCAAATTTCAGTTACGGTTGCCAGCTCATTCCTTTAAAACCAAACACATATTAATTACACAGGTTCCGTGGCTGATTAAAGTGGTATTTAAACTCACTTGGTGCATTACCTGCATTAAATTAGCCTCCGAACCTGTGTAATTATATATGTTCAGGTTCAAAAGGATGAGGTGGCAACCCTATACGTAGTGCAACTTGGATGCTATTTTGAAGTGGTTTGCATATTCTAAGGGGCCAAAATTGTGCTGGAATTACACCGAAGTAGTACAGGTACATTTTCCAAAATCGCACTGTTAGGGTTGCCACCTCATCCCTTTAAACCCAAACATATATTAATTACACAGGTTCTGAGGCTAATTTAGTGCAGATAAGGCACCCATTGAGTTTAATTACCACCTTAATCAGCCACAGAACCTGTGCAATTAATATGTGTTCGGGTTTAAAGGGATGAGGTGGCAACCCTACACCATGTTGAGTTGTACTGATATGAACGGGCACCATTAAAAACAATGGCCCGGATTCACAAAGCACTTACGCCGATGTATCTCGAGATACGCCGCGCAAGTGTAAGGGCGTAGGTTACGTTCACGTCTTAGGCAGTGATCCGTCGTATCTTAGGGAGTAGTTTCGACGTGATTCTGAGCATGCACACAGGGATGCGGCCACGGGACATGCGCCGTTCAATTTAAGTACTTCTATGGCGCTTGCCCTATCATTTGCATGGGGTCACGCCTCATTAGCATGGCTCATGCCCACTTCCACCTACGCTGGCTTACGCCGAGGAAACCCAGCGTATCTTTAAGAGCGAGTGGGAGCAAGTGCTTGGTGAATCCAGTGCTTGCCTCTGTGCGCTGCGTCGGTGTAGCGTATATTAGATACACTACGCCCGCATAAATATGCGCCGATGTATGTGAATCCGGACCAATGTAATTTCAAATGTCATGAGATTCTGTGCACCTCAAGTTCCATTTGAAATCACATCAGTGTGAATGGAGCCCTAATCTCAATAACTATAAATAAAGATTATACCAATAAAGGTTAAGGTCCCTTTAAGTGGTTTAATAAAAGCAAAGCCTTTCAGTTTGCACATCCACCAGGCAAATTCACAGTTTGGTTTGGTGAATGTCACTTATACTGATTTTAAAATACACCTTAAAATGTTTTTATTTTAGAAAATCTGCCCAGGACATTTTTGTCAGTGAATTTCAGTCGCTGAACTAAGAATGAATACTCAAGCCTTTTAGTTAGCATCCATTTAAGGTGTAGATTTACAGACTCTGTCTTACTCTACCGGTAAGTTATTTGGATAAGTGCCTAGTATATTTATTTATAATTTCACATTACAGAGTTTCTGCATTAACCTATATGGCTTTAGGCACTGTAAACAGGTTATGGAATTTATGTACCTGGCAGGAAAAGCCTATTGTATATTTCATGAAAACAACAGAAAAACTCTGGCGCCAGGAAACTGGGACATTTGTAGCATTGGTAAATATATCAAAGTCCTATTTGTGCCCAATATACAGCTGTGTGGTATGAGCACACCAGGAGAGGTTTGAGTACAAATGCATACAGTCAGGGCCAGATTCTCGTAGAAGAGCGTATCTTTGTTCCGGCGTAGCGTATCCTATTTACGCTACGCCTCCGCAACTTAGACGGGCAAGTGCAGTATTCTCAAAGCACTTGCTCCGTAAGTTGCGGCGGCGTAGCGTAAATAGACCGGCGTAAGCCCGCCTAATTCAAATGTGGAACAGGGGGGTGTGTTTTATGTAAATAACTTGTGACCCAACGGGATTGACGTTTTTTACGAACGGCGCATGCGCCGTCTGTAGAATATCCCAGTGTGCATTGCTCCAAAGTATGCCGCAAGGACGTATTGGTTTCAACGTGAACGTAAATGATGTCCAGCCCCATTCACGGACGACTTACGCAAGCAACGTAAATTCTTCAAAATTCGACGCGGGAACGACGTCCATACTTAACATTGGTACGCCGCATGTACGCCACCATATAGCAGGGGTAACTTTACGCCGGGAAAAGCCTAACATAAACGGCGTATCTGTACTGCGTCGGCCGGGCGTACGTTCGTGAATTTGCGTATATAGCTGATTTACATATTTCTAGGCGTAAATCAGCGTACACGCCCCTAGCGGCCAGCGTAAATATGCAGTTAAGATCCGACGGCGTAAGAGACTTACGCCGGTCGGATATAATAGAAATCTATGCGTAACTGATTCTAAGAATCACCGTCGTATCTCCTTTGAGAATCTGGGCCTTAATTGCAACCATAAAAAAAAGTGCTAGTCGGGACAGACTTGTGCAGACAGATAACCAGACAAAATCAATAAGATGAACCATATATTGATTTATTGTTACCATATAGTGGATTAAAAACAGTTTAAAATCTCTCCGCATGGATAGATGACAATCAACATGCTTACTACTGTGGTGGTACCTTATGGCATCGGCCAGGGATGGACTGGCTTGTTGAGGAATTGCTGTGGTGGTGGAATCCTCATATACCCCTTACTAAATCCACAAAAGCGGGGAAAGGCAGGGGGAACCCAGCTTGTGTGGGACCAGGATACGATGCAGAGCCTCGACCGAATCCCCGGTGTTAAAGGCAGCACGGCTAGCCAGCCCTAGGTAAAGAAGGGGGGCGGGAGACAGCCAGGACAACCTCCAATAGGAAATGAAAGACTGAGAACATTTGGATAAAAACAAGCAAGGAAACAAATGGCTAAGACAATACATAAATTCATAATAGTATAAAAATAAAAATCTAGTATATACAGTATATATATACCATAGTTTGTAGACGCTATAATTTTAACGCAACCCAATCAATATACCGTACACTTATTGTGATTTTTTTACCAAAGTCATGTAGCAGAAATTTGGTCTAAATTTATGAAAATTTGATTTTGTAAATGTTTTTGCAAGGTGAATTTGTCTTTCGGAAATAACCCCCATTGTGTTTTTTTCTAAATTGTCGCTGTTCTTTTGTTTATAGCGAAAAAAATAAAAAACACAGAGGTGATCAAATACCACCAAAAGAGAAAGCTATATTTGTGGGGAAAAAAGGACACCATTTTTTTTGGGTACAATGCCGCATGACTGCGCAATTGTCAGATAAAGCGACGCAGTGCCAAAAGTGCACTGGTCAGGAAGGGGTTAAAATCTTCTGGGGCTGAAGCAGTTAAAAAAGTGCAGTGCCAAATAGCAAAAAAATGGCCTGGTTATAATGGGGCTATAACCTTCCTGAGCTGAAGTAGTTAAACAAGAGCTATGTTTACTGAATAGATTGGTAAAATAAATGCGAGGCAGAACATAGCATTTGGAATTACAGAGCTGTCCATAAAGAGCATTACAATAGACTGCTGTGCTCTGCAATTGGCTGTGCTATCCCTTCGTCTAGTGTTACATATACCTTACATTTTAAAAGTATTTCTGCAGTAATAATACTCATTGTCCATCTGTGTGGGAACCTGCAACCAGCTCCTATTAACCACTTGCTTACTGGGCACATATACCCCTTTCTTGCCCAGGTGAAATTTCAGCTTTCAGCACTGTCAGGCTTTGAATGACAATTTGCGTGGTCGTGAGACGTGGCTTCCAAACAAAATTTATGTCCTTTTTTCCCCACAAATAGAGCTTTCTTTTGGTGGTATTTGATCATCTCTGCGGTTTTTATTTTTTGCGCTATAAACAAAAATAGAGCGACAATTTTGAAAAAAAAACACCATTTCTTTACTTTTTGCTATAATAAATATCCAAAAAAAAAAAAATGTTCTCAGTTTAGTCCGATACGTATTCTTCTACATATTTTTGGTAAAAATAAAAATCGCAATAAGCGTATAGTGATTGGTTTGCGCAAAGGTTATAGCGTCTACAAAATAAGGGATAGAATTATGATTTATTTTTTTTATTAATATTTTTTGTTTTACTAGTAATGGCGGCGATCTGCGATTTTTGTCAGGACTGTGATATTGCGGCGGGCACATCGTACACTTTTGACACATTTTTGTGACCATTCACATTTATAGAGCGAACAATGCTATAAATATGCACTGATTACTGTATAAATGTGACTGGCAGGGAAGGGGTTAACACTAGGGGGCGATCAAGGGGTTAATGTATTTCCTAATTAGTGATTCTTACTGTGGGGGGAGTGGAGTGACTGGGGGAGGTGACCGATGGTAGTCCCTATGTACAAGGGACACACCATCGGTCTCCTCTCCCTGACAGGACATGGAGCTCTGTGTTTACACACAGAGCTCCACGTCCCTGTCTCCGTGACTGCCCATCGCGGGTACCCAAGGACATCGCGGCCGCCAGGCACGCACATCGGCACTTGACTTACGCGGCGGGTGTGCGTGCGCACCGCCGGTGCCGCTCGCGCGCCCCCCAGTGGCTAGAGACCAGAGGCCGTATATAGACGGCCTCCCGGCAATTAAGAGCCACATTGTGGCTGTAAAAACCCGCTCGCGCGCCCCCCAGTGGCTGAAGGCCGGAGGCCGTATATAGATAGCCTCCTGGCATTTAAGAGCCACATTGTGGCCATAAAAAACACGCCGTGCGGGCGGGAAGAGGTTAAAGGGTTGCAGTACCACCAAAATAGGTCACATAATAAATCAGATGCTCATGACTCAACTTCCATGGTGGACTGCAGTCAAGGCTGCTCTTCCCCTGTATAAATTACCTTCAGAAGGTAAGTGACATACACAGTGGTTAGAGACGTCACAGGCAGCAAACACTTAACCCCTGAAGCACTAGCCAACATTTATCAAGGTAACATACTATAAACAGTAACATTATGTAGGCACTTGCCTACATACTCTGCCCACAATGTGTTGTTCATTAGATACTTTGTAGACTGTATTGTGAGTAAATATGGTGGACTTCTAATAGTCTTCTGGTTGTGGGCTACATACTCCATATACAGCATATAGTATAGTTAAACGTTGATTAAGCAATTGAACACCTTGATTTTCACATAAGGCAGGTAGACATATAGGCCCGGATTCACATACATCGGCGCATATTTATGCCGGCGTAGCGTATCTAATATACGCTACGCCGACGCAGCGCAGAGAGGCAAGCACTGGATTCACAAAGCACTTGCTCCCACTCGCTCTTAAAGATACCCTGGGTTTCCTCAGCGTAAGCCGGCGTAGGTGGAAGTGGGCGTGAGCCATGCTATTGAGGCGTGACCCCATGCAAATGATGGGCCAAGCATCATAGAAGTACTTAAAATGAACGGCGCATGCGCCGTCCCGTGGCCGCATCCCAGTGCGCATGCTCAGAATCACGTCGAAACAACTGCCTAAGATACGTCGAATCACTGCCTACGACGTGAACGTAACCTACGCCTAGTCATATCCACGTACTACGTAAACGACGTAAAATACGACGGCTGTGTTCCCTGGTCCATACCTTTGCATGGGCTGTGCCTCCTATATGGGGAATAACTTTACGCCGGACGTACAACTTACGCAAACCGCGTATATTATGTGCCGTGCGCAAGTACATTTGTGAATCGGCGTATCTCCCTCATTTGCATATGTGCATAGGAAATCTATGGGAGCGGCAAATGCGCCCAGCGTAAACATGCGCCCACGATACGACAGCGTAGGCAAGTTACGTCGGTCGTAGGAAGCCTATTTTTAGGTGTATCTCAGATTGTGGGCACGGCGCATAGATACAACGGCGCATAGTTATACTTACGCAGCGTATCTCGAGATACGTCGGCGTAAGTGCTTTGTGAATCCGGGCCATAAGGTTTAAAGTGGATCTTGTATTACATTTCCTCAAACAACTTTCCATCTAACGTGTTACCTTATGCAAGCTAAAAATTCCTCAGTTTATATATAATTTGTACTGTAAACTTTCCAAGTATGGGCATTTAATCTTTTACAGATGATTGTATTTCACTATTTTGAAAGCATAAAATACACAAGTTTAGAAATCAAAAAGTCAGAAACTGCTCAGATTCCAGCTTTTGTATGTTTGATAAACGTCCCATTTGACTTCATAAACTTTACAGCCCCAGTTTCCAACCAATAGGGCCGAATCTAGCCCTTGCCATGTGTACCTCGTACCCAGTTTTGCAGTTGGCGTGGCAGAATTCCATTCCGCCATCTCCAGCTCTCACCCTCCGCTCCAGCTCCCTGCTGTCACTTGTAAACACAGAAGATTTCTGTGTTTACAAGGGACAGCTTTGCTCAGTGGCTCCCATATCTAACAGATCTCTGCACACGGCAGGACACAGTGGAGACAGTTTCTCAGAGAGAGAGAGAGAGAGAGAGAGTGATCTCCCTGCAAGGATCGCTGCCTACACAGGGAGGTTCTAGAGCCAGGCCAGGTAGGAGAGGGAAATGCAAGAACGCTTTGGGGGGGTGTGTTGGGGTTGCACAAACTGCACTTTTTTACACAGCACAGCCCCGAATTCTGCACTCTGTACACAGAGCACCCATGAACTCTGCACTCTGTACACAACACACCCCTGAACTCTGCACTATGTATGTAGCGCACCCCTAAACACTGCACCCTGTACATAGAGAACCCAGATACAAGTGGCACTTTGGGAACAATCATACTGCTGATGCGGCCCACCATAAAATTGAGTTTGACACCCGGGCCTAGCGGTACTCACAGTTCTCTTTAGCATTCATCAACATTATTAATTCCATATAGTGATTATTAAATGATACCCATTTTTGATACATACGGACCCCTACATCATGTACGTAAGTTGACCACCACTGTGTTATCAGAAACATGTTTTCATCATCAGTGTAACACCTTTTTAAGAACCATGCCTTCTTTCAGGGAAATAAATGTTTCTCTATTCTTGGTTGTAGCCATCAGTCCCCTGATTCCTGTCTTTCTTATCATATGTTGATTTTATCCAGCTGTTATACTCTGGGTTGGCCAATATGCCTTTTTACACTTACTCATGCTTCCTGCATCCTCTTTGGCATCTGTTTCTGTCTCTTTTGTTTTGTATGAATTGTACATATTAAACGTGCAATCTGTTTTACCGTGTAGCAGTCGTATTTTCAAAAAACGTGTTGTTAAATGTTGATCTCCACACTCTGTTTTCAAATACATCTGTATATAGTCCCCTACGTATTTCCCTAAACGGCCATAATTACATTTACTGTTAATCATTATACATGCTTTAATTTTTTCATTATTATTCTCTGAATTTACTTTTGTTTTAGGCTAAGGTTTTTTTTTTCCCGTTTCCACTCATATGCCATTGAGTTCAGAGATTTAAGAGGTTTGTTTTTGTATTTTCCATTCTTTCTAGAGACACACATACAAGCTCTGATTTTCCTTTTGCTAAAAGTGCTTGAAGAATGAAGAGGTACATCCTCAGATAATGTAACAATGTCTTTGTCATCTCAAATCCACGGCACCACCCCAGACTCACACCTCTTAACATTCACAGACTATCTGGATGCTAGCTCCTGTTGTTCCAATATATTAATATAAGAAGATAGGATCACACTCCGTAATCAGCTCATCTTGATGCTTTATTCTGTTTAGCAGTAAAATGGCTGCATACATGTATTTGTCGCCCTCCCAATGGTCTTTTTTTTACTAGAGTAGAATGACTTTGTCATCAACATACCCCACTATCTGGATTTGTATCCTGTGGTGGGTGTACCTGGCCTCTATGGTTAAGCCCTGAAAAGGACGAAACGTGTCTGAGGAGTTCCCTACGAGTAAAGTACAGCAGATGAAGCCATCTTTTATCCAACTCATTCACAGTAATGCAACCGGGAGTTGGTGTCTGTGTGCAATGAAAAGGTAAGACCATGGGCCATATTCTGATACATTTCAGGCGGCGGAACGTATGTACTTTACGTTACGCCGCCGCAAGTTTAAGTGGCAAGTGCCGGATTCCCAAACCACTTACCTGTGAACTTGCGGCGGCATCGCGTAAAGTCCACCCGTGTAAGCCATCCTAATTCAAATGATCCAGGCAGGGGGCGTGGATCATTTAAATTAGGCGCGCTCCCGCGCCGATCGTAATGCGCATGCTCCGTCGGGTAAATTACCCGACTTGCATCGCGCTAAATGACGTCTCACGGACGTCATTTGTTTTGACTGTAACGTAAATGGCGTCCAGCGCCATTCACGGACGACTTACGTAAACGACGTTCAATTTTGAAATTTCGACGCGGGATCGACGGCCATACTTAACATTGAGTACGCCACCTAGGGGGCATCTTTATCTTTACGCCGCGTATCGCTTACGGAAACGACGTTAAAACACTACGGCGGGCAAGCGTACGTTCGAGAATCGGCGTGAGTAGTCATTTGCATATTCTACGCTGACCGCCACCTAGCGGTCAGCGTAAATATTGCAGCCTAAGATACAACGGCGCAGGCTGGTGTATCTTAGGCATGTTTAAGTGTATCTCATTTTGAGAATACACTTAAACATAGGAAAGGGACTTACGTAGGCGTATCTGTTGATACGCCTACGTAACGTGTTTAAGAATATGGCCCATTGTGCTTAGGAAGTACAAAATACAAATATACTGTATTAAACATGAGAAAGTGAATCAAACATGTCAATCAATATAAACGTCCCACTGGTGAAGTAAAGTGCTTGTGCATAAAAAGATTGATAGGTGTGCCAATATTCAGCGTTCAGACAAAGGTGCCCCACATGGATGTACACAAACAACCTAAACGTTGACCACCTATCGCTAGAGTTGTCACTTGCACTTTAGGTCACATGAAAGTTGCAAACAATGGATGACTTTCTTTTCAAGCCATCCATTGTGTACAGTTGTGTTGCTAGCTGTGATTGGTCACAGTGATCGAATGGTGCAAACTGGGCCAATCACAGCCCATCTGTGCCATGTGATCAGTTGTGGCCAATTACAGCTAATCAAAACAAAACAAACTGAATGAATCTATTTCATTCCATAAAATGCTTGTCTGAGCACTGACAGACTTACCCCCCACCCCATTCAACCTCTGCAGCAATGCTGGAAGCACTCATATATCTATTTCTCAAAGACAACCGCTGGATATGACACTAAGTACATGCACTCAACTTCTTAGGTTGCCCATGACGAGGCCTGTTCTGAGTGGAACCTCTCCTGTTAAACCGCTGTATGGTCTTGACCACCAGGCTGCAGCTCAGTTTCAGGGTCTTGGAAATCTTCTTATAGCCTAGGCCATCTTTATGTAGAGCAGTGGTTCTCAACTCCAGTCCTCAAGGCGCCCCAACAGGTCATGTTTTCAGGATTTCTTCAGATGAAATGGCTGTGGTAATTATTAAAGCAGTGAAACTGATTAAATCACCTGTGCAAAATAATGGAAAGCCTGAAAACATGACCTGTTGGGGCGCCTTGAGGACTGGAGTTGAGAAACACTGATGTAGAGCAACATATTTTTTTTCAGATCCTCAGAGAGTTCTTTGCCATGAAGTGCCATTATGAACTTCCAGTGACCAGTATGAGAGAGTGAGAGTGATAACACCAAATTTAACACACCTGCTCCCCATTCACACCTGAGACCTTGTAACACTAACGAGTCACATGACATCGGGGGGGGGTGTAATTGGGCCCAATTTGGACATTTTCACATTGGGGTGTATTCACTTTTGTTGCCAGCAGTTTAGACATTAATGCCCATATGTTGAGTTATTTTGAGGGGACAGTAAATTTACACTGTTATACAAGCTGTAGTCCCAAGCAGTAAGTTAATAGTAAATAAACTAAATTTAAATACAGTACTTGGTGAAGGAAATAAGTGATGCAAGTAATTCAAAAGGAGTAGTTGTTACTTATCCGTTTTGCAGAGGTTCTGTGTTGTAGTATCTTAGTAGCAAGGGTTTCTGTAGTGTAGCGTCTCCTGATGGAAGATATCTTTAGGGTGTCCCCAGAAATGGAAGCATGGCAGCGTAGCTTCAGTTAAGGCATGGGCGGATTGGTGGTAGAAATCCAGCTTAGCATGATGTCCAGCATGGGGAAACGATGGTACCAGTAGATTGTAGCGTGGCCGGCTACGGCTTTTAATAATAGAACAGCGTGTGTATTACACGCTGTTCTGTTTATACCTGAGAGGCATGTGTGCCGAATGCAGCACTGATTGCGCTCGGCACTTCCGCGTTCCACGCTGGAATGCACGCGGCGCCGGGCGATGACGTCATTGTGTGGTCGCCGTATGCGTTCCAGCGTGGAACGCAATATGGGGAATAGCGCCGATTACAGTCCCTGATCACTGCCACACCCGTTATATGATGACGCTGTACTGCACTGGGCACAGTGTGTAACAAAAAAAAAATATTAACCACTTTACGACCACTGCACGCCGATACACGTTAGCAGCGGTAGGCAAATGGGCATACCTGTAAGTCCCCTTTAAGAATCCATGCAGCGGATGTCTGCCAGTGTCCCACAATCGGGTCACAAAGAGGCAGAACAGGGGGATGCCTGTGCCTTGTGACAGGAAACTGATTGTCTGTTCCCTGTCATCGGGAGCAGCGATCAGTGTCATGTCACATGTATTCCAGCCCCCACACAGTTAGAATCACTCCCTAGGACACACTTAACCCATTCCTCGCCCCCTAGTGGTTAACCCCTTCCCTGTCAGTGTCATTTACACAATAACCAGTGCATTTTTATAGCACTGATCGTTTTATAAATGACAATGGTCCCAAAATAGCGTCAAAAGTGTCTGATGTGTCCGCCATAATGTCGTAGTCATGATAAAAATCTCTGATCACAGCCATAACCAGTAAAATAATAATAAAAATGCCATAAAACTATCCCCTATTTTGTAGAGGCTATAACTTTTGCGCAAACCAATCACTATAAGCTTATTGCGATTTTTTTACCAAAAATATGTAGAAGAATACATATCGGCCAAAACTGAGGAAAAATATATATTTTTTATATATTTTTTGGGGATAGTTATTTTAGTTATATTAAAAAATATTGCTTTTTTTTTTTTCAATGTTCGCTTTTTTTATGTTTATAGCGTAAAAAATTTAAATCACAGAGGTGATCGAATACCACCAAAAGAAAGCTCTATTTGTGGGAAAAAAAGGATATCAATTTTGTTTGGGTGCAACGTCGCATGACCGCGCAATTATTAGTTAAAGCGACACAGTGCTGAATCGCAAAAAATGGGCAGCCAAATCATCTGGGGCTAAGGTGGCTAATTTTTCAAAAATTTATGACTAATAATGACAACTTAAAAAAACTTGCCATGCCTCTTACAAAATACTTTGGACTGTCTACGTTCCAAAAAGGGGTAATTCAGGGAATATTTGTACTGTCCTGACATTTTTGGACCTCAAGAAATGAGATAGGCCATCAGTACATTAGAATTGATAAATCTTTATATATATATATATATATATATATATATATATATATATATATATATATATATATATATATATATCATAGTTTGTAGACTGTATAACTTTCCTACAGACTAAATAAAATAATAAACATTGCTTTGGGTTATTTTCACCAAAGAAATGTTGTCCTAAATTCATGAGGAAAGATTATTTATTTGCAAAATTTTATAACAGAAACAAAGAAGAAAAAAAAAAACAATGGTGATTAAATACCATCAAAAGAAAGTTCTATTTGTGTGAACAAAATGATAACAATTTTGGGGCAGATCCACATAGAAATAGATGGGCGTAGCGTATCAGAGATACGCTACGCCGCTGTAACTTACTTTTGGCCGGTTTGAATCCTGGAAGAATTTGCGCCGTAAGTTACGGCGGCGTAGTGTATCTCTGGCGGCGGAATTGAAATCGGCGATTAGGGGGCGTGTTTCATTTAAATGAAGCGTGTCCCCGCACCGAATGAACTGCGCATGCTCCGTTTCTAAATTTCCCGCCGTGCATTGCGCTAAATGACGTTGCGACGACGTAATTTTTTTAACTTAGACGTGAATTACGTCCATCCCAATTCACGGACGACTTACGGAACAAAAAAAATTCAAATTTCGACGCGGGAACGACGGCCATACTTAACATGGCAAGTCTAACTATACGCCGCAAAATAGCAGCTTTAACTATATGCCGGAAAAAGCCGACTAGAGACGACGTAAGAGAATGCGGCGGCCACGCGTATGTTCGTGGATCGTCGGAAATAGCTAATTTGCATACCCAACGTGGAAAACGATGTGAACGCCACCCAGCGGACGCCAAAGTATTGCATCTTAGATCCGAAGGCGTACGAGGACGTACACCTGTCGGATCTAACCCAGATGCCGTCGTATCTTGGTTGGAGGATTCAAACTAAAGATACGACGCGGGTAATTTGAAAGTACTCTGTGGGTCTGCCCCTTTGTTTAGGTACAATGTTGCATGACTTTTGTCATTTAACCACTTGCTTACTGGGCACATATACCCCCCTCCTGCCCAGGTGAAATTTCAGCTTTCGGCACTGCATCGCTTTAACTAACAATTGCGCGGTCGTGCGACGTGGCTCCCAAACAAAATTGACGTCCTTTTTTCCCCACAAGTAGAGCTTTCTTTTGGTGGTATTTGATCGCCTGTGCGGTTTTTATTTTTTGCGCTATAAACAAAAAAGTGAGACAATCTTGAAAAAAATACAATATTTTTTACTTCTTGCTATAATAAATATCCCAATTTAAAAAAAAAAAACATTTTTTTTTCTCAGTTTAGGCCGATACGTATTCTTCTACATATTTTTGGTAAAAAAAAAAAAAAAATCGCAATAAGCGACTGGTTTGCGCAAAAGTTATAGCGCTTACAAAATAGGGGACAGAATTATTTTTTTTTAATTATTTTTTTTTACTAGAAATGGCGGCGATCTGCGATTTTTAATGGGACTGCGACGTTATGGCGGACACATCGGACACATTTTTTGGCGCCATTCACATTTATACTGCGATCAGTGCTATAAATATGCACTAATTACAGTATAAATGTGACTGGCATTGAAGGGGTTAACACTAGGGGGTGAGGAAGGGGTTAAATGTATCCCTGCTTAGTGTTCTAACTGTAGGTGGAGGGGGGTGACTGGGGGGTGACCGATCTGTGTCTCTATGTACAAGAGACACAGATCCGTCTCCTCTCCAGAGACAGCACCGCTGTCTCTGTGTAAAACGGCAATGAGAGATGATCTCATATGTTTACATATGAGATCCTCTCTCATTGGCCGCACAGATCGCCTCGCGAACGGCCACTCTGATTGGCCGTTCGCGGCGATCTGTAATTGGCTGTGTCCGAGGGACACGGCCAACACAGATTTTCCCCGCAGCGCGCTCTGGAGCGCACGCGGGGACCGCCCTAAGGGGCGGACGTCAATTGACGGCAGTTTGGAGATTGGGATCCGCACTGTAGCCGTCAATTGACGGCAGGCGGATCCCAAGTGGTTAAAGTGCGATAGCACTGAAAACCAAAAATTGGCCTGGGCAGGAATGGGATAAAAGTATTGAAAAGGTTAAAGTGTGCTTATCTGGGAAAACTCCATGTTACAAATATTCTAGGTAATAGATCCCATGCCTTAGTGCAAATACAGTATATGTCTTAGACATGAACTATCATGAATAAAAAGTTACAGCATTACGTGTATCTGGCTGTGTGAAAGGAAATTTGTAAAAGGCTATAAATGTCTTTCCAGCAGAGCACATCTAACGTTCTAAGACTTCAAGGAACTGGAAATCTGCCAAGTGAGCATAACTCAGACAAGCAAGAACTGCCAATCATAAACTACTTCCAATTTGCTTTATGGAGTCTTTGATAAGATGCAAATTATCTAGCCAAGATTCTAGCAGTCCAAGTACAACAAGTCTGATATATAAAGCTTATTGCATATGCAGGCACTACAACACACGTATTTTGTTGCGTATCTATTAGTTTATTGTTGGCTAGGTTAACATTTCTGTAATAGATCATTTATAAATCTAATTGGTTACAGGCTGATCTAGCCTTGTTAAAAATGTATACATGGGGCCAGATTCACAAAGGTTAGCGGATCTTTAGATCCGTGTAACCTATGTGAATTAAGATCCGCCCTCGCAAGTTTGTGAGGAAAGTGTCAAATTCACAACACACTTACCTCCAAACTTGCGACGGCGGATCCTAACTCCCCCAGCGGAATTCAAATTCCGCGGCTAGGGGAGTGTCATATTTAAATCAGGCGCGCTCCCGCGCCGATTTAAATACGCATGCGTCGTCCGGGGAATTTCCCGGCGTGCATTGCTCCCACTGACGTCAATAGGACGTCAGTGGTTGCGACGTGAGCGGGACTTGCGACGCGCATGTTCGTGAATCGGCGTACGCAAACGACGTAGGAAATTTCAAAATCGACGCGGGAACGACGGCCATACTTAACAATACTTACCCCTGCTTTTAGAAAGGGTAAGTATACGACGGAAAACCGCTACGGAAACGACGTAAGAACACAGCGTCGGGTCCGCGTACGTTCGTGAATTTCGCGTATCTCGCTGATTTACATATTATTCAGTGTAAATCAGCGGGAACGCCCCCGGCGCCATTTTTAAATCAAAAAAAAGATCCGACAGTGTAACACAGTGTGACACTGTCGGATCTCAGTCCTATCTATGCGTAACTGATTCTATGAATCAGGTGCATAGATAGGACCAGAAAAAATCCGAGATACAATGGTGTATCTGAGATACTCCATCGTATCTCTTTTGTGAATCTGGCCCATGGTGTCAATGTTACAAACATAGAGGTTCTCTGTGAAAGTGTTAAATAAGTCCAAGCGTATTCTACATTAATAGAATATGGACCGGATTCACGTAGGAGAGCGCATCTTTGTGCGGGCGTAACGTATCTTAATTACGTTACGCCTCCGCAACTTTGACAGGCAAGTGCAGTACTCTCAAAGCAAAGTTGCGTAGCGTAAATAGGTCGGCGTAAGCCCGCCTAATTCAAATGTGGAAGATGTGGGCGTGTGTTATGTAAATTTTATGTGACCCCACGTAAATGACGCTTTTTACGAACGGCGCATGCGCCGTCCATGAAAGTATCCCAGTGCGCATGCTCCAAATTAACCCGCAAGAAGCCAATGCTTTAGACGTGAACGTAAATGACGCACAGCCCTATTAGCGAACGACTTACGCAAACGACGTAAAACTTGTCGCTGTTCCAACGTCCATACTTAACATTGTTACGCCTCATCTGTGCCTCATATAGCAGGGGTAACTTTACGCCAGGAAAAGCCTAACGTAAATGGCGTATCTGTACAGCGTCGGTCGGGCGTACGTTCGTGAATTGGCGTATCTAGCTGATTTACATATTTCTAGGCGTAAATCAGCGTACACGCCCCTAGCGGCCAGCGTAAATATGCAGTTAAGATACGACGGCGTAGGAGACTTACGCTGGTCATATCTTATACAAATTCTGGCGTATCTGATTCTTTGAATCAGGCGCCAAGATACGACGGCTCAGACTCAGAGATACGCCGGCGTATCTCCTACGAGAATATGGGCCCTTGTGTTCCTGCTAATCAGGAACACTGATCTCTGTCTTCCCCCAGTCAGACCATCCCCCACACAGTTAGCATGTACCAGCTAAGGACACAGTTAACCCTTTGACCACCCCTGATGTTAACCCCTTCTCTGCCAGTACAATAACAGTACATATTTTTAGCACTGATCACTGTATTAGTGTCACTGGTTCTCAAAAAGTGTCAAAAGTGTCTGTTAGGAATGCCAAAAACTTTCAATAAACAGAAATTTTCAAAAAAAAAAAAAAAAGTGTCTGTTAGGTGTCCAATTTGTATACCACAATGTCACAGTCCCACAAAAAATGGCTGATCGCTGCCATTACTAGTAAAAAAAAATAATAAAAATTCCATAAAAATATCCTCTTCCTGCATTAACCCGGAAAGTGACGTCTCTGACGTCACTTCTGGGTCATGCTCTCGGTGTCCCTGATTCGCTTTGCCAGTGTAGGATGTTTTGCAATGCGAGTCAAGTCAGTTCCACCCCCCCTACAGTTAGAACACACACAGGGAACATAATTAAGCCCTTCCTCGCCTCCTAGTGTTAACCCCTTCCCTGCCAGTGGCATTTTTATAGTAATCAATGCTTTTTTATAGCACTGATCGCTATAAAAATGCCAATGGTCCCAAAAATGTGTCAAAAGTGTCCGAAGTGTCCGCCATAAGGTCGCAGTACTGATAAAAATTGCTGATCACTGCCTTTACTAGTAAAACAAATATTAATAAAAATGCCATAAAACTATGCCCTATTTTGTAGACGCTATAACTTTTGCGTAAACCAATCAATAAACGCTTATTGCGATTTTTTTTAATGAAAAATATGTAGAAGAATATGTATTGGCCTAAACTGAGGAAAAAAAATGTTTTTTTATATATATACTTTTGGGGATATTTATTATAGCAAAAAGTAAAAAATTTTCATTTTTTTTTCAAAATTGTCGCTCTATTTTTGTTTATAGCGCAAAAAATAAAAACCGCAGAGGTGATCAAATACCACCAAAAGAAAGCTCTATTTGTGGGAAAAAAAGGACGCCAATTTTGTTTGGGAGCCACGCCGCAGGACCGCGCAATTGTCAGTTAAAGCGACGCAGTGCCGAATCGCAAAAAGTGGCCCAGTCATTGACCAGCAATATGGTCCAGGCTGAAATGACTAAGCACTAGTTAAGTGCAAAACGCGTCGGCTGTCCTGTTTTGTGGTTGTGGTGACTGTACATGTTCCAGTTTGACAATAAAGACAACTTTCTTTTAAGTCTTCCCGGAGTGCGGCTGTCCATCTTCCTCCTTTTATTGCTATTGCTATGTGCATCGCCAGCACCTTGGTAATCCGACCGTCCCTGATTGTCTACAAGGCTCACCTGGAGCGGTGAATTTTTCTCTTTTTTCTCTGAAGTGGTTAAACATGTGAGCAAACAACGCAAAAACAGCTCTGGCAGCGAATGGGTTAAAGGGATAAAATAGAAATATTTCCTCCAAAATTAATAAAAACCCTGAAATACCACCCCCTAAAAATGTTTATGGCGCTTCATATTAAAGCGGGGGTTCACCCTTAGAGGGCACTTTTCCCCCTTAGATTTCTGCTCGTTTTTACTAGGGGAATCGGCTATTTATTTTAAAATATGTGCAGTACTTACCCGTTTATGAGATGCATCCTCTCCGCCGCTTCCGGGTATGGGCTGCGGGAATGGGCGTTCCTTCTTGATTGACAGTCTTCCGAGAGGCTTCCGACGGTCGCATCCATCGCGTCACGATTTTCCGAAAGAAGCCGAACGTCGGTGCGCAGGCGCAGTATAGAGCCGCACCGACGTTCGGCTTCTTTCGGCTACGAGTGACGCGATGGATGCGACCGTCGGAAGCCTCTCGGAAGAATGTCAATCAAGAAGGAACGCCCGCTCCCGAAGACCCATACCCGGAAGCGACGGAAGAAGATGCAGCTCGAAAACGGGTAAGTACTGCTCATATTTTAATACAAATAGCCGATTCCCCTAGACCGAACGAGCAGGAAGCTAAGGGGAGAAAAAAAAAATTTATAAATGGGTGAACTCCCGCTTTAAGTTATGATTAGAAAGAGAGAGCATGAAAGTAAAAAGCTTCTGCTGTATTATCTCCTTTTGAATACTTTGAAAGTTACTTTATGAGAACATGATTACCATATAAGATATACACAGTATAAACAAATGTATGTGAATGTTCCTCCAAATTATTAAGTTCAGGTGTTTCCAGTAAGGGGTTCTACCTTTTAGACGATTGTGCACTTCCAACCTTTCCCATGAAGACATCGTTTTAGGTGAAGAAATTCAAGTAGCCTACACAAATCCCAGGAATCAAACCTATAGAATATGTTTACGTTGAATTAAAATGACTAAGCACACCGTTTCATTTATATTGTTCCTTCTCTTTATGTATATAGATGATTTCACTCTAATAAAAAATCAAAGTACCGTTTTTTCATAATTGATATACCGCTGTCTTGTGACCCAGTTCTTTCCCAGCTTGTCTGCTGGGAAACAGCAGCAAGCAGAGTTTCTAGTCCTCTGCTGCTGGTCACATGTTAAAAAAAAATAGTGTATATAAAAAAAGTTTTAACCACTTGACCTCTGGGAGGTTTTAACCCCTTCATGACCAGGGTGTTTTTTGTTATTCGGGACTGTGCTGCTTTACCCGAAATTGTGTGTCCATGCAACACTATATGTAAATTAATTTTATATAATTTTTTTCACACGAATATAGATTTCTTTTGGAGGTATTTGATCGCCACTGGGTTTTTTAGTTTTATTATATAAACCAAAAAATACCAAACATTTTGAAAATAAAAAAAAAACAGTATTTTCTACTTTCTGTTAAAAAACATATCCATATGCAGGACTAAAACCCAGCCCAAATTTTTACTCCACCACACTTCTTTACCTCATTTCACCTATAACAAGTCATTGGTTTTCCCAGGGCCGGCCTTAGGGGTGTGTAGGACGTGCGCCCGCACAGAGCGCCAATGCGCCACGAGCAACCGGGGCGCTGTTCCTGTTGACCTGGACAGTCCAGGTTTTGACATATGTGCCCGGGTTTCTACCCGCTGGAAACCCGGGCACACATTCCACAGTCCTGTGGCCAGTAGCAGCCATATTTTTCTACTCGCTATAGCTGTCATGATGTGCGATGTGCTCTGAACCAGTGGGTGCCCTGTGATTGGCCGAACGGGCCATGTGCGATGTGCGGGGCCGGGCGGGCCGGGAAGCAGACATGGGGGTCTGTGAATGGCCCTGCGGAGCTGGTGCTGGTCATGTGTGGAGGCGGGGGCGGAGGGCTGCACTGTGGATTCGATAATCGTGCCTGCTTGCTCCCGGAGTCCTGCCTCCCAATGTGTTATTCCTGAGGGCTCATCTGCTCGGTCAGCTTACCCCCCCTCCTCTGTGTCACCCCCCTGCTCTGTGTCAGCTTACCCCCCCCATCCTCTGTGTCACCCCACCCCCTCCTCTGTGTCACCCCCCTCTTCTGTGTAACCTTCCCCCCCTCCTCTGTGTCACCCCCCTCCTCTGTGTCACCCACCTCTGTGTCAACTTACCACCCCATACTCTGTGTCACCGCACCCCCCCTTCTCTGTGTCACCCCCACTCCTCTGTGTCACCTTACCCCCCCTCTTCTGTGTCACCCCCCTCCTCTGTGTCACCTTACCCCCCTCCTCTGTGTCACCCCCCCTCCTCTATGTCAGCTTACCCCCCCCTCCTCTGTGTCACCCCACCCCCCTCCTCTGTGTCAACTTACCCCCCTCCTCTGTGTCCCTCCTCTGTGTCACCTTACCCCCTCCTCTGTGTTACCTTCCCCCCCTCCTCTGTGTCACCTTACCCCCCTCCTCTGTGTCACCTTACCCCCTTCCTCTGTGTCACCTTACCCCCCTCCTCTGTGTCACCCCCTTCTCTGTGTCAGCTTACCCTTCCCATCCTCTGTGTCACCCCACCCCCCCTCCTCTGTGTCAGCTTACCCCCCTCCTCTGTGTCAGCTTACCCCCCCTTCCTCTGTGTCACCACACCCCCTTCTCTGTGTCACCCCCCTCCTCTGTGTCACCCCCCCCTCCTCTGTGTCAGCTTACCCCCCCATCCTCTGTGTCACTCCACCCCCCCTCCTCTGTGTCACTCCACCCCCCCCCCCCCTCCTCTGTGTCACCCCCCTCCTCTGTTTCAGCTTACCTCCCTCCTCTGTGTCACCCCCCTCCTCTGTGTCAGCTTACCCCTCCTCCTCTGCCCCCCCTCCTCTGTCCCCCCTCCTCTGTCCCCCCCTCCTCTGTGTAACCCCCTCCTCTGTGTCACCCCCCTCCTCTGTGTCAACCCCCCTCCTCTGTGTCACCCCCCTCCTCTGTGTCACCCCCCTCCTCTGTGTCACCCCTCCTTCTCTGTGTCACCCCCCCTCTTCTGTGTCTCCCCCCTCCTCTGTGTCACCCCCCTCCTCTGTATCACCCCCCCACCCCCTACGCAGATTACCCCCCTTTTCTGTGTCAGCTTACCCCCCCTCTTCTGTGTCAGCTTATCCCCTTCCTCTGTGTCAGCTTACCCCCCTCCTCTGTGTCAGCTTACCCCCCCCCCCTCCTCTGTGTCACCCCCTCCTCTGTGTCAGCTTTCCCCCCCTCCTCTGTGTCAGCTTACCCCCCTCCTCTGTGTCACCCCCCTCCTCTGTTTCAGCTTACCCCCCTCCTCTGTGTCACCCCCTCCTCTGTTTCAGCTTACCCCCCTCCTCCATGTCACCCCCCTCCTCTGTGTCAGCTTGCCCCTCCTCCTCTGTCCCCCCTCCTCTGTATCACCCCCCCTCCTCTGTGTCACCCCCCTCCTCTGTGTCACCCCTCCTCCTCTGTGTCACCCCCCTCCTCTGTGTCACCCCCCCTCATCTGTGTCTCCCCCCTCCTCTGTGTCACCCCCTCCTCTGTATCACCCCCCCACCCCCTACTCTGTGTCAGATTACCCCCCCCTTTTCTGTGTCAGCTTACCCCCCCTCTTCTGTGTCAGCTTACCCCCCTTCCTCTGTGTCAGCTTACCCCCTTCCTCTGTGTCAGCTTACCCCCCTCCTCTGTGTCAGCTTAACCCCCTCCTCTGTGTCAGCTTACCCCCCCTCCTCTGTGTCAGCTTACCCCCATCCTCTGTGTCAGCTTACCCCCTCCTCTGTGTCAGCTTACCCCCCTTCCTCTGTGCCACCCCCTGGCCTTCCCTGCGAGCTGTGTACGACTGTGCGCTTGCGGTCTTCTCCTCCTCCTCCTCAGGCTCTCCAGCGGAATGGATCCATGAACATGTCCCCGTCGGGGCGGCCCTGGCGTGCAGTGTGACAGGCGTCGGCAGTAGGAAGAAAAAAAAAGGTGAGAGATTTGTCTCCCTCGTGAGTTTTTGCTGCTGGCCCAGGGGAGTAGGTATTGGTCTGGGGAGAGGGGGGGGAGCAGCCAGAAAGTCATTGTGTAACGTGTGCTGCCTCCATAGTAAAATGATGTGCCTTTTAGTCCCACCAATGCCTCCTATAGTAAAATGCTGGGGCTTTTACTATAGGAGGCATTGGTGGAAAACAAGGCCCAGCATTTTACTATAGGAGGCATTGGTGGACTACAAGGCCCAACATTTTACTATAGGTGGCATTGGTGGACTACAAGGCCCAGCATTTTATTATAGAGGCATATTGGTGGACTACAAGGCCCAGCATTTTACTATAGGGGGCATTGGTGGACTACAAGGCCCAGCATTTTACTATAGGAGGCATTGGTGGGACTAAAATGCTGGGCATTGTGATCTGTGTGTGGTTTGCCAGTGTGTATTGTGTAGTGGTGTGTGGGTAGTGTATTGTGTAGCGGTCAGTGTGTAGTGGTCTGTGGGTAGTTTATTGTGTAGTGGTCTGTGGGTAGTTTATTGTGTACTGCGGTCAGTGTGTTGTAGCGGGTCTGGGGGGGGGCGCCACAGGATTAGCTCGCACAGGGGACGCCCTGAACCTTCTGCACCATCAACACAGGTCGGCCCCTGCGTTCCTCCACTTAATTAACGTTTCAAAAATGTGTGTCCCCCTATACTGGAGAGAAAAGACCCCCCCCCCCCCCAACTATAGCCGATTGGTTTTAAACGTATTAAGTTGCTGAGATGGAAGACCTGGCAAGAGAGACCCCTGCAAAATTCTGAAAAAACATAGGCATGCTGTAAAATTTTGTAGATTCCACGGAATCTCCCCAAATAATGAGGAAATAAAATGTTAGTTTCTAACCTACTGTATTTTGGTCTATCCAGTCCGGATTGTCTTTGTTTATGATATAATTGTCTCCACTATGCTTGTTATTGCTGAATTGTTTTGGAAAACTCAATCAAAATTCTTTGAAACTAAAAACACATCCAATAAAAATCAAATTTCTTCCTTAATTTTGGCCAAAATGTTTTTGGTAAACCTGATACTCTGATAGTGATCAAGATACTACATACTAATAATGGCAGTGTTCAGAGACCTATAGTGTGACTGTAATAGTGTGGCGGACAATCTGGCACAACAGATACTGGCTGGGAGGGACTGTAAACTGACTGACATCGCTAGTGACACTAATTAAGTGATCTGTGATAATACTGTACACTGTACTAATAACACTGGCTTGAAGGCGTTAACATCAAGGGGCAATGAAGAGGTTAATCGTGTGGCCTAACAAGTGTAATGTTTGTTGCTCTTACTAATAGATTTGTCTGCTTTTACTCAAGAGTGTAACTATATGCCCACTAAGGATGAGCTCCAGTGTGTTTGCATAGTACACGTGCAGAGCCTGCCAGGAAGTCTGCACGGCGCTGTGCTAATCACAGCCAGGGAGACATTGTCCTGATGCTCAGCTGCAGAGATTAGGAAATGTTTCCCTGGCTGTTATTAGCTCAGCGCCGTGCAGACTTCCTGGCAGATAAAAAAAAGGAGGAAATGAACAGGTAACTGGAATGGATTATGCTCAGTAGATTTATAAATGACTGGTTTACACAATCTCAGGCTGCAGAGGGGTACAGACAAGGAGGGAGAGACAGTAAACAGCAGGATCAACTATGGAATCCCATAGTGATAGAGAGAAAGGATAACGATTTTAAGGGGGTGGATTCCATTTTATTTCACATGGAATTGGAAGAAGAAATCCAACAAATTCATATAGGTGTGATGGTCAGGTGTTTACAAACATTTGGCCATTTTGTGTATAAACTGGTCATATCGCTAATGTTTATCTTTTGAGAACCATAATGGATGGAAAATGTCCACTGTAAAATAACCAAATGCAAAAATGTGCCCTATTTTAGCTCATGACAATCTCCAGGTTTGGTATGAGAAATGCTGACATCTAATATGTACACAAAATGGTTAGGCACACCTTTTATCTGAAATCCATTTGGAAAGCTCTTGTTATGAAAGTTGACTCAACTGAGCTCACTTGGATGTTCCTTTTAGGCAGGGCCAATTGTTCCTAACTTCATCGTAGGTGAAAGCAAAACTATTGCTAGCTGCAGAGCACTAATGTCTTTTCTTTCGCCAGGAAAATGCCTTGTTTATAACACACAGAAGTGCCCAGAGCAATGAATCCATCAAACACACTTTACAAATAATACAGAGCCAGAAAGGCAAGCTAATGATGATCTAATTGTAAAGTTAGAGTCTGTTACTAACAACCATGTGTAAAGATCATAACATAAACAGCGAAGGGTGAATCACAGCAATGTTTTACCAGATAAATGCAGGGAAATGTGTATCTTTGTAACAGACAATGGGAAACACATACAGCCTTTTTGTAACTGAATACTTTTAATGCTAAAAAAAAAGGAAGATATGTGTTAACTATAAGATAGATAAATTGTCATGCCGCGTACACACGATTATTTTTTTTTTTTAATGTCGTTAAAAACGATCGTGTGTGGGCTTCAGAGCATTTTTCGGGTTTTGAAAAACGGGCACATTTTTTCGAACATGCTCTATTTTTTTTTACGATGTTTTAAACGTTGACGTTTTTCAGGTTGTAAAAATGGTCGTGTGTGGGCTTTAATGATGTGAAAATCTGCGCATGCTCAGAAGCAAGTTATGAGACGGGAGCGCTCGTTCTGGTTAAAAACTACTGTTCATAATGGAGGTAAGCACATTCATTACGCTGTAACAGACAGAAAATCGTCTTTTACTAACACGAAATCAGCTAAAGCAGCCAAAAGGGTGGCATCATCCGAATGGAACTTCCCCTTTATAATGCCGTCATACGTGTTGTACGTCAAGCGCTTTGCTAGAGCATTTTTTCTTCACGATCGTGTGTAGGCAAGCCAATTTTAATGATGAAGTTGGAAAAAAAAACATTGTTTTTTCTGGAGCCTAAAAAACATAGTTCTTTCTAGAGCCTGAAAAAAACATCATTTTTTACAACCCGAAAAATGATCGTGTGTACGCAGCATTACTCATGCGTTTTGTGAAAAGCATAGAAAAGGTAATATTGGGAAGGCTCTGTATTGCCACCTGCTGGTAGGTTCTAAAAACTGGTACTGATCAGTGCATCTGTATCAGTGCAAATAACGGAAAATGTGCGCGTTCCGTAACTAGCCTCTTCAAGACACTGGGGGGAACTCCTGTTGCCATGGAGTCCATCATGAAAGGAAAAATATTGCTAAGTATTAGATAGGACATTTTCCTGACAGACTCCATGGCAGCAAGCGTATGGGAACTAACTCGCCATACACCCAATTGGCGTGCCATGCTAACCCCAAAGACTTTAATTTGTACCGTCAACAGACAAGACATGCAAGCTAAAATAAACAGAGGATAAGGAAGCAGACTCTACACAATAATGAGCCATTAACATATTAATTGAGGACCACAAGGCTGCCCTACAGACTACTTTGGGAGCCACATGCTGTGAAGCTGCCCAAGATGTAAACCCACTCCTGGTCGAGTGAGCAGACACTACCTCCAAAGGTGCCAAGCCCTTGGCTCTCTGAGACTATTGGATGGCCAAGGCAAACTGTGTCAAATCATCCTAGATGAGGAACGTTCCTCTGTCCTTTCTGACAAAAAAATGAACAGGTGTTCTGAAGCCTGAAGGTAGTTGTAGCTTTGTTGATATGAAAGACTCATGCACCCTTGGGAATTGAGTCAAGCATAGGTAACAGCACCACTCAAACTGGAAAGAAATTTAAGAAAACTTCTCTATGACTGGTGAATCAAACTCTGAGGCTTTTTTTTTTTATGTCGACATGATAGCCAAGAAAAAGGTGAACTTGACAGAGAGACAGCCCTAGAACACTTTGCTACAATTCTCAAGAGGAAGACTCCATTTGGAAAACCTCCTCTTACTCAGAGGTCTGAGCCTAGCTGTTGTTGGACAGGAAAAGATGCCTAGACTGGGTTACACCTGTGAAGGCCGATAAAGCTGACACTTGAACTCGAGGGAGCTGACTGATAGAACCAGATCTAAATCCGACTGAAGGAAGCCTAGAAAATTTAGAACATCTACAGGGTGATTGAAAATAACTCCCTATTTTAAACTATTTATACATTTTTTATATGAAGTTACTTTTTTCTCAATTCTTTAATGTATGTTCTTTAATCTATGACATGACTTCAGATAGGATTGTGGGTGCTTTTATCTTTCGCGATACCATGAATGCCGAAAGGTATCTCACTATGCTGCAAGATGAAATCTGACCAGTTGTCAATACCTGAGAGAATATTGAAGACTTGATTTTTATGCAAGATGGTGCTCCTCCACATTTTGCTATTATTGTTCGTAAATGGCTGAATGAACATTTTTCTGGGAGAGGGTCCACATGGGTGGCTGGCCAGAAGCTCTGATTTAACGACCTGCAACTTTTTTCTTTGGGGTTGGTTAAAGGACCAAGTTTATTCTATGAAACCAAAGACTTTAGAAGAACCTAAAGGGCGACTACGAGACGTTATTTCTGCTATGCCACAGGAGTTCCTGCCAAACAGCTTCAGAAGCTGCAGGCGAATGCTGGTGCACATATCAAATTTTGAATAAAACTCCATGTTATGTGTGTTCTTCTCATATTCATTTTTTTGTAAAAAATAATGATTACAAATAAATTATAAGATTTTTAAAATAAGGAGTTACTTTTCAATCACCCTGTAGATCACTACATGATCTGTCATCAGGAGACATGTATTTGAATAAACTTTGACCAGATTCTCTTCTGTAAATTGGTTTGCGTTCATTCTCTAGAATTCAAGAGAGCGGAGTTGACACTGGAGGAGCAGCCGAGGACTTCCAATCTCGAGAACCAGGCCGTCAGACGCAACCATGCTAGACAAGGATGTAGAATTGAACCCAGTGACAGAAGGTCTGGCTTGAGCAGAAGGTGCACTGGGTTCCGGAAGCTGAACTGTGCTAGCAAGAGGAACCATGGCCTAATTGTCCAATAAGGCATCACTGCCAATACCTCCACAACCTCTGTTCAGAGTATTCGTAGAAACCTGAGGTTGACCAGGACTAGAAGAAATGCACCGGTCCTACTACATTTACAATGATCCATCAAGGCACCTGTACATTAAAACATCCACATGTAGAGACCATTCGTTGCTGTCCAATTGGACTCTGGAAGAAAGTCTGCTAAAATATTTTGGACTCTGGGGACATAAGCCACAGAGGGTGTAGGCTTGAATCTACTGAGCCCAAGACATAATTAGCTCCACTTCCTATAATAGAGAACAGGCTGTGAGTCCCCCTTTGTCTTCTAACATAGGCGACCGCCGTAGTGTTGATTAACCTGAGAGCACTGAAGCTCCCTTCATTATATGTTGAAGGCCTGTAGGGTGCAGATGGCTGCCCGTAGTTTCAAAATGTTCAACACAATCTGTGAAATTGACAGCCCCGTCTGCCTTGAGCATCAGACGTGATTGTGAACAAGGAAATGTGGCAATGGAATGGCAAATATGCCAGTTTTCCCATTGCAGCTGCCAGGGGACTGAGGTTATGTAGATGACCTTCTCCAGCTTCCACTTGGCCCTCAGAACCGTAGACACCATAGTGCCAGTCATTTTAGACACTGAAAGGTATGCAGGTGGAAAGAAGACAGGGCCAGAAGTATTCTGTTCCATCACATCAGGATCCAGAGTCAAGGCAATGGTCCTCTTGAGTATATTGAAATTGAACCCCCCCCCCCCAAGGCAAACAGGTTACTCTTTTCCAGATTCAGCTGCCATACGAATTTTGGAGCATTTAAAAGATCTTAACTCTGGGCTCCAACAGCTGCCCATTGTTTTGGGACAGTAGGAGAAGGACATCAATGTAGCTATGCAGGTGTATGCTCCTTGTTTTGATGAAGACCATAAAAAACCTTAGGACCCTGAAAATACAGGGTGATGTTGAAAGCCTGAATGGCTGGAGCTGGAGATGATCTTGACCTACTGCGAACTGAAGGAACTTACGGAAGTCTTCTACAATAGGCACATGAAGTAAGCATCTTAGGTCTATTGGAAACAAACCAGTCACCTGGCTGGACCCCCTATGATTCAGGGAAAATGTTTTCACCTTGAACTTCTCTTTTGCTGAAAATTGTGTCAGGTGTGCAAGGTCCAAAACCAGCCTCCGCAAGCTGTTCCTCTTCAAGACCATAACGAGGGGCGAGTACCTGCCCTGAAATCTCTCTCATTCAGAGACTGGCATGGCAGCACTTTACGACACAAGTGGCTTACGTAAAGCATGAGTATATGCTTCCTTTTTTTTTGTTTCAATATTTTATTGTAAAGAATGGTAACATTACAGAGGATATAATGGATCGACAAGGTGTTAAATAAATGCAAAGTCGCGGATGCAGCCGCTACATAACAGGAGTCAAATGGACAATAAACAAAGGAAGATATTTGGAGCAACACTTGAGTACAACATTTCAGGGTAATTGCCAACATGACCTATGACGAGCCATATGTAGAGAGAAGGGGGAGGGAACGACCCTGAGGTGATCACCTTGTAATGGCCGGGGTAGGTAGGAACAATATATGAATCTTGTTTAATGATGTAGAATGGGGATGTATTTATAATGAGGAATCGTTAGGGAGATGAAGCGCGGCGCGCGCACAGGAGGGGTTAGTAGAGGATGGCGTGCGGGGGTAAATCACAGATGATCTGCGTTACGATTGTAGTGTATAAACCTGTAAAGATACACTATAGGGTAGAGCAGGGTGGGTTTGACATAGGAGGGGGTGAGGGGGGGTTCAGATGGGGGGTCAGAAAGCAGACGTGGGAGATGTACAGTTTCTCACCACAGCTCTTGGAGATCCACTAAGATATGGCCCTTTTTATACTCATCCGTCGAGGTAAGTGTATCCAGCAAGCCCAGGATTCAGTGTATTTAGAGGGCGTATCATGAGCCTGGTGAATCAAGTTCTCCATGTCTACAATTTGGTTTATACGTCTGAACCAGTCAGCTACAGTCGGTGGATCTAGAGATCGCCCATTTCGCGGGGAATACAGAGTTTCGCTGCGTTGATCATGTGCATTGCCAGGGAGCGTGAGTAGATCTTTGGGGGTATATTGGAGTGATGGAGCAGAAGCTGCGCCGGTGAGGAGTCTAGGTTATAGGTCGATATGGAGTTGGTGAGGCGATGGACCTCATTCCAGAATGGTTGTAGTTTAGAACACGACCACTAAATGTGTAGTAAGGAGCTGTCAGGAACGTTACTTACCGAGGCCGAGATGCCAAGGGCGGCTCACCTTTGCGACTCGATGCGATCCACCCGCTGGGGTTTGAGACAGAAGGAAGGACGCACCAAGAGGCACCGGGTCCAGTGGCAGGAGGCCGTTCAGAAGCACACAGGAGATAGTCAGAGGAGACACAGGAGATAGTCCAAACAGAAGGTGCTCAAACAGGAACAAGACTTGAAGAGTAATCCAGAGAACAAGCCGAGGTCAGGGGTTGGAGCAGGTAGGGTATCCGAAGTTCAAAGCCAAGGTCAGGGGTTAGAGAAGTCAGACAGTCCCAAATTTCAAGCCGGGTCACAGGGTTGGGTGGAGAGCAGCAATCCAGAGAGCAAGCCAAGGTCAGGTAAACAGGATATCAGTAGCAAACACTCCAAAGACTGACAACGAACCAGGAATTTGCAAGGAGGAAGGGGCTGGCTTAAATAGGCCGCTCAGGCCACTGATTGGTCCAAAGTAGCACAGGTTCAGAACCAGGCTCCAACGGACAGCAAGACGAATAACACTGAGCAGTGGCTCAGAGGCAAAGACCTGGACCAGCAATGGAGAGGTCCTGGGTTCGATTCCACCCAGAGTCAACTGGGGAATGTGACCGTGAAAGGTTAGTGCCCTGACAGGAGCCCTGTTCGGCTCCACATCTCCAACAAATTGGGGAAACAGAGGGGTAGATGGTGTGTAACCTGAGGGGGGTCTTGTACCATCTCGAAAAAATCTTAAAGGCATTTTCTTGAGTGTGTACATTCACCGTCCCCTTATGGATGCAGGAGTATATAGCTTCCCAATTCTGGTCCTGTCAGGTCTATAGAAAGTTTTGCTTCCATTTTCTGCTAAGCCCAATTGTTTTTTAAGCCTACAGTTTGGAAACAGTAAAGTATATGTAGAGGAGATTAGGTGGAGTCAAAGGTTCAGTACCTGCGCATAACATTTTAAAGGGGGTGAGTTGGCGGGACCAGGCCAGTTTTGGATGGGGTTTGTCGAAGAAGTGCCTGATTTGGACATACAGTATGTCCAGAACGGGAATGTTCGGTTCCTCATTCTGGACAAGAGGGTGTCATGAGAGAGTAGACGATCGTTCTCAAAGAAATGTTGCGCACGTATCTGAGAGTGAGGCCAAGCCTCAGACAAAAAGGAGGGAGAAAGACCAGGAGGGAAGTCTGGGTTGTGTCTAAGTGGAGTCATAGGGCCCAATAGGGAGGAGAGCTGATACTTAGAGCAGGCCGTTCTGAAGATAATCAGTGTTGGGGAGATGAGAGGGTGAGTCTGACATGAAGAGGGGAGACTCTTTGTTGTGACCCAAGGGGTGTGGGCCAGTGGGATGGAAGAGAACGAATGTTACAGTAGTACCCAGGCTTTAGTGGCGAGGTGGATGTTCCAGTCAACAATTCTAGATAGGTGGCAGGCCTGGTGGTACTTAATTAGATCTGGGAGACCTAAGCCCCCCTTCAGCTTAGGGATGGTGAGTTTGTCAAAACGTATCCGAGGACAGAGTCCACCCCAGACAAAGCCTGTACATGCTCGTCGGTAGGTTGAAAAGAAGGCAGGCGGGAGTTTGATTGGGACTGTTTGAAACAGATAGAGAAGTCAGGTAGGATGTTCATTTTGATAGCAGCTGCTCTTCCGAACCACGAAAAGAGGCCCGTAGACCAGCTTTTAAGGTCTTTCTGAATGTTTTGTATCAGCGGGAGGTAGTTAGCGGAGTATAGGTCCGAAAGGGAGGAGGGGATTGGACCTTTAAAAAATGTATTTGCAGGTTAGTCAAGTATTTAAAAGTCTCAAGGTCCGCCAGTAAATTAGGTAGAATCGTGATAGGTTCTGTCAGGAAGAGAAGGATGTCGTCGTCGAAGGCCGCCACTTTGTAATTGTGTTGGTTAAAATCAATCCCCTTTATATCCAGGTTGGATCTAAAGCGTCGTAGGAGAGGTTCAAGCGTTAGGACAAAGATAAGTGGGGAAAGAGGGCAGCCCTGACGGGTGCCGTTAGCAATAGAGAAGGCATCCGATAGGTGGCCGTCGACACGGACTCTGGCAGTGGGATTGGCATAGAGCGCAAGGATAAAGTGGAGCATACGCTGGGGGAGACCCAAGAAAGTCAGTGTCTCTGTCATGTAATCCCATGCCACCCTATCGAATGCCTTCTCTGCGTCAAGGGAAAGAAGGAATCCTTTTTGTCGAGTCGAAGTTAGCCAATGGTGGATGGAGATAGCTTTAAGAGTGTTATCTTTCGCCTCCCTTCCAGGGATAAAGCCGACCTGGTCTAAATCTATTATTCGGGGTAAGAGGGGGAGAATTTGGTTCGCAAGCATTTTAGCATACCACTTGAGGTCTACATTCAGCAAGGAGATGGGCCTATAATTCGTAACCAAAGAGGGGTCTTTACCTGGTTTCGAAATTACAGCAATATGAGCCATACGCAGGGGGGGGGGGGGGGCAGTTGGAGAGGCAAAGGAATTGAAGGCTGCGGTAAAAAAGTGTATGAGAAGGTGGGCGAAAGATTTGTAGTATCCAACCGTCAGACCATCAGGGCCCAAGCTTTTCCCTGGTTTCATTTGTTTTAGCGCTGCTGTTGCTTCTGCGGCAGTAAGAGGCGAGTCCAGGTCTTTGACTAATGAGTGCGGAATTGGCGTGGGGCAATATTCTGTCAGGAAATCTTTTATGGCTTTTTCCCTGGAGAGTGAGTCTGAGGACGAGTCTGTCGGATGGAGGTTATATAGTTTCGAATAATAAGCCACAAATTGGTTAGCTATGTCAGGAGATAAGGACATTTTTTGACCCCTAGAGTCAGTTAAGCAGTGTACCGTTGTGAAAGCTTTCTTGGCCTGTAGCACTCTGGCCAGTAGTCGCCCCGCTTTATTACCAAAGTATATGCTTCCTTTATCTAATCATGCATGTCCCAAAAATACCATTTTGACATCCCAATAGTCTGAGGCCCAAACTCAGTAGCTTGCTTGGATACCTGAGTTCACGCTTTTAGCATACTCCTGAGGGGAAATCTGGTCTCCACACCAGCTCTTCCTAAAATCCCGACCTGGTCTGTAAAAACATTCGACCCTCACACGCTTTAAACTTTGTTCTCTAGACTCTCGGCTTCCGTCCTATCAGGTACCGGTCCTGAGGCAGGGCCCCAACTTGCCAACTGTGGCTCGGGTTGCCGTGCTTTGCAGCATGCCAAAGTTGAAGCTCTGAGGGAGGAATGCTATATTACGCCTGTTAGAGGCAGGATCGGCAGGCCCAATCCCCAGCCATAGCACTCATTTGCAGATGATGTCAATTGGAGCCTCACTATGGATGGAAAAAGACACCAGCTCCAGCTCCTGAACTACAGCGTTTCTGAAAATGCTCTTGAATACTGTGTCCACATTCTCCATCCACATTTTCATTCTTTTCAACATGACCACAAGAGCCCAGGCTGACTTTCTGGCTATTCACTGTATCTTTCAAACACATTATGTCCCCTAGTTCCGTTAGGAATGGGGAAATAAAACACTCTCTCTAAGGCTACGTCTTCCACTATTGTGACCCCAGAGTCGCATGATTTAGAGTGCGACTTTGGAGTGCGACCTTGATACGATTCCGAGTGCAGCCCTGAACCAACTTTGCAGTCTGTGGATCAAAGCTGCATCAAAATTCACACCAAAGTAGTGCAGGAACCTTCCCAGAGTCACTGCAACCTTAAGTCGCATAGATTGGAATGGGTACCATTGAAATCAATCGGCTGTGACTCATCATGTGACCCTATGTGTCCAAAGTCACATGATGGGCAGAACTAGAGAAAAACTGAGTCCAAGGTGCTTACAGAACTTTCTCTTGCTTTGCAGGAGACTCTACCGGTTCTATCCATGTAAATGCACTCATAATTGCCTTAACCAAAAGGTGTTACAAGGGTAAAGAGACTAATTTCCCTCTGCCTCATTGTCTGAGGTCTTCTTAGATGGATGACTTGGTTGTGCAGCAATGGCTGTTGAACTTTGCGTGTGGCTTGTATTCCACTCTTTAATTCTTGCACCACATGCCTCACCAGAGATTCCATTTGCTGAAAGTCACCATCCTCTTTTCCAACTGCCTGGGCTTAGCATAGCTCACACAGAGCCTTGCCTGATGGAATCGGAGTCCCGCATCCCCAGTAGGATCCCTTCTTGTAGCGCCTGACATAGCGGTGGGTACGTAAAGGAGGATTCATAGGTTCTACTAGGAAGGCTGGACCTTGACGTTGCCCTATTCTAATACACCCAGAAGAGGAATGTTGTGACCTAATGAGGTCTTTATCATTTCTTGCCATGTATTGTCAATCTTACCTAGAAGGACTAAAAAAAAATCATTCCCTTTTAGCTCACCCTGCTCATTGTGTGTATATCCCAATAGCCATCAAAGACTACCTCACTCATAATACAACATCTGACATCTCTGTTGTTGCTACTCTGTGGGAGGCACATAAACTGGTAATACAAGGCTCATGTATTTGCAGCCTGGCAGGTCAGGAAAGGGGAAATAAGCAAGCACCTCCCCTCCTGAACTATACCAGGCCACATGCCCTCAACATGAGGTGTGCCCAAAGCACCTTGTCCCCATGTTGATGAGGACCAGGGTCTTTTCCTGACAACTCTGTGGTGTGGTTGTCAGGGTTTGTGGGCAGGGAGAATATCGGATTTAGGAAACACCCTTTAACAAGGGGGCACCCAGAAACCGGCCCCCCTTTGTGAATGGGTAGAGATACATAGTACATTCACCAAAAAAGTGTACACACACACACAAAAAAAAAAACAGGTGACAAGTTTTTGACAAATCCATTATTAAAAGAAAAAAAAAACAGTGTCCCTCGATGTACAGCCATTGTCAATCATGACGCTTGCCACACAGCCAACCCTAAAAATCAAGAAAAGAAAAAAAATGCTCTACCTTCTAGGACAAATGCTCCCTGAATGCCCCCATCACAAATTGACAGTTCTTATATAGGTAAGGGCAGGGCCACCTGTCAACGTCACCTGTTGACCCCCAATCCCTTGTAAGGTCATGGACCGGTGCATGCTGGGCACTTTAAGCATCATTAAAATCACTGCTCCTGTAAAAACAATAATTAGTGAAAAAAAAGGTTTTGCATTGATACATATCTGTAGGGCAGAACCCAGACCCCCATACCCATTTTATGGCCGATTACTTGCATATAAGCCTTTAAAAGTGCCATGATTTTTCCTGTTTGGCTCCTTTAGACTTCAATGGGGTTCGGCCCATCTCTAGTGGCTGTCAGCTATGTTAGATTTTTGATTATCGTATTTTCCCAGCTTTTTTGTGTAGTTGAATTCCAATTGGGAGTGGACTTGTTCCATTAGAGGAAGTGTTTATAACAATTTTGCTTGTATATATATATATATATATATATATATATATATATATATATATATATGGAAAGGAGACATCCTATAATATATATATTGTGACGGTATGCGATGTGATGTAGAATCCGGCCCAGGTTTTTCAAGCCTCTGTGGTAGGCTGGGTTCCGGTCCTGATGTTCTGGTCCACTTGAGTCCACACTCAGCTGGAATTTAAAAGACCAGGAAGAGAGCAAAGCAGTGCTCTGGTTCTGAGACCCAGGAAGGAACCTGAGTGAGAGGAGCTCTGGGTGTTGGGCTAAAAGGTTTGCTTTACTGCATGTTTTGTGGTTGACAGGGACCAGCCCCGAATGGCGCACTGTATAGAGAGGAGACTATTTGTTTAGTTAGCGCCGGACGTCAAGGATTTAATTTATTGTTTTGTTCATTTTTTATTTTACAAACCTCCTGCAAATAAACCTGGCATCTGCCACACTTTTAAGAAAGTACCTGTTTGCCGACCATCATTCAGAAAAGGTGATCCCACACGAGCTAATCTCCAAAACGTGGTGGACTCAGCGGGCACTTTCTGAAGATCAGGAAAGTGATAAAGGCCCTGCTACAGGCCAATGCAGCTCAGCAGTAAACCAACCGCCAAGTCACAGATGCCGCTGCAGCACAACAGGTGGCCCAACAGGAGATGTACCGCCAATTCGCAAAGGCCGCTGCAGCACAATAGGCAGCACAACAGGAGGCCACTTCAGCACAACAGGCGGCCCAGCAGGAGATGAACCGGTAGTTTGCAACGGCTCTGCTGGAACTGAAAAAGGGGTCCGCACCTCCTGTGCCAGTGGAACCAAAGATGGTACGTGCCTCCTACCACCTACAGAAAATGGCACCTGTAGATGACATCGAGGTATACCTTGCAACTTTTTTTTTTTGCAAATATTTTTATTTGGATTTCCATCTTACAGATAGGAAGGGTAAAAACAACCCCAAAACAGTAGTCAATATGCAGTATACCAGAGCAGTACAACATAAACAAACATAAGTGATGACTTATACAGTAGCAATAAAGAGAAAAAAAACAAAAAAAAAACACAAAAGTAAAACCCTCAGGAGTAGAAGCATGAAGCAAATACCCAACACTGAATGTTATACAGTATGTATCAGCCTAACCACATCCATAGCTAGCATAGCTACGGGACTTAATGGCTGTAGGTATAAAAGAGTCATGGAAGTCAAGGAGCTCCAAAAAGCCATGGTCGTATTACGGTGTTCAGGAAGTAGAGGGGTCAGATAGATCAGAGACCATAAGGTGGCCTAACGAGTTGGTGAGGTCTCTTTTCAAGTACCAGTCGGTATAGCGAAATGGTCGCATGACTTCTTGTAAGACTGTCCGAGTTAATGTGGCCACAATATAGGTACGCCATCTCGCAAAAAAGCGGGAAGTAGAGCGAAAGTTTAGCGTAATCGTGTCCAGCCTCTCCAAGTAAAAGAGTGAGAGCATGGTCCTTTTCACTGCTTCCAGCGAGGGTGGTGTTGGTGAAATCCAATGGGACATAATAGTCCTGCGAGCCACTAGGAGGCAGAGATGAGCCCATTGCGGAATAACGAGGGGCGCCAGTGCCGTTGTAGAGGATGCTAGTGGCGTGTAGTCAAACAGGCATAATAACCGATCCTTCGGGATCCTAGTATCATGGACTGTGCATATGTGGGCAATGACAGAGTCCCAGAATTTGGAGATGGCTGTACAGTCCCAAAGACGGTGTATCAACGTGGGGCGAGGTTGGGAGCACCAGGAGCATTGCGCTTGAGTTGGGTCCGCTTTATTAAAGCGAAACGGGAAATACGCTCTGTGTATAATCTTAAATTGTGTTTCACGCCATGTTTCCGATATAGTTAGTTTGCGAACATGTCTGTATCCCTCAAGGATTTTTTCCGGTAGATCGTCATCGTCAAATAGGGTGGACCATTTTCGGAATGGCGCAAGGTGGTATTTCTCCGTTTGGTGTTGAATAAGGTAGGAGTAAAGACTGGAGATGGAATAGTCGTTTCTCTTTAGTACAACATCAATGAAGGACTGCTGGAAAGGATCAGATTTAGGTCCATGACAAGACCTCAGATAGTCAATTAGTTGATGGTAAAAGAAGGAGTGCGACGGTGGTAATGAGAATTCACTCTACAGGGCCCCGAAGGACTTAAACTTAGCAGGTTCACCATGGTAGACAGAGGTTATTTTCGTTAGCCCTTTGATTTGCCAGTGATCAAATGCTTTGTGAAGAGTGGACGGAAGAAACATAGGGTTGCCCTGGATTGGTAGATAGCGTGAGATACTAGATGGAAGGCCCAACAATTTCCGTACCTCCCTCCAAGCGATGACTGTATCTCTAATAAGTATACTTGACTTGAGGTGGGATGGTAGAGCATTATTATTGGAGTGAAGGATGGCTGAAAGGGTATGTGGGGCGGTCAGAGCACCCTCAAGTAAGATATTGCAATATTTTGACTTTCCACTCAGCCAGTCCATTCCCTGTCTAAGTAAGCATGAAAGATTATAAAACCGAATATTGGGTAGACCCGCCCCACCCTCAGACTTTGGGAGGCATAGTTTTTGCAGCGCAATGCGTGGCTTTTTGCGGGACCATATAAAAGTAGACAGAGCCCTATGGATTTTTTGCACATCAGAGTGTTTCAATAATAAAGGTATGGTCTGCATCGGATAAAGTAAGCGTGCAAATGACACCATTTTAAAAAGGTGGCATCTCCCAAAGAGTGAAAGGGGGAGGGCCGCCCATGCTTCTAGCTCCTTGACAATTTTTGAAATTAACGGAGAGTAATTAAGGACATACAAAGAAGATGGGTCACGGCCTATGCGTATGCCTAGGTATGTAATGTGTTGAGTTGCCATAGTAAATGGAGATAGAGGTCTCCATCTAGGAGATAATCGTGGGTTGAGTGCCAGAATTTCGCTTTTGTCAAAATTTATACGGAAGCCAGAGCATAGTCGGAAGGCCGCAAAGTGATCTCGGAGTCTGTCAAAGTCTGTGAGGGGGTCAGTGGAGAATAGGAGTATGTCATCTGCAAATAGGGCAGAGCGAAGAACTTGGTTACCCACGGGGACGCCACTGATCCCTTCATGGGAGTTGAGTAATCTCGACAAGGGCTCAATGGCAAAATTAAAAAGTAGGGGGGACAGGGGGCATCCCTGCCTTGTCCCCTTTGTTAGGGGTATCGAGTTCGAGACAAAATCAGGGGTAACAAGACGCGCAGTTGGTGATGCGTACATTTGTTGCAAAAATCGCATGATCGGGCCCGAAAAACTGAACCGTTCCATTACTTTGAACAACCAAGACAGACTAACATTGTCAAAGGCTTTTTCGGCATCTAATGAAATAATAGCGACGTCGCGATCGGGGTGCGTTTTAGCGTATTCCAGTGCCAGCAAAACCTTACGGATGTTTAGAGTCGCCGAGCGTCCCGGAACAAAGCCAGATTGAGCCGAGTGTAACAAAGAAGGGAGCAGCGGAGCCAAGCGTGACGCAATAATTTTGGAAAGAATTTTGACGTCCACGTTAATTAGGGAAATTGGGCGGTAGGAGCCTGGCAATAAGGGATCCTTCCCCTTCTTAGATAGCAGTTTTATGTGCGCCTGCGTACCAGTAGGAAGCTAGGGGCCCCCCTCCCACATGGCTGCATATACCCGTTGTAGGGTGTCCGGAACAAAGTCCTTAGTCAATTTAAAAAATTCAGCTGTGTAGCCGTCTGGACCTGGGGCCTTAGCAGATGCCATGTTTTTGATTGTGCGCCGGATATCATCAGAGGTGATAGGGGCGTTACTCTCCTCTAGTTGTGCAATTTTAAGCTTGGGCAGACGGATCTTAGCCAGGAGAGCTTCCGCAGCCACATTGTCCGTCTGGTCAGCTGCATAGAGTTTTGTGTAGTAATCCTCAAGCAAGTTACTAATTTCAGCAGGCGAGGTGACCAGAGAGCCAGTCGTATCTTTCAGGGAGGAAATATGAGTAGGTCTTCTTGGCCCCGAGCACAACTTGGCTAGTAACTTGCCTGCTTTGTTGCCGTATCTGTGATAATGCAGATTAACGTATGACATTTTAGCAGCTTCTTGCTGTTCCGCCCAAAGGTCAAACGTACGCTTAGCCTGACGCCACTCTTGTATATTATTGGGGGTGCGACTTAGAGTTAAGCGTTCGTGTGTCAAACGTAGAGCCTCACTCGCCCGTTCGTATTGCTGCCTGGCATGTCTTTTAAATTGAGTGGTATACGAGATAATCTTCCCTCTCAGGAAAGCTTTGCCAGCTTCCCAGAAGAGGTTCGGATTGGTGATGTGTTCCCCGTTAGTTGAGGTGTAGTCGTTCCATGCTTCACGAAGCATGTGGCCGAAGTCATCATTGTCAGCTAGATATGAAGGAAATCGCCATGTGGGCGAGGGGGAAGAGGGTGTAGCCTGTGCCATATGTATAATAATGGGGCTGTGATCTGAAATTCTGGCATCCGCAATCTCCGAATCGCACAAAGTAGTCGTTAATGCAGGGGAGGCAAAAAAGTAGTCGATGCGGGAAAACGAGTTGTGCGGGGGCGAAAAGAAGGTGTACTCCTGATCCGTCGGGTGCATCAGACGCCACATATCTACATATCGCATGGAGGCAATAGATCGCGCTAGTGGAGTCGAGTCGGTCATCGGGGAGGGGGAATCGTGCGGTCCGCGTGCCACTTTACTCGTGCGGTCGGCCAGTGTGGACATGACGGAATTGAAGTCCCCTCCTACCAGGTGAAGGGTTTCAGGGGCAGTAAGTATCCATTGTACCATATCTTGGAAAAAGGAGGAGTCCGGGGCGTTAGGGGCATAAATATTGGTGATGGCAACTTGTTTGGTTCCTAAAGTCAAGTGTACAGTCAGCTTGCGGCCTGTCGAGTCTGCTCTGACCTCCCTAACAGTGTGTCGCAGATTCTTGTGCAGCAAGATAGCCACTCCAGCCTTACGGCCTATAGCCGGTGAGGCATACACCGAGCCTACCCATAGTTTACGGAGACGTGTTAGATCATTTGCGGACATGTGTGTCTCCTGTAACAGAGCCACGTCCGCCCGGAGACGCTTAAAATGCCTAAGGATGGACATACGTTTGCATGGAGAACGAAGCCCCTTAACATTCCATGAGACAAACCTCAGGTGACTCCCACTGGCTGACGAGGCCATGTCTGAGGTAAAATGGTATATTGAGGCGGGGGCTTGCCAAGAGGCACCCCTGAAGGCAGGGCATCTTCAGCATGAGAGTCACCAAAGTGTTTCAGGTCTCCTGAGGGTAGAAACGCAATACAAATAGGAATAAACAGTAAACAGTCATCATAAGTACCTAAAAAAAGAAATAACAAAGCAACATTTAGGTGTAAAGAACACCCATCACACGATAAACACTTCACTTTTTTCCACATGAGGTTCCACTACCTAGTTAGGCTCCCGCTACTCATCAGCACCTCTTCTGATGTCGGTAAATAAGCTACAGGGAGGGGGAGGGCACCACGTAGGCAAAGTATACAGGGGTCCATGAAGCGGGCATAGCGACTCCAGACAGAGGCGCATGTATTAGCGGACGAATGGTCAGCTCTTGTGCGTGAGCAGAAATGGACCGATCAGTAGCTGGAGCCTCTACAGCGCACTTTTTTGTTTGTTTTTTGTGAGAGCTAAAGAACAGCGCCATTATAACAGGAACATAGTCAGGTAACCACTAAACAGGATCAGGCACAGCGTTCAAATATTTTCAAGGTCCTCTATCGCAACATAGGGTTCAGTCGGACCGAAAGACAAAATAATAATAATAAAAAAAAAGGAAAAACAAGGGCAGACTAGACCAGGAATAAAAGGACTAAAGAAAGGAAAGGGGGACCATATTACCCGTTTCCAGTGCGAGTCCGATAAAGAAAAAAAAAAAAAAAAGGGTTTCATCGTGGGCTGTCAGCGACCGCCAGATCTGTCCTCCTTCTGCGTGACGCGGATGCGTTTGTAAGGGGGCTTAGTCGGGCTACTTTGTTTACGCAGTGTAGATGAAGAAGGAGCCTGCGGAGAGGATGAATTTTCTGCAGAGTTGGCGAGATCCATATCCGTTCCCAGGGTGTTGACGTAACTTTCTGCTTCGTCAGGTGTGGCAAAGGTGAGTTGTTCCCCGTCTTGCGTTTGGACACGAAGGAGTGCCGGGTAAGCCAACGAGATTTGGGCATTGTGAAGAGTGGTACAGATCGCAGAGAAGGCCTTGCGCTGTTTCATTACCTCCACGGAGTAGTCCGCAAAAAGCAGTAATCGCGCTCCATCTACAGACAGTGTGCGTGTGCGGCGAAACTTTTGCATAATGGCCGCCTTGTCAGCATAATTGAGGTATTTTACTATGACGTGGCGTGGTTTGATATGACTTTCAGAGTATTGCCCGATGCGATGCGCCCTTTCAATGGTGCAGGGTATGCGGAGACCTAATTGTTCAGGAATTATTTTCGCGCAAATATTCGTGAGTTGAGTGGCGGAAACCGACTCAGGGAGTCCAATAATGCGCAAATTATTTCTTGTCGAGCGATTTTCCAAATCGTCGAGTTTGCGCCAGATGTCCCTATGTGCGACATCAATGCGTGCCAGCATAGCTGAGGCAGCTGAGGAGTCATCCTCTAGCGAAGAGATCCTGTCTTCTGCATGTGCGAGTCTTTGTGCCTGTGCCTGCACTTCAATATGGAGCTGTTCCAGCCCTCTGTGTACTGCAGCATCCACAGTGGCAGTGAGCGTGGGGCCCAGCAAAGCCACCAAAGCCACCCAGCTATACCAGCTGGGGAAGCAGGGTCTATAGCTGCTGGTGGCATAGGAGCCGTGAGGGGCTGCAGTTGTGGCTGTGTCTGTAACTGATCAGGCGCCGATAGCAGCTCTGCCTGCGTGCAAGTGGCGGCCATCTTGCCTGCATCAGCCGTCGGCTCTCCCGCTGTGTGGGTCGCGGCGGCCGCCACTCGAGCATACGATCGCTCCACAAAGCGATCCATCTGAGCCCAGGATGTGGCGGGGGCGGAGGGGGGGTCTCCCCGAAGCTGTAGCTGGGTGATTCGGCCGGGTTTGAGAGGAGCGCGGCGGGAGCTGAGGGAATCTACCTCTTCCTCATGTGGCGCCGGAACCGGAAGTCACCTTGCAACTTTTGAGAGAGTCGCTATCTGCAACGGATGGCCAAAAGAACAGTGGGTGGGTCTGTTGGCCCCATTTCTGGCAGGAGAACCTCAAAAGGCCTATTTTGATATTTAATTTTTAACGCATACTGTTAGACAGTGTAACGGACCTATGAACTATTCTGCCTACAAAGGACTGCATGACTTGTTACAATTGGATTTACCACATTATATTCTGAGCTCAAAGGGTTAATTGTAGAAGGAACTCTTTCACTGCTAAATGCTAATTGACTCTCTGTTGGGTATTACCAGTTAACAGCCTCCTGCCAGGTGTATGCTAACGTGATCATCTGTGAGTGTGTATTGTTCTAAAGGTTACTTGAATTCTATTGAGAAAGGAATGTGCCTGGCCAGGTCATGTTAAGTGGATCTCGGTGCCGGAACGTCTAGAGACTGATTCAAGGAGATGTCATTATTTCAAAGTATCTGTATTGAAGCCCCCCCACTGTGTGAAGGGGGGGCGGAGATTGTCATTGTTCCTGTAACAGTTTGTAAGCACATATAAGCTAGGTGAAATGTCCCATTAAACAGTCTTGTTTGACCCTTCAAACGCAGCCTCGTCTCGTTCTTGAAAGGGGACTCTCTCTCTCTCTGGATCTCGTGTATGGGGATACCGGCGGTACTTGCATATCGCAGCTTGCCAGGGAAAAGGACTTCTCCAATGGCTGATACCCTCTCACTAGCCCGGGTAGCCGTTACATTGGTTGGCAGCAGCGGGATGGTCCTTTTATCCAAAGAGCAAGTGCTGAATGGAGTCGCAGTACGCCAGGCTGAAAAGATCCACACTAAAATATCTATTGGAGAGTCGTGGTAGGAGTGCCAGTAACAGACCACGGAGGGAGCTGATAGCTGACCTGCTGGAGCTGGACGAAATGGATGGATCTATGGAAGGAACGGAGCCCCTTGCACCGGTCAGCAAGGAAGATGTAATTACTGGGATTGTGCAGCGGAGATTATCCTTGTATCCAGAAACGTCCGTGGAACTAATAAACCAGCTGTTCCGGGAAGCACGGGAAGAGATACAAACTAAGAGGGGACAAGAACTGGAACTGGTAAGAGCGAGACAGCCCATTACACATGCAGTTCCTACCCCCCCACCCGCTGCTACAGGAAAGAAAATAACTGTTCACTGCATTTAAAGCTTTTGTAGAAAGTGAGGAGGAAATAGATGGATATTTGGCGGACTTTGAGAGGCAGTGCTCACTACACCAGGTACCACCAGACCAATGGGTCACTATTTTGTCGCGGAAATTGTCGGGCAAAGCCAATGAAGCCTTTCGGGCTCTTGCTCCGGAGGATATTTTACAATACCAGCAAGTTAAAAAGGCGCTGCTAACCCGATACGCTGTAACTCCAGAAGCCTACCGCCGTCGCTTCCGGGAGTCCAAGAAGGAGGCTGTGGACTCCCACATGGAATGGGCCAACCAGTTACAAAGGGTGGCATCCCTTTGGGTCCAAGGGTGCAAGGCCAACACCGGGGAGGAAGTGTTGCAGCTGTTCCTAATGGAACATTTCTTCCAAGACCTGGCCGCAGACATACAAGACTGGGTACGAGATTGCCGTCCCGCTAACTTAAACGAGGCGGCTCGGCTAGCAGATGAGTACGCAGAGACAAGGAAAGTAAGCCAGGGTACTACATGGCTGGCTCATAAGGTAGAACCGCATACTCCAACCATCACCCCATGCCCAGAGTTTCGGGCTCCAGTCCCACCAGGACCACTACGCCCTCAGGGGCCTAACAACTACCCCCGGGATTCGTCTAGGGTGACGTGCCATCACTGCAGCGACACGGGACATATTGCTCGTTATTGCCCTCTGAGAGCTACAACTACCAACTGGAGACGCACAACACCCAACACAGAGGTCACTCCATCACGTCCCTCTGCGGCCCACTGCCTAGAGACCGAGGGGGGCCCTGAGGAATGTCTGGGAATTTTGTATGAGGCAGACCCAATACAAGCTGCCTCTCCAGATAACCGTCAGCATCACCGTCAGGAGGTACGGGTGAATGGACAAGTAGCACAAGGCTTAAGAGATTCCGGGACTACTATCACTTTGATTCAAACACATCTGGTAAAGCCAGAGAATGTGTCCACTCGCACAGTTGCCGTCCGGGTCGCAGGGGGTGCTGTATTTCGCATACCCACCGCCCGGGTGCACTTAGACTGGGGAGCTGGGTCAGGAAAGACCACAGTTGGTATCATGGACAACCTACCTGCCGAGGTTGTGCTGGGCAATGACATTGGCCCTCTGACTTCGGCTTATTTACCTACACCTGCTGCTGCTTGTCCCGTGACCACCCGCATTGCTGGAATCAACTCGCTTGCTGCTGAGACCCGGGTAAGACTACCGTCCCCGACATGTACTGTAGATCCGGCACAATATCAAAGTCTAAAATGGGAATGTGACAAGTTGGCCAGCGAGAAATCAGAGATGCAACGACACTATGTCATGTATTATGAGATGTCCCGTGGCTTGAACATTGAAATGCACAAACAGGCGGAAATTGTCAAAAGATTAAATGGGATTTGCATCCAGGTGGTGCCTTATCTGTCCCAAGAGCATCAGCAACAGGTTTTGGGAGCCATTGAGAGAGCAAAGCAAGTGAGTGTTCCAGAACTGAATTCTATTATTCACCGTCACCATCAGCTACCGACCTGGTAAGCCAATGGGAACGCCATAGAACTGTCCAGGCAAACGGAACTTTTACCCTAACAGCAGACCGGACATCCCCAAGTTGACCCGAAAAGGATCAATCCTGGTCTGCCGGAGTGTTCCACAAAAGGGGAGTAGTGTAACAGACCTATGAACTATTCTGCCTACAAAGGACTGCATGACTTGTTACAATTGGATTTACCACATTATATTCTGAGCTCAAAGGGTTAATTGTAGAAGGAACTCTTTCACTGCTAAATGCTAATTGACTCTCTGTTGGGTATTACGAGTTAACAGCCTCCTGCCAGGTGTATGCTAACGTGATCATCTGTGAGTGTGTATTGTTCTAAAGGTTAATTGAATTCTATTGAGAAAGGAATGTGCCTGGCCAGGTCATGTTAAGTGGATCTCGGTGCCGGAACGTCTAGAGACTGATTGATTCAAGGAGATGTCATTATTTCAAAGTATCTGTATTGAAGCCCCCCCACTGTGTGAAGGGGGGCGGAGATTGTCATTGTTCCTGTAACAGTTTGTAAGCACATATAAGCTAGGTGAAATGTCCCATAAACAGTCTTGTTTGACCCTTCAAACGCAGCCTCGTCTCGTTCTTGAAAGGGGACTCTCTCTCTCTTCTCTGGATCTCGTGTATGGGGATACCAGCGGTACTTGCATATCGCAGCTTGCCAGGGAAAAGGACTTCTCCAACGGCTGATACCCTCTCACTAGCCCGGGTAGCCGTTACAGACAGGTTGATTGGTTGTTCTGCAGGCTGGTCGGTAAGGAGGCTTGGTTTTTCCCTGGGAATTCCCCAGGTTTTGTTGTTATCTGCTTTAGCCTTCCAATGCCACTTACTGCGATTGCCAGCTATAGATGGGGGCGGTGGACGCGTTTATGTTTCACCTGTGGTGCTTGTATTGGTCCAGCAGTGCACCAACACCTTTTCAGCCATTGTGCTATATGCTGGGTGTTTGGTATGCTCCTGTACCTTTTAAGGACGGGTGGTTCCCCTTCAGTCCACCTGCCCCTATCTATCTATTAGAATGCATGTGCCTCCACTGTGGGGACGCTCATTTTTTAGTGTTAGGACCACAGATTACAGGGTGCCTTGGAGCGGCTCTGTGGCTCACGCATGCATTTGCAAATGTGTGCGGACAAAACCCCTGTTTTTAACGCATACTGTTAGACAGGTTAATTGGTTGTTTTGCAGGTTGGTCGGTAAGGAGGCTTGGTTTTTCCCTGGGCATTCCCCAGGTTTTGTTGTTATCTATTTTTGATCTAGAACCGTATAAGGTCCAGGACTATGAGGGCCAGATTCACGTAGCCCGGGCGCAGCGTAACGTAACCGATTTAGGTTACACCGCCGCAAATTTTCTGTCTAAGTGCCCGATCCACAAAGCACTTACCTGGAAATTTGCGATGGTGTATCCTAAATCCGTCCGGCGCAAGACGGGCCAATTCAAATGGGGCGGGTACCATTTAAATTAGGCGCGCTCCCGCGCCGGACGTACTGTGCATGCTCCCGACGCAAATTTCCCAACGTGCTTTGCGCGAAATTACGACGCGCCGACGTTTTGTGAATCGCGACGTGAAAAAAAGACTAGCGCCGGGAATTTTTTTTTTTTTCAAAAATTCAAAAGCGACGCGGGAAAGACGGCTATACTTTTACATGGTGTAGTAATTTTACACTTTGTAAAAGGTGCCCTATCTTTGCAACGGCAAACTAACACTTGCAGCGACGTAACGACGGCAAAAAGTTTTGTGGATCGCCGTAACTGCTAATTTGCATACCCGACGCTGGTTTACGATGCAAACTCCCTACAGCGGCGGCCGCGGTACTGCATCCTAAGATCCGACAGTGTAAAACTATTACACCTGTCGGATCTTAGGGATATCTATGCGTAACTGATTCTATGAATCAGTCGCATAGATAGAAACAGGGATACGACGGCGTATCAGCAGATACGCCGTCGTATCCCTTTTGTGAATCTGGCCCATGAGACTCTAAAGACAGAGATACTCGCACACTTGTGTGTCACCATGGCAGTCCAGTGCATGCATCAGTGGTCCTACTCCAGCAACAAGCCACCCCGTTCACAAATGTTTGACCTGGTCCACCTCACCAGGAAATGGTTGCAACCAGAGACCTTGACAAAATGGAAGAAGTGGGTCGGACAGGGGGACCCCAAAACTGCAGCCCAACTGGTGGACCTAGTGGAGAGGTACAGTGCTACTGAGGACTTGGTGAACCCATCTACGCTCCACTTCGGTGTGTCTAGGGCTGCAAGATCTCCCAGTGGTTCTGGTAAGACTGTTCCAGGGTTCAAGAGCTTGGGTAAATTTGATAAGACTGTTGCTCACAGCTGATGAAACTGTCGGTCCTAGACCTGGAGACTGGCCCAAGAAGCCAGGAAGGTCTTTGGGTCTGGGGGTAGGGGGTAGAGCATATACAGTGTTTTCGATGCCATGCATTAGGGCATATTGCTGCAAACTGTCCTATAAATGATAAACCTATGCAATGCGATTATGCTTATATGAAAATATGCATTTCTCTGTTTGCACAGGTCGCATGAAATGCATCTTGTCAGAGTCGTATAGAAAAACAGTGTGTTATTTCAGTGGATGGAAAGCCACTCACAGCCCTGCTAGACTCTGGTAGTCTGGTGACTCTAGTCAGGAAGGACTGTGTAAACCCTACAAAACTACACCCCAGTACTATTGGGGTAATTTGCATCCATGGGGATACTCAGGACTACCAGACAGCGGTGGTTGAGGTAGATACCCCCAGGGGCAGTGTAACACATTCAGTGGGGGTGGTACCTTCACTGCTTCATGAAGCTTTAGTGGGGAGAGATTTTCCCCATTTTTGGAATTTATGGGAGAGCAAAGGGAGGCTGGTAGATAGAGCTCCCCCTGCTGGGGAAGCACAGGAACTCTCACCAGACCTTTTTTGAGAAAGGGAAGGGGATGCTGTTGGTGGGATTGAGGTAGCCAGAGATCCTCTTTCTTTCCCTGTCATGGCTGGGGAGCCGGATGATCTGGAAGCCAGCTCCCAGCCTGAGGGTAATGAACAGGAGACCCCCCTCTGACCCTGACATTAAGAGTAGCCAAAATGTGGTACCCGACTTAGAGGTTAGGAGAGAGGATTTCTGTACTGAGCAACTGCGAGAGACTACCCCCATGAGAGCCAGGAAAAACGTCAAGATGTTGGATGGGGAACCGGTGGATCCTAATTGGGTGGCGTCTTACCCCAACATGGCCATTAAAAACAATTTATTGTATTGAGTGATAAAACATGGAGAGGACGAGGTAGAACAGCTTCTAGTTCCCAAACCCTTTCGCAGGGTGGTGCTATACCTGACTGGTGGCGATGTAATGGGGGGACATCTAGGTTTTGAAAAAAACAGGGAGAGAATCGCCCAGAGATTTTTCTGGCCCGGGTTGCATGCAGATGTCAAGGAGTACGGCGAATCGTGCCCCGAGTGCCAAATGTCGACACCATCGCCCCATTTTCACAGCCCTCTTGTCCCTCTACCAATAATCGAGGTCCCCTTTGAGAGGATTGTCATGGACCTGGTGGGGCCGGTTGTGAAATCTGCTCAGGGTCACCAGCATATTCTGGTGAACCTGGACTATGCGACACGCTATCCTAAGGCCATACCCTTGTGTAACACCTCCGCTAAGGCTATCGCCAAGGAATTGATCCAGGTGTTTAGTGGAGTGGGGATCCCAAAAGAGTTCTTAACTGATCAGGGCACCCCATTTATGTCCAGGGTTATCAAGGAACTGTGTAGGTTATACAAAATCTCCCACCTCTGTACCTCTGTCTACCACCCCCAAACAGATGGTCTGGTTGAAAGATTTAATAAAACTTTGAAAAGTATACTAAAAAAGGTGGTCGACAAAGATGGGAGAAACTGGGATTTTTTGCTACCATATCTCATGTTTGCCATACGTGAGGTCCCACAGGTATCCACAGGCTATTCCCCCCTTTGAGCTTTTGTATGGTAGGCATGCCAGGGGGCTGCTAGATGTCGCCAAAAAAACGTGGGAAGGAGAGGCCACCCCATATAAAAGCATCGTAGAGCATGTCCCCTTGATGCAGGATCGAATCGCAGCTGTCCTGCCCCTGGTAGAAGAACAAATGAAGCAAACCCAGGGGCCCAGAGGAGGGTCTATGACCGGAGTGCCAGGGTCCGTACGTTCAGCCCTGGGGACAGAGTGTTGGTACAGTCATAACCGCTTTTAAGTACACAATGGGGTTTATTTACTAAAGCTGGAAAACGCGAAATCAGGCTCACTTCTGCATAGAAACCAATGAGCTTCTAATCCTAGCTTGTTCAATTAAGCCCGGTAATAAAACCTGGAAGCTCATTGGTTTCTGTGCAGAAGTGAGCCTGATTTTTCACTTTCCAGCTTTAGTAAATAAACCCCATTGTGTCCTTAAAATTGGGGTATGCCTGTACTGGTTCCCACGGTGGAAAGTAAGTTCCTCGCCAAGTGGCAGGGTCCCTTTGAGGTTGTCAAAAGGGTGGGGGAGGTAAACTACAAAGTCTACTAGCCAGGGAAAAGTAAACCACACCACGTGACACCGGACATCCCCATCATGGATTCCCTGTCCGTGACACAACAAAGTGACGTTAGAGCATTTGTATACAAAAATAGAGACTTTTTCTCCCCCTTACCCGGACTGACCAACGTGATCCAGCATGACATAGTGACAGAACCAGGGGTTCGGGTAAATGTAAAGCCATATAGAATCCCAGAGGCCAGGCGAGAGACAGTCACGAAAGAAATCAAAAATATGTTAGAGTTGGATGTGATGGAAGAGTCCCACAGTGAGCGGTCAAGCCCCATAGCACTGGTCCCAAAACCTGATGGCACTATCAGGTTTTGTAATGACTTTAGGAAACTCAACAGTGTGTCCAAATTTGATGCATACCCGATGCCTCGGGTCGACAAACTCATGAACAGGTTAGGACAGGCTCGCTACATAACGACCCTAGACCTAACAAAAGGCTATTGGCAAATACCGCTAACTGAATCGGCCAAGGAGAAGACTGTCTTTTCCACTCCTGAGGGCTCGTTTCAGTACAAGCGGATGCCTTTTGGTCTGCATGGGGCCCCTGCATTGTTCCAATGAATGATGTAAAAAAACTTTGAGACCACGTCGCCCGTATGTGGCTGCTTATTTGGATGATGTGACAACAGGAAGAAAAATGCCTGTTTAACAAGGTGGTTCCTGGCTTTACAGTTCTTTAAATTTTCAGTAGAGCATAGGCCAGGCAAGCTCCAAAACAATGCAGATGCCCTCTCCCGCACGTACTGTATGCTTCGGTTAATTGCTCAGCCACAGGGGCTTCAGCAGAGGGGGAGGCTATGTGACGGTATGGGAGGTGATGTAGTGCATAATCGCTACATTTCACCTCGCATTCGCTCTATTGTAAGGAAATAAACCAGAATTCGGCCCAGGTTTTTCCAGCCTCTGTGGCAGGTTGGGTTCTAGTCCTGATGTTCTGGTCCACTTAAGTCCACAGCTGGAATTTAAAAGACCAGGAAGAGAGCAAAGCAGTTCTCTGGTTTTGAGACTCAGGAAGGAACCTGAATGAGAGGAGCTCTTAGTGTTGGGCTAAAAGGTTTACTTTACGCATGTTTTGTGGGTGACGGGGACCAGCCCCACACTGTATAGAGAGGAGACTATTTGTTTAGTTAGTGCCGGACGACAAGGATTTAATTTACTGTTTGTTTATTTTTCATTTTGCAAACCTCCTGTAAATAAACCTGGCATCCGCCAGACTTTTAAGAAAGTGCCTGTTTGACCGTCATTCGGAAAAGGTGATCCCCCCCCAAGAGCTTATCTCCCACAATATGTATATATGTATGTATGTATATATGTGTGTATATATATATATATATATATATATATATGTGTATATATATATATATATATATATATATATATATATGTGTATATATATATATATATATATATATATATATATATATATATATATATATATATGAATATGTGTATATATGTATATGTGTATATATATATACATATATATGTGTGTGTATATATATATATATATATATATATATATATATATATATATAGGATGTCTACTTTTCTTTTTATGTGTCTTTCATGACCTTTTCTTAGATACTTATCTTTTTAATCTTGAAATGTTTTAATGACTTGTTATTGAATTTAGTAATGAGGATTTGTATTACATTTGCAGTTATATTATTATCCACATGATGGTGTTATTATTGATTTCTTGGGTTCTGGGAACTGGAGCGCATAGGGTTACAGGATGGCGCCATCCATTGCCAGTTTGCACAATTCCGTTTTATGGAACACATATGGTGCCAGTATAATTTCCTCCCCTATGGGTCTCTGGGGCAGATGTATGGAGCAAGCCCATACATCTGCCCCATAGTAAGCAGCTTGCTATGGAGAAAGACTAAGAAGAGCGGGAGCCCAGAGGGCCAGTGGGGGACCCCAGAAGAGGAGGTTCAGGGTCGCTCTGTGCAATGTACACCTGTGAGAGTATAGATTTCCTGTGTAGATCCAGATTCACTTTCAAACCACTTAAGGTTGGATAATGGTCATTGTATGAAACTTATGTTGAAGAACTAAATCATCTTATGATCATGGTCTTTTGTTTCAGATTCCAGGTCATCACCTTCTACAACTGTATTAGAACATCATCTGCTATTGTTTTGATCCCTGAGCATCCTTCTAGGATTTTATTTAACTTTTGTTAAATAACTTCTGGAGCAGGATTTGCTCCCAGTGGTAATCAAATCAAAGTATTAGAAAATGTTGGTAAGGCCCCTTTCACATGGGGCAGATCAGTAATGATCCGCCCAGTGAACCTCCGCTTGCTCAGCGGGAATCGCTCCATTGATCCCCGCTGAGCCGGCGGATGACAGGGTGGTCCTCGGATGAACACGGACCGTCTGTCCGTATTCACCCGATCCGCCAGATGGATGGGAAAGTAGGTTTTTCCTCCGTCACACATTGGCGGATCAGAGCGGGTAGGATGTCAGCGGGCATGTCACCACTGACATCCGTGGCTCCATAGAGGAGCACGGAGCGCCCGTTCAGGTCCGCCTAAAAAACTGGCAGGCGGACCTGAACGGTCTGCCCGTGTGAAAGAGCCCTAACTTGATTCATCATCTAGTTTCATCACAAAATCTGCATTTCACATCACATACTGCAAATATTATAGGTTTTGGCAAAACAGGTAACATAATCTTCTATTGTAAGTGTAGCACCCTCATAGATCAGTGCTACAGTAATTAGAATAGTTTTGTGCCTCTCTGCTTAACAGGAGCCATGATCATTTGGTTCTGCCTGCTCAGGATGCTCCGATACTTCACATGCTGTCTAGAGTTATCCAAGCAACATAGACATTTTCTGAATTGTAGGGGAAAACCATTGAGATGAGCAGCATGAATTTAAGATGCAGCACCAGCCAATTGGAAGGGGAGGTGCCCCTAGGCATGCTGGGTACCTGTATTTATGTTCAGGCAGCACCTGGGCTCCTGGTCTAATCCTGGGAGGAAATATACTGTTTGGGAGAGGGCAAGTTTCCTCTTTCTAGTTCAAGCTGCCATGCAGCTTTAGGTGGGTTACCTGAGAGCCTAAATGCTGAAAACCCAGGGTTCTCCTGAGAGATGACTGAGGGAGGAAGTCCATGGATCCGATCTGGTATCATGGAGGAAAGTGACCTACGATTAGGGACTTGTGAGTACAGACCCCTTAAAGGGATCCTAAGGACTTGTGCTGCTGAATCCCCCTCTGGGTACTAAAAGTCAGCTGCTGGGTGTAAGCTAAAGGGGAAACCAGCTGGTTTCCTGAAGGGCAGGGTCAACTCAATTCCATCTCTTTGCAAGGGATTGTGTTCAATGTTGTACAGTCTGCTACACAGTTCCACTAAGAAAGCTGTCTTAAGTTTAATTTGGAGTATCCTACTATTTCTTTCCCCTATTCCAGTTCCTAAAATGAAATAAAACAACAACAAAAAAACTACCCCTAGACTGGTCATTGGAGTAACGAGCAGAAATTCTGTGCGCCAGATTAGGGGCTGAAACTAGGGAAGATCCATGAAAAATACCAGCAGCCCTTATGGGGGTAGCGCTACACAGGCTTTAGGTAAAGGTTCCCTTTTAGGGCTTTGTTTGGTGGTTTGGGGTCCATGTATATTTACCTGATGTGTCCCTGCAGTCACTAAACTGCTTACCCAATCTGTTCTGTTGGTATTAGATGTGATGTCATGTGCCCCTTATTTCTGCCTTGTCCAAACAGAAAGTGCTTGCAGGTAGTTTTTGTCCTATGCTTCAGTCATCTACTGTCTTTTGTTAGCTCAGAGGATCTACACATCAGAAAGCATTTCAGGAAACTTATTTTCTCAGTAGTCTCTATCTAAGGTGAGACTCAAATACTGTATACTGGCTTGTCTCTGATATAATGAAACTCACAGCTTGCAGCTTGCATGTTCACTTCTGTGATGTATCCATCTGCATTTTCCCAGTTTCTATTAGGCATGTGCAAAAGGGAAAATTTTGTTTCGTTTAGTTTAGTTTTAATCCGTTATTTAATTAATTTCGTTAAGTTAGGTTCGTTACATGTGTTAAATTTGTTTTCGGAACTCGTTTGTTTTCGACCGAATTTCGAAAAATCCGGTCGAATTCGAAAGTATTTCGACTGGATTCGACAACAAATAGTCTCTTTTCGAATATAATTTCGAAATTCGATCGGAATTCGAAAAAAAAATAAAAAAAAAAAAAATTCGAATTCCAAATCGAAAACCCGCGGACGAAATTCGATCGGAATTAAAAAAAAAAAAAAAAAAAAAAATTCGAATTCCAAATCGAAAACCCGCGGACGAAATTCGATCGGAATTAAAAAAAAAAATAAAAAAAAATTTTTTTTTTTAGAATTCCAAATCGAAAACCCGCGCACGAAATTCAATCGGAATTCGAAAAAAAAAAATTCGAATTCCGATCGAATTTCGTCTGCGGGTTTTCGATTCGGAATCGAAAACGTTCGTTCGGATTCGGTAAATTCATTAATTTTGCAATTCGGGGATTCGTATGCATCCGAATGTCCGAATAATGAAAAATTCGTCCGAATTTCGATTCGGAACTAAACGAAATGCACATGCCTAGTTTCTATCTGTTTAGGGCCATATGTTTATCATATACCTGAATATTTGTCTTTTAAGGTCATGTTTATTTTCTGTAATAAGAATGTTTCTTGTCTTTTTTTTTTCAGAGAGCTTTATTTGAAAGGTAGAAATTTTACATAACTGGTGCAACAATAAACGAGTAGAGCTAAAGTACACAACATAAAGAATATTACATCTCAATGCTCTAACGTAATATTACAGCGAAAGAAAATAACTTACTAGTATAGAAACCTAGTTCTTGTTTGAATTGTGTATAGAACATTAACCTATTCATAACATTATTGAAATATAGTCTAAGTATGCAAGCATACTTCAGTTTGGTATCTCATGTAACAGTGTGATAACTTGTAGGGATGGCCTCAGCCCAACTTTCCCTACTTGGGTTTTCTTATCAAGATCGGTCAGCCTGTTGTGTGGTGGACAGGGCTTTCTCTGTGCAGTTGCGACCAACGGGCCCCTAGCAACTAAAAGGGTAAAGGTGGGTTCCGGGGGGGGATCCGGTGCATTGGCTGACCGAAAAATGTATTGTGATAGTGAAAAATAATAAAACCATAAAAATAAATAAATAAAAAAAAAAGAGGAAGAAAAGGGATAATAGAGAATGAAGTAGAAGGAAGGAGAAGGATCGATTAGGGGGAAGACCCCTTTGATGTAGGGGAAAGGGGTTAGGGGTGGCTTTATCCTCCTCCAGCTTGAGGCAGATCTTTCTGGCATCTAATCAGGTCATCAGCTGGGAGTATTAGGTTGTTGCCATAAAATGGTGCCAGCAAGACCACATTTTTTAAAAAATTTTAAGTTGTCTCCTTGGCTGAATGAACAAGCTCCTCCACCTCGGCAATCTTGTTTATGAGGTTGATCCAATCCTTTAATTTAGTTTCTTGGCTTTTACCCGGATAAAGTAATAGAGAAAGTTTTGTTTATATTCGTCATCACTGGGGGCCTTTGTGAAATCCACTTGGAGAAAAAAAAAAAGTAGTCATTACTGTGCTTTTATTTTGTGACATATCCACAACTACGATATAGAGCACAACTCCAACATTACGTTTTATTTTATTTTTCTTTAATGATTAAAATTGTAATAAAACATTTATATCTGGATTCATCTGGATTCAGATAATTGATCAAAAACCATAAGTTTTTAATGTAATTATAAAAGATTAAAACAACACTCTTGCTCGAATAGAAAGTGTGAAAAAAAACCTGTAAAGAAGAGACATTGTACTAAACTGTCCTGGCACCCACACAACCGATTCCTTTAAAAGCTATGGTGCCTAAAGAAACCACTTCATCCAACACACTTCTGAGATTCTTAAGTTTCTGGTTTCCTGGCCAGCACCAGGCTTCCCTCCACTGGCCTCTATGTAACCAGAGGTTACAGTAGTGCTGCAAGGGCATGCAAAAGCAACCACAGCACTCAGCTGGGGATTGGACCTTGTACACAGCTGGAAGTGTTTTAGATGAAGAAGATTCTCTGAGCACGCTAGACTGTGAAGATCAGTGGTATGGGCAATTAAACAGGTCTCTTCTTTATAGGAGGATCTGTTTCTTCATTTTCTAACTTTGTGACAGTGTCGCCTTAATGTTCATAAGATCACCAACTGGCAAAATGTTTACAGACATCATTTACCCTGACAGAGGCGGTAATGCTCTGTTGTGCCTGAAAGAGTTGAACTGACACACACTCTCCCATTGCATTCCTAGTGACAGTGCTTGTCCTGGGCAAGCACATGGTGCCGAAGACAAGCACTGTCAGTCAAGGTTCATTTAATATTGCCCCCCCTGTTAACTGCCTGATCGAACAGCGATGGGGGCAATTGAATGGGTGATGTCAATGACACTAGTTTGGCCTAGAAAGATGGAACAAAGTACTAAATGCACTTACAGAAGCATCTTAATAAAGGTAGGTGAGATGTCTTCTTTAAAGCTTTTGGGGTTTGATAAATCTTCTGCCATCTTGGTTGTTAATATACCGGTACTTGCAAAGTGAGTGGCATATCACACTCAAAATTGTAACAAGTCTTAAATCACACTTTTATGTACCTTTTTATAGTTTCTGCTGAATAGCTCACTATATGCGTCACTCTTTATTCTGGTAGAACCAACTCTGTCAATAGCTGCACCCAAATGAACTCCAGCACTAATAAGATGAATCACACAAAAAGATTTTGCTTTTGGCTATTAAGATTTCAATGTGGTCTTGGCAGGTGCTCTGAACTGCATTACCAAGGTGTCTACTTTTCTTGTGTTCTTATGTTTTTTTTTTTTTTACAGTGAACATTCTCTGCATCTGGTATGCTAGAATGTTATATTTTATATATATTTTTTTCTGAAATACATCTGGGTACATTTGTTTTCTCTGTTAGTAATAATTAGCAGATTGTGGGTGCTATACTAAGGTTATCCACATGCATAGGTTAATGGTTTTAAGGAATGTATGTTTTCAAGTCCCAGTGTTTGTTTATCCAAGGAATATTGCTTATATGAATTATCTTTCTTATATAAATGTTGGCACAAAAATTATTCTGCGAAGCTGAAACTTTTCAGCTGTGTTTTGCTCTGTGAACGATCTTTTCACATGTCTATTTGGTAATTTAATCGCACTGAGACGTAGAAGGGGTGTGCATTGATTATAAGGTGCCCCTTACAGAGTCGGCTGAGGCCCCCTTTTTTCTCTCTGGGTTCTCTGAGGCCTCCTTAAGGGGCTCATGCTTTTCCTATGCACCCGTTGCTCATTTTCATTTATGCTGACTGGGAATACCCAGACAGGCATTTTTATTCCTCCTAAGAGATTCTCTAAAGTTTATCCTATGGAGGAGACATTCACTAAGAAATGCAGTATGCCAGCGGTAGACACTGCTGTTTCTTCTCTGAATAAAAGTCTTACTTGTCCAGTTGACAATGTTCAGGTGTTTATGATCCAGCGGATAAAAGTCTGGAGTCTTTGCTTAAAGCCTCATTCGCTATTGCCGGCCGGTGAGGTTGCACAGCCTGCGATAGCAGCTATTGATGTCTATCAAGTCCTTAAGGATAAGGTGAAACAGGCCATCAAAAGGGAAGAAGTCCCAGTCCTTCTGGAACTTCTTAAGGCCCTTTGTGTTGCAGTTTGGCACCATTAAGGCTTCCATCCATCAGATGTCACGTTGCGCTCTTCTGCTGGCACACAAATGCGAAGTAGCTATGGCTTAAGCATTGGTCAGCAGAGTTGCCTGGGGTTCCTTTATAGAAACCGTATAGGGATGATAAGTAAATCCAGAAGATGCTAAAAACTAAACACAAATGCAGCCCATACAATTTATCAAAAAAAAAAAAACACACATATTAAATTACATTTCCATCCCCACTTCTCAACAGGTCAATAAGGCTATGAATGCTAAACATACATATGTGCAAAAGATATATTTACTTTACTACTTAGTATGGAGAAAAAAGTAAGGATGAGCCAAACACCCCCGGTTCGGTTCACACCAGAACTTGCGAACAGGCAAAAAATTCAGACAAACACACGAACACCGTTAAAGTCTATGGGACACGAGTATGAAAAAACAAAAGTGCTAATTTTAAAGGCTCATATGCAAGCTATTGCAATAAAAAGTGTTTGGGGACCCGGGTCCTGCCCCAGGGGACATGTATCAATGCAAAAAAGGAGCAGTGATTTTAATAATGTGTAAAGTGAAACAATAAAAATGAAATATTCCTTAAAATTTCGTGCCTGGGGGGTGTCTATAGTATGCCTGTAAAGTGGTGCATTTTCCCTGTGTTTATAACATTACCACAGCAAAATTACATTTCTAAAGGGAAAAAAAGTAATTTAAAACTGATCGTGGCTGTAATGAATTGTCGGGTCTCGGCAATATAGATAAAACTCATTGAAAAAAACGGCATGGGTCCCCCCCCCAGTCCATTACCAGGCCCTTTGTGTCTGGTATGAATATTGAGGGGAACCCCAAACCAATTTTTTTTTAAATGCGTGGGGGTCCCCCAAAAATCCATACCAGACCTGATGGATTTTAAGGGGAACCCTGCATCAAATAAAAAAAAACTGGCGTAGGGGCCCCCCAAAATCCATACCAGACCCTTATTTCAGCATGCAACCTGGCAGGCTATATGCCCTCAACATGGGGAGGATGCTTTGGGGTCTGACCTTTGTTCGGTGGTTGTGGGGGTGTGCGGGCAGGGGGCTTTTCGGAATCTGGAAGCCCCCCCATATTTTTTTTAATTTTGGTGCAGGGCTCCCCTTAAAAACCATACCAGACCTGAAGGGTCTGGTATGGATTTTGATGGGACCCCTACGCCATTTTTTTTTATTTGGCACAGGGTTCCCCTTAATATCCATACCAGACCTGTGGGGCCTGGTATGGATTTTGGGGTACCCCCACGCATTGCTTTATTTTTGGTTCTGGGTTCCCCTTAACCACTTCCGGACCGCCGCATGTACATTTACGTCGGCAGAATGGCACGGACAGGCACATCAACGTACCTGTACATGCCTGCCTAGACGTGGGTCGGGGGTCCGATCGGGACCCCCCCGGTACCTGCGGCGGTCCCCGTGGCTGTCCGAGCGATCCGGGATGAGGGGGCGGCTGTTTGTTTTTGTCCACCCCCTCCCGATCGCTCTCAGCCAATCCGCGCGCTCCCCCTGCATGTCACTTCCTCCTCCTGTGTAAACACAGGAGGAGGAAGTGATGTGATCTCTCCTCTCGGCGGTATTTTCAACCGCCGCTGAGGAGAGATCACATCATACAGTAAGTCGCACCAACACTACACTGACACACACTACACATAGGCACATTAACCCCCCTGATCACCCCCCCCCCCACCCCCCTGTCACAGTGTCACTGAATGCAGTGATCATATATGTACTGATCACTGCATTTAGTGTCAGTGTGACAGGCAGTGTGACAGGCAGTTAGTGTTAGGTTCAGGGTAGCCCCCGTACCCCCCCTAATAAAGTTTTAACCCCTTGATCACCGCCCTAGTTAACCCTTTCACTCCCTATTGCCAGTGTCACTAAGAGATCATTTTTCTGATCGCTGTATAATGCCGCGTACACACCATCACTTTATGTGATGAAAAAAAAATGACATTTTCTGTGAAGTAAAAAATGACGTTTTTGAAACTTCAATTTTCAAAGACGAAGTTGCATACACACCATCGTTTTCTCACAATGTTCTAGCAAAGCGAGGTTACGTTCACCACGTTTTTCCATTGAAGCTTGCTTCATAAGTAGCTTCTGGGCATGCACGGGTGAAAAAACTTCGTTTTAAACGACGTTTTTGCTACACACGGTCAATTTCTGTGAAGTAAAAGTTGACGTTTTGAAAAACGACACATAAAATTGAAGCATGCTTCAATTTTTTTTGGTCGTTTTTTAGAAGACATAAAACAACGTTTTCCCCCACACACGGTCAATTAAAGTGACGTTTTTAAAAACGTCATTTTTTTTCATCACATAAAGTGATGGTGTGTACGGGGCATTAGTGTCGCTGTTCCCGCTAGGTAGCTATTTTTTTTATTGCGATTTTTTTTTTTACTAAAGACATGTGGCTGAATAAATTTTGGCATAAATGTTTGACTAAAATTTAGTTTATTTGATTTTTCTTATAACAAAAAGTAAAAAATATTGTTTTTTTTTCAAAAATGTCACTCTATTTTTGTATATAGCCCAAAAAAAAAAATCGCAGAGGCGATGAAATACCACCAAAAGAAAGCTCTATTTGTGGGAAGAAAAGGACGCAAATTTTGTTTGGGAGCCACGTCGCACGACTGCGCAATTGTCTGTTAAAGCGACGCAGTGGCGAATTGTAAAAACCCCTTGGGTCATTTAGCAGCATATTGGTCCGGTCCTTAAGTGGTTAATATACTGTAAGATTGGGGTGATCAGACTCCAGCGGTAGGTGCGTTTTTAGTGAGTACGCCAGTCCAGAACTGAGTTTTTAAGGGCCTGGTAGCCCACTTTTATTTAACCACTACAGATCTGCTCTATCGTCAAAAGACGTCTGCAGCGCGGACCTGAAGTGCCGAGTGGACGTCTTTAGATGTCCTATTGTTTACATTACCCGCGCGCGCCGCTGGGGGGCGCGCAGCGGGTAAACACTGTCCCGGCACATCGCTGGGAAGCCGATGCGTGAACCTGGCGGGTACACGCGATCGTCGGTAACACAGCAGGGACGTGGAGCTCTGTGTGTAAACACAGAGCTCCACGTGCTGTCAGAGGAGAGGAGACCGATCTGTGTCCCTTGTACATAGGGACACAGCATCGGTCACCTCCCCCAGTCACCCCCCTCCCCCCACACAGTTAGAACACACCTAGGGAATACATTTAACCCCTTCCTCACCCCCTAGTGTTAACCCCTTCCCTACCAGTCACATTTATACAGTAATTAGTGCATTTTTATAGCACTGATCGCTGTATAAATGTGAATGGTCCCAAAATTGTGTCAAAAGTATCCGATATGTCCGCCGCAATATCGCAATATCACAGGCCTGACAAAGAAAATCGCAGGTCGCCGCCATTACTAGTAAAAAATAAAAAATAAAAAATAAATCATAAATCTATCCCCTATTTTGTAGGCGCTATAACTTTTGCGCAAACCAATCAATAAACGCTTATTGCGATTTTTTTTAACAAAAATATCTAGAGTATAGAATACGTATTGGCCTAAACCGAGGAAAAAAATATATATTAAAAAAAAAAAATGGGATATTATTATAACAAAAAGTAAAAAATATTGTGTTTTTTTTTTTTAATTCTGTCTTTTTCTGTTTATAGCGCAAAAAATTTAAATCGCAGAGATGATCAAATATCACCAAAAGAAAGCTCTATGTGTGGGGAAAAAATGATAAAAATATAATTTGGGTACAGTGTTGTATGACCGCACAATTGTCATTCAAAATGCGTCAGCGCTGAAAGCTGAAAATTGGTCTGGACACGAAGGGGGTTTAAGTGCCCAGTAATGAAGTGGTTAAAAGCACAAAAAGTTCACAAATACATCAGTAGCCCTCGCAGGGGGTTCCACCATTACTGTATCTTGCATACTCAACACTTTAGCCTCCTGGCTTTCATTCTTGCCATCCGGCTGTTTCAGGCCTGTAGCCTAGGCTTAAGTTCTGTTCCTCAGAACAAACAGAGTTTCCTAGAGATAAGCTCACTCCTTGCTTACTCCTGGCCAGCGCCTTGCTGCTTAATCACCAATGACATCTGCCTCCTGCAGACATGCATACTCTTACTGCACCCATGCACCATCTCTGACTCCTCTGAGAGAGATAGGAGTTCACCTGACTTCCAGGAACAGAGGGCCAGATTCTCGTAGAACTGCGGCGGCGTAACGTATCCCGTTTACGCTACACCGCCGCAAGTTTTCAGCGTAAGTGCCTGATTCACAAAGCACTTACCTGTAAACTTGCGGCTGTGTATCGTAAAGACGTCCGGCGCAAAGCCCGCCTAATTCAAATGGGGCGTGTACCATTTAAATTAGGCGCGCTCCCGCGCCGAACGTTCTGCGCATGCTCCGTTCGCAATTTTCTCGACGTGCTTTGCGCGCAATTACGGCGCCCCGACGTGTTTGTGAATGGCGACGTGCGTAACGTACTTACGCCATACTTACGGCGAAAAAAAAATAAAAAAATTAAAATTCGAAGCGGGAACGATGGCCATACTTTAACATGGCTGGTGTAAAGTTAAGCAATGAAAAAGATTGCTTAACTTTGCGACGGGAAAAAAGCGACGTTACGCACGCGAGTCGGTTCGTGGATCGCCGTAAATGCTAATTTGCATACCTGACGCTGAAAAACGACGCAAACTCCACCCAGCGGCGGCCGAAGTATTGCAGCCTAAGATCCGAAGGCGTACGAGGCCGTAAGCCTATCAGATCTTAGCCAAAAGCCGTCGTATCTTGTTTGTGAATCACAAATTAAGATACGACGCGGCAAATTTGAAAATACGCCGGAGTATCAGTAGATACTCCGGCGTATTTGTTCTGTGAATCTGGCCCAGACTTCCTGTCTGTGGGGTGGGGCTCTGAGCCATGTCAGGTCAGAACTAAAAAGCCCAAGACACAGCTGTGCAATTAATGTGTCTTTCTTTCCAAAATATGGCATAAACCAGCAACCTTTCTTTTTTTTTTTTTTTCAGTTTAAAATAAATGTATTGAAGAGCAGTACAGTACACGTTATTGCCGCCAGCACATTCTGGGGCCCAGTATTAAATACGTACAATGCTTGTCAAAGTATTCATGTCAGATAAACAACCATCTTTAGAGGGAAGAAAAAAAAAAAAACCCAGGTCACCCACCCACTTCGTATGCTAACAATTACATAAAAGCAGGTATCCCCTGCACTTAATTCTATTGCCAGTCCCGACACCCCCTATGGGCACAAACTGTGTCGGGGACAGGCTAATTCGATAAATTCAGGAGATACATTCTTAAATACAGAACTCATCTCGCGGCTCCAGAATAACAGAAACCTCCAGAGTCGGTCGAGAGCTCTAAAGTGAGGAGATTATAACTAGGATCTAGTAGTTCTTTCCTCCTCGGAGAATCCTAACGATACCTACCGAGGCATACAGAAGCTCCTGTGGTCCTAGAGCTGTATGAGCATCAAGTTCTAGCTAAAGCAGACCGAGGTACAATGACTGCTATCAAACGTTGTATTAGTGAGAACAACAGAAATAAATAATATATATAAAAAAAAATGATAGCCTAAAGATATAGGAGCAGAAAAAGAGAAAAGGAGAAGAAAGAAGGATATTGCCAGCTACAGACTGTAAACAACTGTAGAATTTGCCTAAGGTTCCAGCGTGAGGGATATACCAATATGTCTAGCCCAGGGCTCCCAAATCGCCTCAAATAGATTAGTAGTGTTTAGAATTGAACTAATCATTTTCTCTTGGTTCATGATCCAAGATATTTTCCTCTTGGCCGCCGAGACAGATACCGTAGGTTGTTTTCATGCCCCAGCTAAAGTAGTTTTTGCCCCTAAGAGCATAAAATCAATCAGTTTTGAGTAATTTTGGGGGCTTGTGGGATGTGGACACCAAGCAACGCTATCTGAGGGGACTTCACCACCGGGAAGCCCGTTACTTTTCTGAGGAGGTGAAAGATTTTATTCCAAAATCCTCAAATTTTTGTACACTCCCACCAAATATGTAGCATGGAGCCCTGGGCTTGACATTCCCTAAAACATAGCGGTGAGGCGGTCGGGAACATCGCCGCCACCCTACTAGGTACCAGATACCATCGCATTATAACTTTCAGATTAGCTTCTATTAGAGAAATGTTAACAAGTCCTTTGAAAGCTCTCGTTCCTACCTTGTGCCATTCCTCCAGGTCCCAGGTCTCTTGTAGATCTCTTTCCCAAGCCTCCATGTACGAGAATTTGGACGTTGGTTCCGATAAGGATGTGTATATTATAGATATGCCTCCCCTTTGCTCCGCCTTTTGGCTACACCATTGCTCGTAGCGAGTGAAGATCGGGGGAGAGGACTTGTTTTTCCAGAGCGATGATACAAAGTGATAAATTTGGGAATATCGTATTTTCTCAGAGTCCGGTAATTTCAACCTCTCCACACAGTGTTTCAACGAGAGCGGACCAGAGACAGAGAAAAAGTCCCCGATTCTGTAAATCCCCTTGTCTATCCACCATTGAAATTCTTTGGCATCCATTCCCGGGACAAACTGGGGGTTATGAAAGATTTGTGCCAGTGGGCGAACATTTGATATTAAGGAAGGCCTCAAATCGTCCCATAGTCTAAAGGATTGTGACAGTGCAGGTGACATTATTGCAGGCCTGGACTTCTGGGAACACCACATCAGTTCCTCTAAGGAGTGATTAGGAACTGCCTGTCTCTCTATCTCAATCTATCTCAATCTATCTCAATCCAATCAGGCTTCTCAAGTTTTGAGTACACCCTGGATAATTGTGTTAGTCTAGCTGCTTGGTAGTATTTGATCAGGTGCGGGAGACCAAGTCCTCCTTTTGTCTTTGGGCCGTATAGAACATTTTGTGCTAATCTATATCCCTTACCTCCCCATATAAATTTAGGTATTTTACCCTGAAAAGACCTGAGTTGATCTCTCTTAATCGCTATCGGAAGGAATCTAAACAAGTAAAGTAATCTAGGTAATAGTGTCATTTTTACAGAGTTGATTTTGCCCACCCAGGAAATTTTATGTTGTGCCCACGTCTGGAGGTCAGCTTCTAGTTTGCGAAACATGGGGGGAAAATTAACTTGGTAAAGGTGTTCAAATTTAGGAGTTAGGTTTACACCTAGGTATCGAATAGAAGTATCTGCCCAATTACATTCATAAAGGGATTTCAACCGATCAACAATTGTACTTTGAATTGAGACGTTTAATGATTGGAATTTGCCCATGTTAACCCTCAAACCAGATACATTTCCAAAGGAGTTAAGTATCTTGCAAATGTTTGGAAGCGAGGTTATTGGGGAGGTGACAAATAAAAGGAGATCGTCTGCAAATAAAGGGCATTTGTGCACTTGTTGCCCACATTGTACCCCCATAATATTGTGATCCGTTCTGACGGCAATGGCAAGCGTCTCAATCGCTATGGCGAAAATCAATGGGGATAGTGGGCAACCTTGCCTAGTGCCCCTGGCAATCTCAATCGGGTCTGAATAGTAACCCTGTAGTTTGATCCTCGCATTTGGTGCAGAGTATAGTGAGCGCAGTAAACCTAAAAAAAATTCCCCGAACCCCCAGTGCTTCAGGACAGAAAAAAGGTATGGCCAAGAAAGAGAGTCAAAGGCCTTCTGGAGATCCAATGACAGGAGAAACCCCTCCTGGGAGACGCCCCCATCCCAGCCCGACTGAAGGATCGAGATGATATCAACTGCTCGCCTGACTTGGTCCGGACCCTGCCTACCTGGTATAAAACCAACCTGGTCTTTATGAATGTAATGATTAATAAAAGAATTTATCCTATTAGCTAACATTTTGGTGAGTATTTTTAGATCATTGTTGATCAATGAAATGGGCCTATAGTTTTCCACCTGTTCAGGATCCTTATCTGGTTTGGGGATAACGGAAATAAAGGCCTCATTCAAATGAGGATGCATAGCTTCCCCCTTCCGTTTGGAATAAAAAAAAAATGTAAGCCGGGGGGCAAGGGTATCTGCAAAAGTTTTGTAGTATGGCACCGAGAAACCATCCGGTCCCGGCGCTGAACCCCCCTTCAAGTTTTTAATTACCTCTAGGGTTTCCTCCATTGAGATCGGAGCCTCCATAAGGTCCACATGGGTCTCATGGAGGTTAGGAAGTGGCAGCTGGTCTAGGAAGGACGTAATGTCAGACCCTTCGGGACCGTTGGTCGCCTGGTACAAAGTAGAGTAGAAGGTTTGGAATGCATGAAGTATACGTTTAGGATTAAGAGTTACAGACCCATCCTGAGTTTTTATCTTTGGGAGTGTAAATGTGCGGAATCTCGGTGAGAGCTTAGTGGCTAACATCGTGCTCATTTTATCTTTATGCTGGTAGAATCTTGCGCCACTCCAGCCCATTGATTTTTCGGCCTTTACCGTGAGGGCTAGATTCAATGCCACCCGGGCCGCATCCAGCTGAGAAATAGTGACCTTTGTCTGATCTTTTTTATGTTTTTTACATAAGGCCGTAAACTAATTTTCAAGTTTTTCTACCTCTGCGGCTTTGTCTTTTTTAAATTTGGAAGCAACCTGAATAAGCTTTCCTCGGATCGTAGCTTTGTGTGCAGCCCATAGCATCTCAGCCGAGATTCCATCAACATCATTCAAACTGAAGTATTCATTCAAAGCCCTATCGATTTCTGTGACTATGTAAGGGACATTCAATACATTTTCATTGAGCTTCCAATGAGGCAAGTCTGCTCTGGCTAGTTGTCCCTGTAAGGATAATACGACCATCGAGTGATCTGACAGTGCCATATCTTTTATATAAGCTTTACTAACTAGAGGGATATGTCTGGAGGAAATAAATATGTGATCGATTCTAGAGTAGGATTGATGTGGATTTGAGAAGTGGGTGTAATCCCTTTTTGTAGGATTGATTTCCCTCCAAACATCTACAAGACCCTGTTGAAATATTAACTTTGCTATCCGGGAGCTGGCTCTAGAGGGGCGGGTTAGCTGTGATGAAAGTGGTCTGGACTTGTCCAAACTCTGATCAAACGCAACATTGGAGTCACCCCCAAATACTACCGTCCCCTCCAGGAGTGGCACCAGAACATCAAACATCGCTTGAAAGAAATTAGCCTGGCCTTTATTGGGGGCATAATATGAGACAAATGACATTAATTGTTCATCTACTACTCCTTTGACCAAAATATATCTGCCCTCCGGGTCTTTATGTACGAAAATAGATTTAAATTTACACGTTTTTGCAAATAGAACTGCTACCCCTCTCGTTTTATCCTCGGCGTTTGCTAGAACAAATTGGGGATAATGAGCATGAATGAACGCGGGGGAATAACTGATAGGTAAACGGGTCTCCTGTAAAAGAACAACCGCCATTTTTTGGGAATGATAGGATTGAAGCATCTTCCTTCTCTTAACAGGTGAATTCAGGCCCTGTACATTATGGGAGACAACTCTAAGTGAGGGGGATGGCGGAGAGTTATGAGGCATGATCATAGAATGAGCGGGAACATGTGTATGCATTATCACTTACTTCAGAGGACGAGAGGTACGATGAATGGAGGCACGACCTATGAACGAGATCTGGACCTGGAGCGAAGCACACGAAATACTGTGTCTGTAGTCTGGCAATCAAAGAAAAAAGGTTAGAAAGAAATAAAAAGAGAAAAGGAACAAAAAAATATATGTCAAAATAGCTTAATCTATGCCAGCGACAATGGGAGAGCAAAAATTCTTACCCACTATCGCCAAATACTAAACCAATGTAGACCCTATCAAGGGCTACAAGACCAGCTCCCGACCGCTGAAAATCCACAGCCGAGAGTTAGTCGGAGGCGCAAGGCAGCCGCCTCAGCCACAGCCATCCTTGTTGTCAAGGAAAAAGTAACGTAGTTATCAATGAATCATATGATTAAGAAAAAACTGTAACAATCTATAATAAATAGATCACGGTCAGCCGGAACACTCAAAAAAAAAAAAAAAAAAAGAAGTAATGAGCCTTTTCTGTGTTGAAAAATGCAAATGGAGCAGGAGGAAACATAGACAGTCAATGGTCCAGGATCTGATACTGTTCCCTTTTTCCTATCCTACTTCTCCCTCCTCCCTCTTCTTCCCTCCACCTCTACCTTCTCTGCAAGGAAATAAATAAAAATAAGAATCTGAAGGGATATTTTTGGATTAAACCGTAGCAGAGGGTGGGCAAAAGTAAATAGTCCCCGAAGCATATTTTGGGGTTCTGTTCAGAGTCCCGAAAGAACCTTGATTGTAGCCTCTCATATCAAGTTTATAGAATTAGTAACATCAACTGGCTCAACCTCCCTTACAGAAACAGGGGCAAAAACAGGGTGCTGTGAAGACATTCCTGCAGGTATAAACAATGTAGGTAGAGATAAATAACATTGAAGTTCATCGTTGTAAGGATCCCCATACACGGAGAGGGGATCCAGACGGACATCACCTCAGGGAATTCTCCTGGGTGAATGGAAAAGAGAAAAATCAGTCACTTTTCAGAGGTCAGGTAGTCACTGGATCCTTAGTGCGTCTGCTTTTATTCATTTGCCATGTAGAAGAGAGTGGACTAGTCGGTGTGGGACGTTTGGAAGATCCCGCTTGCAGATTGGATGTGTCCATCGCCAGATCCTGCTTTATGAACTTTAGGGCTAGCAAGATTTTTTCTCCCTCTGAGAGTGTGGTGAATGAATAGGTTTTTCCCTTGTAAGCAAATTTTAGAGCAAAGGGGAATGCCCACCAGTATTTGATTTCCTTTTGTGCTAAGACCGTTAACAAGGGTTTAAGGGCTCTGCGCCTTTGAATAGTCATAGGGGAGATATCTGCGAATATTTGGATGTCATGTCCCTGGAACACAATCCGAGATTGTTGTCTTGAAATCTTCATGATTTCCTCTTTAACTGCATAATAGTGCGGTTTTACTATTATATCTCTGGGAGAACCATCTCTCCTGAGGGGACCCAGCGATCTGTGTGCTCTGTCCAGCTCTAGTTTGTGAGGGGTAATGGAGGGGATCAGGACTTTAATCAGCTCCTGGACCGCCTTGGGGGTGTCCTGAATGGTCTCTGGGATATCCTTGACCCTAAAATTATCCCTTCTTGAACGGTTTTCAAGGTCATCGATACGGTTTAGAGCGACATCTAGTTGTTCCTGCAGAACATGGATGTGATCAGTATTTTGGTTGGCCCTGGAAACAGTAATGTCCAGCTTATTTTCAATCATTTCCATTCTTGAGCCCAGAATTTGAAAGTCAGAGCGGATGTCATTTGTAATTCTAATTGCTGTTTGAGCAAGACCCCTCTCCAATAATTCTGAAAATTTCAAGAAAAGTTCTCCTGCATTCTGGGGTATAGCATGTTCTGGGCTGCCTGAGGGGATAATGGCTTCTGGGTGTACCAGTGCTGTTCCCAGAGGAGGGAAAGCATAGTGAGGTAATGGGCTCTCAGAGAGAGATTCTGTGGAGGCAGAAGCTGGAGGTATGAGGCAAATAGTGCCAGCATTAGCTTGCGGCCGCCATGTTGGATTCGGCCTGCTCGTTTTCAGCGGCGAATTGTGGTGTTAGGCCCCTCCGGACCGCGCCGCTATACATATCTCCGATGCCCGGGTGTTCCCCGAGCGGTACTCCCTCCAGGTGAGTGCTCAGCTGCCGCGAGTCTGGTTCTATGGCTGCCGGATGGCTGAGGCGGTGCGGAGCTCCAAGCTTACGCGGCCATCCTGGACGCTGCCGCCTGTGAGGTGTTTTCGGCAGCAAACATTTCATGCATGAAGGAGCTTCGAGACAAAAATCACACCTGTTGTGTTAGGCTTGTCAGCCTATTTCAGCTGCAGCTGTCAAAATCGCCTCCGTGTACAGGAGGAATTCCTTCCTCCTCAGACGACTACCTGCGCTGAACTATAAACCAGCAACCTTTCATGTAGCACAGAGTCCCACCATCACAATACATACCAGACCCAAAGGGCCTGGTAATGGACTGGGGGGGAACCCATGCCATTTTTTCAATCAGTTTTATGTATAGTCAGTATGTATAATCAGTTTTGAATTACCTTTTCCTTTAGAAATTTTGCTGTGGTGTTCTAAACACTGGAAAAATGTGCCACTTTACAGGCATACTATAGACACCCCCCAGGCACAAAATTTAAAGGAATATTTCATTTTTATTGTTTCACTTTAAGCATTATTAATTTCACTGCTCCTGAAAAAAATTCAAATTTTAAATCTTTTTTGTGCATTGTTACATGTCCCCTGGGGCAGGACCCAGGTCCCCAAACACTTTTTATGGCAATAACTTGCATACAAGCCTTTAAAATTAGCACTTTTGTTTTTTATGTTAGTGTCCCATAGACTTTAACTGTGTTCTGGGCTTTCGATTTTGCCCCGAACTCTGCATATTGTTCGTTGTTCGCCGAACATCCGAACAACCAAAGTTCGGGCCGAACTTATGCTCAGACCGAACCATTCCCCCATCCCTAGTTTTTAGATATTTATAGGCTGTGTTTGTGAGATGAGGGCATTTTGATAAAACCCTGCTTCAAAAAGAAGCTTGTTTAATCTAATTTAAAATTTCCTTGCCCCTTAGGGATGAATACTATATTAAAACTGGTGTGTTTTTTATTAAGTTAAAAGCTTGTTATACAGCCATTTCACGTCACAAAAAACAATGAATCTGTAGCATTACATTTTGTACAGAAATTACATATTGATTAAGGCAGCTGGATAAATTATAATATTATGAGTATAGTCCTAATAATTTAAAGTGTCTGTATTGCCAAAGCTTTTTGTTTTTCAGTTTTGGATAGAGTTGAGAAAGATTACAATTCCTGGAAGTTTATATTTTGATGTTTTTGGCCTGTTGGGGAGATTCCCTTAATTTCCTATTCTGGAGATGCAAAGGAAGTAGGGGACAATCTGTACAAAATGAGGGGTATTTCACTTTTAAATAGTTGGCACCAAGGCAGATTTCCCCATGAGAAGATTTCCCCTGAACTCTTCTTTTGGGCAAAATTTTAAATATCTATTTGCTTTTTGTTCTGTGATCTGAAACCAAAAAATAAGTTATGTATTTATTTTTTTATTCATTATTTTTTAAGATATATGATAACAATAAAGTTAAAAACGATAAACTCAGCTACAGCTACTATTCTTCACACCCCCAAACTTCCCCTGCAGGCAAGATACAAATCTTTTAAATAAATACTTTTAACAGAAAACTTTTTAGCTTAAAGCAGTAGTAAACCCGCTGTCTTTTATTTATTTTTTTTAAACCTGAAAAGCAAAAGCCATAATGAGCTAGTATGCACCGCATACTAGCTCATTATGAAATACTTACCTCGGAAAGAGGTGAGAGGAACTTACCTGGTCCACGCCGAGGGAGATGTCATCTTTTCTCTGCGTGTCTTCCGGGTATCGCCGCTCGAGCACTGTGATTGGCTGGAGCGTCGTCACTCACACGCATGCGCGCAGGAGACTTCTCCCCTTCAAGGTCCGTCGGCCTCCGAGCCTTTAGCCGAGGATCTCCGCTGCGAATGCGCCGCTGCAGTCAGCAGCGCATTGCGGGGGGAATATCTCCTAAACCTTACAGGTTTAGGAGATATTCTTTATACCTACAGGTAAGCCTTATTATAGGCTTACCTGTAGGTTAAAGTGGTAGTACAGAGTATACTACCACTTTAAGTAGTAGTTGTGGAGCCAGTAGAGCAAAGTCCCTTTAAGTAGAAAAATAGTATGACAGAGTTGGTGTCCCCTTTAATACACAGCTGACTATAACTAGGCACCATAAGGGTGGCAAAAGCACAAGGTCCCCACAATCCAGCAATGTTTGTACTCACAAGGCCCAAGAACATTGCCTCCTTTCAATCTTCCAAGCAATACCCTCCAGTGATACCAGACAGATATGTGTCAGACAGCTCCCCTTAGTCAGCTTATTTAAAGCAGAGGTTCACCTTCAAAATTAACTTTTTTGCTAACCTATCTCTAGCCTTAATAAAGGCTTGTAGCGTTGTCATTTTTTTTTTATTGTGTACACTTACCTGTCTTCAGCCGCACTTCCGGGTATTCTTCTGCGGGGAGTGGGCGTGCTGCTCCATTTCCCCGACGGGGAGCTCTGCATAGATGATTGACGTGCGCGTCATCGCCTTCCAAAAATATCCGACGGGGACTCGGCTCTTTACGGCGCCTGCGCCTGCCGTGTAGAGCTGACTGCGCAGGCGCCGTAAAGTGCCGAGTCCCCCTCGGATATTTTCGGAAGGCGATGACGCGCACGTCAATCATCTATGCATAGCTTAGGAACGCCTACTCCCCGGGGGAGCAAGAACCCGGAAGCCGGGTGAAAACGACGGGAAAAGTAAGTACAGACCAAAAAAAATAAAAATCCAGCATACTGTTGATGTCAGCAGTATGCTGGATGTTTACATTTACCCTATATTAGACTTCAGCGAGTGGTATGAGTCTGACTGAATAGCGACATTCACTCACATGCAACTGTTTTGTATGGTTGTTATACTTGATGTGTTCATTACAGTCTATATGCAATGCGAAGTTGCTTTTATGTTTGTATCTGTGTCATATCTTTCATTTCAATAGTTTTTTATTAAGTTTCAAGTGTACAAATACAAAATACAAATCAAGAAAGAAAAGAGAAAAAGTACAATAAAATAAGGAACATAGATAGCATTTAAGAAACATATGTCACCATCACATCAGACAATTAAATTTCTGTGTTGCATAATCTTTAGCTGCCCTTCATCAAGTATTGGTTTGGATTCTAGGCGGTACTCCCAACTTAGCCCCAGATATAGTCAATCACTTACGATCTCTCTCAACTGAGGCCTTTATCAAAAAAATAAATAAAAAATGAACCAACATAAACAATAACAGAGAACAATTGCCCTGATCAGCCAAAATAAAGCTAAGTAGTAATTAGCCGAGTACCACAAACATCAATCATACGTCTTTCATGACCAACCTCCAATTTTCCCAGGGAGCCCATAGTTTGAATACCTCCTCATAATTACCCATTGCCGATGCATGGAGTATTTCGTAATTACTATGGGCCAGATTCACAGAGACGGGCGCATCTTTAGTTAGGCGTAGCACATCTCATATGCGCTACGCTGACGTAACATTGAGAGGCAAGTACTGTATTCACAAAGCACTTGCTCCCATATGTACGCCGGCGTAACGTAAATGGGCCGGCGTAAGCCCGCGTAATTTAAAGTAGCAAGGCAGTGGGCGTGTTGTATTCAAATGAATCATGACCCCATGTGAATGCATGGCCAAATGAACGGCGCATGCGCGCGCATGCTCAGAATCACGTCGCAAATACTCCCTATGATACGACGTCACAATGCGTACGACGTGAAACCTCACTTACGCCCAGCCCCATTCACGTACGACTTACGTAAACGACGTTAAAGCCGACGGCAGTTCCGACGTCCATACCTTGCATGGGCTGCGCCACCTATAGAGGTGTTTTATCTTTACGCCGGCGTATGTCTTACGTAAACGGCGTAGCTTACTATAAAGGGCGTATGTATGTTCGTGAATTGGCGTATCTAGCTCATTTACATATTCGACGCGTAAATCAACGAAAGCGCCCCCTGCGGCCAGCGTAAATATGCACCCAAGATACGACGGCATAGGAGACTTACTTTGGTCGTATCTTGGCCAAATTCAGGCGTATCTGGTTTCCAGAATACGCTTAAAGATACGACGCCGCACATTCGGACTTATGACGGCGTATCTACTGATACGCCGTCGTAAGTCTCTGTGAATCTGGCCCTATGTGTCTGTACTGTGCTTATAACTTCAGAGATCACTGGAGCCTCAATGTTCTTCCAATGTCTAAGAATGACTAAGTGGGTAGCCATCAATATATGCAAAATTACAGTTTGGTTTGGGAACCTCACTCAACTCCAAGGAAAGAATGGCCATACTGGGTTGTAGTGGATAATTAACCACTTAAGACCCGGACCAAAATGCAGCTAAAGGACTGTAACGGACCTATGAACTATTCTGAGCTCAAAGGGTTAATTGTAGAGTGACTTTTTCCACTGCTGAATGCTAATATTCTCTTTGCATATCTAATGGACTCTCCTTTGTGTAGTTAACAGCCTCCTGTCAGGTGTATGCTAACGTGATGATCTGTGAGTGTGTATTGTTCTAAAGGTTAATTGAATTCTATTGAGAAAGGAATGTGCCCGGCCAGGTCATGTTAAGTGGATCTCGGTGCCGGAACGTCTAGAGACTGATTGATTCAAGGAGATGTCATTATTTCAAAGTATCTGTGTGAAGGGGGGGCGGAGATTGTCATTATTCCTGTCAGAGTTGTAAGCACATATAAGCTAAGGGAAATGTCCCATTAAAACAGTCTTGTTTGACCCTTCAACACGCAGCCTCGTCTCGTTCTTGATGGGGGACTCTCTCTCGCTCTGGATCTTGGGGATGGAATGATACCGGTTTTACTTGCATATCGCAGCTTGCCAGGGAAAACGGCTGATACCCTCTCACTAGCCCGGGTAGCCATTACATTGGTTGGCAGCAGCGGGATGGTCCTTTTATCCAAAGAGCAAGTGCTGAATGGAGTCGCAGTACGCCAGGCTGAAAAGATCCACACTAAAAGATTTATTAGAGAGTCGTGGTAGGAGCGCCAGCAACAGACCACGGAGGGAGCTGATAGCTGACCTGCTGGAGCTGGACGAAATGGATGGATCCATGGAAGGAACTGAGCCCCTTGCACCGGTCAGCGAAGAAGATGTAATTACTGGGATTGTACAGCGGAGATTATCCTTGTATCCAGAAATGTCCGTGGAACTAATCAACCAGCTGTTCCGGGAAGCAAGGGAAGAGATACAAACTAAGAGGGGACAAGAACTGGAACTGGTAAGAGCAAGACAGCCCATTACACATGCAGTTCCTACTTCCCCACCCACGGCTACAGGAAAGAAAATACCGTTCACTGCATTTAAAGCTTTTGTAGAAAGTGAGGAGGAAATCGATGGATATTTGGCGGATTTTGAGAGGCAGTGCTCACTACACCAGGTACCACCAGACCAATGGGTCACTATTTTGTTGGGGAAATTGTCGGGCAAAGCCAATAAAGCCTTTCGGGCTCTCGCTCCAGAGGATATTTTACAATATCAGCAAGTTAAAAAGGCGCTGCTAACCCGATATGCCGTAACGCCAGAAGCCTACTGCCGGCGCTTCCGGGAGTCCAAGAAGAAGGCTGTGGACTCCCACATGGAATGTGCCAACCAGTTACAAAGGGTGGCCTCCCTTTGGGTCCAAGGGTGCAAGGCCAACACCGGGGAGGAAGTATTGCAGCTGTTCCTAATGGAACATTTCTTCCAAGACCTGGCCGCAGACATACAAGACTGGGTACGAGATCGCCGTCCCGCTAACTTAAACGAGGCGGCTCGGCTAGCAGATGAGTATGCGGAGACAAGGAAAGTAAGCCAGAATACTACGCGGCTGGCTCAGAAGGTAGAACCGCGTACTCCAACCGTCACCCCACGCCCAGAGTTTTGGGCTCCAGTCCCACCACGTCCTCAGGGGCCTAGCAACTACCCCCGGGATTCGCCTAGGGTGACGTGCCATCACTGCAGCGACACGGGACATATTGCTCGTTATTGCCCTTTGAGAGCTACAAATAACAACTGGAGACGCACAACACCCAACACAGAGGTCACTCCATCACGTCCCTCTGCGGCCCACTGCCTGGAGACCGAGGGGGGCCCTGAGGAATGTCTGGGAATTTGGTATGAGGCAGACCCAATACAAGCTGCCTCTCCGGATAACCGTCAGCATCACCGTCAGGAGGTACGGGTGAATGGACAAGTAGCACAAGGCCTAAGAGATTCCGGGACTACTATCACTCTGATTCAAAAACATCTGGTAAAGCCAGAGAACGTGTCCACTCGCACAGTTGCCGTTCGGGTCGCAGGGGGTGCTGTATTTCGCATACCCACCGCCCAGGTGCACTTAGACTGGGGAGCCGGGTCAGGAAAGACCACAGTTGGTATCATGGACAACCTACCTGCCGAGGTGGTGCTGGGCAATGACATTGGCCCTCTGACTTCGGCTTATTTACCTACACCTGCTGCTGCTTGTCCCGGGACCACCCGCGTTGCTGGAATCAACCCGCTTGCTGCTGAGAACCGGGTAAGACTACCTTCCCCGACATGTACTGTAGATCCGGCACAATATCAAAGTCTAAAATGGGAATGTGACAAGTTGGCCAGCGAGAAATCAGAGATGCAACGACACTATGTCATGTATTATGAGATGTCCCATGGCTTGAACATTGAAATACACAAACAGGCGGAAATTGTCAAAAGATTAAATGGGATTTGCATCCAGGTGGTGCCCTATCTCTCCCAAGAGCATCAGCAACAGGTTTTGGGAGCCATTGAGAGAGCAAAGCAAGTGACTGTTCCAGAACTGAATTCTATTATTCACCGTCACCATCAGCTACCGACCTGGTAAGCCAATGGGAATGCCGACGGACTGTCCAGGCAAACAGAACTTTTACCTTAACAGCAGACCGGACATCCCCAAGTTGACCCGAAAAGGATCAATCCGGGTCTGCCGGAGTGTTCCACAAAAGGGGAGAAGTGTAACGGACCTATGAACTATTCTGAGCTCAAAGAGTTAATTGTAGAGTGACTTTTTCCACTGCTGAATGCTAATATTCCCTTTGCATATCTAATGGACTCTCCTTTGTGTAGTTAACAGCCTCCTGCCAGGTGTATGCTAACGTGATGATCTGTGAGTGTGTATTGTTCTAAAGGTTAATTGAATTCTATTGAGAAAGGAATGTGCCCGGCCAGGTCATGTTAAGTGGATCTCGGTGCCGGAACGTCTAGAGACTGATTGATTCAAGGAGATGTCATTATTTCAAAGTATCTGTGTGAAGGGGGGCGGAGATTGTCATTGTTCCTGTCACAGTTGTAAGCACATATAAGCTAAGGGAAATGTCCCATTAAAACAGTCTTGTTTGACCCTTCAACACGCAGCCTCGTCTCGTTCTTGATGGGGGACCCTCTCTCGCTCTGGATCTTGGGGATGGAATGATACCAGTTTTACTTGCATATCGCAGCTTGCCAGGGAAAAGGACGTCTCCAACGGCTGATACCCTCTCACTAGTCCGGGTAGCTGTTACAAGGACCTTGCCCCTTTTTGCGATTCGGCACTGCATCGCTTTAACTGACAATTGCGTGGTCGTGCGACGTGGCTCCCAAACAAAATTGGCGTCCTTTTTTTTCCACAAATATAGCTTTCTTTTGGTGGTATTTGATCACCTCTGCGGTTTTTATTTTTTTACGCTATAAACAAAAAGAGAGCGACAATTTTGAAAAAAAATCAATATTTTTTACTTTTTGCTATAATAAATATCCCCCAAAAATATATAAAAACATATTTATTCTTCTACCTATTTTTGGTAAAAAAAATCGCAATATCATTTATCGGTTGGTTTGCGCAAAATTTATAGCGTTTACAAAATAGGGGATAGTTTTATTGCATTTTTTTTTTTTTTTTTTACTACTAATGGCGGCGATCAGGACACTTCTGACAATTTTGACACATTTTTGGGACCATTGTAATTTTCACAGCAAAAAATGCATTTAAAATGCATTGTTTATTGTGAAAATTACAGTTGCAGTTTGGGAGTTAACCACAAGGGGGCGCTGATGGGGTTATGTGTTCCCTGAAGTGTGTTTACAACTGTAGGGGGGTGTGGCGATTGTGTCCCCCTATAAAAGGAATGACACGATCGATGCTGCCGCCACAGTGAAGAACGGGGAAGCCGTGTTTACCCACGGCTCTCCCCGTTCTTCAGCTCCGGGGACCGATCGCGGGACTTCAGCGGCGATCCGCTGGTCCCGTGGTCCCGGTCATGGAGCTTCGGACCGGGTCGGCAGGAGCGTGCCGCGGGCGCGCGCCCGCGACCCACGGCTTGGTACTAGTACAGGACGTACCTGTACGTACATGTGCCCAGCCGTGCCATTCTGCCGACGTATATGTGCAGGAGGCGGTCCTTAAGTGGTTAAAGGTCAGCTATTAGTCTTCCTACCTGATCCCACAATGACTTAATCTTAGTGCATCCCCATAAAATGTGAATCAGTGTACCCCTGCCTCCACATAGTCTCCAACACTCCGGAGAAGTGTCCGAGAATATCTTTATGCGGGGTGAGGTACCAGAGAAGGAGTATCTTCTGTTGCATCTCCCTTAGATTTGTGCTTTTTGTAGTAGTAAGCTGTAGTCTGAGTGATTTTTCCCAGTATGGAGCTGGGTACTCTGCTCCTATTTCCTGTTCCTGTGCCAATATATTTGGAGTTTTGACCAATGTTTCCTTATCCTGTAGTCTCTTATATATAACTGATATACCCTTGGGCCCTTTTGTAGGTTGTTGATAGAATTGGGCTATTTTCACCGGAAGATGAGTGAGTGTTTGAGGTTTTTTTTCAACAATTAAGATAATTGGATATATTTATATTGCTCGTTTGCAGGTAATTGAAACTTTTGTTGCAAGAATTGGAACGGCCGCAATTGGGAGTTAATAAGTATGTCCTCTAGGGAGTTAATACCCTTCTCCCTCCATAGAGTAAGATTAATGTCAGGTACTATATGTTGGACTGCTGTAATAGGAAGATGGAAAGGGATCAGCTTGCCCTCCCATTTATGTGCTGTGCGGAGGTATGCCCAAGCTCTCAGCGAGGCCAGTATAGGTGGCACTAAGTTCTTGTGGTGAGCTTTCATTAAAAAATCTTTCAAATTTCCTTTGGGAATTTGCGCCTGCTCCAATTTCCTCCATAATGCATTGGAACTAGGTTCCATCCACTGTCGGAGCTGAGTCAGATGGGAAGACAAATAATAATCCTGTAGGTGGGTATGGCCTATTCCCCCTGCTGACCTAGTTTTGATCAGTTTACTGAAGGCACATCTAGCCCTCTTCCCCTGCCACAGAAAGCTATTAAGGACAGACTGTAGCGAGTTAAAATAGGTGTTGGGCAGGGAAATGGGAAGGGTCCTAAAGAGGTACAACAATTGGGGCAAAATCGTCATCTTAAAGGCTGCTAACCTGCCAAGCCATGATAATTCTGATTGAACCATTTTCTGCAATTTGGTTTTGAGAGAATTCAAGAAAGATGTGTAGTTAGCTGCTATCAGGTCAGCTGGGTTGGAGGTCAAGGTTATACCGAGATAATTGATGCCATCGTCTTTCCATATGTATGGAAATTTGTCCTGCAGAGATTGTTTGGACTCAGCATCTATACCAAAATTCAGTATATAAGATTTTGTTTTGTTTACTTTATAATAGGGAAGGCTTGTAGGGCTTTGTTTACTGCAGCCAGAGACTCGTCAGTTTTTGCTAAGTATTAAAATTATATCGTCAGCGAATAAACCGATGACATGACGTCTAGGACCCACTTATATACCTGTGATCTGCGGGTGGGTTCTCAAGTACACAGCCAGTGGTTCCATCATCAAATTAAAAATAAGGGGTGAAAGGGGACACCCCTGGCATGTACCATTTGTTATTGAAAAATGGGGTAGATAACACTCCTGCTATATACACCTCGGCCAAAGGTTGTGTATACGTGCCATAATGGCTTTGTAGATGAGACCACTAAATCCAAATCTCCTCAGGACTCCCGTTAGGAAACCCCAGTGTATTCTATCGAACGCCTTCTCTGCATCCAAAGACAGGAGCAGAGAAGGCGTTCCTCTCCGCCTGGCAATGTGGATTAGGTTTATCAAACGCCTGGTGGCATCAGATGTCTGTCTTCCTCTAGTGAACCCAGATTGATCCACATCCACAATGTCAGGTAGGATATCCACCAGCCTAGTAGCTACAAGTGTAGCATATAACTTAACATCATTGTTCAGCAATGAGATAGGTCTAAAATTTTGCGGCACATCTGGTGACTTCCCCGGCTTTGGTAGAGCTCGGATTGTCGCTCTAAGCATCTCTACAGGGAATGAGGAGGACGCAGCAGCAGAACTGAAACCGTTGGTTAAATGTGGACACAAAATGTCCTGGAATGTTTTATAATACTCCTCTGTAAAGCCATCAGGGCCTGGGGACTTGTTGAGTGGGAGAGTCTGGATGTCCCTTTTTACCTCAAGTTCAGTAATAGGGGAATTAAGACTTCGAAGGTGCTCCTGTGTAAGCTTAGGAAGGTTCACCTTATCTAAGAAGGCGTCAATGATGTCCTCAGTCGGTTGTAAGGTGGTAGGGTCGTCTCTGAGGTTATAAAGTGAACTGTAGTATTTGCTAAACTCGTCAGCTATTGCCTGAGGGTGGGTTTGCTTATCCTGAGTTGTTGGCTGTACTATATGTGAGATTTGAGTCTTGTCCTTTTAACTTAGTGGCGAGTAGTTTCACCGCCTTATTGCCGCTAGTATAGTAGGCAAGTTTTAATCTCCTGGATGCCTTTTCAAAATCGTCAAGAAATCTTAGCCTAAGCTCTGTACGCAAGAGAGTCAGCTGGTCAGTCAGGACCTGGGAAGGGTTAGTCTTATTTTGTCTATCCAACGCCTAATTTTTGGAAATCAATCGTTCAGTCTGCTGCTGCCTCTCCCTCTTGTTTCTCGCCCCCTGTTGAATCATGATACCCCTCATATATGCCTTATGGGCTTTCCTAACCACAAGTGGATCCGGCACCGAGCTATGGTTGTTGTCAAAGAAGCCTATTAGCCGTTGTTCATTGTAAGACCTGGCCGGACCCACCTGTAGGAGATCTTGACTCGTCCTCCACAGAAAGGCTGTGGTCTGGATGGAGCGATCCCCCACAGACAGTCTCACCGAGGCGTGATCCGACAGATTTACACTTTAGTAGTAAGGTTCTATCGACCAAAAACAGGTCAATTTTGCTATAAGATCCATGACTATTAGAAAAAAAGTGTAGTCTCTTTCATTTGTATTTAAACATCTCCAGGAATCGTATAGTTCATGGGACTGCAGAGACGCCCCCAGTGACGGTGGAGCTCTCTTATGTGAAGAAGTGGAGTCCATACTTGGGTCCGGAGTAATATTAAAGTCCCCGCAGATTACCAAAAGGCCTTTCTGCACAAGCCGTATTTTCTTCAAGATCCTGTGGAAAAATCGAATTTGCCTAACATTGGGGGCATAAGTGTTTACTACTGTATACGTGACAGAGTTAATGTCACAGACCAAAATGAGAAAACACCCCTGAGGATTGGAGACAACCCCATGAAGTTTAAAAACAACCGAGTCCCTGATCGCAACCATCACCCCCTTTTTCATAGTATTCGCATTTGCTTGGTAAATGAAGGGGAATCTGGGGTGGGCAAATCTAGAAGGAGATCTCTGCAGGAAGTGGGTCTCCTGGATGCACAAAATGTCACATTGTTGTTGTAAAGCCTCCCTCCACAGAGACCTCCTCTTGGCCAGGTGGTTAAGGCCCTTGGTATTTAAAGTCAGAAAATTCACCGCCATATGTGAGTAATAGAGTCAAGCTTAATGTAGCCAGGTGTATCATAACACTTACGTGAGACGGCCGTGTGACCCACAGAAGGACACCTGAGAAGTCCGGGCCTAGTCCCGAGGGACTGTGCGTTGTGTTGGCTTACGGGTCCAAATCCTGGCGGAGGTAGTGATGCTTCTGGCTTGTAGGGCAGAGAGGAAATAAGTTCAAAAAGACAAAAATAAACAAAACATAGGCTAAGTGTCAAGAAACAGAGTTTAACTTGGTGTGACTCATCGCCATTCTAAAGGTAGGTGGGGAAACAGGAAGAAATTTCGGAACAGGGAGAATTTTCTCTCCAGCGGGTGTCATGACTAAAGTTAGTAACTCAGTCCAGGTCATTTGTGAGAATGGGCATTCCTGCGGTCAACTGTGCACCACTCAGAATCCGGGTTTTTGCTGTTGTGAACCTGATGTGGTTGAGTTGGAGGGTCAGGAACTATCCCCCATGATTGCAACAACGCTAAGCCCTTGGCAAGGGAATCCATTACATAATCCTTATCATCCTTCGTGACTATCAATTTTGTCGGGAAGCCCCATTTGAAGGTTAAGTTGTGGTTCCTGAGGGCCTTTGTAATGGTGTTTAGGTTTCTGCATTTTTGAAGGGTGTGTTGCGAGAGGTCCGCGTAAAATTGGACACTAGAATAGGGCGCTGGGATCAGCTCTTTCTGCCTGGATACTGCTATCAATTTCTCCTTGGTGTGGTAGAAATGTAGTCTGAGAATAACATCTCTCGGTATGTTATCTGATAGGATACACAGACTCCCTAAACCCGTCTATCTATCTACTGTAAAGTCCAGTTCGGACAGGTCTGACAGGACTGCAGCAAACAGTTGCGCAGTATAACCGCGCAATTCTTGTGGCTTGACAGGTTCAGGGATCCCCCTGATCTTGACGTTATTTCTCCTAGACCTGTCCTCCATTTCCGCCATTTTGGCTTTGATGGCTTCAAGATAATCTTCTGTATTCTCATTGGCATCTACCAGGTCATTTATTGTAGTTGCATATTCCCCCATCTTATCCTCTATGTGAGATTCACTATCTGCCACATGTCTCAGATCTGCACTAAATCTGTGAACACAGGACACCACATCAGAGTGAAGGGAGCTCCTGAGTGACACCAGCATCTCCTTTAGGCAGTGTTGTAAGTAACGGCATTGAAATAAACGTTGTTACGTAACGATTGGCCTCCTGCGGGTAACTGGTAATCTACCTAAATACTTTTACCCCAGCGGGAGCGCCGTTGCCATTACATTTGATGCGTTACCTTGCTACTTTTAGCGTGAGCGCGCGGGGCGGGTGGGGGCAGTCCACTCATCATCATCATCATATGCATTGATGTCAAAGTTAATGATTGGTCGCCGGCGGGCAGATGTGACTCTCAGTGTGGGTGGCACTGGCACTGCCAGCACTGCAACCAACCACCAGGCAGCAAGACTGTGGCCCTGCCCTACGCAAGCCAGCAGACAGGAGGTGAGGTGCAGTGCACCGTCCGGACCGCCACCACCAACCGACCGACTGCCCCCTGCGCATCCAGACCAGGTCCCAGCCCAGGTGAGGAGCCGAATGGAACTGGGGGGCACAGCGGCAGCACTCAGGCCAACAGAGTTCATATTTTGCCACACCAGGCCTAAGGCCTTAGGCCTGGCGTGGCAAAATATAAACTTTGTGCTACTGGCTGAGCTGACAGTTTGACTACTGGCTGCTGCTGATTGTAAAGCTTAAGGATTCCAATTATCTGTCTATAAGCCTGGTATATATTTATAGACAGATAATTGGAGTATTTTAAGCTTTACAATTAGGCAATGTAATATTTTTTAGGTGATATAATTCACCAATATTACCCTGTGTATCTTTCATGAATTATAGGGTTCCAACGTCTTCCAGGCAGTCACCGTGGCCCTGCCCCTGCCCTGCGCAAGCCAGCAGACAGCAGCACCGACCGACCGACTGTGGCCCCCACCCCTGCCCCCTGTGCAGCCAGGTCCCAGGTGAGGAGCCGATTGGAACTGGGGGGGAGAGCGGCCTAGTCTAAGGCCTTAGGCCTGGCGTGTGGTGGAATATGAACTTTGTGCTACTGGGTGGCTGAGTCTGACTGTCCTCCTGATATAATACCAATAATACCATACAAACCAAACCTGGAAATCTAAAAAGGATTTTAGGGTGGACCAGTGAAGGACCACCACATACAAAAAAATAAAAATAAAAAAAGATAATGAGTACAGTGCTATGAGGCTCATGCCTTTCTTTTACTAATGTTTGCTGCTAATTTTGATGCAAGCCTTTGTTAGAAGTTGCAGAATACTTGCATCGATAGGAAAAGATAGGATCCCATCTGTTGCACAGTGCTTAGAATATTGCGGTTTTGTCTTGTATTATATTCTGCAACTTCTACCAAAGGCTTGCATTAAAATTAGCAGCAAACATTATATAGCACAATACAGGCATGAGCCTGAGCCTCATAGTAGCACTGTACTCAATATCTTTTTTTTTTTTTTTTTAATGTGGTCCACCTTTGAAATCCTTTCTAGATTTCTAGGTTTGGTATAGATTTTAAAAAAACATGCCCTGCAGTAGAAAAGTCACCCAAAGAAAAAAAGGCATATGAATGATTAAGCTTAAATTCTATATCATAGTTGCCATGTATTTTAAAGAAGACACGCCCATTTTCTTTTTTTTTGCTTTTATTTAGGTGCCCACCACCCCCACCCCCCCCAAAAACAAAAACAAAAACAAGAGAGGAATCAAGGAGGCGGACTCAGATCACGTTCAGGTACCACCGTACCACACTGCCAGTACCCCCACCAGTGCAGTGCCACACCACCAGCCGTCAGCGACAATGGCGACGAGCTGGGGAAGATCAAAGTTAGCATTCTCAAACTGGAAGTACCGTGACTATATTTCCTTGATTGACATTAACCACTACCCGACGGCCGTACGACTTTATACGGCCGCGGGGTGGTTGTCAATCTCTAACAGGCCGTAAAAAGACGGCCTGCACGCGCATCCTGCGGGTGCTCGCCGCATCGCTGAGATGCCGATGCGAGTGCCTGACGGCCGTGATGTCCGCCAGGGACTCATGATCGGCGGCTACAGGGACAAGACGTGGAGCTCTGTGTGTAAACACAGAGCTCCACGTCCTGTCAGGGGAGAGAGGAGACCGATCTGTGTCCCTTGTACATAGGGACATAGATCGGTCACCTCCCCCAGTCACCCCCTTCCCCCACAGTTAGAACACAATTTAGGGAAACACATTTAACCCCTTCCTCATCCCCTATTGTTAACCCCTTCAATGCCAGTCACATTTATACAGTAATCAATGCATATTTATAGCACTGATCGCTGTATAAATGTGAATGGCGCCAAAAATGTGTCAAAAGTGTCCGATGTGTCCGCCATAACGTCGCCATAACGTCGCAGTAACGAAAAAAATGCTGATCGCCGCCATAAGTAGTAAAAAAAAAATAATAAAAAATAATAATAATTCTGTCCCCTATTTTGTAAGCGCAATAACTTTTGCGCAAACCAGACGCTTCTTGCGTTTTTTTTTTGTTTTTTTTTCAAAAATATGTAGAAGAATACGTATCGCCTAGACTGAGAAAAAAAAATGTTTTTTAAAAAAAATTGGGCTATTTATTACAGCAACAAGTAAAAAATATTGGTTTTTTTTCAAAATTGTCGCTCTATTTTTGTTTATAGCGCAAAAAAAAACCGCAGAGGCGATCAAATACCACCAAAAGAAAGCTCTATTTGTGGGGAAAAAAGGACGTCAATTTTGTTTGGGAGCCACGTCGCACGACCGCGCAATTGTCAGTTAAAGTGACACAGGGCCACAAGCTGAAATTTCACCTGGTCAGGAAGGGGTATATGTGCCCAGTAAGGAAGTGGTTAAAGGCAAGAATGTTTATGTAACATGCAGGCTATGCTCAGGAAAAAAGAGTTTATCTACATCTGCCTCAAGCAACTCCAATCTTTTGAAGCACCTCACATCAACACATGCTAACGTGACACTTGTTGCTGCTGCTGCTAACCCAACCCCGAATGCAGCTAGCGGAGTAGCCGGACCATCTCTCCTAAAACAAGCAACGCTTGATTTTTCTGGTCAGCATCAGGTGACCAAGCCCGAGCTGAATACATTGATTGCAAGGTATGTTGTTGAAAACATGCTCCCCCTGTCCACTGTGGTGTCTGAGTCATTCAGAGCTATCCTTTCTAAAACACCACTACGAGGAGGAGGAAAGGGGGTTGCCCCATGCCGAAACACTTTTGCTAAATTCTTGGACAGTGAATACGAAAAAATGATGATTGAGCTCAAAAAAACATTTGAGGAATTACAGTACATTGCAACTACAGCAGACATCTGGACTTGCCACAATAAAAGTTACCTGGGTGTGACAGCACATTGGATCAATCCAAATAACCTGGAAAGAGAGAAAGCAGCTCTTGCCTGCAGATGGTTTAAGGGGCATCATAGTCATGACGCCATAGCAGTTGAGCTTGACAATATACATTCAACATATGGGATAACACACAAAATCACAGCAACAGTGACTGATAATGGCTCAAATTTTGTAAAAGCATTTAAGAGGTACCAGCCACTTGAGGACAGTGATTTTGAGGAAGACGAGGTGACCTTTACAGACATTAATGATGCTCTACATGCAACGGGTGATGATATTGATGGTAATGTGATCACTTTGCCCCCCCCACAAGAGATGTGCATCACACACACTGAACCTGATTTCATGCACAGATGTTGACAAGTGGCTGCTGTCAAAATCTGCAACAAAGGCTGTTTATAGAAGTGCTACTGCCAAATGTACTGCCCTATGGAACAAGACTAGTCGATCAGCTTTGGCTACTGAAACAGTTGATGATTTGGTGTCAAAAAAGCTGCTTGTACCTTGTACAACACGATGGAATTCCTTCTATGATGCCCTGGCTCGAATCTGTGATATATCCATGGTAGACCTTAATACCATTTCCTCCAAATTAGGACTGCCAGCAATAACGGAAAGGGAACAACAGTTTTTAAAGGAGTACTGTATTGAGATGAAGCTCCTTACAGTTGCCTTGGATATACTTCAGGGAGAAGAGAATTGTTTTCATGGTACACTCCTACCAACAATTGAGACATTAATGTTCAAGACAGAAGCCCTTCAAAGTAGCCTGCAAATACTGAGGGACCTTCCTGACGCCATAGTCACAGTAAGAACTTGAATGTCATATTTTATTATTTATTAAGTGAACATTGCTGTAGTACTCATAATACTAAATACAACTGCTACTAATTATGATTATAATTTCAGGCTATCAAAACCAGATTTGCTGATGTCCTGGGAAATGAAGAGGCTATACTTGCTGCTGTAACTCTTCCAAAATTCAAGCTTCGCTGGCTGCGGTCACAGGAGTTAAAGGATAGGGCTAAGGCAAGTTTGCTGGCAGAGTGCTGAAGAATTGTCCTTGAAGAACCACAACAAGGTAACAGCACATCTACACAACAACATCACACAGATTCAGCCAAAGAGAACGATTTATTTTCCTTTGAGGAGGATGAGGAGGAAACAACCTCTTTAGCAGAAAACCAGGTGGCAGACTATATAAGATCTTCAGCACAAATTGTTGACTCTCTGTGTGGATTTTCTCTGATCAAGAAAATGTTGCTACGTTATAATGCTGCTATTCCATCTAGTGCTCTCTAGATAGTGTTCTCCAACTCTTAACTATTCAGTACAGTAACAAAACTTCCATTTATTGTGCACTAGTAGGCTTAATATACAGTTACAGAGATTTGCACTAATGGCCAGGTTTTTCCTTTGTTTCTTTTAACACTATTTATTATACAGATAATTGCACTAATTAAAGGCCAGATTTTCCTTTGTTTCTTTTTACCCACGTTTACATTTGTGTGTCTTAATTTTGCACTTGAATTTTAGTTTAAATATTTATTTATTTTTTATGTTTATGTGCATATTATTCATATGATCTATGGCAGGCTGCGCCGCTGCAATTTATTGAATTGGGTTCAAATAAATATGAAATGTTCTAAAATACTGTATGTAGTGTTTTTAAGCTTCAATCAGTTAATATAAACATATTTTCCGAGTAACTAGTTACTTTGCCAATAAAGTAACTGAGTCGCTAACTCACTTAATTTTTCGGTCAAGTAACTTGTAATTGTAACTAGCTACTTTTTTAAAAGAAGATGAACAACACTGCCTTTAGGACAGTATCTAGCACAGGTTTGTTGGCAGTAGGCAAAAGATCTATAGAGTCAGGCAGTTCTCTGGTATCATCCCCAGATTCAATGAGAGAGCTCACCTCATGTTCAGCATCCGTGGCATCCGACCGGAATCTTGCCTTCTCTGGACTCCCAGATGATGGGGTTGCAGGTGGAGAATGTGTGCTCTTGGGAGGACTGCTCCGTTTCATAGATTTCCCCTTCTATGAGGAGAGTTGAGAAGCGCTGTGCAGCAGCGTGGATGACGAGCCACCGCCATCTTGCCTGGTCTCCATGAGGAAAAACTCAGTGGGCCAGATTCTCGTATACTGGCTTAAAACTATTGCATCTAAGATCTGACAGCGTAAGAGCCTTACGCCTGTCAGATCTAATGGATATCTATGCGTAACTGATTCTAAGAATCAGTCGCATAGATACGCCGGGCCAGATTAGGACTTACGACAGCGCAAATGGCGTTGTGCCGTCGTAAGCCCTTTGAGAATCTGGCCCAGTGAGTTTTGTAGGCCTTTTCCCTTCTTCCTGCACCTGGCCATAGTGGTGATCTGCTCTGCGGGTGTTGTGGAGACAGACGGCCGTGGTTGTGCAGTGATATTCTGCCTGGACGAGCCGCAGTGAGCCGATTACATGCCGCTGGATCCGAAGCTCAGCTAACACGCGTCCATCCCGGTCTCCGGATAGCCCCGCCCCCCTGTGTCATATCTTTAAATAAAATAAAAAAAGTAGAACTTGTGACTCATGGTGTGCATCCTTCACCTTTCTTAGGCCCCATACAGACGACCGAACATGTCTGCTGAAACTGGTCCGCGGACCAGTTTCAGCAGACATGTTCGGTCGTCTGTACAGCCGAGCGGACAGGATTCCAGCGTACATTTGCCCGCAGGGCTTTTTTCGAGCGGGAAAATATTTCTAAACATGTTTAGAAACATGCCCGCTGGAATCCTGTCCGTCGGACATGTTCGGTCGACTGTACAGACCTACCGTACATGTCCGAGCGGCCATCATTCCTCGCATGCGTCGAATGACTTCGACGCATGCGTGGAAGCATTGAACTGCCAGGGCCACGCACGTCGCCGCGGCGACGGCGCGGCCTCGTCATCGCGTATCGAGTACGCGCGGATTTCTGTATGATGGTGTGTACAGCCATCATACAGAAATCTCCTGGCAGACATGTACGCTGAAAACTGTAGCCTCACCTCTCTGCTGGGACATCAAAACCATCAGATAGCAGATCATCCCAACCACTCCATTACAAGACTCCCCTCATCGCTCTACTGACTGAAAGATGCAGGCTTTAGAATGGTCCGTGATTAGCCAACATCATTGGCAAACAAACAAGGATGGAGCAACTCAGCTTCCAAATGTCCAGAGTATGGGCTAGATTCAGATAGCCCGCCGTAACTTTGTGCGGGCATAGCGTATCTCAGATACGCTACGCCGCCATAACTTAGTGAGGCAGGTTCTGTATTCACCAAGAACCTGAGCCCTAAGTTACAGCGGCGTAGTGTAAATCTGCCGGCGTAAGCGCGCCTAATTCAAATTGTGAAGAGGTGGGCGTGTTTTATGCAAATGAAGTAAATGAAGTTTTTGACTAACGGCGCATGCGCCGTCCGTGAACGTAACCCAGTGCGCATGCTCCAAATTAACCAGCAAAAAAGCCAATGCTTTCGACGTGAACGTAAATTACGCACAGCCCTATTCGCGAAAACGACTTACGCAAACGGCGTAATCGACGGAAAATTGGACGCTTGCCCGACGTCCATACTTAACATAGGATACGCCTCATATAGCAGGGGTAACTTTATGCCAGAAAAAGCCTAACGTAAACAACGTAAAAAAATGCGCTGGACGGACGTACGTTTCTGAATCGGCGTATCTACCTAATTTGCATATTCCTCGCGTAAATCGATGGAAGCGCCACCTAGGGGCCAGCGTAAATATGCAACTAAGATACGCCGGCGTAAGAGACTTACGCCAGTCGGATCTTAGCCAAATTCCGGCGTATCTTGTTTTCTGGATACAGAAAATACGATACGCCGGAGCAACCTAGAAGTTACGCGGCGTATCAATAGATACACCAGCGTAACTTCTTTATGAATCTACCCCTATGTTTAATAATGTGATCCAATACAGGGAAAGTCAACATGTTCCCTTTATGTATTTCAATCCACCAGGAGCTAAGCTGTTGGAGTGAAACACATAAGGGAAAGCTTCAAGCTTGAAGCCATATTTGCTCATTTTATACACAGGCTTTGTTTCCTGCTTCAAAATGATAGACAATCGATGTACTTCACAGCTCCCTCTCAAAATGCAAACTTCTGGAAAACAATTCACTCTTTTTCTGCAAAAACATATCTTAAGGTTCAAGCAATTGTTTTAAATGAAAGATCCGATAGCACTAGAAAATTTTAAAATCACATCACAAAACTAGGGCAAACAATCCAAAAAAAATTTAAAATGTGTATTCATCAAGCATACACTACACCTCTCCATTAAAAGGGTTGCAAACCCTCAAGGTTTTTCACCTTAATGCATTCTATGTATTAAGGTGAAAAACCTCCTGTAATGCAGCTGCACCCTAGAGCCCCCCTTTTACTTACCTGAACCCGGTCTTTCCTGCGACAGGGAGGAGCACACAGGATTCAGCCGGTGTCTCTGGCCCTGATTGGATAGATTGATAGCAGCGCAGCAGCAGGAAACAGGAACACGTCTGCACAAGTGCCCAGAGGGAGAGCGCTTCTCCAGGGGGAACTCAAGAAGAGGAGGAGCACCGCTGAAGGGACCCCAGAAGAGGAGGATCAGGGCCACTCTGTGCAAAACCAAATGCACAGAGGAGGCAAGTATGATATGTTTTTTTTTTTTTTGAATCCACAAACATTTACATATCCTTTAAGCTGTTTTTATTTTTCTAATACATCGTTAAGATGTTTCCAAGTAAAAAAAGGTCAGTGGGAACGTGGCTTAGCAATGGCTGAGTAGAGACGTGCAGGAGAGGAGCTCCCAGCCTGATCCGACACACTGCGGCCCGCCAGACATACCCTACCTCATGTGGGCACGGCATGAGCACCCACAATCCATATAGGACACGATCGGCGACCAGGGGGAACCGGCACCCCGTCATCCCAGGCCAGCATCCACCGCTACTTCAGGGATTCACGGCGGCCTTCATCTGGCGCCATCGCAGCTGCACCACTTGAGACTCGCACGGAGCTGTCCCCCGACATGCTGCACTTGCCTGCCACATCACTCACTGCGGACCTGGACCCCCTTGCGGGAACACCGGCGGTCCTCCGCTCCGACATTCCAGACCCTGCCATGAGCCAGCTGGATACCAACCTCTGCGCCATGCTGCAGGCCCTCCCCACAAAGGCAGTCATGGAGTCACTGATCCGGCGCATAGAGGAGGCGCACAAAAGGGACATTCAGGAGGTAAGGACTGAGATCCACAACGTCACCAATCGTGTGTCCTCCGGTGAGACAGCGGTGGCGGCGATGGAGTCCCGGGGTGCAGGCCCTGGAGCGAGCCCGCGACTCCCAGGCGACGGAGACTCGAGAGATGCAGCTCCACCTGGAGAAAATGGAGGACTGCAGCCACCGCAACAACCTGCGGCTGCGGGGAATCCCTGAGGCCACGGGCCCTGAGGACCTGGTGGGAGACAGTCAAGGCCATCTTCCACAGGCTCCTGGAGTCCCCACCGCCCGCGCTAGAGATAGACCGTGTTCACCCAACCCTGGGCCCCAGAGCCGTGGACCCCTCCAGGCCCCGCGATGTGTTGTGCCACCTGCACAGGTATGCGCAAAAGGAGGTAATACTGCGCAAGGCGTGGGACCAGGGCGACATTGACTTTGATGGGGCTTGCATACAGATCCTCCCTGACATCTCTAAAGCTACACTACAATGACGGGCGATGCTAAAACCGGTCCTGGAAACCACGAGGAGGCACAGCTGCACTTACCGCTGGGGATATCCCCTGGCGGTCACCTTCCGCACGGCACAGGCTTCCTTCACCCTGAGAACACCAGCTCCTTGCCTTCCTGGGAGCGGAACCAGTTCGAGTATCAAATTGGCTGGTGAGGATACCGAAACCGCCTGGACGCCCGGGCCCTCTTGCCGGAAAATCCGACCCACCGGCCCAATCACAGAGGTCCCGGGGCCGCACCCGAGCTTCTTCCGCCACCGGGTCACGTGAGTCCTAATTACCTGTTATCAGACTTCCACCTGGGCTTTCCATGAGCCGACCGTTTTGCCTTATTGTTGCTGAGGCCCCAGTGCGGGATGTGCCCCTCCGCCTTCTCCCCTCCCCCCTGCGGCCAATATGTTCCATTTGCCTGGCCTCCTGGTGGCCCGCACCTTGAGTGTTTCTCCCGGCCTCCCCCCGGGGCTGGTGGGTTACCGCCCCGGGCCCCTATTTTGACCCTCCAGGAGCCAGAGACCGGGCCTTGATAATATTACTGTTGCCTGGAATTGCCCCCACGGGGGATATGTTGTAAGGGGGGTGGGTTGGTGTCCCCTTTCCCCCCTGTCCGTTTGGCCCAAGACCGGAGCCCCATGTTGCTGCGTGGTGGCGGTCCCCCCCCTCCAACAGTACTGAGGTGATTCGACACGTCGGCCTCGAACACTGCCCTGATACACCCGGAGAACTGTGCGGCAATCACACTGAGAAACTAAGCTGCTAGCTGGGGAGAGTTATCACCCCCCCACTCATTGGTGCCCGCAATGTTTGGGGTCTACAGTATTGCTTTTATGCTCCTCTTTTGCTTTGGCAGATCCGCTGGGTGCCGCACCCTGATGGGTTCTCGGGACAGACTACTCCCCGGGTGCTACAGGTCACCAGAGACTGCCTAAACATACCTGCTGGATCGCGTGAGTTGCTATGTGGGGGTACTGACTTGGGGGACTTAATGGGGTGGGTCACAGTTTGTAAATGGCGCACTGCTGATCTTGCGGGGGACGGCTGTTGGGGCATTTTGCTGCCCGGGGGGGGGGGGGGGGCTGGGGGAGGTGCCCTTTGGGATTGACTGGCCCCGCTGCTGTGTCTGGGGAGGGATCGGGGCGATCTTTCCTACCTTCCCACTGCCTCCCGCAAAAATGGATGAGATTAATATTGTGACATTGAATGCTAAGGGACTCAATGTCCCTGAAAAGCGGCGGATGCTGCTCAATGATATGAGGCGCTTGGACGCTGACATTGTTCTATTGCAAGAGACACACTTCCATGAAAATACGTTCCTGATCTTCAAAAACAGGTTTTACCCGACAGTGTATCATTCGACATACTCAGAGGCTAAATCTAGAGGGATCTCCATTTTAATCTTGGCTAAACTACCGTGGTCCCTCGGTGCCAGATCGGTGGCGTGAAAGTGACCATTGCGAGCCTCTACGCCCCGAACAGCCAACAAGACGCTTTTCTTAAGAAGCACCTAAATCTTCTTCGCAAGTTCTCTGAGGGTCAGCTAATCCTTGGAGGAGACCTTAACATCCCCTTGCTTCTCCACAGGGCGCTTCTTTACAACTCAGGGTTAGGGATGAGCTTCGAGTCGAGTTTCGACTTGAACATTGCCTGTTTGCCTGTTCCGTGAACAACAAACAATTTGAGGTGTTCGCGGCAAATTCGAAAAGCCGCAGAACACCCTGTTAAAGTCTATGGGAGAAATCTAAAGTACTAATTTTAAAGGCTAATATGCAAGTTATTGTCCTAAAAAGTGTTTGGGGACCTGGGTCCTGCCCCAGGTGACATGTATCAATGCAAAAAAAAGTTTTAAAAACTGCTGTTTTTTCGGGAGCAGTGAATTTAATAAGGCTTAGAGTGAAACAATAAAAGTGAAATATTCCTTTAAATTTCGTACCTAGGAGGGGGGTGTAAAGTTAGCATGTGAAATAGCGCATGTTTCCAGTACTTAGAACTGTCACTGCACAAAGTGTCATTTCTGAAAGAAAAAAAGTCATTTAAAACCGGACTTGCGGCTATAATGAATTGTCGGCTCCCGAAAAAACTGCAGTTTTTAAAACGTTTTTTTTTGCATTGATACATGTCCCCTGGGGCAGGACCCAGGTCCCCAAAACTTTTTAGGACAATAACTTGCATATTAGCCTTTAAAATTAGAACTTTATATTTCAAACAATTGAGTCCCATAGACATTAACGGGGTTCTAAAGTTCACACAAATGTTTGGTGTGTTCGCAAGTTCTGGTGCGAACCGAACAGGGGGGTGTTCGGCTCATCCCTACTCGGGGTATGCGCAAGGCCCTTTCGGCCCTTCACGCCTCACAGCTAGTGGACTCCTGGCGCCTTTTTCACCCTGGCGAGCGCGACTATTCTATTCTATTCTCGCCCCCATAACGCATACTCACGTATCGATTACTTTCTGCTCCCCCACAACTAACTTCAGGCGATCAGGGGCTCCTCACTGGGGTCCATCACTTGGTCAGACCATGCTCCGGTGACACTGCGGTACACCCTGACCGACCTCCATAGGGGTCAAAGGCCACCATGGAGGCTCAATGAGAGCCTGCTACAGAACCCTGAGGTACTTGCTGATGTGACGAAAGAAATCTCTCACTACTTTCAAACCAACATTGACATTGACAGTGATGCAGGCCTAATATGGGAAGCCCACAAGGCAGTCATACGGGGGTACTTATAAAACACGGGACGAGACTTAAAAAACAACGGACGACTCACTTGACTCTCCTTCTTGACAAACTCCAAGACCTAGACATAAGCAAACCCAGACAAGCTTGATTAGGAACGGAATTGACGCACTACATACGCAGGTCACCGACCTACTCACTTTCAAAGTGAAATCGGCACTTCAGATCTCTCGGAAAAAGGTGTACGAATCAGGCAATAAGTGCGGTAGGCTTCTGGCGCAGTCCTTGCACTCCCAGAGGCTGGTGTCCTATATACCGTACATACACTCTCCATCGGGACAAAAAGTAACTATGCCCCAACAAATAACTCAGGAATTCAAAGCCTTCTATGAATCACTGTACAACCTCCACACGACACCTCCGCCGCACGACCGCATTACGGACTACATAACCTCCTCCTGTATGCCCTCCCTACTTACTGAAATACGAGACCTGCTGGAGGAACCCATCACGTTGCCCGAGATACAGCTTGCGATAGGTAATATAAAATTGGGAAAATCACCAGGAACGGACGGACTCCCGCTCCAATATTACAAGACGCTAATCACAGTACTGGGTGATCACCTAGTTAAGCTACTTAACAGCCTCGCCATGGGGGGAACACTACATACCACGACGCTCCAGGCTCAGATTGCGGTCATTCCCAAAGACGGCAAAGACCCGACCTACTGCGGGAGCTACTGACCTATACAGATCTTAAATTGTTCACCAAAATCATAGTCACTAGACTGCAGACTCATATACCCCACCAAATACACTTGGACCAAGTGGGGTTCGTCCCCACATGGGAGGCAAGGGATAACACCACTAAGGTCTTAAACCTGCTATATTCAGCCATCCGCACTAACACCCCCAGTGTCTTTATAGGCACAGATGCTGAAAAAGGCGTTTGATAGGGTCAGTTGGGCCTTTATCTTTGCTGCACTACGCCACGTAGGCTTGGGAGGTAACATGTTGGGATGGATCTTGGCGACATATGCGGCCCTGTTGGCTAAGGTAAGAACTAGCGGTGTAACTTCAGACCCTTTCTCGATCACAAATGGGATGCAACAGGGGTGCCCACTGTCCCCCCTTCTCTTCGCCCTTTCGTTGGAGCCGTTCCTATGCCATGTATGCTTAGACCCCAACATCTCAGGAGTGATGATTGACCACACCCAACATAAGGTATCGGCGTACGCGGATGACCTTATGTTCTCATTCACTACTCCCTCGGTCTCTCTACCAAATCTGTTTTGCGAATTCGCAAAATACGGGGCGCTTTCCAACTTAAAAATACATTTTGCAAAGTCAGTGGCGATGGGAGTGGGAATACCACAAGCGCAACTTGCACACCTACAATCCAGTTTCAAATTGAAGTGGACAACGACCACTCTGAAATACTTAGGTACCTATATCCCCCACACTTTCTCATGGCTATTTGACCTCAATTTCCCGCCCTTACTAAGAACAGTTAGATCATTGCTAGACCAATGGCACAAGGGTCTGCACTCCTGGCTGTAACATCTTAAAAATGACGATCCTCCCAAAATTTCTCTACCTCATGCAAGCGTTGCCTATTCATATCCCAACATCTTACTTTAAGCAGGTCCAATCCACATTTACAGAATTTATATGGGCTGGGAAGAGACCGAGACTGTCGCACAAACTACTAGTCCTACCTAAACAACACAGCGGGCTTGCGTTACCGGACATTCGTGTCTACCACCAGGCAATTCACCTAGGGAGGCTGGTGGACTGGTGCCGGCACCAAGAGACCAAACTTTGGACACGGTTAGAACAGAGTCAAAGTACAGTGCCCCTCAACACTAGTGTTGAGCAGAATATGCCATATTCGATTTCGCGATATATCTCGAATATATATTCGAATATTCGAGATATATTCGCTAAATTCGAATATTCGTGATATTTTATCGAAAGTAAATGATTGCGATTTTTCGCTATTGCGAATGCGAAAATAATTGCGATTTTTTGATAACTGCGGTAGGAGCACTCTGATTGGCTCAGAATATTCGTGATATTTTATCGAAATATCGCAACATGCGAATGCGATATTTATTGCGCAATTTCGAGAAATGCTGGAGGAGCGCTCTGATTGGCTCAGAATATTCGTGATATTTTATCGAAATATCGCAACATGCGAATGCGATATTTATTGCGCAATTTCGAGAAATGCTGGAGGAGCGCTCTGATTGGCTCAGAATATTCGTGATATTTTATCGAAATATCGCAACATGCGAATGCGATATTTATTGCGCAATTTCGAGAAATGCTGTAGGAGCACTCTGATTGGCTCAGAATATTCGTGATATTTTACAATACAAAATAATTGCGAATATTCGGCAAATGCGGAAGGAGCACTCTGATTGGCTCAGAATATTCTTGATATTTTACAATACAAAATAATTGCGAATATTCGGCAAATGCAGAAGGAGCACTCTGATTGGCTCAGAATATTCTTGATATTTTACAATACAAAATAATTGCGAATATTCGGCAAATGCGGAAGGAGCACTCTGATTGGCTCAGAATATTCTTGATATTTTACAATAGAAAATAAAAAGTGTTTTGCATTGGTGGTGATTCTTTACTCTATCCATCTGTCACAGCCGTTTGTCAATCAAACACCTTAAAGATTGAACACGTTCATGCTGCATGCTTTGGACTTTTTTTCACTTCACATATCAAAGACATTTTTATGAAAGATTATTTTTCTATTATTGGGACTATATTTCTTTATATATTTGTTTCACTGTGTATTTCACAAGTTATTTGCGCTTGCTTATTTTATAATTTGCCCACATGTCTTGTCACTAGACATATTTTTTATTCTTGTAGAGCGACTCCATTTTCTGTCTTGTATTAATTTATGTTGTATAACATTTTTGAGTTGCTGCTGTATTCTCCCCTTTTTTAAGGTATGCGCAATTTTTTCCTTCTTACAAAAAATAATAATATCAAACATACAAATATTCATAACATACACATACACAAAGCCCCCCCCTTTTGCATCAGAGACAATCAGAGTTCTCCTACCACAGTTATCGAAAATTCGCAATCATTTTCGCATTCGCAATAGCGAAAAATCGCAATTTTTTTTTTTTCAATTTGGCAACATAATAGGATCGCCTCAGCTTAGCTACTCGGCCCAGGGTCTCTAATCATACCAGCAATGCTTTTAGACGTCAATAGGATGTGATCTGTTTTAAAAATCAAATTGAAAAAATGCGAATATTCGGAATTGCGAATATTCACCGCGAAATTCGAAATATAGCGCGATTTCTCGAATATGCTATATTCGAGTCGAATATTCGCAATGCGAATATTCGTGAGCAACACTACTCAACACCCAGGAGACTAACTACAAACTGCTGACAAGGTGGTACTCCTGACCCCCCCCCTCCTCCCCCCTCACCCCTCTATACTCCGACCGCTTCCTATTTTACTCCTCTCTTCTACTATCCTTCTCTTTGCTTTTCCTAATCTCTCCTTTCTTGATAAATGGGAAAAGAAGGGCCTGGGCTCATGGGCTCTGACATCCAACATCGTTACAAATTAGCACATATCCACCCTCCTCATCTAGGAGGACCTCCCTGTCATGGATGAACCTTCGATATAATAAAGTCAACGGGAAAATGACCTGGGGTGCTTGAGTCACCCTACTGACAGGTTTTAATGTGTGTTCCCTCCTTTATGGTATATGACTGCTAAATCTGTTGTTGTACTAGTTATGCTACTATGTACCTAGATTTGTACCAGTGCTATTGTTATATATTCAACTATTATATGTAATGTGTCAGGCCATGTGGGCCCTGCCCCTGTTATAAATTAAAAATTAAAAAAAAAAAAGGTGAGTGGAATTTGTACTGCATTAATAGTTTCCACAAACTAACCTTTCTGTTCTAGTGCACAAATTTCCATTAGCCGTCTTGTTTTGGAAGAAAAAGATATTATGGAAAACTGCTTTTGAGAAAAAATTGTATAGTCCAATGTAGTCTGTTAGGAATCAACTCTGAAAGAGTATGACAGCTGCTGGATAGTGCACCCCTCTATAATATAATATTTCTTCCAAAGATTTGCCAAACATTAGCCAGACTTGAAGGAACAACTGTAAGCCAATCATAGTGTTTTGTGACAGGGTGTAACATGAGCATTTGTTTGATGACTACTACTTATCAAAGACTTCAAGTGTAAAAGAACAGTAGTACTTGTAATAGGACTTGAAGACAAGTAGCCAGTTATGATTGTAAAAATGTGTCTTTTAAGAATCTAATATACAGACATTGTGGCTGGTAATGAAAGCCCTCATGACTCCCATAAACCTGTACAGGTTGTGCATTATACATTAACCACTTCAGCCCCGGAAGATTTGGCTGTCCAATGACAGGCCCATTTTTTGCGATTTGGCACTGCGTCGCTTTAACTGATATTTGCACAGTCGTAAGACGTGGCTCCCAAACAAAATTTACGTCCTTTTTTTTACCACAAATAGAGCTTTCTTTTAGTGGCATTTGATCACCTCTGTGTTTTTTATTTTTAGCGCTATAAACAAAAAGAAGCACCCACAAGGTGGGAATTTCAAAGCAACGTAACCCATACATTGCTTTGCGCACACCAGCCATTCTGCCGACGTATATCTACTGGTGGCGGTCAGCCAGTGGTTAAGAAACAATTTTGCCCCTTCTACAAATACATCTATGCTTTTTGAAGAAACATAAACTAAGAAAACTTTGCACCATGGAACTAAACCAGATGTACCACTGACTGGGGCTGCAGAGCCGGTTTCCAGATGATACCATCGCCTTAGAGCATATCATTGTACCAAGGCTTGTCTTATTTTAAAGAAATGTGAGTGTATATACTGTATGTGGTGTGATTTGTGGAATACATATTTTAAACGATAATACACTATTGCAAGCTTATGTTGCCTTTTATGTGGTTAATGTGAGTGGAGGTCACTGGCTACTATAAGGAAGGACTACTCCATATGCTGATCGGGAATCTGAGCTAGAGATTTAACCATAGGAAGGAGGAACCACAGAAGGAACATCTCAGTGGATTTATTTGTAACACAGACGCCTTTAAAAAGCCCATAAGGTGAGGGTACATTCGGTGGAGGGCAGCACTAGGATTGTTTGTGCACACAGTATGAAGACACCAAGTTTCCAATTTATATGTAATAGACTGTAACGTCCAGGGCCGCTGATAAGCCAGTACAACTGGCCCTGTTATAGGGGGCCCCGGGCCAGCAGGGGCCCGGATGGCAACCCCTTTTTTTTTAGAGGTCCGGAGGTCCCCAGGGGCCCAGAGGCCCACAGGGTCCCAAATGACAACTGCCCTTTTTTTAATTTATTTTTTATAAAAAATATATATATTTTTTTAATATATTTTTATTTTAATTTTTATTAAAGGGCCATTTTTTTTTTTTTTAGAGGTCTGGGGGTCCCCAGGGGTCCGAAGGCCCCCAGGGCCCCGGATGGCAACCCCCCTTTTTTTTATTTATTTTTTATAAAAAATATATATATTTTTCTTAGGGGTACGGGGGTCCCCAGGGGCCCGGAGATTCCCAGGGCCCGGGATGAAAACACCCCTTATATTATTATTAAAGGTCCCCAGGGCCCCGGATGGCAATCCCCCTTTTTTTATAAATTCTTTTTTTTTTCATATTATTTTATTTCATTTTTTTTCTTTTTATTCCATATATATATATATATATATATATATATATATATATATATATATATATATATATATATATATATATATTAAAGGGCTCATGAGGTCTCCATGTGGCAAACCCCCTTTTTTTTTTTTTTTTAGATATGTTTTTTTTTTTTTTTTAATTAAAGGGCCCAGAGGTCCCCAGGGCCCTGAATGGCAACCCCCCCTTTTTTTTTTATAAATGTTTATTTATTTATTTTATATATTTTTTTATTTTTATTTTTTCATTTTTATTAATAATTTGTAAAGGGCCCCCCTCCGCTTCTCAATTCGCGGCAGCCCCCCCTCCCGCTTCTCAATTTCAATTTCAGACGGCAGCCCCCCCCCCCCCGGTTCTCTGCTCCAGGTGCCTACCAATGCCGCCAATCCCGTAACGTGCTGCAGAGACAGTTTCAAGGCGGGGCCAGGGGTGGAGCTAAAGGCGGGACCAGGGGTGGAGCTGAAGGGGGCCCCGTCAGGTAGGCTGTACGCGGCCCCATGATTTCTATCAGCGGCCCTGGTAACGCCACGCATTGGATTGAATAAGGATACTGGGCCAGATTCTCGTAGGAGAGCGTATCTTTGTTCCGGCGTAGCGTATACTATTTACGCTACGCCTCCGCAACTTAGACGGGCAAGTGCAGTATTCTCAAAGCACTTGCTCCGTAAGTTGCGGCGGCGTATCGTAAATAGGCCGGCGTAAGCCCGCCTAATTCAAATGTGGAACAGGGGGGCGTGTTTTATGTAAATAACTTGTGACTCGACATGATTGACGTTTTTCACGAACGATGCATGCGCCGTCCGTGGAATATCCCAGTGTGCATTGCTCCAAAGTACGCCGCAAGGACGTATTGGTTTAGACGTAAACGTAAATGACGTCCAGCCCCATTCACGGACGACTTACGCAAACAATGTAAATTTTTCAAAATTCGACGTCAATACTTAACATTGGTACGCCGCACGTACGCCACCATATAGCAAGGGTAACTTTACGCCGGGAAAAGCCTAACGTAAACTGCGTATCTGTACTGCGTCGGCCGGGCGTACGTTCGTGAATTTGCGTATCTAGCTGATTTACATATTTCTAGGCGTAATCAGCATACACGCCCCTAGCGGCCAGCGTAAATATGCAGTTAAGATCCGACGGCGTAAGAGACTTACGCCGGTTGGATCTAATAGAAATCTATGCGTAACTGATTCTAAGAATCAGGCGCATAGATACAACCGCTCAGACTCAGAGATACAACGGCGTATCTGTAGATACGCCGTCGTATCTCCTTTGAGAATCTGGGCCACTGTGTGGAACACAAAGCACTTGCACTTTGTGTTTGGTTGTTTTTTTTTCACTTCATTAGACCATTTTGCACACTGTCAGTTAATTTGTACCATAATTGATTCTGTATGTAGAAATCACATTTATTTATATATTTATTGATTTAGCGCTGCACTTATTGGTTTTTGCATTTGTATTGTCACATTTGTAGGAAGTCTGGGGAGTGTTGGCAGCTTTATTTGTTTATTATAGCAGCTCACAAGGTTTTTACACATATGCAGGGCTTTTTTTCTCAGACAATAGGTGCAGGAACTCCCTCTATCCAAGTCACCCCTTTTCTCCGCCCCTACCCACCTCCCAGTACCATCCCGTTTAGACAATATAGGACCAAGTATTATTTTTGTGGTGCTAAGTAGGGATGAGCCGAACATACCCACGTTCGGTTAGCACCAGAAGGTTCGAACAGACCGACCGTTCGCGCGAACATTTAGAACCCCATTGAAGTCTATGGGACTCGAACGTTCGAATTCAAAAGTGCTCATTTTAAAGCCCAATATTCAAGTTATTGTTGGAAAACGTCTTTGAGAACCGGGTCTTGCCCCAGGGAACATGTATCAATGGAAAAAAAAGTTTTAAAAACTGTAGTTTTTTCTGGAGCAGCGATTTTAATGATGCTTAAAGTGAAAAAAAAAAAAAATTCCTTTAAATATCATACCTGCTGGGTGTCTATAGTAGTGGCACGTGTTTAGAAATGTCCCTGCACAACATGAGATTACTGTAAGAAAAAAGTAATTTAATACTGCTTGGTAATGTTTGGTCCCTGCAATATGGATAAAAATCATTGAAAAAAATAGCATGAGTTTCCCCGCCACCACTCCCCACAGGTCATTACAAGACCCAGTGCCGATCCTGACCTCCCTGGGGCCCTAAGCAAAATGATATGGAACATTCAAAATGAGAAGCAGGGGGCGCTGACGACAGTGACATGTCACATTAAAGAAAGTTGAGAAGCGGGGGAGGGGGTGTTCTGCTGTCGGAAATGACTCAACCAGCGAGTTTAGAAGCGGGGTGAGGGGGCGAAAATGACTTCTCACCAGGCGGGGCCTCTAGTAATTTGGGGGGCCCTTTGCAGCTTTGCGTGGCCCTAAGCGGCTTGCATAGTGAGCCTATAGGGAGGATCGGCCCTGACAAGACCCTTTGGCAGGGGTGGCAAGCCACCCTGGCTTTGGCCAATTATGGTTCTTCGTTTTTTGCACGCTGTGATTGGCCAAGCATGCAGGGTCATGGTGCATGCTTGACCAATCATCAGCGCGCAATGCCGCAGTGAATTATGGGCCGATGCGCGTCACTCGAATTTGGCGCGAACGACCCGTTTTGTTCGAAATTCGTTGAACGTACGAACAGACGATGTTCGAGTCGAACATACGTTCGAGTCGAACACAAAGCTCATCCCTAGTGCTAAGTAATTTGTATTGAATGTGGTAATGATATCAAGAAAAACAGTACAATAGATCCCCTGCAGACAGCAACAATAGATCCCCTAATAACAATGGACCACCCACAACAAAATTTCCCCACCAGCAACAATAGACTCCCGGCAGCATCAACAGACAGCCATCATTAATAGACTCTCTGGCTGCCATCAACAATAGACCCCTCCCCAACAGTAGATCTCTTTCAGCAACAACTGACCCCCCCAGCAACAATAGGTCCCCCACCAGCAACATTAGACCCCCTGCAAAAATAGATCCCCAGCAGTGAACATCAATACCCTGCAGCACACCCCAGCACCCCTTGTCATTACATACAGTCAGTCCAGGAGGTGCCGAAACTGCGTTTCCCCATGCGTTCCCTCTGAAAAAAAGCCCTGCACATATGTAGTTTTATGCTTTCTGAACTAATGCATGGCACTTCAGCGTTTATGAAGAAGAAGAGGAGTGATTTTGTTGAAACATATTTTGCTGCAAACTTACTGATTTTACCATTGCCTGCCTTTTGCTGCCCCTGTATGGATCAATGCCTTAATGTATGGTACCCCTACCCATTAACCAAAAAAAGGGTCAAAAAGTAAAAACCAGAAGAAATTTTTTTTTACAATTTTTTTACAATTTTTTTACAATTCCCTTGTGTCCCACGTTGTCCATCCATCCTTAATCACACCACCCAAACCAATTTACATAGGGGGGATCAGGGGGCCCCTTTGTTAAAGGGGGCTTTTAAATTCTGATAAGCCCCCCGCCTGCAGACCCCCACAAACCCCCGGGCAATTTTTTTAAATATTTTGGCGTGGAGCTCTCCTCAAAATCTATGCCAGACTGAAAGAGCCTGTCATAGGGTTCCCCTTAACCACTTCAATGCACTGTATATACTGTAATACTGCATATCTACTACATACCATGTGTATATATATATATTGCCTGCACACCACTAACTATCCTGCCTTTAGCCAATATTCTTTCAATCTTTACACTATATATGGCCACTGTGTAAGCAGCCTTACATAGTGTGGGGTGTGGCCTTAACCCCCCTGAGCCATGATTGGCTAAAGGCACCCTGCCTTTGGCCAATTATGGCTCTCACAGCAGAGCACACAGTGATTGGCCAAAGCATGTAGGTAAGGTGCATGCTTTGGCCAATCATCAGACATAAATGCACTGGGATCCCACAGTGCATTCTGGGTGTTCCACAACACGCAAATATTGTTCAGAATTCGGCGAACGGCTAACACCCGATGTTCAAGTCAAACTTATGTTCGACTCGAACCCTGGGACCATTCTTAGAATGTAAGATCAATGGGCCAGATCCACACACGAGATACGACGGCGTATCTACTGATACGCCGTCGTATCTCTGTTTCTAACTATGCGACTGATTCATAGAATCAGTTACGCATAGCTAGCCATAAGATCCGACAGGTGTAATTGAATTACACTGTCGGATCTTAAGGATACAATTCTAGGCCGGCCGTTAGGTGGCAAGGCCATTGTGGCCGGCGTAGAATATGCAAATGAAGACTTACGGCGATCCCCGAACGTCCCGAACGGCCCGTCGATCTAAATCTACGTAGTTTCAGTTGGGTTACGCCGCGTAAAACTAGGGCTGAGCCCTAGTTCTCTTAAGCCATGTTAAGTATGGCCGTCGTTCCCGCGTCAAAATTTAAACATCAGCGTCATTTGCGTAAGACGTCCGTGAATGGCGCTGGACGCCATTTACGTTAAAGTCTAAGCAAATGACATCGGTGCGACGTCAGTTAGCGCAATGCACGTCGGGTAATTTACCCGACGGAGCATGCGCAGTACGTCCGGCGCGGGAGCGTGCCTAATTTAAATGGGACTCGCCCCATTCGATTGGGCCCGCCTTGCGCCAGACGGATTTAAGTTACACCGCTGCAAATTTCCAGGTAAGTGCTTTGTGGATCGGGCACTAACTTGGAAACATTTTGGCGGTGTAACTTAAATCGGGAAAGTTAAGTTGCGCCCGGTCTACGTGGATCTGGCCCAATGTATCAAGGTAAGCTGGATGTGGTCAAACAGGAGATGGCAAGACTGAACATCAATATCTTGGGAATTAGTGAGCTAAATGGGCTAATTTAACTCAGATGCCTACTATATCTTTTAATGTTGACAAGAATCTCTCAGAAGAAATAGTTTAGCCCTCATAGTCAACAAAAGAGTGAGGAAAGCTGTACTGGGGTACAATCCCAAAAACAACAGAATGATCTCAGTTCATATCCAAGGCAAATCACTCAACATCACAATAATCCAAGTTTATGCACCAACATCTGATGGTTAGGAAGCGGGCGTTGACCGCTTTTATGAAGACATTTATATCCAACTAGATGAATACCGGGCGTTGCCCGGTCTTCCTATCTTAACCTTTTGGGGAGGAAAATCATAGTAATATAAATATACCCATCTTTTATATAAGGGTGTAGGTAAGGGTTAATTTAACTGTCATATATTTTTATTTGGCATATAAGTAATATGTGTACCAGGTATTATTGAAATATCTCCAGGCATACAGAAGTTATGTGGGAACATACATTTCCCATTGATTTGCATGGGACTTTAAACAAAAACCCCGACCCTGACAAATGGGGATAGTTAAGGGATAAATTAACTATCCTATAGTTTAAGTGGACATATAAGTAACATGTGACCAAGTGTTATCGAAATATGTACAGCCGTTTGGAAGTTATGAAGTAACATGTATTTCCCATAGAGTTGAATGGGACTTTAAAGAAAAACCCCGACCATGGCAAATGGGGGTGGGTAAGGGTTAAACCACCTATCCTATGTTTGTTGCTGACATATAAGTAACATGTGTGCCAAGTTTCATGTTAATATCTTTAGCCGTTTGGACGTGATGCTGGAACATACATACATACACACACACACACACACACACACGTTGAGTTTTATATATATAGATATTCGCTGGATCATGGAGAAAGCAAGGGAGTTCCAGAAGAATGTTTTACTTTTGCTTTATTGAATACAGTAAAGACTTCCATTGTGTGGATCACAACAAGCTGTGGTAAATACTGAAAAAAATGAGAATACCAGACCACCTCACCTGTCTTATGAAAAACCTGTATGCAAGTCAAGAAGCAGCAGTTAGAACAGGACATGGAACAACTGACTGGTTCAAAACTGAGAAAGTGCGGCAAGGATTGTCAGGGCTCCAGGACCCAGCATCTCTCAGGACACAAACAGTAGGAGAAGGGCTCTAGGACCCAGCATCTTATCAGCACTTCACATGGGCCTATTTAAGCAAGCCTGCCAGTGATATCAGTTGCTGGTTGATCTTTGGCTACTCCAGTGCATTATGTCTGTGACATTCCTGTTTCTGTGTATCCTGTTAGCGACCTGGCTTGTCCTTGACCTGTCTCCTGCTTGTTTACTGTGTTTGAATTCGGCTATCCATCTGACCACATCTGCTCTGATACCCCCCTGGCTCTTGACCTTGGCTATCCATCGGACCACATCTGCTATAATACCCACCTGGCTCTCCTGACCTAGGCTTTCTTCTGACTACACTCCAGTCTCGGCATTATAAGAGTCCTGCAACCCCTCACGGGCGCCACCTGTCTGCTGATTCTATGCCAGCACACCAGCTATTCTCTGGAACCTCCTAAACATAGTCCAGCAGGCGACCCAGGCTACTTTGGGCCTGACCTCTCCTGCTTTCACCTTCAGGGGGGTCTGGAACTTAGCCACAATGGAAGCCCTCCCTCTCCATTGTCCTCCAGCACCAGGTACATGATAAGGTTGTATATTGTGTCACCCTACTTATTTAACATATATGTAGATTACATCATGCAAAATGCCAGGATTGACAAATTCCATCTCGGAATTAAGGACCCTGGGAGAAATATCAACATCCTGAGATATGCAGATGACACCACAAAAATGGCAGAAAGTAAAGAAGAACTAAAGAGTCTCTTAATGAAGTTTAAAGAGGAGAGCGCAAAAGCTGGCCTGAAATTGAACATTAAGAAAACTAGGATCATGGCAACCGGTCCCATCACTCCTTGGCATATAGAAGGAGAAGAAATGGAAACAGTGACAGATTTTATCTTCCTAGGATCCAAGATCATGCCACACAGTGACTGTAGCCATGAAATTAAGACACACTTGCTTCTTGGGAGGAAAGCAATGGCAAACCTAGACAACATTATAAAAAGCAAAGACATCACCCTACCGACAAAGTGCTATATAGCCAAAGCTATCATATTCTTAGTAGTAACCTATGGCTGTAAAAATTGGACCATAGGGTAGGCTGAATGCCAAATAATTGATGCTTTTGAATGATGGTGTTGGAGAAGACTTTTGAAAGTCACTTGGATGGCAAGAAAGTCAAACCAGTCAATCTTGAAGGAAATCAAGCCTGAATATTCACTGTACGGACAGATGCTGAATCTGAAACTTGAAAACTTTTGCCACCTAATGCACAGAGAGCACTCATTGGAAAAGACCCTGATGCTGGGAAACATGGAAGAAAAACAAGGAGGATGACAAAAAACAAGGGGGTAGATTCAGAGAGAATTTACGCCGGCGTATCCATAGCCGCGTAAATTCAAATCTGCGCCGGCGTATCTACTTTCTGTATTCAGAAAGCTAGATACGCCGACATTAGCCTAAGATACGACTGGCATAAGTCTCTTACGCCGTCGTATCTTAGGGTGCATTCTGACACTGGCCGCTAGGGGCACTTCCGTTGTTGTCGGCGTAGAATATGCTAATTACCTAGATACGCCAATTCACAAACGTACGTACGTACGCCCGGCACAATTTATTTACGTCGTTTACGTTGGGCTTTTTCGGCATAAGGTTGTTCCTGCTATTAGGAGGCGCAGCCAATGTTAAGTATGGAGGTTGTTCCCGATTCAAAATTTGAATTTTTTACGTCGTTTGTGTAAGTCGTTCGCGAATAGGGCTGGACGTAATTTACGTTTACGTCGAAATCAATACGTCGTTGCGCCGTACTTGGAAGCAATGCACACTGGGATATGTACACGGACGGCGCATGCGTCGTCCGTAAAAAACGTCAATCATTTCAGGTCATCATACATTTTCATAAAACACGCCCCCCTTCCACATTTGAATTACGCGCGCTTACGCCGGCCCCATTTACGCTACGCCGCCACAACTTACGGAGCAAGTGCTTTGTGAATACAGCACTTGCTCCTGTAAGTTACGGCAGCGTAGCGTAAATACGATACGCTGCGCCGCCGTATCATTGCGCGCCCCTACGTGAATCTATCCCAAGATGGATAGATAATATCATCAAAGCGATGAGCTCCGGGAGGCAGTGGAGGACAAAAAAAGCCTAGCGTGCTATGGTCCATGAGATCACGAAGAGTCGAACACAACTAAATGACTGAACAAGAACAACATTTTTCTGAAATGGAAGTTCACCATTTTGCCCATTAAGCTGCTTAGATGACATATGCTTGGAAAAAATATATTTTTTTGTTTGTTTTTATGGTAGTTTATTCTCTTAATTTGTTTATTTTATTTTTTGTGTATTTGATCTTTATTGGTTGACTGCTGCTTTAAAGTTTTTGGATTTCAAAGATTTTCTTTAAGTTTTTTGAGCACTATAATCAAAATAAGTGCTCCATAAAGATACATTCTACAGAGTAAAAATTGTCATTTCAAGAAACAAACATAGGCATTGCAAAATGAGGAACATACAAAAAGTAAGAAGGACAATATACAGGTCTTTTATCAATATACCTGATGCACATAGTGCTAAAGTCAAAAACAGCTCAAACCACCACGTCTCGGTTTATATCATTTTTAGTGTTATCTGGGAACCAACCAGATTATGACAGGGCCCATAAAAAGCTGAATCTTTTAAAATATAAAACCTGTTCCCCTTATTTGTTTGGCCCATATAGAGCATCAACCCAGGGTAAATACTAAATAAAGAAAATGATAATGTTCATTAAAATGAATCCTACAAAATTGGAAAAAATAAGACAAAAGTAAGAAAAGAAAAGAGAAATTAAATGAAAAAAGAAAAGACAAGGAGAGGGAATCACAACAGCTGGGAAACGCATCCAATCCGGCCTCAATCTGCAGAAGACATACACTTGACCCAGGGTTCCTAAGTCTTGTTAAATTAAGCAATTTTATTGTGGAGGGTTGATCATTAACCAAAATCTAATTTATATTTGACATGATCCAAATGTACCACCGCCAGTTTCAAACAACATGCTATCGTAATACTTGCTGCTGAAAGTTTGTATAAATAAGCGGTTTAGGCCACTGAGGAATTATAGGATCTAAGGGCCAAATCCACAGCCAGCGGCGCAAAATAAGTTTTTTCTAACTTATGTCATTTAAGTTACGGCGCCCTAAATTGGTGTCGTAATTGCCGTATCCACAGCGCATTTGCGCCCAAAAGTGCGCCTGCCGTAACGTAAATTCGGAGGCGTAAGGCGGGGTTATGGCAAGTGGGAAGGAAGTGGGCGTGCTTCATTGTAATGAGCCGTGACCCCATGCAAATGAAGGTCCGGCCGTACTGCGCATGCGCGCACGAATCTGCTGCTCACTGCGCATGTGCAGAACTTTGCTTGGCGCAATCAGTGAGATAGGTAAAAGGCCAAGTGTACTTAGTTTGAGGATCGCACTGTGCTTAACTAGCTCCAGTCAAACACACTTCATTTGCAAAAGTATTTCCCTGTGTTCCCTTCCATGAGCAATTTGCTTCTGCTCTTAGTTTGTCAGTGTTTGTTGGTAAGTTGTGTTTGATAGAGAAGTGTTGGAGGAGTAGTAGATAGTAGTTGTTGTTTGTTTGTGATAAGTGTAATTTTTGTTTGATTGTTTTTGCTAATTTTTTGGTTTGTTTTTTTTCTGCTTGGATTTTGTGTTTGGTTTTTGTGTGTTTGTATTTGACTTTGTAGTAGCTGTCTGTGTGTATTTGTTTGGTGTGTGTTTTTGTGTGTTTGTATTTGACTTTGTAGTAGCTGTCTGTGTGTATTTTTGTGTATTTGTTTGGTGTGTATTTTTGTGTGTTTGTATTTGACTTTGTAGTAGCTGTCTGCTTGTGTGTGTATTTTTGTGTGTTTGTCCTGTTTGGCTTCTTGTTGCTGGGTGGTGTCTGTGATGGCCCCCAAACGCAGGAAGCTGAATTTTTCACATGTTGAAAAGCAAATCCTAGCCAGGTATGTCATACAATATGGAAGATATCTACATGGGCCTGATAGCCGGAACACCTCCCCGGCCCAAAGGAAGAGGATATATGCCAAAATAACAGATCACATAAATGCGGCGGGGGGAGGGGAGACGAGGACCCCCGCTGGCATTAAGAAAAAGATCAATGATCTGAGGAGCGTGGTCCGCAATAAGGTGGCCAAGCTCACTGCGCATAGGAGGGGCACTGGAGGAGGGGGACCATGCACCATCCGGCTGACTGAGGAGGAATGGGCAGTGGCCCGGTGTTTCGAGCCAGAGCAGGTGGTGGGCCTGCCTGGTTATCAGTCTGATGTTCCTGTGAGGCCAGGTAAGGTTTTTTTTTTTTTTTTGGTGATTAGCATGTGTGGGTGGGGGAAGGGAACATGTGCCAAGTGTGTGGATCCTCAAACCTGTGATTGTTTGGTGTCTTCCACAGATGACCAGGAGATTGCTGGGCCATCAGGCCAGGCTGCTGCACCACCCCAAAGACAGGAGCCTGCTGAGGAGTCCCCAGGGGAGGGGAGTGGCCAAACCTCCCCTCATGAGGAGGCTGAGGGGGAGGAGGATGAGGGGGAGGAGGATGAGGGGGAGGAGGAAGAAGATCTCCAGATTGGCCGGGAAATCATTATTGCCACAGATCTGATGACCTTTGATGATACCCTTGAGGCTAGCCTTGAGGCTCCCCTTGAGGCTACCCCAGAGGCTCCCCTTGAGGCTACCCCAGAGGCTCCCCTTGAGGCTACCCCAGAGGATCCCCCAGAGGCTGGCACCAGTCAGGCCACCATCAGGGGTAGCCCCTCCCACTCCTCCCACAACATGCCGCAACCCACAAGGGTCACTCTATCCCCTCCTACCTGGCCACAAGCCTCAGGGGCAGGCAGGATGGCGACCCAGGACACCAGGGTGGGGTCTGAGCATATGCCGGCCAGTCTGCTGAGGGACAATGCCAAGCAGACCCGCAGTCTGGGTGACATCAAAAAAACTATGGCCAAGATGGAGCACAGCCTGGATGTAATGAGGGAGTCACTCAGTGATGTGGCCACCAATTCATTGGGTGTCATCACCTGTTTGTGGTCCCTGCATACCGCCACAACAGGCGTGGGCCAGGAGGTGACTGCCCTCACCCGGGCTGTGCAGGACAACACCCGGGCTGTGCAGGAGAACACACGGGTTGGCCAGGCCAATACGGCTGCCATCACTGCCTGCCTGACCAGGATAGCAGTGGCCTTGGAGGGCAGGCCAGCCGGAGGTCAGACACCAGGGGAGGCTCCTCCCTCCCCTGCTCCCCCCCCCAATGAAGATACTCCCTCCCCTGCTCCCCCCCCAATGAAGATACTCCCTCCCCTGCTCCCCCCCCAATGAAGATACTCCCTCCCCTGCTCCCCCCCCCCGTGAAGATCCTCCAGGTGGCCGTGCCCGTGGCCGTGGCCGTGCCCGTGCCCCTGCCCGTGGGCAGCCTAGACGGAGCACTCGCCGCCGGACTTAAATACCAGGGGTACTTTTTTTTTTTTTTTTTTTGATTTAAAAATTTTGGTTATTATACTGTACTTATGATTTGGTTTATGTGTGTGAATGATGTGTGAATGTGGGGGGGTGGCATTCCTGACAAAATAAGGGTGTCCCCCTCAGTTTTGGTGGAGAAGGGATCCCCAGGACCAGGGAAAAGTCATCCTAGGTTCCTGAATGGTGTATCAATGCACAGTGACATAATTGGAGCCGTGGCGGGGCGTTACTGCTCCCAAGTACCAAAGGGGGGGGGGGTACTTGGATCTAATCCAATTCGATGTGCATGTGATGTGTTTGTGCTAGGGACCACAGTGGTGTGCATTCATGCATTCTCATTGTGACATAAATCATGTGCGTTTCCAGAGACAAAAACATTCTCAATGTGTCATTAAACATGTGCGTTTACTGTGCAAAGCAACATTCTCATTGTCACATAATTCATGTGCGTTTGCAGTGAAAACAAATAATAACATTGTCACATAATTCATGTGCGTTTGCATTGGAAAAAAATAATAACATTGTGACATTTTTTCTGGCCATTTACTGAGAAAATATGCCTTCTGCCAGGCGTCTCCTGGCTACTGTGCCCTCAGTAGACCGGGTAGAGTGGGCTAGGGGGGGATTGCCTGGGTGGGGGGTCAGGTCAGCACGTAAGTTAATCTCCAGTCCCCTTCTCGTTGCAAAGTTATGAAGAATGCAACAAGCCCCTATTATTTGGCACACAAAGTCTGGGGAATACAGCAGTGTACCCCCAGTCTTGTCCAGGCATCTGAAGCGGGACTTCAGCAGGCCAAAAGTACGCTCCACTACTGCCCGGGTGCGAATATGAGCCTTGTTGTAGCGTTGCTCTCCTGGGGTTTGGGGGTTCCGGAATGGGGTCATCATGTGAGGGCCCAGGGCATATCCAGAGTCACCTGGAAGGTAAAAGACAGGAGGATATTAGTCATGCATGTGCCCCATGTGATGTCTGCATCATGGGGGGGACATACCTGACACACATGTCACTCACCAACCAGCCAGCTGTCTCCATACACGTTCTGCTCCAATTCACGTGCTATGTTGGTCTGCCTAAAGATGTAGCTGTCATGGCACGAACCTGGAAATTTGGCACACACATGCCAGATGAGGCCATGGGCATCCACGATTACCTGGACATTGATGGAATGCCAGTTTTTGCGATTCCTGAACAGGTGCTCTGTATCATGGGGGGGCTGTAGTGCCACATGGGTACAGTCAATGGCCCCGATGGTCCGTGGGAATCGTGCAATCTGATAGAAATCAGCCATGCTCTTTATTCGCTGGTCCTCCTGGGTGGGCTTTTCAAATTGACTGCCCATGCGTCTCAGTATTGCAGGGACAACCTGGTGCACACACCTGCTCATCGAGGACTGTACCATCCCAGCCAGACCTCCACATGTTCTCTGAAAAGACCCAGTGGCCAGAAAATGCAGGGTGGCCATAACTTTAATATGAGCTGGCAGGGCATGGGATCGTTGGGTTGGGGTGTTCAGATCATCCTGCAGGATCCTGGTTAAGTCCAGGATGGCTTCCTGGTTTAATCTGAAGTGGCCAATGACCTCAGACGCAGTCATGCCAAAGAGATCTTGGCGTGGGCGGTAGATCCTCTCCTGTGCCCTCCTCCTCCTCCTCTGTGCCCTCCTCCTTCTCTGCGCCTGTAAAGTGGCGAGTGCCGTTATAATCATTGATGGCCCAGGCATTTTGGCAGTCACAATGAAGTCAAGCAAAGAAGTGTTGGCAGCTCTTCCTAAATGGTGTTGCTTCAGCAGACCTTTACAGGGCTGGTGTAAAATTAGGGCTGCTTTTATAAAGTCTAATTTTGCTCCAGAAAACTAACAGGTGCGCACAGGGCGTTATCTACGGCGCACAGGGCGTAATCTACGGCGCACACACTTAATTTTGAGGATCGCCCTATCTCCCTCATTTGCATCTTTGCCTATCAAATAAAGCGGCGTGACTAGCGTAATTTGCGTCAGAGGATGTGCCAGAGTAATTATTTTAAGTAGGACGTAAAAACCGGATTTTTCGTTTTGAGGATCGGGCGCAAAGATACGCGCGGAGTAAAATTAGAAATCTCGAGTTAAGTCGGCGCATCTGCTTTGTGGATTTGCCCCTAATTTCTGGAAAAGGGCCATCTCCGGGGATCTATGGGATATTTGTATCCACCACCGAGAAGGTACAATTGAACATCAAGTAACGTTTTTATTTTCCCCCTGTCTGTCTTTTTAATTTTTGTAACAAAAAAATAACATAAGTAAGATAATTATGGGACATTATTGTACAATAATAGCTGAAACAAGTATATGTAAACCTCATTTTAATCTTTCCTAACATTTTTCTGACCCTAAATTCCCAGAATTTTTGGGGAACTGAAAGATCTAGATTCTGATCATCCTGAGTGTTAAAATTATCCAGAAGGTCTGGCTTCTTACATGTGGTGTTAATAATGCTTTATATTGTGTTAGGAAATGTCTTGTGCACAAATGTGACAGGACTGTTGCAGAATATTCCAAAGTTTTTAGTAGTTGTTATTAGATATTACATTATGGACTTCCCAGAAAAAGGACTGTACTACTGAGGGGCAGGCCCGTCGCAACAGGACAGGCAAACCAAGCAATTGCTTGGGGCCCCGAGCTAGAAAGGGGCCCCCAAGCTGGCTCATCTGTCTGCCTGTTTTCTAAACTTTTCCCCACTTCCACTTGCTTACAGAGTGGGTCTATTATTGTCCGGTGCCTCATCTGGTCAACACAGAGGCCGAGGAGGGGAGCACAGCAGAGGGACTATTTCTTCATTTTCGGGCACATGTACATCATGCCGCCCCACTATTCTATGAGTCCCGGCTGGCGGAGTGATACAACTGTGCTCCGTTCGTGTCCTGACTGCTTCTCTGAAGAGATGTGAAGAAGTTGAGCGGCTGGAGATCGGGGGAGCAGGAGGAGATCGTGGCTGCACCACTGGACACAGTGAGTGGGAATAGATGAAAGAATACTCACTGTGTCCTATTATTTATCTCACAGCAGGTTAGGTTACAATCATCACACAGGCAGCACAGCAGGGTCTCTGTCATGGCTCTGTGTCACATTGCTTTTGGGTGCTGACTTTGTTATGGTTGTACTGTTACAGTCTGTTATATACAATACAGCCACAAGTTAACTAAGCCAGCACTCAACAGCCATGTGGCATAGAGCCATGATAAATCTATGATAGAGCTATGATAGAGCCCCTGGTTACTGTGCTGCCTGTGTAATAATTGTAACCTGATGATAATAAGAAACATGCTACTTTAAACTTAGTTTAGGGGTGCAGTAAACGTGCAGCGGAGCTGAATTTTTACCTGCCCCCAAACCAATCCCCTTTAACTGCTTCCCATCATCACTGACTTGGAGGGGTGATATCTTGGTCATCACTACAGCAATGATCGAGATATAATTTTTTAGCCCCAGCAATTCTGCACAAGAAGCCCCTGGATTACTTTTACAGGTAGTGGAAGGGGGTTCCACCACAGCCTTTACTGCTTTTAAGATGTGACCAGTAGCGTCCAGTTACTGGGACACAGTGAGAGGAATGGATGTCGTTCCTCTCACCGTGTGACGTCAGAAACCAGAACTGACGAAGATTTGATCACTTCTGGTTTTAGTCTCATGTAAAGAAGCCATTACCGACTTGAACAAGCATCTGATCAAACTGATCTTAGCTTGATCAGATGCTTTAGAGGCCAGAGGACAGATATGGGGTCTAAAAAACCCCAGATCTCTCTATAAAGAGGACCTCTCATGGTCCATGTTATCACAAGAAATGTTGGCCATCCCTCGTGAAAGCAAAAATTACCAAAAAAAATGAAAGATACAGTGTAAGGTGTTTTTTTTTTTTATAAATAACATACAATTTAAAAGAAATTTAAACTGACCCCTGCTCTTTCATGCATACTAATTGCAAACGCAGACGATGGCGCCACACACATATGTAAACAGCAACAAACCTGCATTTTGCTTCAAGTCAGGATCAGGAGTGGGGCCCAGGGTGGGGGCAAGGGCGTGGTTGAAGGGGGCCCTGTAAGATAGGCTGTACGGGGCCCCATGATTTCTAACAGCGGCCCTGCTTATTCATACAAGATGAGAGCCTCGGCCGCTCTGGACAAAGCACCGGACTGTTTAAGTTAAGAAGTGGGCGATTGGCTGCTATGCAGCGGGGCGGTCCCAGCAATCAATCACTCACTTTTAACATGAAAAGTCACGCCCGTTGTCCAGGGCTGCCATGCTTCTTATCGATTTGTGTGTGAATAAGGTAATGCTCTGTGAGGAGGGGGAGTGCTGTGCTGTTATGGGGACAGGAGTCTACTATTGAGGGGGGTCTGTGATGAGGGGAAAAGTCTGTGAGGGGGGGTCAGTCTGTGATGTGGGGTCAGTCTGCGATGTGGGGTCAGTCTATGATGGGGGCACCAGTGTGATGGGGGGTCAGTCTGTGATGGGGCACCAGTTTGTGATGGGGGGGTCAGTCTGTGATGGAGGCACCAGTCTGTGATGGGGGGTCAGTCTGTGATGGGGGGGTCAGTCTGTGATGGGGGGGTCAGTCTGTGATGGAGGCACCAGTCTGTGATGGGGGGGGGTCAGTCTGTGATGGGGGGGTCAGTCTGTGATGGGGGGCAGTTTGTGATGGGGCACCAGTCTTTGATGGGGGCACCAGTCTGTGATGGGGGCACCAGTCTTTGAGTGTGAGTGAACTTAAACTGTATCGCTATGTTGTGGTTCCTGTAGGTTTTGTGGAGGGGGGGGTTGGGGGGCCTCTATGTCCATTTTGCTTGGGGCCCCCAAATTCCTTCAAACGACCCTGCTGAGGGGCCCAATAAGCTGAAAAGCACAATCCATGGTGTAAGCATGCAGAAGTAGGCACCAAACCAAACAGGTAAAAGAGTAAAAAATATTTTCAATTACATTAAAGCAGTTGCATAGTTAGATATAGATATTCCCCTCGCAATGATCCGCTGAATGCAGCCGCGCATGCGCTCGTCAGCCGCCGAACCTTGTCGGTGCATAGTAGCTCATTATGACTTTTGCTTTACAGAGTTAAAAAAAAGTTCAGCGGGTTCAATACCACTTTAAAAACAGCCAGGACATTGGGGGGGGGGGGGGGGGGGGTTGTTAACAAAATTCCACATTCATATGGGCATAGAAGAATGGAATTGGGGCTTAAAAGGACTATGATTCCATGTTTTGTCTGATTTAACCGCTTGCCGACCAGCCGCCGTTCACAAAGCATTTGCTCCGCGGCAGGACGGCTCTGCTGGACGAGATTGCGTATATCTACATCATCTCGCCGAGCAGCCAATAGGGGCGCGCGCCGCTGGAGGCGCGCACGCACACCCCCACGCTTGCCCCTGACGCCGACACACGTCCCCCGTGGGCGGGATAACCGCCAGGCACCCCGCTATTGCTCGTTTCAGAGCGAGAACCATGAGACACAGCTCCCGGTCCTGTCAGGGGGAGAAATGCCTGACCTACATTGTATGAACAGCGATCATTAATTTCCCCAAGTCAGTCTACCCCCCCCTCAGTTAGAACACACCCATGGAACATACTTAACCCCTTCCTCGCCCCCTAGTGTTAACCCCTTCCCAGCCAGTGGCATTTCTATAATAATCAATGCATTCTTATAGCACTGATCGCTATAAAAATGCCAATGGTCCCAAAAATGTGTCAAAAGTGTCCGAAGTGTCCGCCATAATGTCGCAGTACCGATAAAAATCTCTGATCGCCGCCATTACTATTAAAAAAAAATATTAATAAAAATGCCATAAAACTATCCCCTATTTTGTAAACGCTATAACTTTTGTGTAAACCAATAAATAAACGCTTATTGCTATTTTTTTTTTCGGCGTTTGTGTAACTCGTTTGTGAATGGCGCTGGACGCCATTTACGTTCACGTCGAAGCCAATGACGTTGTTGCGACGTCATTTACCGCAATGCACGTCGGGAAATTTTCCCGACGGAGCATGCGGAGTACGTTCGGCGTGGGAACGCACCTAATTTAAATGATCCACGCCCCCTACGGGATCATTTAAATTACGCGCGCTTACGCCGGCCCCTTTTACGATACGCCGCCGCAAATTACGGAGCAAATGCTTCGTGAATGCAGCATAGCTCCAGTAATTTACAGAGGCGTAGCGTAAAAACGATATGCTGTGCCGCCGTATCAGTGCGCGCCCCTACCTGAATCTGGGCCATTGTTTTTTAAAGAATGGCTGTAGTTTTTTTTATATACATAAATCAGTATTCCATCACGGGATATTTCTCCCACTGTCCTGGAGACTCAACAGGCAATAAGTGCAAATGTCTTCAACGTATGGGAAATCTACTTTTAGAAAGTTGTCACCGTAATAGGTGTGCTGACTGGAGGATATCTCTTCTATCCCTGTTCCAGTGCAAAATTTAGGATTTTTTATTACCTTAGAGTCTTGGTGGTAATGATTACCAAGATAAATAGAGAGGGTGGATCTCCCTAATGGAGACAAAGGCAGAAATTATCTTACAGAGGTTCTAACCCTCCCTACTTTATCTAAAATGTAAAAAAGTTTTGGGATTTAGATTTTTTTTAAATAACACTTTTATGAAGCAGGATAGCAAAATTAAGAATTTTCATGTAACTATTCAAAAAAAGCTAAAATAGTTTACTATTTTTTCCTTTCCAAAAGGTCGGACAATGGGTGTAGTTACATTGGGGTACATCATAGCAAAAAATGTATGAAACTATTGTTCTTTGCTTGGGCGTGAAATTAATTTAGTTGCTTGCCATAATTTGAGTTTTTGCAATTTTAATCAGCATTTCTACATCATTTCACGAGTATCAATATAAGATATGTGTATCAGAAAACTGACTGTATGGATTTAATTGTCTCTGCAGGAACTATCACATATGATAATGTTTGACAGTTTTAACATAATTGTGTGCTCATTAGTGGCGCTGACTAAATGAAAAGTCATGTCATGCTAAGACTACAACTTTGTTTACCATTGGAGATAAATGGTGAACATGGCAATAAGCTATAGTTGACAATTAAAACATTTCTGCCGGCAACATGTTCTGAATAAGAGTATGATATGCATGGCTTGTCACTGACTGTCTTCTTGGAAAATCTCAATTACAGTCACCAAGCAAAATTGATTCCTTAAGATCTTAAAACTGAAGAACATGTTTAATTATTTTATTGTAAACACATGATGTAACTGCCAGCATACGTGCTTGAAAAACATTTTGGTTCTGTTAATGAGACACAGATAACCGACTTAGAGATAGATCTCGGGCTATGAAAAATTACTAGCCAATACTGAGTCAGAGATTAGAAAGTGTTGTGTTCCTAGATTTTTCACTTTAAGTATTGTGTCTGCCTTTAAGTTAAAGTAAAAACAAAAGAAATGTTTTTTTAATTGTCAGTTCCTATGTATAAGCTGTTGTGCAGAGTGACAACAGGACCTGGATGTGTGATGACATCTCTGGGTTGTAGGGGAAATGCAGTATGCCCTTTTTATACAGTCGGGGGAATTCATGAATTCATGTTTTCTGATGCTATGACCCTTTAAAATGGCCCGTGTCAGATTAAAAAATCCCTACCTCCCAATTACTTAACTTTATCAACATATGTGGCAGATTTAGGTAGTTTAGGTAGTTCTTAGCAGCAGTTTTACAAAGTGGCAATATTAATGATCCAAAAAATAATTACTTCCAGTTCATAATAAAAATGAAGGTACATATGACTTATGCCGCGTACACACGACCGTTTTTCATGATGAGAAAAATGCAATTTTTTAAATTGGTGGTTAAAAACGGTCGTGTGTAGGCTCCAGAGCATTTTTCTCAACGTGAAAAATGGGCATTAAAAATTTAGAACATGCTAAATTTTTTCTCGCTCTTTTTTCCTGTCATCATGAAAAACGGTTGTGTGTTGGCTTTAACGTTGGGGAAAAACATGTGCATGCTCAGAAGCAAGTTATGAGAAGGAAAATTTGAATAATCAGCCCAAAGGGTGGCACCATTCGAATGGAACTTCCCCTTTATAGTGCCGTCGTACGTGTTGTACATCACCGTGCTTTGCTCGAGCATTTTTTTTCACGGTCGTGTGTATGCAAGACAGGTTTCGACAAGAATCACGTTGTGAACAACGTTTTTTTCCATGACATGAAAAATGGTCGTGTGTACGCGGCTTAACCCTAACCCCATCAGGTTCGCTCTCACCTTGTAATTGACAGCAGTTCCACAGCCAAAAGCAAGCAGGGCTGGTGCAAGGATTTTTGATACCCTAGGCAAAAACCTAATTTTGTCGCCCCCTTGGCTCCACCCCTGATTCCACACCCTTTTCCCTGCCAATGTAAACCCTACCTTTTTAATGAAGAGCCCATCAAATTTAGCCCACCAGCACCCATCAAATGCAGCCCACCAGCACCCATCAAATGCAGCCTCACCAGGGCCCATCAATGCAGCCTCACCAGCGCCCATCAATGCAGCCTCACCAGCGCCCATCAATGTAGCCCTACCAGCGCCCATCAAATGCAGCCTACCAGTGCCCATCAATGAATGTTTGCTTGCTTTCATTCATTCTGGTGTCGGGACACAGACACAGTCCTCTGTTGCCGCTGCGCCTCTGACATTTGTGTGAATGGAGCGGCGGCTGTCTGCCGAGACTTAGTTGCTTGCTGCAGAGAGAAGAGAGTAGGAACACCAGTGGCTGGGTGGCTGCCTAGTTTGCCTAGTGGTAGCACCGGCCCTGAAAGCAAGCTGTCTATTGGCTAAGGATTCGCCCACTGTCTGCTGTCAATTACAAGGGGAGCTGACCTAATAGCTAACTTTTGTCTGTGAATCCTCAACAGCAGGGCTTTTTTTCAGGGGGAACTTGGGGGAACTCAGTTCCACCACCTTTGGCTCAGACCCTTTGGTGCCTGCTCACCACAATCACTTGTAAACACAGAAGTCTGGTTTCTGTGTTTAAAAGTAACAGCTCTGCACTCTGTGTGTAACCCCCTGAACTCTGCACTCTGTATGTAATGCAATCCTGGTATTTAATGCCCCTTTAAGACCCTTCTACTGTTTGTGAAATCTGAACGGGGTCGTGATTGAGTTCCTGCACCTATTTTCTGAGAAAAAAAGCTCTGCTCAACAGGCTTCGCCCCAAAGTACAAAACTTCTCACCACTGAACTGTCTGACTGGTACAGGAGCCAGGAGGAACACAAGTTGCACTGAAGGTGGTGTGTCTGTATGGACAATCCAATTCCAGTGCACCTACACACTTAGTGGGTGCTGCAGATTCATATACCTGTTGTAGACTTGGATCTGTCACACACACTGTCATATGGTGGCACATCTAAAAAGTGTCTTAGACACTCTTTATGAATACCCCTGAGTGTGTGTATATGTTATGTGGAAGCCCACAGGTAACTGAAGCCTAGATACACAGACCAAAATTTTCACAGTCAGTATCGGTTAACTTCAGAGTAACTGTAAAACACATTTTCCTACCCAGATAACCTTTGCTTTTTGTTTCTGTTTGGTGCCCTGTTTTAGTCAATATCCTACTTTTTATTATATGCCAACAAATGTAAAAAAAATATGCATTTTACACAGAACAGTTTTTATTTTTATTTTTCATACTACAGGCAGTCCCCGATGTTGTGGAAATTTTATATATGTGGACATTTTATTCTAGGATGTGTGCTTTATAGATTGTCACCTGTCTCCCTGTGTCTGATGTTTAATTGAGGAGCGCTCTAGCAGAGCGCACTTGGGTTGAATCGAGACCAGCGGTAAAAACGGTCAGTATGAAAACCTTCTTATGGGATTGAAACGTGTTCTCTGTATGTGTGTGGGCGTTTGTTGGTTTGTAGATATCAAGTGCAATGCACTGGACTGCTTGCTTTCCAATGACTATACACATTAGAGAAGCGAAGTCCGCATAACGAGAGAAACCTATTATATCTCTCTTGCGGACTTCGCTATCCCCTAATGGATAAATATCTGTTTGAGAGGACATTGATATCTGCCTTGTCGGCGTACTTGTACCGTATATTGACAACAGCAGTGGCAGTGTCCCTCAAGCCAATTTTCTCAAGCCTGTAAGAACAAGTAGAATGATCTTAATTTAGATATTGTTTTACTTTGAACAATATCTGGGTGGGCTCCATGTTGGCTAAGATGGGGTGTGTGTGCTTCCTCCCCTTGCCTTTCTTTGAGTGCCCTCCCTTTTACTGTTTGTCATTTCCTGTCATGTGATTTTGTATTTAGGGAAGTGATTGGCTGTTGGGGCCATCACTTCCTGCTTTACTATTCTTTTGTTTCCAATGAATAAAAGAACCTGAGTTTCTGTGCTCTTCCCCAGAAACTTGAGATTCCAGTTTGAAGCCGCATTGTTTTTGATTCTACCTGGTGCCATGAAGTACTTCACATTCCTTGTACCAAAGAGCTTGCTACAAACGTTCTTTTAAGCACGAAGGAATTGTTTGGTGCTTTGTGTGCATTGAGACGCTGGAAGTGCACATTTTGGTGCGGTGTGGATTTGCGTACAAAGCCCAAGGGAATTCTTCCACCACGTTTCGGCGAGCCAGATTTTGGAGCCAACTTAGTTCCAGCACAGCGATCCGAGAGGAGAGATTAGGTCTCCGGTTCGGGGACAGAAAAAGGCTGGCAAAGTTTAGTAAGACAGACTCCATTTCAATTTTTGAAATTTTTGTTGTTCTAGAACCGCCTCCTAGTCTCTTTGATTGCTGATTGCAGGTAACTACGCTTAGCAAAAAAACTCATTTTTGAGGTTTAACTCTTTGTGTACAAGGACGGGGATTTGTATTTGTACTGGGAGGGATGGTTGTATTGGCTGGGGATAGAGTCTCTATATTACTGTCCTCTGTAGACTCCTGGTCAATACAGCCTAGAGGGTCTTTGTATGGGGTTTATGTTAAATGTAAAACCATTTCCTGTAGTACAACGTGACAGTATGCATGGAGTGTGCTAGTTGATGTTTTAAATGTGTGGCAGAGATTGAATGACATAACATTGTATGGCTGAGTTATTTCATAGTGCTGGTCACTGTGTGAAATAACTTTGTATAGTATGTAGCTGTGTTCGTCTAACGTTTAGTATGAGTTAAGTAGTACAGTCTGTTTTGTGTTAGAACCAGGGGTCAAGTCCTGGGGAAAAAAAGTGTGGGAACTCCCACCCAAGATCCACTCCCCCACCAAAAAATAAAAATAAATGATACGCTCATATGTATAATTACTAAACCGCAAGACTTTTTTCTAAATCCCACGATAACTTGCGGCAGACCTCCGCAATGTCTCCTGGGAACAATGACAAAAGCTCCCAGGAGACATTGCGGCATCGAGGAAGTGACGGAATACTACCCGATGAATCCATATACAGGAAGCGGCCAGTAACATAAAGGATTACTAAGGTTCGCCTGCCCCTGACAGTGACTCGAGCTGGGCATCGCCGCTTAGTGAAGGATTGGCTCGGGCAGCTCGGCTGCTCTAGTCCTGCAAAGGGAACTGAGTTCCTGCTGTGAAAAAAGTGCAGGAACTTCGTTCCCACGCGTTCCCGCAGGACTTGAGCCCTGGTTAGAACTGTGTTATTGGTTTGTAAGAGGCACAGTTTTGGTCTTGTTAGCGCTTATACAGGAGAAGCCGTATTGTGAAGGATTTTGTTTTATACTGTTAGCCTATAAATCACCCCAGAGTGGAAATATGTTCCAATTTCAGGGGTGAGACACAGGAAACTGAGAAACTGTTTTGTTAAATGTTAAATTCGCTAGTCTAAATAGTTTTTCTCACTATTTGTGTTGAAGACACCATTTTGTGTTCCTTTGTGTGTGTTCAGCAATGCTGCCTGAATCACCATTTTTGTTTTTCTTTGTATGAATCCAATCTTCAGGTTTAGTTATTTGTGCATACTTTTTAGTAAAACTATTGAGTTTTTTTGTTTTTAATATCGGTTTAAAATCTCTACTTTACACCGAATTTCAATAGATAGTTAAACTATCTTGAACTGTGAGTTTGTGTACCCATAACGGTGTGTGTGTTATTTTTTATTTTATTTTCATTTTTAATTGTTTGGGTATTTTCTTTGAGTTTCTCAGAGGGAAATTCATGCACCTCCCCCATTGTTTTGGGTATTATCGCTGTAGCTGCATATTTTATTGTCGGTAGGAAAGAAAGGCTTTGGTTTTAAAACTCGCTTTAGCAGTCAGCATGGCTATCCCATCTTTATGTTGGAGGGGCGACGGGAAGGGAACTCTGATGTTCTAAGAAAGCATACAGGCAAAATTTTACTGTGTGTGGCGACTAATTAATTCAGAGTATATGAACTTTGAGAAAAGAGTGTTGTTGTTTCTAATGTTGTGTTTCATGTAACTAACATTTTTGAATGTGCTGTTTAAGTTGGCCAAAAGGTCTGAGTTGAAGTAGCCTAAAGTGTGTGAAGATTGTTTGTAAAATGTTTTTAAGTGTTCATTTTTGATGTCCAATGTTTCTCAGTTCTCGTGGGGAAAGGTTTTGGCTAGTAGGGAGGAAATGCTGGTTTTGGTGGGAACAACTGCATTGCATATGTTAATGGCGCCATTTGGTTATGGCCTGGCTTTTCGTCGGCCATCTTGTGGTGGTCCAGATTTCATCCACCATTTTGTGGTGGCCTGGCTTTTGTCGGCCATTTTGAGACGCAGCATGTCTTTGAAGTTGATGGAAGGAGTTTGGGGTCTTCTGAAAGGTGAGCAATACGATTTGTGCTTGGAAGGACAATGGAAACAGTTTGGTGTTTGAAAGAGTGTTTTGAAATAAAAATTTCAGTTGTTTTTGTAAAGTTTTATACTGTAAATACTGTTTTGGGTAGTGAGTAGTATGTGAGGGCATCACCATTATTGTTGTAACATCTAGATGCAGAGAGAAGCCACATTGTTCTGCAGGTGGTAAACGGGCGTAAGTGTTCTGTGTAGTTTAGTCTGGCGACTCAGTTTATAGACATATAGCGGAAAACGCTTGTGTATACATACACTGTGAGGGGTAGAGGCCTAATTCGGGGGGTGATAACGCCTCGGTTAGGGTTTCTAGTTGGGGACTGGACCAGATAGTGGTTGTAGTCTGTCAATCCACCGTAAAAGAAGGCACCGGGCGGTGCTCCCCGAAATGGCTGCAACGGTTTCCCCTGGACACGAGGGTAAGACGATAAGCCGATTCGAATCACCATGTCTATGCAAGGGAAGGAATGGCGGCTTCCCACAGTCAGATGGTTACACAGTGCACAAAGCCTAGTTTTGGGGGCAAAGTCCTTTAGACCCCTTTAAAAGATTGACATGGGTGGTCCAAGGATACTATTTGGGTATCCCTCTGGAGAGGATGTAGTTCAGCTGTGGCTTCAGAAATCTGTAATGATGAGTGTGTTGATGGAGGTCTAGTACACTTTGTGATCCTCAGAGGAGGAACTATAGTTAAAATTCTCATGCCCGTTTGTTTGAACTTTGTATGGCTGGTCCATGCAAGGTTCTCGAGCTGCTCTCATGTTTTTCCCATTGTATTTTCTTCTATTGCTGAAAGAGTGAAGGTAGAATTCCGGCTGGTTTTTGTTTTTTTTCATTTTTGTTTTGGGAACTATGAATTATCTCCCCCATATTTGTATCTGAATGTTTGTACAGTATGTAGTAACGTGAATATCTTCAACCTTACCGCGGCGATCCTCCGACACGTCGCGGCTGTTGTATTTTTGTAGGAACGGGAAAAGTAAGGGTTACAGAGGGTTTTGTTTGAATTGGTTTTGAAGGAATGTCATTGACAATTTACCAATGTACAGGAATGTCATTTGTGTTTGCCATTCTTTGCAGGTTAAATATGAAGGTTAGAGTAATGATTTTTGCTTATAAGTATTTTTCAGATCCAAGGAGTTTATGAGTCTAAGGAGGTAAAAGTATCATAGGCTATTTCATTGTTTTTTTTTTAGGTTTTTTTTCCTGCACCACGCATTTCTTCCTTCAGTCTGTAATGAGGAAGAAATAGGGGGATAAATAAATGTAAGAATGACAGTTTTTCAAACTAATAACACTAACCTTTCTAATTCTAACCAAATTTGTGCCAAGACTGTCTTTCTTTGATATAATTTTAATTGGCAAGCAGCAGTCTGGTGAAGTAGGTTCCCATCTCAGATGCTAAGAACCTGTCAAATGATTCCAGGTATTACAGGCGATGGTAAGCGATCACAGGCCATGGTAAGCCACGCACAGGTTTTGCAGTGACCACAGTTCTGATGTCTGGGTTATTGTCATGAGGTTTGTTTGGAGGTCAACCAAAACCAGAGTCGTACTTTCCTCATAAGCTGTCACTTCCATTCTCAGGTGATGGGGTGGGTGCGATCACTGTAACATGAACTTCATAGGGTTCAGGAGTCCCTCCTGGACCCTGACACGGTAATCAGTTTTCATTCTTTCCAACCAGGTGACTGGGTGGTTGTAAAGAAGCTTGAGGGATGAGACCACGCCAGCCACTGCAAGAAGCGGCTTAACCACATCAAAGAAATTAGTAGTATCATTGTTTATTTGTATTTTTTGTTTAGTAAATTTTAGCAAGGGTAACGATGAAAAACATCCCAAGTTATTATTTAAAGTGTAATCTCTGACTAACTGAGAAAGTGAACAGTACCGATTGCTGGGTCTACTCTGAGTCTCCACCGAGCTTTAGTCCCCAGTGATGACAGCGGTACACGCTATTTATGATGTTATAATTGGTATGAGGAGTTTTGACAAACTAGTGAAGACTCCAAACAGACACTTGTCAATGGAATCTAATGATACATTTTTAGAGGTTAAAATTGGTTATAATTTTTATAGCTCTGCTTCTTGTCGGTTTGGGTATCGGGACAACTGTGTTTGAACTTTAGTTTGGTGCTTATGCGGATCTACAGCTTATAAGGTTATTCCCCCAATGCAAGAGGTTCATACGTGCTGGTGAAGCTGTCCCAGCATCTTATGTCGTGGCCGATTGTGAGGATCTGATGGTGCGAGAGAAATTAAGAATGGCAGGGACAGCTAGAAGGGAATTGTTCACCAACCCCAACCAGGTCTGGGCATGGTTTCCTACATGTACAAGGTGGGCGGGGGCTTGAGCTTATAATACGATTGAACGATTCTCATCCTTTAAGGATGGGATGTTTCATGTAACTGTTGAAGCTACAAGGAAGTTCCCACAGTCCGAGGGGGGTTTCTGGGAATTCATAAGTACAGATTGTCATACCCCGGATCGGGGATACTGGTTACAGAGTTCAGGCCCATATGGATAAGGTTTAGATCCCTGCAAGGCAAAGACAGAACTATAGCTAAGTGAAGGTTGGGAGTCCTTTGAAGTGTCTGGGAAACTTTGGGAATTTAATTTTTATTTTACAGCGGATCGTGGTTAACGGAAGTGGGAATATATATATACTCATGTCCTTTTTATTTCTATTCTTTCTATGTCGTGATGAGTGCTCCTGTTGCCTGATTGGACGTGTGAACAGAGCCCGAGGAGATGGCCACATTTTCCTCGATGAGACCCCCGAAGCCGGACCCACATACAAGACAAAGAGGACCCCAGCACAGTCTGCGATTACTACAGCTCACCAAGTTGTGCCATCCTTAAAAGTCATGTCTCTTGAAGAACAGAGTCTAAATGTCAAGCCGTGTTTTTCTTTTTATGGACTTGTATGGACTGTAAGGACTGATTCATTTCCAGGTGTAAGAAAGAGATCAAGTTTCATCGAGGCACATGTGGGAGCATATGACAAAAAGGAAGGAGTGTTGTGGAAATTTTATATATGTGGACATTTTATTCTAGGATGTGTGTTTTATAGATTGTCACCTGTCTCCCTGTGTCTGATGTTTAATCGAGGAGCGCTCTAGCAGAGCGCACTTGGGTTTAATCTAGACCAGCGGTATAAATGGTCAGTATGAAAACCTTCTTATGGGATTGAAATGTGTTCTCTGTGTGTGTGTGGGCATTTGTTGGTTTGTAGGTATCAAGTGCAATGCACTGGACTGCTTGCTTTCCAATGTCTATACACATTAGAGAAGCGAAGTCCATATAACGAGAGAAACCTATTATATCTCTCTTGCGGACTTTGCTATCCCCTTATGAATACATATCTGTTTGAGAGGACATTGATATCTGCCTTGGCGGTGTACTTGTACCGTATATTGACAACAGCAGTGGCAGTGTCCCCGCAGATTGTCTCAAGCCTGTAAGAACAAGTAGAATGATCTTAATTTAGATATTGTTTTACTTTGAACAATATCTGGGTGGGCTCCATGCTGGCTAAGAAGGGGTGTGTGTGCTTCCTCCCCCTGTCTTTCTTTGAGTGCCCTCCCCTTTTACTGTTTGTCATTTCCTGTCATGTGATTTTGTATTAAGGGAAGTGATTGGCTGTTGGGGCCATCACTTCCTGATTTGTTATTTATTTGTTTCCAATGAATAATAGAAATGGGGTTTCTGTGCTCTGCCCCAGAAGCTTGGGATTCCAGTTTGAAGCATCGTTTCTGATTCTACCTGGTGCCATGAAGTACTTCACATTCCTTGTACTGTACCAAAGAGCTTGATACTAATGTGCTTTTAAGCACAAAGGAATTGTTTGGTGCTTTGTGTGCATTGAGACGCTGGAAGTGCACATTTTGGCGCAGTGTGGATTTGCGTACAAAGCCCAAGGGAATTCTTCCACCACACCAAGTTACAAACATCCGACTTGCATGTGACTCCTACTTACACACGGAGGGAGACAACAAGAAGTGAAAGGAAATTGACCCCTAGTAAGGTAAATTTACTCCTGTACGGCCCCGTACACACGACCAAACATGTATGCTGAAACTGGTCCGCGGGCCAGTTTCAGCATACATGTTCGGTCGTGTGTAGGCGCGAGCGGGCCGAATTCCAGCAAACATTTGCCCGCCGGGCCTTTTCCCAGCGGGCAAATATTCCTGGACGTGTTTTAAAACCGTCCGCTGGAATCCTGCCCGCTTGGACATGTACGGTCGTCAGTACAGACCTACCGTACATGTCCGAGGGCCCGCCGTCCCTCGCATGCGTCGAATGACTTCGATGCATGCGTGGAAGCCTTTAAATGGCAGGCCCGCCCACGTCTCCACGTCATCGCCGCGGCGATGACGCGGACACGCCCTGCGTATTGTTTACGCGCGGACTTCTGTACGATGGTTAGTACAACCATTGTACAGAAGCCCTCTGGCAGGCATGTACGGTGAAAACGGTCCAACGGACCGGTTTCATCGTACATGTTTGCTCGTGTGTACCGGGCCTACGAGTTACTATGGGAAAAAGGTGTCTCCAATCCTTGTTTCCACCACAACCCAAAATGTTCAAAATCCAGTTGTCACAGGGACAGAAAGTGAGGTAAAATCTTCTGAACAGGTGGCACAGACAGAAAAACAAATGTTACAGGAGTTTTAACCCTTCCCCATGCTATCCATTGGCTGCAATTACACTTAAAAATGTACCTGTTCCAACTGGTGAAAGACAGGTATGCTTTCCCCTCTCCCCCCGAAAGGTGCCAAATGTGGCACCGGAGGGTGGGAGGAGTACAATGGGTGGAAGTTCCACTTTTGGGTGGAACTCCACTTTAATATATGGACATCAGAGGAAAATTTCACTTGCATCTTTTCGGACAGTGAATTACCAATACCAGAGAAAAAAAGCGTAGTATTTATTTCCAACAAGAGATTTAAAAGGTATATAAAATCATAAAAAACACACAGTATTTCATAAAATTAAAGTGCCATGACATATGCTTCAGGGTCACATCACTTACATCTAATGCTGCCAAACTCCGAAAAGAATGACGGCTGGACCTCAGGCGCATCACAGTAGTTCATAACATTCGCATATGTATGTTGCAGAATAAATGCTGATAAAAAACAACTTACATCAGGTGCCACCACCCTGAGACAAAATGGCAGCTGGACCTCATGCTTGTAAGCTCTGTCAGGTGGATGGAGCTTTTTTGAATTTACAAAAGGTTCATCTTTTTTTCCAGGGTCCTTTTTTTAAATGTTATGACTGGAAGAAGATTCGTTTTCAAGACTCCAATTTCATTCTTGTTCAACATGGCTAAGTGTCAACATATATTTAAGTTTCCTTAACACTTAGGGATGCAGTATGATATTTTATACTCTTTGAAACACATGCTTCCCTGTGCAATTAATTTATGACATAAGATAGAACAGACATTACAGTAACATTGCTGTAAGCACAGAGGTCGTATTTTAAAACCTGGAATGTAATAATGCCTGTTAACTATATACCAGCAAATAATTTCAGTATTTCCAGTTGACACATGTAATAAGTTATTTCTAAGAATGGGAAAATAAAATAATGTTCCTCAATGGAAATGGAACTTTCCCCTTATACTGTGGGGCATTATGCAGGAAATTATATTAGAGTTTGGCAAGACCTTATTCTGATTTATCCTGCAAGTTATTTGCTTCTTAGACATTTTGGTTTTTAGAAATAAGGGCAAATTAAATGTTGAATTTTTAGCTTGGCGCAAGCAATACATTTACTAGAAAAGGAAATACAAATTTGTGCTTGCTTTGCTAATATGCCCTTAAAAATACACTGGAGTAATATAATGTTGGAGGATACCAATACTTTTTAAACACAAAGGGCCGGATTCAGAAAGAAGATACGACGGCGTATCTCCTGATACGCCGTCGTATCTCTGAGTCCGGCCGTCGTATCTATGTGCCTGATTCATAGAATCAGGTTACGCATTGATATGCCTAAGATCCGACAGGTGTAAGTGACTTACACCGTCGGATCTTAGGCTGCAATTCCAGGCCGGCTGCTAGGTGGTGCTTCCATATCTTTTATGCATCGAATATGCAAATTAGCATTTACGCCGATTCAGAAACAAACGACCGCCTGGCGCTTTTTTTTTTACGTCGTTTGCGTTCGGCTTTTTCCGGCGGAAAGTTACCCCTGCTATAGCAGGGGTAAGTGCGGCGTATCCTATGTTAAGTATGGCCGTCGTTCCCACGCCGAGTTTTGAATTTTTTACGTCGTTTGCGCAAGTCGTTCGCGAATACGGCCGGACGTAATTTATGTTAACGTCGAAACCAATGACGTCCTTGCGACGCCATTTGAAGCAATGCACGCTGGGAATATTTGCGGACGGCGCATGCGCTGTTCGATCGGCGCGGGGATGCGCCTGATTTAAATAGTACATGCCCCTTAGCCACGGAATTTGAATTCCGCCGGGGGATTTACGATTTCCCGCCGCAACTTTAGAGGCAAGTGCTTTCTGAATAAAGCACGTGCCTCAAAAAATAGCGGCGGCGTAACGTAAATCAGATAGGTTACGCGGATCTAAACATCCGCTAACCTATCTGAATCTAGCCCAAACAATTTTTTTGTATTTCCAGAGATATTATGCAACTATAAAATAAATGTATTGCCTTTTCTTTTCTTGTGCTTTACGAACTGTCACCACAGAATCAGTCTGGTGCAAACATTGATTTATTTACACTCAGCTTACCTGTGCCAGTACTGTAACTGTAGACAAAGCATAGGATCAAGGAAAGTGTTTTTTTTTTTTTACATACTTGTTTTATTCCATGGCTTCACTGCCAGGAGCAATAAATTATGACTTCCGTGATGCAAATGTCAGTTGTAGTAGGTAAATTGGAAACCTAGAGAAATTTTTGATGCTTTCTTTTTTCTTGGTCCTGGTCTAGTGACCTGCACACTTCACACAATTTCTAAACTCAAAGTGATATTAAAGTCTCTCTCTCTCTCTCTTTTTTTTTACCCACTTCACCTCCACAAGATTTACTCCCCCCCCCCTCCTGACCAAAATGTATGTCCTTTTTTCCCCAAAATAGTGCTATTTGATTAGCTCTGCAGATTTCATTTTTTTTTTGCAAGAAACAAAGAATGACCAACAATTTTGAAAGAAAATAAATAAAAATAAATAATATATATATATATATATATATATATATATATATATATATATATATATATATATATATATTTCTACTTTCTGCTCTAAACTACATCCAATAAAAACATTTATTATTATTATTATACAGGATTTATATAGCGCCAACAGTTTTTGCAGCGCTTTAGGCCCCGTACACACCACCGGATCTATCCGCTGGAATTGATCCACGGATCAGTTCCAGCGGACAAATCCGGTCGTCTGTATGGCCTAGCGGATATTTATCCGCGGAGATTCCTCGGCCCGATCCATTTCAAGCGGATATAAATTTCTTAGCATGCTAAGAAATGTATCCGCTTGAATCGGGTCCAGCGGATTGATCCGGTGGTCTGTACAGACTCACCGGATCAATCCGTCCGCTCCCCTCCCTCGCATGCGTCGTAATGATTCGACGCGTGCGTCGAAGTACTTATATTCCGGCGTCGCGCACGTCGCCGCGTCATCATCGCAGCGACCGCGCGACACATCACAGCGGATGAATTCCGTGCGGATTTTCATCCGATGGTGAGTACAAGCCATCGGATCCAAATCCGGAGGAGGAATCTCCGCTGGAAACAGTCCGGCGAACCGTTTCCAGCGGAGATCCCCTCGTGTGTACGGGGCCTTACAACATCAGGGAAGACAGTACAGTTACAATACAATTCAATACAGGAAGGATTAGAGGGCCCTGCCCGTTGGAGCTTACAGTCTAGAAGGGAAGGTTAAGTGGAACAAAGGGAAGTAGCTGTGGGGGGATGATCAGATGGACAAAATTAAAATACAGTTGTTAGGTGTGGGTAGGATAGGCTTCTCTGAAGAGGAGGGTTTTCAGGGATCCTCTAAAAGCTAATAGAGAAGGAGATGGACAGATTGCGGTAAGGAGTTCCATAAGCTTGGAGAGGCTTTGGAAAAGTCCTGGAGATGAGCATGGGAGGAGGTGATGAGAGAGCTAGAGAGCAGGAGGTTTTGAGAAGAACGAAGAGAACGATTAGGTTGGTATTTAGAGACTAGGTCAGTGATGTAGCTGGGGGCAGAGTTCTGGATGGCTTTGTAGGTAGTTGTTAGTATTTTGAATTTAATTTGTTGGGCGAGCGAAAGCCAGTGGAATTGACAGAGAGGAGTAGCAGAGACAGAGCAGTTGGTAAGGTGGATGAGTCTGGCAGCAGCATTCATGATGGACTGAAGAGGGGATAGAGTATGCCGATGTAAGCCAATGAGGAGGGAGTTGCAGTAATCGAGGCGAGAGATGACCAGGGAGTGAATTAGGAGTTTTGTTGTTTCATTGGTTAGAAAGGGGCGTATTTTGGAAATGTTGCGGAGGTTGAGGCGGCAAGATTTGGACAGTGATTGAACGTGGTGCTTGAATGAGAGTTCAGAGTCCAGGACCTTGGCTTGTGGGGATGGGCTTATGGTTGTGCCATAAATTTTGACAGAGAGATCAGGGGAAGAGGCATGTGGGGGGGGGGGGGGGGGTATGATAAGTTTGGTTTTGGATAGATTGAGTTTGAGGAAGTGGTGTGACATCCAAACTGATATATCTGATAGTAAATTAGTGATACGTGAGGAGAATGAAGGGGCGAGTTGAGGGGCAGAGAAATAGATTTGAGTGTCGTCAGCGTAGAGATGGTATTGGAAGCCGTGGGATGCTATAAGCTGACTCAGGGAGGAAGTGTAGATTGAAAATAGGAGGGGTCCAAGAACAGAACCTTGGGGGACAGAGAAAGGAAGAGGAGAGGAGGGTGTATAATTGTAAGTAATGCTAAAGGTGCGGTTGGATAAGTAGGTAGAAAACCAGCGAAGAGTAAAGTCACAGAGACCAAAGGTGTGTAGTTTTTTGAGGAGGAGTGGTGGTCAACTGTATCAAAGGCCGCAGAGAGGTCCAGGAGTAGGAGTACAGAATAGTGTCCCTTAGTTTTGGCCGTTAGTATATCGTTTGTTAGTTTTAGGAGAGCAATTTCTGTGGAATGTTGAGGACGAAATCCAGACTGAGGGGGATCAAGAAGGTTATTATCAGCAAGGTGGACCTTTGGCGGTTGTAGACTAGACGTTCAAGGAGTTCGGATAAAAAGGGGAGCAAGGAGATAGGGCGTAGGTTTTCAAGATTGGATGGGTCCTGTGTGAGCTTTTTAAGTATGGGGCTGACAAGTGCATGTTTCAAAGAGTTAGGGAAGATGCCAGAAGAGAGGGAGAGATTGAAGATGTGGGTTAGAGAGTGTAGAATAGAGCCAGAGGGTGAACGTAGCATTTGCGAGGGAACAGGATCCAGAGGGCAGGTGGTAAGATGGACATTAGCAAGTAATTTAGCAACCTCGTCTATAGTGGTGGGGTTGAAAGAGAGAAGTAATGATTGTACCTGTGGGCATGAGGTGTATAGCATGGAGGGTATCTGAACAGTAGAGATCTCCTCACGAATTGTATCAATCTTCTGTTTGAAGTGATTGGCGATCTCCTGGGCAGTGAGTGAGTTAGTGGGTGGAGGCAGTGGGGGACAAAGTAGAGAGTTGAAGGTAGAGGAGAGTTGACGGGCACAGGGTGATACGTTTTTAATGAGGGTGATGAAATAGGTCTGCTTGGCAGTGAGGAGGCTGGAATTGTATTTTTGAAGGGCATATTAATACTAGATTTATACTAACATCCCTGCACCTGACCCGTATGACACTTTTTAGGGGACCAGTGACATTTTTACAGTGATCAATGCTAAAAATATTCACTGTCACTATACTAATGTCACTGGCAGGGAAGGGGTTTACATCAGGGGCGATCAAAGGGTAAACTGTGTACCTAGCTAATGTTTCAGTGGCTTGGGGTTGGTGCATTTACTAGTGGAAGACATGGATTGTGTTTATTTGCATAGGCAGACTGGCATTCTGTCAGTGTACCGAACGATCAGCTTGTGCTGGCAGACATCAGGTCCGCGGGACCCGCTGATCAGCTTCCACTGTGTAAAATCACAGTGGGAGCGAGCTGCCGGCAGTATGTACTCATGCTCGAAACACAGAAGTGCAAAATCACGTATGTATACATGATTCTGCACACCGCTTCCGCCCTGTGGCAGTAAATCTGCTATGGGGTGGCCGGCAAGTGGTTAAATAACAAACATGTTATACTTACCTACTTTGTGCAGCGGTTCCTGGATCCTCCTCTACTTGGATATCTCGCTGACACCTCGGGCCCCTTCCTCATGGCGAGTTCCCCCTGAGCAAGCAGCTTGCAATGGGGGCACTCAAGCAGGCTCATCCCCGAGCTGCGGCTCTGCATGTGTATGCACACACAGAGCTATGGCTTTGACCTGCCCCTCCTCTAATGACCAATGGCTGTGATTGACAGCAGCAGGAGCAGAGGCACTTATGCACATCGCTGGACTGAGAAGCAGCTCAGGTAAGTATGAGGGGGGATGCTGCACAGAGAAGATTTTTTACCTTCATACACCTAATGCATGAAGGTTAAAAACCTTGAGCCTTTAGAACCACTTCAAGGAGGGCCTGTCTGCTTCTAATAGTTTCAGATGTTTCTCCACTGAGCTCATGAGTGGAATGTTACATAGATATTTTAATTTATGGATGCTGGCAGTATAGACATTAGATCTGTGGCCTCGTACACACCAGCGGACATGTGCGCTGAAAACGGTCCGCGGACCGTTTTTATCGGACATGTCCGCTCGGAGATTTCGGTCTGATGGCTGTACACACCATCAAACCGAAATCCGCGCAGACAGAGAACGCGGTGACGTAGACGACACTGACGTTCTCTCTCGCGCGAGTTCAATGCTTCCACGCATGCGTTGAATCAATTCGACGCATGCGCGGGATTTCGGTCCGCTGGTTAGACATACTAACCAGCGGACATGTCCGCCGGACAGCTTTCCAGCGGACATGTTTCTTAGCATGCTAAGAAACATTTGTCCGCTGGAAATCTGTCCGCTAGCCTGTACACACGATCGGATCTGTCCGCTGAAACTGGTCGGCGGACCAGTTTCAGCGGACATGTCCAGTCGTGTGTACGAGGCCTAACAGGTATGCAAAGCAGGTGCCACCTCAATCCTTGTCAGCAGTTGTAGTGCAGACACAACAAGCTGAATGTAAACAGAGTGATGGGCTGGGCTTATGATGGCAGGTCTCAGAGCGCAGTTTATGTTATAGCTAAATTTAGGGCAGAAAGTTATGGTTACAGCCTTTCTGTCATCAGTCACACATGACTAAAATATAAATTACAGCCATTTATGTGCTGAACATTGGGTAGGTTGTAATGCCTCATTGAAGCTTAAAGTGATATGAAACCCTCAGTTTTTTAAGCACAGCAATAGCTGATTTAATCACTGAGGCCTCGTACACACGACCGAGGATCTCGACGGGCGAAACCAGAGCTTTTTTTCTCAGAAAATAGGTGCAGTAACTCAACCACGACCCGTTCAGATTTCACAAACAGTAGAAGGGTCTTAAAGGGGCATTAAATACCAGAATTGCATTACATACAGAGTGCACAGTTCAGGGGGTTACAAATCTGTCCCTTGTAAACACATAAACCAGACTTCTGTGTTTACAAGTGATTGTGGTGAGCAGGCATCAAAGGGTCTGAGCCAGAGGTGGTGGAACTGAGTTCCCCCAAGTCCCCCCTGAAAAAAAGCCCTGGGCGAAACACATCGTTTTGCTCGTCGAGTTCCTTGTTTGGCTTGTCGAGGTTCCTCGACAGCCTATTTTCTCCATTCCCGTCGAGGAAAAAGAGAACATGCTCTCTTTTTGGCTCGTCAAGTTCCTCAACAGTTTCCTCGTCGAAAAATGTACACACGACCGGTTTCCTCGGCAAAAAAAACCCAGCAAGTTTCTTGTCCATGTTCCAGTTTAAGTTGGTGTCATGACCACTGTTCCAGGTTTTCTATTTTAGGGTGGCACCTTTTTCTTGCAGGATTCTATGTAGTCACCCTTGCATGTTGGGAGTAGAGGTGTGTTTACCTACACTGTGTCCATCAATTGAAACTCGCAGCTTCAAAGCCTAGGTTGGCAAGGCACTCCCCTTTATTTTCCCTCCTCCTTCTATATCTAAGCTAACAGACTGGCTGGAAACTGCACTGTTCACTTAGTGGACCAGAAGTTCAGAGAAGCAGCACTGAGAGAACAGGAGCCAGCACCACTAAAAGTTACTCAAGAATGTTTGTTGTTGTGCTCAGTGTGTTAAGATAAAAAAAAACCTGAGGGTTTATTACTACTTTAAGGGACAATTCATTAACCACTTAAGCCCCAGACCATATTACTGGTCAAAGACCAGAGTACTTTTTGCGATTCGGCACTGCGTCGCTTTAACTGACAATTATATATCAGACAGGAGGCTCATATCTTATGCATTATCTTTCTTTTATTAATGCTCACAGCAGAAATGTGTTTCTAAAAATCTTCAGTGTAAAAAACTTAAACAACTACCACCCCCAGCAGTCCGTACAGTCACTAACCACGCCCCAACGGGGGTCTCCATAAAAGGGGCTGCTTGTGGTGGTTCCTCCTCTTTCTTTCTGCTCACAGGATCAGATAAGTACTTATATTGTTGTCATCAGTTTAATATCGGTTTTTATTAGGGATTTACAGGGATCCTTCCATCCCTGTTTCTTTTTCCCTCTGATTACTCTTATCATCATTGAATATATGCTGTTTATGTAATTTTGTCAACTTAAATTCCCATTGTGATATTTCCTATCACTGTCATGTCCCCCAGTATCCCTATTCTGACAGGAATTTTTTCTCTCTCCGATCGCGCTGTTTCCCGGCGCTCGGGACCCAACATCATCATCGCAGCACCCCGCTGACTTCCCCTCCGTGTACCTGTTCTTTCACCACCATTCTGAGGGAGAGCACGTCTCCCTCAGCTCTTACTGCTTACAGCGCGCGCCTTCGGGGGGGCGGAGCTTCTTCCCCGATCGCTCGTCCAATCAGCACCCAGCGGCCGTAGTCTCGCGAGACTTCGTTCCCGGGCCGCTGGGAGAGACCAGGCTCCCCTCCCCTCCGTCGCCATTCGGCGCCTACGGAAGGGAGGACAAGTTGGAGCCTGAGGCACTAGGTTTTTCCTGCAACTTTACCGGGTAATAGCGTTACCACCCGCACCCCTTTCAGATAACATCCCTATCCAGGATATTCCACTACAGGGTATAGATACCATAACTGTCCCTGAGAGGGCTATACAGATACTATACTGTCCCTGAGAAGGTCTATACAGTAGATATACAGTATAGAGTTATATATATAATTTAAAGATACATACAGTGCTAATCCTGCACTATTTTGACTATTATAATACAGACTAGATCCCAAAAGAAAACACACCCTGGTGGTACTTGACTCCCCGGCAGGGGAAGAAAATAACGTGCAACAGGTAGCCCCTACCACGGGCTACCATCCCCAGCATCTATCTGACTCTGCTCGACCCCTGGACCCCAGGGAGACTCAAAAGGGGTATAGATCCACTAGAAGAACTAAGCCGGACTCCTACGAGGATTCCTCTGCGGAGGACTCAGCCGACTTTTCTGAGGGATCAGAGTTATCAGATTCCGAATCTATCATTCACGATGCTGGGGCCACGACGACTGACACAATCACCAATCCTGCTACGCAGGACGATGTCCTCCTGGACGCTTTGGGGGAACCATTTTTCCACCCGGACGCGATTACTCACCCGCGCTCCGGGGACTGGACACCCCTGCCACATGTGGCACAATACGTAGAGCTATGGGCCAGGAAATCCCTGGACAGAACAGCTCGCAACAAATTGAGGGCTGAGTGCCCCAGACCCTCGTTGCCCAAGAAAGTGGTAGCTACCCCGGAAGTAGACCCAGTCCTTACAAAATACCTAATCAAAACAGGTAAATTTCAAAAGAAGGGCATCGAGAGGTCCTTCCGGTCAATACAAGATCGCGTCCTGGATCTTATGGGACCACTGACCAAAATCCTCAACTTGTCCGAACAAGCAGCAACCTCGGGACAAGCAGTTGATTTACCACAACTGAGAGGTTGGGCGCAAAGAGCCCTATGCCTAGCAGGCACCGCCAATACGGCATGTTCTGTAGAACGGCGCAGGTCCATCCTGATGCGCCTGGATCCCCAGCTCTCACACCTGGCAGAGTCTGAACCCGGCCCATCGGCCGAAGGCATGCTATTTGGGGATTCGGTCATTAAGGATATCAACAAGTTTGTCGGCTTGTTTTCCAGCTTAGACAAAGCTCAAAACTCTTTGAGACGTACAGGAACCAATAAGGTTTTCAACAGGGCCGGCAGAAGTAGAGGCCGTTCTGCCGGCCGCGCTAACTTTTACAGGCCACAGGGTAGAAATTCCGCCCAATACCAGTACCAGGCTCCAACCTACTCCGCCCCGGTGGCTCAACCAGCACCGTTTTTCCCTCCCAGAGGCAGACCCTGGCGCGGACGTGGGGGACGCGGTTACCCTCGATCCAGACCCTATACCGGTGAGTATACATTACACCACACTCGATCACATTCCAGTGGGAGGTCGGCTGAGATATTTTACCCACGCCTGGTCTGCGATTACGGCAGACGCGTGGATCTTAAGTTCTGTAGAGGGGTTCGGGATAGAATTACTTACCCTACCGCTCCTCAATGTCATTCCCCCTCCCATTCGATTCTCAAAACGAAACAGCATTCTCATAGACAGGGAGGTGCGGGACCTGCTTACCAAACAGGCCATCATGGAAGTAGACCCTTCTTCCCCAGGCTACATGAGCAACCTATTTTTGGTACACAAAAAGGGGGGGGGGCTACCGCCCAGTGATCAACCTCAGAGGTTTAAATCAGCACGTCCAGTATCGACACTTCAAAATGGAAGGAATTCACTTCCTTCGGGACCTTCTCCAACCCAGAGACTGGCTTGTGAAAGTAGATCTCAAAGACGCATATCTGACGGTCCCCATACATCCGGACTCCCAGCATTTGCTGCGCTTCCCGTGGAAGGGCAAGATGTGGCAGTTCACTTGCCTCCCCTTCGGCCTATCGTCCGCCCCATGGTGTTTCACCAAAATTATGAAACCCGTGGTGGCAGCTCTAAGGAGCAGAGGAGTGCGTCTGATCATTTATCTGGACGACATTCTCATTATGGCCCATTCAAAACCCCAAGCTCTTCTCCACATGTCATGGACTATGTCACTCATACAGAGTCTAGGATTCATAATCAACCACGACAAGTCGGTTCTAATCCCATCCAGACAGATGGAGTTTTTAGGGTTTACAGTGGACACCGTCCAATCTACCCTCAGCCTTCCCAAGACCAAACTTGCGCTCATCCGCAAGGAGATTCGTTCTGCCCTCCGCAGGGGATGCCTCTCCCTACGTACTCTGGCCCGTCTGGTGGGCCTGCTGGCTGCCTCTATCCAAGCCATATTTCCAGCCCCTCTGCATTACAGAGCCCTTCAGAGGCTCAAAATCATGCATCTAAGACAAGGCCTCGGATACTCGGACGAGATCCCTCTTTGTCAGGAGACCACCGAGGAATTGAAATGGTGGCTTCACCATGCCGTCGAGTGGAATGGCAGAACTATATTCAGTCCCAACCCGGACGTTGTCATAGAGTCGGACGCCAGCCGCTTGGGCTGGGGCGCCCGGTGCGGCGTAGCCTCTACAGGGGGGACTTGGTCACAAGCAGAGACGTCCCTCCATATCAATGCACTAGAACTACTGGCAGCTCTGTTTGCTCTCAGGAGCTTCATGCCTCATTCTCCCGCACGCTGTATTCTTTTTCGCATGGACAATGTTGCAGCGGTGCAATATGTCAACCGCCTGGGGGGCACCAGATCCAAAACTTTGGCGTATATCGCGAAAGATTTCTGGCACTTTTGTCTGGCCCACAACATCACTCCTATAGCGGAGTACATCCCGGGTATCCTCAACTCCGTGGCCGACTGGAATTCTCGATATCTTCGGGATTCCAGCGATTGGAGACTAGATCGATCAATTTTTCTCCTCTTGCAAAAGCTTTGGGGTCCGCTATCCTTCGATCTATTCGCCTCTCGACTCAACCGTCAACTGCCTCGCTTCTTCAGCTGGAGGCCAGACCCGGAGGCTTATGCAGTGGACGCTCTCCGCCAACCTTGGCCGGAGGGAACACACTACGCTTTTCCCCCCTTTCAAATACTCTCCAGACTTCTCCTCCGGATAACCAACCTGGGGGCAACTGTGGTACTGATAACACCATGGTGGCCGACCCAACCTTGGTTCCCACTGTTGTTAGCAATGTCGGTAGATTTTCCCAGACTTCTCCCACAATTTCCTCACCTCCTCACCAACCCGAACGGGGATCCTCACCCCCTAGTTCTAGAGGGCAACCTTCCACTTCTCGCGTGGTTAGTATCGGGATCCCAACCCCTGATAGAGTACTTTCAGAGTCAGCTCGGAACCTCCTCGCCCTGGCCTGGGCCCCCGGGACTAGATCGGCATATCGATCAGCCTGGAGACGATGGGTTCGTTGGTGTGATCAACGACAAGTTGATCCCGTTCAAGCCCCTGTATCACTAGTGGTCAACTATCTGGCTGACTCCTTTGACTCCGGTAGCTCGTATAGCTCCATTAATATCTACCGATCAGCTATCTCAGCATATCACCATCCCGTAGATTCCCTACCCATTGGCAGACACCCTCTTGTGTGTCGTCTTTTGAGAGGCGCAAAATTCCAATGTCCCCCCAGGCCTAGATACCAAGCGACCTGGGACGTTTCCAAGGTGCTGGATATGTTCGCCAGTTGGGGGGACAACTCAGATCTCTCGCTTAAAATTTTATCCATTAAACTGACGGTCCTTCTCTGCCTCATTTCCATTAAGAGAGTGTCAGACGTTAGAGCCCTGGACATTTCCAGGCGACAGTTCTCACCACAGGGAGTTGAATTTTCCATTACACGCAGGACAAAAACCGGCATCACCTCGGTTTTCTACCCCTCATTTCCGGATCATCCGCTTCTCTGCGTCGTTCGTTGTCTACAGACATACGAATCCCAGACCTCTGCTCTGCGCCCCGCGGGCTCTTCTCAGCTCCTTCTATCCTATGTGAAACCCCATCTGCCGGTCTCGTCTGCCTCGTTGGCGCGATGGGTTAGGACCGCCATGGACATGGCGGGGATTGACGTCACCCTTTTCGGGGCCCACTCCACCAGGGGTGCCATGGCCACCAAGGTGCTCGTCTCAGGAGGCTCTCTTTACGATTTATTGAAAGCAGCGGACTGGTCCTCGGAGACCACGTTCCGCCAATTCTACTTCAGACCTAGGGATCACATTTCTAGGTCAGTTCTCTCTTAAGGTTATCATATAATATGTCATTGTTATGTTTGCTACATTAGCTTTGAACTTGCATAAGATATGAGCCTCCTGTCTGATATATAATGGGAGATTTTCCTAGCTTGTGACGGAAAATATTGATTATATGAAGACAGGAGGCGAGTATCTTCCCTCCCTACCCTCCCTATTACGATTATTTTCTCTTCTTCACAGGTTACTGACCGACAGACTGCGTGTTGCAGACGGATTATCCAGTTTAAAGGATGACGGAATCCCGTCCGTTGGTTGAAACATAGACCTGCTTCGGTTTCCCCGTTGGGATCGTTCATTTTCTGGACCCCTGTTGGGTCACAGTGGAGGATTGCTTCTTCTTCACAGAAGACTCTGGACGTCGACCGGCCAGTCTAGATTCCAAGGCTACACCTCTACAATTCGTTCGGTGCCGTTCTACTCAAGGGAGTGTCGCATCAAGAAAGAGGAGGAACCACCACAAGCAGCCCCTTTTATGGAGACCCCCGTTGGGGCGTGGTTAGTGACTGTACGGACTGCTGGGGGTGGTAGTTGTTTAAGTTTTTTACACTGAAGATTTTTAGAAACACATTTCTGCTGTGAGCATTAATAAAAGAAAGATAATGCATAAGATACTCGCCTCCTGTCTTCATATAATCAATATTTTCCGTCACAAGCTAGGAAAATCTCCCATTGCGCGGTCATGCGACATGGCTCCCAAACAAAATTGGCGTCCTTTTTTCCCCACAAATAGAGCTTTCTTTTGGTGGTATTTAGTTTTTTTGTGCTTTAAACAAAAATAGAGCAACAATTTTGAAAAAAATGAATATTTTTTACCATAATAAACCTAATCTATCCTAGAACCCCATTGAGGTAATTACCTACATTTCCTTGAGAGTTGTTGGCTCCTTCTGTGTTTACATATTCAGACCCCAAATCTCCTTTGCTACTGCACTGTAAAATCACATGGACTGGAATAGATCTATACTCCTATACGAGAGATGCGCAATGGACACACGTGCACTGTTTGGCCCGGATTCACAAAGCACTTGCGCCAACGTATCTCAAGATACGCAGCGTAAGTGCAAATATGCGCCGTCGTATCTGTGCGCCGGACCCACAAACTAAGATACGCCTAAAAATAGGCTTCATCCCGCCGATGTAACTTGCCTACGCCGGCGTAGCGTGGGCGCAAATATGGGCTGGACGCATGTTGCTTCTCCCATTAATTAGGCATTCAAATATGCAAATGAGGAAAATACGGCGATTCACGAAGGTACGTGCGCCCGGCACAGGCTACGAGCGGTGCGCGTAAGTTGTACGTCCGGGTTAAAGTTATTCCCCATAAAGGAGGCTGCAGCACCGTTACGGACGAGCTGAGCAACCACACTTGCAGGGCAACACATCTGTATGCCAATATGCCAGGGGCAGCCATGGAGGAGGGCACAGGAGAGGATATATCGAACGCACATGAACGTCTTTGGCATGGGGGAATCGGAGGTGTATCGCATCTTCAGATTCAGCCCTGATGCCACCCTGGAATTAGCCACAGCCCTGCATGATGAAATCACCAGCCAGACAGAACACTCACATGCAGTGCAGCCACTAGTCAAGGTACTGGCAACCATGAGCAGATGCGTGCACCAGGTTGTCCCTGCAATCCTCACACGCATGTCCCACCACATCATCAAACCCACCCATGAGCACCTGCGGCAGAAGGCAATGCAGGATTTCTACAGCATTGCCGGATTCCCACGCACCGTCGGGGCCATTGATTGCACACATGTGGCACTACGGCCCCCCCGTGCCACAGAGCACATATACTGCAATCGTAAGCAGTGGCATTTCATCAACGTATAGGTGATAGCCGATGCCCAATGTCTCATATGACACGTCCGTGCCAAACACCCAGGGGCCAGCCACATATACCGTCAAAGCAACACCCCAACAGAATTCGAACAGAACGTGTACAGGGACAGCTGGCTGGTTGGTGAGTGACATGGGTGTCAGGCATAACTGTCCGACCCCATGATGCAGACATCACGAGGGGCACATGCACGACTAACATCCTCCTGTCTTTTCCCTTCCAGGTGACTCTGCATATGCACTTGGGCCCCATCTCCTGACTCCATACCGGAATCCCCAAACCAAAGGCCAGAGAAAATACAATGCTGCACACATACGCACCCGTGCAGTGGTGGAGCGCACATTTGGCATTCTGAAGTCCCATTTCCGATGCCTGGATAAGTCCGGGGGGACCCTGTTGTATTCCCTAAACTTTGTGTGCCAGATCCTCGGTGCATGTTGCGTGCTGCACAACTACGCCATGAGAAAGGGCCTGGAGATTGACATATGTGATGACCTGACCCCCGAACCACACAATCCCCCCTGCCCGAGGCCACCCCCGTCTGCTGAGGGAACAACAGTCAGGAGTTGCCTCGTGGAACGCATCTTTGCACATTAAACACACACATTCCTCATGGCATACGAACAATGCACGCATGCACACCACTGTGGTCCCTAGCTCACACACACCACATCCACCTCACATTGGTTTAGCCCAAGTCCACCGTGCAGGACTTGGGAGCAGCAACGCCACGCCAAGGCCCCAATGATGTTGCTGTCCATTCATACCACATTCACACGGTCGTTGGGATAACCTCTCCCTGACGAGCCAAGGTGACACGCCTTGCTGGCAGGAATGTCATACACACACTCACACACCAGTCACGCTGTAGCAGCACCGGGCAAACCCTGCCCCTGCAAAATGGTGTCCAGGCACCACTTCTGACAAAAAAAAAAAAAATAGGGATCATGCCCTTACAGGAGGACGGCACATACCTCTGTGCACGTCCAAAACAAAAATATATAGGGATCATGCCCTTACAGGAGGATGGCACATACCTCTGTGCACGTCCAAAACAAAAAATAAATAAAGCTCATACTCAGAGCTGTAAACGTTCAGAGGACAGTCATTTGCCCTCTCGTGGGCCAGGCCTTGTGCCAAGGCTTCGGCTCCGAAACTGTCGTGTTGACGACTTGGTTGGGGGGGGGGGTGGGGCATCACCTGGGCTGACGCTCCTGGAGGTTGTGGCGGATGATGCCTGCATCCCTTCTAAGGCAAGTGCAATGCTAGTCAGCACACTGTTAGTATCGGCCTGTAACTGGCACTGCCGGTTGTTGTTCTGCAGCTGGAGGCGCCTGTTCTGCCGACCCTCCATCTGTATGGCGGCAGTGTTGGCCTGCACAACCTCCCCCAGGCTCTTTACCTCCGCCATGATGCCTGCTGCTGTGGCCTGCAAATCCCCCATAGCCATGGTATTGCGATCCAGGCTCGCCCAGGTGACCCATGGCATTAAGGGTCTCAGATTGGTCACATAGGCATGTGGCCATGGCTGCACAGTTTGCATGTATCTCCTGCAAACTGTCAGTGATGGAGCTGGTATGCTCAGCCTGTTGGCTGAGGCACTGCTGCATAGCGGCTGTGGTGCCCTGCACAGCCACTGTGCACGCAGCCTGGGTCTTGGCAGAGGACCCAACAAATGAGGCCAGGCTGTCAGCGACACGATGGAGGTCACATGCAATATCGCCCATGTGCCGTGTCTGGCGTGCCTGCTCTCTATCCAGCCCTTCTTGTAGGGATCCGACTACACCACGGGTCTTCCTCCAAGCCTTCCGTCCGTCTGGACGGGGTAGCCCTGGAGGGGGTTTCCCTGGATAGGGTAGCCCGGGAGGGGGTTCCCCTGGATGGGGTAGCCCGGGAGGGGGTTCCCCTGGATGTGGTAGCCCGGGAGGGGGTTCCCCTGATGGGCGTGGAGGTCTGAGAGGGTCCGGGGAACATGGAAGCCTCCTCAAAGTAGAGGCATTCCTCCAGCTGGAGATCCACCGTCTCCTCCACAATTACCTCTAGAGCAGAGGTGTGGGCACTCCCCTCCACCGCTGTCTCATGGCTTCCCAGGGGGTCAGGCTGAGGATGTTCCAGGGATGGCGTGGTTCGGACACACGCAGATGATGGCCCAGCTCCTTCCAGCACATCTGTGGATGACACAAAGCATTCACATGTTTGTGGACCCACACACTTGTCACATGTTCCCTTCCACCCCCTCACATGCTCCACACCGGATGGGGGATAAAACACACTTACCTCTCCTCAAGTCCTGGTCACTGGAGTCAAAGCCCTCCAGGCCCTCCACCTGCTCCAGACAGCTGGCAATGACCTCCTCCTCAGCTGTCAACTTGACTGAAGAAGCTGGTCCGCCCCCCATTGCCCCTGAGTTGCCTTTTGATGCTGGCCAGCTTATCCCGGACACGACGACGCAAGTCGTTGATTTTTTTCATGATGTCTTTGCAGGTCCTGGTTTCATGCCCAAGGGCATTGATCTCCAGGGTGATCTTCTGGTAGATCTCCTGCTTCCTGGCCTTGCTGTTCCTGGCGCTCTGTGCGCCATGGAGGTAGACATCAAACTTGGCGATTCTTGAGGTCAGGATCGCCCTTTCTTCTGCAGAGAATTTTTTTTTCTCCTGTCCCTGTCCACCTCAGCATCTGACATGGCTCTGCTCCAGGGGGAAGATAAGCAAGCTGGTGTACTTTTGCGCTGGACGGGCGTATGGCTGGGCGCATTTATGTGCTCAGCGTAAGCCGGTGTATCTTAGGAAGTTGCGCCGGCGTAGTTGTGAGCATGCGCATAGGGGTGCTGGGCATACATCCACGTCACGGCGCATGCGCCTTTCAAGATACGCCGAGCGTAAAACACTGCACCACGCTCGGACCATTATTTGCATGGGGTCACACCCACTTCCACCTACGTCGGCCTGCACCCTCAAAATCTACACCACGCCGACGCAGCTTTGGGAGCACTGGCTTCCTGAATTCCATGCTTGCCTCTCTGCGCTGCGTCGGCGTAGCGTACATTGAGATGCGCTACGGCGGCTTAATGTGCGCCCCGCTCTCTGTGAATCCGGGCCTATGTGACCAAAAAAGGTGGTTGACGTTGGCAAAGGGGCAGTTCCCCGAAACATATTCGTCACTTCACTCAATCCACTGACTTTGGTCTCTTCCAACAGTCAAGAGGGAAGCCCCACATGCTGACAATGGTCTGTACCCTTGGAGGTCTGGAATTCCATCTCCATGCTCAGCGGTTTTACATCTCACACTGCTGTTAAGTGGATCCCTCACTCACCTTGCTGTTTTGAGTCCCTGTGAGTCCAACTCCAGTGCTACTCAGCCCTCCTAGTTTTCAGCATCAATCTCACCAGACCAGTGCAACAAGCTACAGTTTTCCTGAATATTGCTACATCAGTCCCAGTGTCACCACATCAGTGTAAGCCAGCAACAGTGTCCCTGATTGTTTCCACACCAGTCACAGTCCCATCAGGCCAGTGTAAGTCAGCAGCAGTGTTCCTGATTGATGCCACACTAGTCCCCAGTGTTTCCAGACCAGTATTCCTAGTCGCTGCTTCACTGTCAGCAGACCACTGCAACCATCAACAGTGTTTCCTTATCCAGGGTTGGTGCAAGGATTTTTGACATCCTAGGATCAAATGCAGCCCACCAGCTGCCATCAAATGTAGCCTCACCAGTGGCCATCAAATGTAGCCTCACCAGTGGCCATCAAATGTAGCCTCACCAGCGGCCATCAAATGCAGCCTCACCAGCGCCCATCAAATGTAGCCTCACCAGTGCCCATCAAACGCAGCCAACCAGCACCCATCAATGCAGCCAAACAGCGCCCATCAATGCAGACAACCAGCACCCATCAATGCAGACAACCAGCGCCCATCAATGAATGTTTGCTTGTTTCCATTAATTTGGGACACAGTCCTCCGCTGCCGCTGCGCCTCTGACACTATGTGCGAACAGAATGCGGGATGTCTGCTGATGCTGAGACTTAGTTGCTTGCTGCAGATAGAAGAGAGTAGGAACACCAGTGGCTGGGCGTCCTAGGCAGAAGGGCACCCTAGGCGGCTGTCTAGTTTGCCTAGTGGTAGCACCGGCATACCTCCCAACCATCCCGGATTCCGCGGGAATTTCCAGCGATTTGAAATACGTCCCGCTGTCCCGCGATCAGGGTTAAATTCCCGCAGCCCAGTGCCTGCCAGAACATTAATAATGTGGCGGACTGAGCGCGGTAGCGCTGGCTCCAGCACGCAGAACCTGTCCACTGGTTGCTAGAGCCGCTTCAATGGTCTCACCAAGGGCCCCTGCTTCCCTGCACAAACTGGTTGCTAGCCACGGGCCGCTTTGTGTCTAGCAACCAGTGACGTCAGGAGAGGAGAGAGTGGCTCCATGATTCAATGCGGAGGAGGTTTAAAGGGGAGGCGGAGGGGAGGCGGAGGAGGCGACGGTGGGCAAACTGGGGAGGCGGAGACATAGCTGCAGTCCGGTGAGCCCGCTCTCTGATCATGTCACCTGCGAAGCCCTAAGCAAGACTAACGGCAACCCCTGTGAGTGGGCAGGGGGTTGCATATCCCCCCTCGCAAGTGGGTTGTGGAGCTTGGGGAGTGTTAGGCGCACGATCGGTCCATCCGATGAGAACGGTCCGAAGGTCCGATGTCATCGCTTAACCGATTAACCTGACTGATGGTCCGTCACGCCTACACACCATCGGTTAAAAAAACGATCGTGTCATAACGCAGTCATGAAGATCCTGCCAGAAACAGACGCCTCAGACTTTGCGGTTCCCGATCGCGGCTGCAACCGCGCATGCGGGTGCGTGCACGTGTGCACACCCCTGTTGGAGCCAGACGGGTTATTTAAGCCGGCCCCTCACACACCATCCCCGCTGTCTGCTCTACAGCGTTTGTGTATCTGAAACCTGATCTGTGACTTAACCTGTGAAAGACCCCGGCTTACCTGTGACTATTCCAGCCATCCGCCTGCACCTGACCCTTGGCCTGTTCTGACTACCCTTCTGTCTGCACCTCTGTACCTCGCTGACCGCCTGATAACCGACCCGGCCTGTCTGACCATCCAGTCTGTTCCAGTCTGCTCCAGTCTGCTGAATGGGACCAGGCTGTTCCTAGCTCCAGTCCAGCTGAACGGTTCCAGTCTGTTCCTAGTTCCAGTCCAGCTGAACGGTTCCAGTCTGTTCCTAGTTCCAGTCCAGCTGAACGGTTCCAGTCTGTTCCTAGTTCCAGTCCAGCTGAACGATTCCAATCTGTTCTTAGTTCCAGTCCAGCCTGCCTGACAATTCCTGTCTGTCCTGGTTCCAGCCCAAGCTGTTCCAGTCTGCTGAGTTGAGCCTGTTTGTTCCTGATTACGGTCCAGTGATCCAGCTCCTGTCTGCCTAATCTGTCAGCTGCTTCCAGTTCCTAAGAAGTTCCTGAACATCCGGATTACCTCTACCTCTGTTGATCCTGCCAGGCACTCGTACCACTCCTCACTCCTGTGCCTCCTGTTACTTCACCAGGGGCCGAGGCCTCCCTCTGCTATGTCGGGCTCACCACCATCAGGTACATGACAAACGCTCACAGCAGATACTGTATTATATGCTGTTCATACTCACTCAGTCATTTGCTTTCTGCAAAAAAAAACTGGTTGATCTTGCTGCTGTTCATGTCCTCAATTCAGCTAGAGATTATGCAGCTGCACATGCTCAGTTTTCAGTGAGTTTCTATGCTGAGCATTTCCTCCCTGTCGCAGCCCATGTGACTATAGAGTCACATATGTGGGCGTATACACAGTGGTAAATGACAGCCCACTCCCTCCCTCCTTCTCCTTCTCTATGCCCACTAACCAGCTAAACCTGATGGGGGCGGGATGTTATATGTAGATTAATGGAGGCTTCAACTCCCTTCAACTCCGTCTTTTTCTAAAACACAGGCTGTAGGGGCGTGACATAGCCTTTTACTGTCAGAAATCAGCCCACACTATGTTTTTCTCAATACAATAATAAAGATGTAATTTCAAATATATATATTTGTATGCCAATTTAAAGCAGCTTATTGATATTATTTATTTATTTTTACTCTGTATTCCAAAGGCTGTTTTTTTTTTTATTGACCGTGTGACCAGCAGCAGATGAGGGCTAAAAGCTCCTCCTACCACTGTTTCCCTACAGATAGGCTGGGAAAGAGCTGGGTCATGTGTCAGCTTCATATCGATTAGGAAAAAAAGGTACATAGTTTTTTTTATGAAATTAATTACAGTGCCATCATCCACATACGAAAATAGAAGGGACAGTGTAAATTAAACAGTGCATGTTCAGTATTACTTTAATTGACAACTGTGTGTAAAAAAATAAAATTTAATTTTCCCCAAACTTTAGGCTGAAGACATTGGCCCGGATTCACATACATCGGCGCATATTTATGCCGCCGTAGCGTATCTAATATACGCTACGCCGACGCAGCGCACAGAGGCAAGCACTGGATGCATAAAGCACTTGCTCCCACTCGCTCTTTTTTTATAAATTCTTTATTTTCCGTTTTGCACTAGTATTATACAACAACAACATATATATATACATTCATAATTCTCTTCTATCTATACAAACAGTTTATCCTCCAACCTTGCCATACTTCCTTCTCCCATTAGCTCCTTTACACTATTCTTCACATAGCGTATTTTATATTCGTCCTACTCTTTGTTTGTGGCATACTTCTAATACGATTATGCTATACAACGACACTGCAATATCTTTTCCTTAACTGGGGTGATACCCCAGTGACCTCCACATCCACTCTACCTGACTTAACCATACCTAATATATCACAAACACAGCCCTAATAGGACACACAAAACAAACAAAACAAAACAAAACAAAAAAAAAAAAAGGACAAAAAGAAAGAAAAAAGTTTATTAACATTTTTGGACACCGGGCTCCCCGCTTCCCCCCCAATCCCCCGTATCTTCAACTACCGGCTTTGCTCCCTATATTTAATATATGGCTCCCAGACCTCCCGATATTTCTCTTCTTGTTCTCTCAGTATCATAGTTAAGCTTTCCATTTGCTGAATTTCTGCTATTCTCCCCAACCATTGTGTTTTGGTTGGAACTGTCGTACTTTTCCATAGGGCCGGGATACACGCTTTTGCTGCCGTAATCAAGTGCCTTATAAGAGAGCTTTTATATTTTTCATTAGATAGAGGGATATCATGAATTAATAAAGCTGCTGGATTATTTCCCATATCTGAATCTGTAATTTCTAAAACCGTTTCTGACACCATCGTCCAAAATTCTTTGAGCATAGGACATTCCCAAAAAATATGAAATATGGTGCCCTCCGCGTTCTGGCAGCGCCAACATTGGTTGGTCACTTGCGGATACATCCTGTTCAATACTGCCGGCGTTCTATACCACCTGGTCAGGATTTTATACCCTCCTTCCTGATACTTAGTTGCCATCGATGCTTTGTGTGCGAATAACAGTATCTTTTTTTTTTGAATCTCCGTAAAGGTGATACCCAAATCCCTTTCCCACGCCTGCAGAAAACCGAGTTCTTGGGGTGCTTCTAAATCTATCAATAAGGCATACAACTCTGAAAGTGCATGTCTAAGTGGCTCTCTTTTTAAACATATCTGTTCAAACCCAGAAGGTTTACAAACTCCTGCGATACGTTGCCTAAATGATTGTAAAAAGGCATTAAGCTGTATTCTCCTAAACGGGTCAAGATCTTCCGAAAATGTTCTGTCTATCTCTTCCCTTTTCATTACCAGGTTTTCTCTAGAAAAGTGGGTCAACCTACTAATTCCCTGCCGCTTTAACTCTCCAAAACTCTGATCTATCAACCTCGGCTCAAAGCTTGGGTTTCCCAAGATTGGGATCATAGGACTTGGATGTGTCGACATCTTAGTTTTTTTGAATATTTTTCTCGTTGTCTGAATTGTTGCCCCAATCATGGGGTGTCTCCTCACCTCCTGTGGTATCTCTGCATCTGCGAGCCACACTATTCCTTCTAAGGGTATAGTAGTTATCGATTGTTCCAACTGTATCCATGGTTTTGCCTCTTTTACTGTGCACCAGTCCACTACTCGTGCTAAGTGCGATGCTTCATAATAGCTCACCGGGTCCGGAAGCCCCACTCCTCCTCGTTCTTTAGGTAGAGTCAGAATGGCTCTGCGTACCCTCGGGGGTTTTCCTGCCCAGATAAATCTTACGAATCTTGCCCTCAACTCTTTTAGAAAGCCAGCTGATAACTTCACGGGTAGGGTCTGGAACAGATACAATATTCTCGGCATTATGTTCATTTTAATGATATTAATTTTACCAAACCAGGTGAAGATTTCTTTCTCCCATCTCTGAAAGTCCAATTTAATTTGCCTAATCAATGGTACATAATTCAGTTCAAATACACGATTAAGCCTGTTTGGTATTTTGGTCCCCAAATAGCTTATATGTGAGTCTGTCCATTTGAAACTGAAGTTGTCTGCCAGCTGTTGCTTTAACATTCCATTCATTTCCACTCCCATTGCTTCGGACTTACTGTAATTTATTTTGAAATTAGATATCTCACCGTACCTCCGTAACTCCACCAATAATGGCGGTAGGGATATCACTGGTGTAGTTACAAAAAACAGTAAGTCGTCTGCATAAGCTGCCACCTTATGTTCACTCACTTTTGTTCGAATTCCCCTAATGTCTGTATTTGCCCTTATTGTTCTTAAAAAGGGTTCTACTGTAAGGATGAATATGATGGGTGAGAGTGGGCATCCCTGACGTGTTCCATTGCCTATCGGGAACGATTCAGACATGACATCATTTACCTTCACTCTCGCACTTGGACATGAATATAAACTTGTAATCCAATTCAACATCCCCTTTTTTATTCCTATCTTTTGTAACACTGCTCTCAGGAATGTCCACTCTACCCGATCAAATGCTTTCTCCGCATCTGCAGAAACAATCAACAATGGTTTCTGCTGGGAGTGAGATAGTTGTATGGCACTAAGAACCCTTTGTGTGTTTTCCCTTCCCTCTCTACCGGGTGTAAATCCTACCTGATCTGGGTGTATGAGGCCTGGGATAAATCCCAGTAACCTATTTGCCAGTATTTTCGTTAAGATCTTAAGATCAACATTTAACAGCGCAATTGGACGGTAACTAGCACACTGGGTTGGGTCTTTGCCTGCTTTCGGAATTAGTGTTATATGAGCCATCAGAGTCTCTCCTCTCATCTCCTGTCCATCTCTTATAGAATTAAATGCGGCAAGGAATTTTGGTGCCAACCTCTCAGAGAAAGTTTTATAGTATAACAACGTATAACCATCTGGCCCTGGTGATCTTCCTGGTTTTAATACTTTCAGCGCTTCAAAGAATTCTTCTGTTTTAATTGGCCCATCAATATTTTCTGCCTCCTCTTCTAACAGCCCTGGCATCCCTGATGTTGCTATGTAATCGTTTACCTGTTGTTCTCTGCTTAGGGAAGATTGTTGGCCTTTTAAATTGTATAGCTTCAAATAATAATCTCTAAACGTCTTTGCAATTTCCTGTGATGATTTCACTAGGGTATCATCCTGCTTTTTTATTTGCTCGATATGATTCCTCGCCCTTGTCTCTCTTAAGGCATTTGCCAACATTCTACTTGGTTTATTTCCAAATTCGTAGTATGCACGCTTGCATCGAATTAATTTTGCCCTTGCTCTCTCCGTTAGTAATACATTTAATTCTTCCCGTAGATTCGTAAGTTTTTCCTCGTTCCGTGTCGTTTGGAGTTTCTTATGCGACCGTTCCACCACTTTGATCTCCTCGATCAGCGCATCTAGCTTTGCCCCATACATCCGTTTCCTCCGTGCTCCAAGTGAAATAAGAATTCCTCTTATATAACACTTGTGAGCTTCCCATACGCATAGAGGACTTATTTCTTCAGATTTATTAGTTTCAAAATAAGATTCAATTTCCTGTGCTATTTGATTTTCATATTCTGGATCCTTCAAGAGCATCTCATTTATTCTCCAATGCCATTCACGGGGACTTAACTCTCCCCATTCCAAGGCACAGCTAGTAGGTGCGTGATCTGATATCGTAAATGAACCTATAGTGGCCCCCACTACACACGTCAAAGCGTTCTGTGACACAAAGACATAGTCAATTCTGGTATACGTCTTGTGTCTTGATGAAAAAAAGGTGTAATCTTTGTCGTGTGCGTGGAGGATCCTCCATGTGTCCATCAACTGCAAATCCTGTAACAGTCCCTTCACTCTTCGTATTTTTCCATATGATAAATGAGATACTCCCTTGGAGACATCCAGAGCCGGATCCAGTGCCAGATTCAGATCCCCACCCATTATCACTATTCCCTCCTTATTCTGATGGACTATATTCAAATATGTTTCCAGTGCACTAACTTGATTTTCATTTGGCAAATATAAGTTTACCAATGTGACCTTTTGGTAGCAGATCAGTCCCATCACAATAAGGAGGCGGCCTGCCTCATCTTTGACTGTCTAACACTCCTTCCATGGCACTTGATTAGACACCAAAATCGATACCCCATTTGTCTTTGTAGACTGGGATGTACTATGGTAGACCGTAGGGAATTTACGGTTTCCCAACTTCGGGATTTTACCATTTTTAAAATGCGTCTCCTGTAAAAATATTATTTGGGATTTCAATCTACTTAATTCCGTCAGGAGCTTAGAACGTTTCTCGGGGTTATTTAACCCCTTTACGTTATATGAAGTAAAGTTTAATTTAGTCATCTTACTATTCTACTACTGGCTAATCCCAGCTTCTTGGGGGCTGGGTAAGTCACCAACGGTAGAGCCCGATGTCCAAAAAAAAAAAAAAAAAAAATCACCAACAACAACACTAACTTGCGCTCTTATTCCGGGTCTGGGCGAAACTCCTCCCCCCCATACTGTGATTTCTAACTAGTCACAGGTCTTGTGCACCCGCAAATTGACCTGCAACCCACCGTTCCAAAAAAAAACAAGACAAAACAAAAAATAAAATAAAAAATAAAAATAAAAAAAAAAGACACAAAAATTTTAAACGTCTCTGACTTCCCCCCCACTTGGAAGAGAGACGTTATTAATGGGAGAAGTAAACAAGCACAGCCATGATCTGAGCCTTTTGTTTCCACCCCCGTGCACCCCACATTTAATCCTGCATATCTGAAATACCCCCTCTCTTCGCACTTCTAAATTAGACATTGCTCCTCTGATATTATACCCTTACTTCACCCCTTTCCTGGGTTCCCCTTTTCCCCCCTTCCCCCATCGCCACCTTATACATTTCATAGTTGGTCTGTAGACTGTCTGCCATGATAGGCGAGCGAGATACCAAACACATAGGGAAAAGGGGTGGGAAAAAAAAACCCATAAGGGCAACAATAAAAATAAACAAAGCCCCTTCTATACTTCTTCCACCTTCGTTCCGGGGGCCTACCGTCTTATCCCTCCCATCCCCCCTCCCTTACTCCAAAAAAAAAAAGAAAAGGGGGGTATTCCCCCCTCCTATGTGACATTACCCAACTATTATATTGGGTTATAATCTGCTAATTAGTGCCTTGGTAAATAAATTGATAAGTGTTACCTATAAATCGTAGGTAAATAGATATCCCCCAGTGCATTATGTAGTGTCCATTATTCTATTCTATTGCATCAGAGGTACCATACCCCTGCTGACTTCTCCCCACTCGTAAATCCATACTACCCATGTGACATACACAAATGGCCGTGTCCTTCCTTAATTCCTATGATTCTTATGATTCCCCTTTACCTCCCCCCTCCCTCCCTCCCACCTCATTACCCCCCCTACCCATCTTACATTTAGAACCTCTTGTGCCACCCAACCACCAAAAAAAAAAAAAAAAATATATATATATATATATATATATATATATATACACACAAGTACAAAAAAAAAAAAAATAACAAAACATAGTGTTGGTAAGCCCCTTCTAGTGTCTTAGCCTATCCCTCCCCCTCCCTCCCCTTCCATGTTTACATATCGAGATGTCCAGCAGTACCGTGTTGGCACCTATTAGCCCGTGTGCCTCCCTAGACCTTTACATAGGGAAGGCGAGCGGGGAAAAACAACAAAAAAAGAAAAGGAATGTCAGTCAAGTTAGTTTTGCCCCAAAAAAATAAATAAATAAATAAAAAAAAAAAAAATTGGGGAACAATTATTCCAGGAAAAAAGTCTAGCGAAAAAAATAAATTTATATATATTCCTTTTCTGTCCCGGCTGCTATCCTCGAATGTTCCTACTTATTCGGACCTTAATAACTGGCATATTCAGTCGTTGTTAAAAGTTCTGTCCAGTTCGGAACCTCTATCGGTTCAGATTCCAGAAAATTAAAAAGATCTGGAAGTTGAGACGGATCTTTCATAATGAGGGTTCGCCCCCCCTTTTTTATGATTACAGCGAATGGGTATCCCCATTTGTATGTGGCCCCTCTAGATAGTATATGTTCCAGCAATGGTTTCAGCATACGTCGCCGGCTTTTAGTTTGCTTGCTAAGATCTGGATATAATTGTAACTCTCCTCCCAGATATTTCACTGCACCCTCCTTCCATGCTGCCCTAAGAATGTCTTCTTTTACTCGAAAAAAATGCACTCTACACAGAATGTCTCTGGGGTTGCTCTGCCCAGGGTGACGAGTAGCCGGTACCCTGTGCACCCTATCTAATTCAATCAAAGTATCTGGGGGATTTTTAAAATAGTTGGTTAAAAATATCCGTAACTGTTTCTCTAAGCGCGGGCCCCTCCGTTTCTTCTGAAATTCCCTTAATCCGGATATTATTTCTCCTAGACTTTTTTTCGAACTCTTCCGATTGCAACTGTAGGGCGATTATCTGCTGTTGTTGTTTATTCAATTTTTTCTCTGCGATTTCAAGCCGCTTTTCCATTAAATTTTGCGTTTGCTCCATATTTGCCGTTTTAACCTCTACCACTTCTACTTTCTTATTTACAGCTGTAATCTCCTCTCTCATAGGACCAGTTATACTGGTAATCAGCTGTTGAATGTCCTCCTTTGTGGGGAGAGCTTGAATAAGATATTTAAGCTGGCTAATATCTTGCTCTATCCCCTTCTCTTTTATTTGCAATTCAGATACATTGTAAGAGCACACAGATATATCTTCCGATACTCCTGCAGACATTTTAGGGTCCCTTTCTGCAGTCCCCTTTGCTGACTCAGTGCCTATTTGTTGTGCTTCCACCACCGGTACTATCATTGACTGCGGTATACTCTGTAATGTTGCCTCCGGGAATGGTTCCTGTGTCATGGCCATATTCATACCCGCATCTGCCACCTGTTTCATATCTCTCCTTACCGTCAGGTATCTGGTAATATATGAATGGGTCGGTGTGTTTGGCACTCCTGTATTCTTCCCCCTTCTAGACATATATGTCTGAGGTTACAAGGATACTGTCCCTGCTCTTTATAAGATAAGTAGCTGTGTCCCCCTCAGAGGGCTATATCTCCGTTTCAAGACTTGGTGCGTGATGGCGTTCAGTCTTAATAACCAGCACTTATTAAATAGATTTACCGTCCTGTTTCAGGAAAAGCACTGATTAGATTTAATTTTTGCAGAGATTGTTTCATACAATGCTTCCAAACTAATCTCAGATAATACTGTGCACCTTATAGTCACCTGGACCTTCACTCATGTAAAATCAGTGTACTCTGCGGGCGGTTTTACCAGGAAAATGTATCACTATTTTAAGACCCAATGAGCAGTTATATGCAGTCTTAGTATGAACCGTTTTGCAGTCCATACACAGGTGTAGCACTGGTTTAATTTTTGCAGCAGATTGTTTCCAGCGGTAAAATTTTAAGCAGCTTCAAACTGACTTCACTGACCTTGCAGTCCCCCGACTGCCTGCGGATCTGTTCCAGCACCTCCAGTCCCGCTTGTCCCGAGGCTCCAAACACCCGCTTGTATTCCGTGCTACTAATCAACCGCACGTATCGCTCTGTGCTGTGCAGCCGCTCCCGACCGACAGCGCCGACACTTGTCCCGCCGGCACCGCGTGTCTCCCGCAGTCTCCGCTCCAGATCTCAGGTGGGGAAGATTATCTCTACTCTGCTGTACACAGCAGTTGGATGCCGCGTTGTGTGTAGGAATTCACCGCTTCTCAGTCAGTCTCCTACAGGGGTGCACGGTGCTAACGCTGGACTCAGAACTCCTTGGCTCTCACACCACCATGCTTACGCCACTCCCCCCTCAAACGGAAGTCCAGCTGTTTGTCAGGAGCCTCCCACTCGCTCTTAAAGATACGCAGGGTTTCCTCGGCGTAAGCCAGCGTAGGTGGAAGTGGGCGTGAGCAATGCTAATGAGGCGTGACCCCATGCAAATGATGGGGCAAGCGCCATAGAAGTACTTAAAATGAACGGCGCATGCGCCGTCCCGTGGCCGCATCCCAGTGCGCATGCGCAGAATCACGATGGAACTACTCCCTAAGATACGCCGGATCACTGCCTAAGATGTGAACGTAACCTACACCTAGTCATATTCACGTACAACGTAAACGACAAAATATACAACGACTTGTGTTCCCTAGTCCATACCTTTGCATGGGTTGCGCCTCCTATATGGGGAATAACTTTACGCCGGACATACGACTTACGGAAAACCGCGTTTATTATGCGCCGGGCGCAAGTACGTTCGTGAATCGGCGTATCTCCCCCATTTGCATATGTGCATAGAAAATCAATGGGAGCGGCAAATGCGCCCAGTGGAAATATGCGCCCACGATACGCCGGCATAGGAAAGTTACGTTGGTCGGATGAAGCCTATATTCAGGCGTATCTCTGTATATGGGCATGGCGCATAGATACGACGGCGCATACTTACACTTACGCGGCGTATCTCGAGATACGTCGCCGTAAGTGTTTTGTGAATCCGGGCCAAAGTCTTCAAAAGATTTACCATGCCTCTTAGAAAATAACATTTAATATTTTCATTTCAAAATGTGGTAATTTAGTGGGTGTTTCCTCATGCTCCTGGGCCTCCACAAATGTGATAGGTAGTCAGAAAATTTGATGCACAATTTATGCCCCTGGAATGCCTGACGTCGCTCCTTGGATTTTGGGCCCCTCTATGTGGCTAGGCTGTGAAAAAGTCTCACACATGTGGTATCACCATACTCAGAAGGAGTAGTAGAATGTGTTTTGGGGTATTATTCTAAATATGCCTATGATGTGTGTTAGAAATTTCATAATAATTGATAGCTTGTTTAAAAAAATCCATTTACATTTTCTTTCCTGCATTTTACAAAAACTAGTGGAAAAAAAATGACATTGTGGGAAAAAAATTACATTTCAAATGATTCACTATGCCTTTCAGAAAATAGAGTGTTTGCTTTCCAAATTAGGGTCATTTTGAGGTTGTTTCTCCTGTCCTGGCACTTTAGGGACTCAAAAAAATTGATAGGTAGTTAGGAAATTAGATGTGTAGTTTATGCGCCTTGAAACCCCAAAGGTGCTCCTTGGATTTTGGGCCTCTCTATGCATCTAGGCTTTTAAAAAGTCTCAAACATGTGGTATGCCCATACCCAGGAGGTGTAGCAGAATGTGTTTTAAGGTGTAATTGTAAATATGCCTATGCTATGGGTGAGAAATAATTTGTTAAAATGACAACTTTGTGAGAAAAAAAAACACACCAGACAGGTCAGGGATAAAGTTGTGGAAAAGTTTAAAGCAGGGTTTGATTTTAAAACAATAACGCAAGCATTGAACATCTCACTGAGCACTGTTCAATCCATCATTTGAAAATGGAAAGAGTATGGTACAACTAAAAACCTACCAAGACAGGGCCATCCACCTAAACTGACAGACCCGGCAGAGGCCCATGGTAGCTCTGGAGGAGCTTCAGAGATCCACACCTCACATGGGAGAATCTGTCCAGGGGACAACTATTAGCCTTTATAGAAGAGTGGCATGAAGAAAGCCATTGTTGACAGAAAGCCATAAGAAGTCCCATTTGCAGTTTGTGAGAAGCCATGTGGAGGACAGAGCAAACATGTGGAAGAAGGTGCTCTGGTCAAATGAAACCAAAGTTGAACTTTTTGGCCTAAAAGCAAAACGGTATGGGGGTTATTTACGAAAGGCAAATCCACTTTGCACTACAAGTGCAAACTACAAGTGCAAAGTGCACTTGAAATTGCACTGAAAGTGAACTTGGATATGCAGTGGCTGTAAATCTCGATTGTCAGTTTGCGCTGCATGCGCTGGGATTTGTGACAAGCCTGTCTATACCGTCTGAATTGTAAGTGTTATTATTCCCTCAATAAACCATCCTTACATACAGTACTTCACTATGGAGCTTTTTCTCGTTTCTTCTCTTTGAATATATGAACGCATCCTTATTTTATCTGGAGCTTTGGAGCAGTAGATGATTCGATCTGTGTAACCTGCTGTTATATAGTCCACTTGAGAGGACTCTAAAATATCTCTGGGCTTTATCTGACCGCAATTACGGTCAGTGAATCTGGTAAGCAGATTGGAATACCATCACACGGGTGTTTTCTCTTGGTGGAAGATTAAGAATTTTGTTTGTTTCTTACCATTGGACTCTTTTTTCACTGATTTATATTTGCTATTTCATCACTTATATTCAATCCTTGATTGGTGAAGGATCAGTATATTCACCTTTTCACCTTTGGATATTTTTATGAACTTTTTTCATCACATCATCAATTGTTTTGTTTATTAAGTCACCGATTATTATTTTTCATCATTTTATTTTGTCCATTCATAACCTATTTCATTCACATCAGCGCTGTACCTTCTTTTTGGTTATCTGGGGGCACCCCCTATTGGTATAGGTCAGTTTATACAATGGTAGCACTGCATTGACAGAGGTTTCCCATGCCCTCCCTGTAGGGGTCGAGGGGGAAGCCCATTTTAGCAGAATCTCCTTTTTTGCGTAAAAAAGCAAAAACTAGATCATCAGTTTGGTATACCTAGGTTGTTGTTTGTCATCCTGTCTACCCAACAGAGCTAATTCAACCGTCAATGGGATTTTCAGCTGCAAGCGAGCATTATTAAGCTCCATTAGGCTGCATCGCGCGTATTCATGTGTATTTGCGTGTTTGCATACAGCGTCGTCCGACGTTTTTGTACTTCGACGTTTTTTATTTTAGCCAATAGGAAAAAATATCATCTTTTCATCACTTGTTGCTATGTTGGTAGATTTTTTTTATCTTCTGCCTGGGTGAAATGTTCTATTGATTAAAGCGACAAAACGCCCATAGCAAACGCTCGTTGTCGCGCTAGTCGCTTGAATCGAGCGTTTCCATTACTTTCTATGGGAAATACAAACGCTCAAAAACGCCCAAACCGCCCCATTCAAAAAAGGGTCCGGAACTTGTTTGAGCTTCAGGCGTTCGGCATCAGGCATTTTGGAGTGGAGATGTGAACCATCTCCATTGAGAATAATGTATTTTTTCCCCTCTAGCATTTTGGAGGGTCGCGCTTCAGGCGACAAAACGCTCAGGTGTGAATGGGCACTTACAACATGCCCAATATTGTGTCAACTTAGGGCAGGCCCAAAACATTTGAGTGTAAGTGTTGTCAGGGGAATTACATTGTGAGCAGTTCTGTGAACACTGTGGATAGATCTTATGCAGTCTCTGAGGCATATAGTAAATCCTATGCAGGAACTTGGTTTGTATTAGTTTATCTCTAGAAGATATACAGGGCAATTTAAGAAGAAAACACGTAAAGCCCCATACACACTATCAGTTTTCCTGCAGGTTTTTCTCTTCAGGTTTACCAAAACCACCTAATATGAGGTCAAACCTTAAAGCTGGGGTTCACGCAAAAAAAAAAATTTAATTACATCTAGCAGAGCCAGCATACTAAGGACATGACATTTCGGCAGGTCATTTTTCTTTTCTCTGTACATACCTTTATATCCTGATGTTGTCCAGGGCTTCCAGGTTCCGATGACTGGGGGACTGGTCATTCCTATCCTTCCGTTGGATGATTGACGGCTTGTGAAACAGGTGACCTGTCGCACAACGCGCGTCACCAGATGTCGGGAAATAGCCGAGCTGCGAGTCGGCACTATACGGCGCCTGCACAGTCAGCTCTACATGGCAGGCGCAGGCGCCGTATAGTGCCGACTCGCAGCCCGGCTATTTCCGGAAATCTGGTGACACGCATTGTGTGACAGGTCACCTGTTTCACAAGCCATTAATCATCGAACGGAAGGATAAGAACACCCAGTCCTGCAGTCATCGGAACCCTGAGCCTGGGATAGGAACGCCCAGTCCCGGAGTCATCAGAACGCGGAAGCCCTGGACAAAATCAGGATATAAAGGTAAGTACAGAAAAAAAAAACCTGCTGAAATGAAATGTCCTTACTATGCTGGCTCTAATGTTAAAAAAATAGTTTTTAGGGTGAACCTCCACTTTAAGAGTTTCAATTCGTATGCAATCAGGCAGGCCCTTGCACTACATGGTTTTGGTAAACCTAAAGAGAAGAACCTGCAGGAAAACTGATAGGGCTAAATTCACAGAACACTTACACTGGCGTATCTACAGATACGCAGCGTAAGTGAACAAATGCGCCGTCGTATCTATGCGCCCTATTCTCTTAACTAGATACGCCTGAATTTGGCCTCCATCTGACCGACGTAAGTCTCTTACGCCGTCGAATCTTGGGTGCATATTTACTCTGGCCACAAGGGGCGCTTCCATTGATTTGCGTGCCAAATATGTAAATGACCTAGATACGCCTATTTACGAACGTACTTGCGCCCGTCGCTGTAATCTACGCCGTTTACGTAAGGCGTACGTCCGTCGTAAAGTTATCCCTGCTATAGGTGGCGCTACCCATGCAAAGGTATGGACGTCGGAACAGTCGTCAAATTTTACGTCGTTTACGTAAGTCTTATGTGAATGGGGCTGTGCGTAGGTGACGTTCACATCGTTCGCATTGAGCCGACGTATCTTAGGGAGTATTTTCGACGTAATTCTGAGCATGCGCGCGCATGCGCCGTAACAACGGCCCTTCATTTACATGGGGTCATGGTTAATTTAAATGTAGCATGCCCACTACCTGCCTACTTTGAATTAGGTGGGCTTAAGCCGGTCCATTTTCGCTATGCCGACGTAACTTATGGAGCAAGTGCTTTGTGAATACTGGCCTTGCCTCACTATGTTACGTCGGCGTAGCGCAAATGCGATGCGCTACGCCGGCCAAAACATACGCCGCTCTACGTGAATCTGGCCCATAGTGTGTATGGGGCTTTAGAGTCTGCAAAAGACTTGAGACTGGTGCAGAGGTTTACCTTCCAGCAGGACAACAACCCTAAACATACAGCCAGAACTATAATGGAATGGTTTAGCTCAAAGCATATTCATGTGTTAGAATGGCCCAGTGAAATAGCAGAATAAGATATGAGAGCTGTGCACTGTGAACAATTCTAATGAGTGACATAAATGGATATGTGACAACATGTGAATCAACACTATTGGTTATTGAGTCCCAAGTATCGGCAACACAAGCATGTCTTGGTAAGTATTACTGATACACACTAGGCGAACACCTAGGGCCAGATCCACAAAGAACTGCCTTTCTTTAGGCAGGCGTAGCGTATCTCAGATACACTACGCCACCGTAACTTAGAGCGGAGGTTCCTTATCCAGAAAGAATTTGCGCCGTGTTTTATGTTAATTCATCTTGACCTCACGTAAATGACGTTTTTTTTAACGGCGCATGCACCGTCCGTGGGGGTATCCCAGTGCGCATGCTCAAAATCATCTCGCAAATAGTCAATGCTTTCGACGTGAACGTAATTTACGCAAAACCCTATTCGCGAACGTTTTACACAAACGACGGAAATTTTGACGCTGTCCCGACGTCCATACCTAACATTGCGTACACCTCATAGAGGCAGGGGTAATGTAACGCCGAAAAAAGCCTTATGTAAACGACGTAAAAAAATGCGCCGGGCGGACGTACGGTTGAAAATCGGCGTATCTAGCTAATTTACTTACTCTACGCGGAAATCAACGGAAGTGCCACCTAGCGGCCAGCGTAAATATGCACCTAAGATTCGACGGCATACTAAGACTTACGTCAGTCGGATCTAGCCCACATTCGGGCGTATCTTGTTTTGTGGATACAAAACAAAGATATGACGGCGCATCGTAGAACTTACACGGCATATCAATAGATACGCCGCCGTAAGTTCTTTGTGGATCTGGCCCCAAGTGTTTGGAACCCTCTTTGCAGATGACAAGATCACACCAACATGCAAAGTGTATCCTCCACCACATAAAGGGCACACCTACCAGCTACCATAAGCTGGATCGCTTGTGGCTAATAGCCAGCCAGGTCCTTTGTCTCCAAGATGGCAAACAGCGACACCAACCAGAGAAACCTCCAAACACCTCTTGCAATCAGATAAACTTAGAATATCACAAGAGCTCAAAAGGTTGTCAAAGTTATGAAAGAACAGGCATTTGTATCGCAGCTGGCCTGCTTACTATTCATGCTTGATTTACCTTACTCTTGTGTAAGGCCGCGTACACACGGTCGATCCATCCGATGAGAATGGTCCGACGGACCGTTTTCATTGGTTCACCGCTGAAGCAGACCAATGGTCTGATGTGCGTACACACCATCAGTTCAAAAACTGATCGGGTCAGAACGCGGTGACGTAAAACACACGACGTGCTGAAAAAAACGAAGTTCAATGCTTCCAAGCATGCGTCGACTTGATTCTGAGCATGTGCGGGTTTTGAACCGATGCTTCTGTGTACTAACCATCGGTTTTGACCGATGGTCAGCCGTCCATCGGTTTGATTTTAAAGCAAGTTCTCTAATTTTTGTCCGAAGGACAACAGACCGATGGGCCGTACACACGGTCAGTTTGGACCGATGAAACTGGACTTCAGGCCGTTTTCATCGGTTTGGACCGACCGTGTGTACGCGGCCTGAAGTGATACTGTTTTTATTATAAATTATTAGTCTTTTTTTACCTTTCTCTTTCTTTGGGTCATTATGAAAATGGGAATTGAGGACCTTGAATCTTTTATGCCGGGTACAGACGAGAGGATTGATCCGCGGATACAGTCCGCCGGACCATATCCGCGGATAAATCCTCTCGAGGATTTCCGCGGATTTGGATCCGATGGAGTGTACTCACCATCGGATCGAAATCCGCGCCGAAATCCCATCGCGATGACGTGTCGCGCCGTCGCCGCATCATCATCGCGGCGACGGCGCGGCACGTCATCGCGATGGGATTTCGGCGCGGATTTCGATCCGATGGTGAGCGCGACGCTGTCATATAAGGATACCCACGCATGCGTCGAATCATTACGACGCATGCGAGGAAGGGAATCGGACGGATCGATCCGGTGAGTCTGTACAGACCACCGGATCGATCCGCTGAAGCCGATTCCAGCGGATAGATTTCTTAGCATGCTAAGAAATTTTTATCTGCTGGAAATCGGTCGACCGCTGGAACTGATCCGGGGCCTTAGAGCTCTTGTGGTATTCTAAGTCCATCTACTTGCAAGAATCGTTCTGAGGTTGTTCTGGTTGGAGTCACTGTTTGCCATGTCGGGAGACAAAAACCCTGGCTGGGTATTAGCCACAAGCGATCAAGCTTGTGGTAGCTGGTAAGCGTGCACTTTATGTGGTGAAGGATACATTTTCCATGTTGGTGTGGTCTTGTCATCTGCAAGAGGAGGATTTCAAACCCTTGGTGTTTGCTTATTATGTATCAGTAATACTTATCAAGGACATTTGCTTGTGTTGCTGATTCTTGGGACTCAACAAGCAATAGTATTGATTCACATGTTGTCACATATCCATTTATGGCACTCATTAGAACTGTTCACAGTGCACAGCTCTCACATGTTATTCTTGTATATTTTTGTGTCCACCTCACTTAGAGCTGCTGCAGTTTATAAGCTATATAGGACACAGAGCAGTTAATTTTTTTCACTTTGATACAGCGTAGGGAGTTTGACAAGGTTTGGGATGCACGCGCCTTTGTCTGTTCTTTGCTAGTAGGCTCCTTTCAAAAGTTGTTAGGGTGGCCACAGAATTGTTGGCAGCCTTTTGGCGAAATTTGGTTTTGGTTTTGAATGCTTGTTTCTAGCTGTTAGTGTCCTGGGATGTGTCATTGCAGGACCATCCTCGACAGCTTCATGTATGTGCCCCTTTGTTTAGATTTTTTATTTTATATTGTAGAAATAATACATCTAGTGATATTTCTCTGCAGATATTACATTTGAACTATAACATCCTCTCTAAACTCCTTATTAAGATTATAATAAACTGTAATACAGCAAATGTGGCAAAACAGTTATCACTAACTTATTGTAGCTTCAATATCTAACAAACCCATGCATGTTAAAGTGAGGAATCCAACGGTTTTCACAACTATAAATTTAGAAGCTGCCAATTTTTAATCAAGGCTTTTTTTTTTTTTTTTTTACCATGTGTTTTATAGGCTAGAGGAAAGATATCACAAAATGAAATACTAGAAAGTGCTTTAAATGAATTTTATGTGACTGTGCTTTGCATGCAAAATGTGTTATTTAAATATTCCACAAAAATGTTTTTTTTTTCATAGTGCATAGACGTGGCACTTAAATAATTTATGATTGCAAAACCACAGTTAAAGAGATGATCTGTAAAACCTACTTTATAGAATTTTTTTTGTAACTGACGCATCAGATTTATATTTTTCACATTTCCAAAATTCTATTTAACAGATTTTAAGGGGTCCCTAGACATTTGTTTTGTGTTTTATAATGCTGAAATAATATATAATATAATATATATAATATATTTATTTAATACAGTAATTTAAAAACTCCAGGCACCTAAAAAATACTCTAAGGCTTCGTACACATGATATGATCGCCAAAGGACAACGGTCTGAAGGACCGTTTTCATCAGTCCAAACCGATAGGTCAAAACTGATCGTTAGTATGCAAAAGCATCGGTTAAAAACCCGCGCATGCTCAGAATCAAGTCGACGCATGCTTGGAAGCATTGAACTTCGTTTTTTTCAGCACGTCGTTGTGTTTTACGTCACCGCGTTCTGACACGATCGATTAATTAACCAATGGTGTGTAGGCGCGATGGACCCACAGTCAGCTTCATTGCTTAACCGATGACAACGGTCCTTCGGACCGTTGTCATCAGATGGACTGATCGTGTGTACGAGGCTTTATGGTTGATTTCTTAAAAAATACAAATAAATGTATTTAACATGCAACTAATAAGTACCCAAATCTATCTGCAGCTTTCTCTCATTTCCTGCACAGTAGCATTCAGAATGTGGAAGAGAAGGGCACTGAAAACTAATTAGGAACCTAATTTGATCAGGGAACATTCTGTTGGTAGAGAAAAGCAGAGTTTATGGCTTTACAATGGGCTTATGCTCTTTTATTGTCCAATCTATAGACTTCGGAGATGACACCACTGTGTTAACTTCAACAAAGAAAGCATTGTCACCACTGCATTTTTGTATTAAGGTTTTAGACATTTATGGAAGTGTTAATGGGAGTGTTGTGTGCCTCTATCTCTCACTGTGGACCTTGCTTCCATTTACCGGCCCTTACATTACCCAGGACTCAGCAGCAATGTACAGGACTATGGCAAGGATAAAGATGAAAACCAAAAAGAAATGATAGTCAGCGTGGGAATACAGAAAAAGTAGGAGATACAACCCATGAAATATAAAAGCTCTCTTTCAGGGTTTCATTAATGCTACAATTTCATACACTTTCTGCTTCTCACCCCTGATATTTTCATATTGGAATTAGTTGCTACGATTGGAACTTCTATTGCTGCAACTAACTTTATAAAATAAAAATCTGCGACTAGATGTAAAATTTGAAAATTGACATAACGGCATAAATGCTCTACGGCCTGTTTTTAAAGACCTGTATCTGAAACTACATACGTACTTTTAAGATGTAATTCCTGAGGCTCTCCTTTAAATGTTTTTCTGTTCCATCATTCATGGAGTTATAATCCCATGCTTGAAATCAAGTCAACTAACTTTTTATAACCAAAATTTTTCTCCACACCTATTTTTGTTTATAATTTTTTTCCGCTGATAGCGATCCAGAGGGTCCTGCAATACTTCAAGTTAGTTACAGGTAAAAACATATAAGGGGGGCCTCAGGACATGTTTAGGTGGTCACAGAAATGCCAAGTATATAATACTACAAGTACTATCTTGTTGAAGCCAGAGAATGCACCATTTAGAGTTCCATGTTCATATCTGACATATGGAACTACAAGTTGTTGTCAGTCTACTTACCTAAAAGACAACAGAATCCATAAGCAAACTGTTGATTTGCTTGTTTTTGCTGAACTCCAATGCAATAAAAAGTGACATTGCAGCACCTCATACTACATAACTGGTTGCTTATCTCTTGGTCTCTTGGTTTCTCTTTCACAATAGAACCTTAAATTAGTCAGCCAAGCCATTGGTTTCCCGTTACTTTTTTGAACATTAGTTTTCTTGTGAATTTCACTTTTGAAGGATGGTGCCCTTAACTTATATTGTTTTCAAATGTAACTAAACCTAGATGGGTATATGAGTTAGGTGAAATGAATGTGAAATGGAAATTTAAGGAGGCTCCAGAAGAGAGCAGATATGTGTTAAATGTATAATTTGAATGTATATGTATGTTACTTCTTTTTGTATGGGAAAAAAAAATGAAAAATGAATAAAGAGATTTATATAAAAAAAAAACACCTAGATGGGAGGCCACGGTAGAAAATATAGGTCGGAATGAGGCCACATTCGAAGAACGTTTGGGAAACCCTAAAATAGTCTTGTAGTATCTTTTTTCATAAAGATGCTATTGTGATGGCATATGGGGGGTTATTTATGAAAATGAAAGGCAAATCCACTTTACAAAACAAGTGCAAACTACAAGTGCAAAGTGCACTTGGAAGTACAGTCACTGTAGATCCGAGGGGGACATGCAAGGAAAATAAAAAACAGAATTTTAGCTTGCACATGATTGGATGATAAAATCAGCAGAGCTTCCCCTCATTTCAGATCTACCCCTGAGATTTACAGCGACTGCCCTTCTAAGACCGCGTACACATGGTCGTTCCAAACCAATGAGAATGGTCCGACGAGCCATTTCCATCGGTTCACCGCTGAAGTGGCCTGATGGTCTGATGTGCGTACACACCATCGTTCCAAAACCCGATCGGGTCAGAACGCGGTGACGTCAAACACACAACGTGCTGAATAAAATGAAGTTCAATGCTTCCAAGCATGCGTCGACTTGATTCTGAGCATGCGCGGGCTTTGAACCGATGCTTTCTGTACTAACCATCGGTTTGGACCGATCGGGCAGCGGGCCATCGGTTCGATTTTAAAGCATGTTTTAAAATTTTGGACCGAAGGACAACAGACCGATGGGCTATACACACGGTCGGTTTGGATCGATGAAACTGAACCTCGGTCCATTCTCATCGGTTTTGTCCGACCGTGTGTACGCGGCCTAAGTGCACTTTCAGTGCAATTTCAAGTGCACTTTGCACTTGTAGTTTGCACTTGTAGTGCAAAGTAGATTTGCCTTTTGTAAAAAACCTCCATGGTGTTAATAAGATTCATGTCACATTCAACAATTTAATGAGTATTATGATTCAGACATGAACTGAAGCGTATGTACTGTTCTTACATGAATGTTATTTATAATTGTATTGTGATTCAATGTTGCTACAGTCCTTTCAGTTATCTTATCATAGTTAGCACTAAAAACTCTGAATATGCCTAATCTGTCATATAAAGATTTGATTTTAAAAGGATTAAAAGGATTCTTACATCTTTAAAAGGGTCCTAATTAACTTCACTTCAGCAGTTTAAAACTAGCTGTTTAAAATTAGCAATAGCTGTCCTTTATCCGAGTAGCCCCTAGAGGGTCGCTAGATTTTTTGATCTCCCTATTCTGGTACAGCTAGGCAACATGCCTTTTCCAACTTGCATCCAGACACAGAAACCAGTACTTGGGCTTTTTTTTATGTTTCATTTTGGGAATATAACTTGCATAGGGATAAGGGGTTATGGCATGGGTGCTTAACCTGTGGCCCAGTTGTTGCGGAATTACAAGTCCATCATGCCTCTGTCTTTTGGAGTCATGCCTGTAACTGTCAGCCTTGCAATGCCTCATGAGATTTGTAGTTATGAAAACAGCTGGAGGGCCACAGGTTGAGCACCTATGGGTTATGAATTTCAGCAACAACTTTGAGGGCAACGTCTCTATATACAGTTTGTAGGCCTCCGGAATAATGTCAGTCCTTAATGGAATAGTAGCAGATATCTTCTGGCAGGAGCTCTATGTCCCCTTAGTAGAAATAACAAAGTCTTAAACCGTATGCAGGAGCACTATGTCCTCTTGGTGAAAAATAGCAAAGTCTCAACTATATGAAGGAGCTCTGTGTCCTCTCAATTGAAAATAGCAAGGTCTCAACTGTATGTGGGAGCGCTGTGTCCCCTCAGTAGAAAATACTATCCCACTTGGCTGTCTTGAGAAATGTCTCAGAGCAAGGAATTAGGGTTAGTTGTGACACTGTCCCATGAAAGCATGCTGGATATTGGAAGCCTTCTCCCTTATTAGTCCTTGGGGTAATCACACTGTCCTTTTATACCCGCTGCTTGCATAGACTGCTGTTCAGGCCTCGTGCTGGACAGATCTTTGCTTGGTGGGCATGGTGTCTCCTGGATGAGAGGGTAGGTTCTCTTCCTCTCTCCTCAGTTCCAGCCTGGAGGTAGAGCCTGCCAGCCCCTGGGTTCCCTCAAAGGCCTCACAATTCCAGCCTCCCAACTCCATTTTCCAACAACAACCCTCCTGGCCACTACTTCCATTTTTATGAGCCCATTTGACCACCTTGCCAGGCCTCCTGTCTGGAGATTGATCAGATTCTCATAAATGTCTGCAGTCTCTGACCATCTCTTGTACCATGTCTGCAGTCTCTGACCATCTCTTGTACCATGTCTGCAGTCTCTGACCATCTCTTGTACCATGTCTACAGTCTCTGACCATCTCTTGTACCATGTCTGCAGTCTCTGACCATCACTTGTACCACGTCTGCAGTCTCTGACCATCTCTTGTACCATGTCTGCAGTCCCTGACAATCGTCTACAAACTATGGGATAGATTTATGGCATATATATATTTAAATATTTTTTACTAGTAATGACGGCGATCATTGATTTTTTAGCGGTACTGCAACATTGCAGCGGACACACCGGACACCTAATTGAGTTCTGTAAGCAACACCTTATTTTCTGGCAGTCCTCCTCCCGAGACTAGACTCTGGATCCGCCCTTGGTTCTGTAAAACAACACCTTATTTTCTGGCAGTGCCCCTCCCGAGACTAGACTCTGTATCTGCCCTTGACCTGCTGGGTGTCTATAGTATGCCTGTGAAGTGGAACATGTTTAGAACAGTCCCTGCACAAAATTAGATTACTATAAGAAAAAAATTTAAAACTGCTTGCGGCTTTAATGTAATGTTTGGTCCCTGCAATATGGATGAAAATCATTGAGAAAAATAGCATGGGTTTCCCCGCCCCCTCCTTCAGGTCAGTACCAGCAGGGCTGGTGCAAGAATTTTCGACACCCTAGGCAAAACCTCATTTTGCCGCCCCCCTTGGCTCCGCCCCAACTCCACCCCTTTGCCCTGCCCATGTATACGGTGGAGGTGGCGGGTGGAGATTTTTTTGTAATCCCCCCCCAAATGTAATCACCTAAGTGTAATACCTCCAATGTACAGTATACAGGTGGAAGGTGCAGTATACAGGTGGGGGTGGGGTGTGCAGTATACAGGTGGGGTGTGCAGTATACAGGTGGGGTGTGCAGTACACAGGTGGGGTGTGCAGTACACAGGTGGGGGTGTGCAGTACACAGGTGGGGGTGTGCAGTACACAGGTGGGGGTGGGGTGTGCAGTACACAGGTGGGGGTGGGGGGTGCGCAGTATACAGGTGGGGGGTGCAGTATACAGTTGGGGAGTGCAGTATACAGGTGGGGGTGGGGCGTGCAGTATACAGTAGAGGGTGCAGTATACAGTAGAGGGTGGGGGAGTGCAGTAAACAGGTGGGGGGTGCAGTATACAGGTGGGGGTGGGGAGTTCAGTATACAGGTGGGGGCAGTATACAGGTGGGGGGTGCAGTATACAGTTGGGGGTGGGGAGTGCAGTATACAGGTGGGGGTGGGGAGTGCAGTATACAGTTGGGGTGTGCAGTATACAGGTGGGGGTGGGGGTGCAGTATACAGGTGGGGGTGGGGGGGCAGTATACAGGTGGGGGGTGCAGTATACAGGTGGGGGGTGCAGTATACAGTTGGGGGTGGGGAGTGCAGTATACAGGTGGGGGTGGGGGGGCAGTATACAGGTGGGGGTGCAGTATACAGTTGGGGGTGGGGAGTGCAGTATACAGGTGGGGGGTGCAGTATACAGTTGGGGGTGGGGAGTGCAGTATACAGGTGGGGGTGGGGGGGCAGTATACAGGTGGGGGGTGCAGTATACAGTTGGGGGTTGGGAGTGCAGTATACAGGTGGGGGTGGGGGGGGCAGTATACAGGTGGGGGTGCAGTATACAGTTGGGGGTGGGGAGTGCAGTATACAGTTGGGGGTGGGTAGTGCAGTATACAGGTGGGGGGTGCAGTATACAGTTGGGGGTGGGGAGTGCAGTATACAGGTGGGGGTGGGGGGGCAGTATACAGGTGGGGGGTGCAGTATACAGTTGGGGGTGGGGAGTGCAGTATACAGGTGGGGGGGCAGTATACAGGTGGGGGTGCAGTATACAGTTGGGGGTGGGGGGTGCAGTATACAGTTGGGGGTGGGGGGTGCAGTATACAGTTGGGGGTGCAGTATACAGTTGGGGGTGGGGAGTGCAGTATACAGGTGGGGGTGGGGAGTGCAGTATACAGGTGGGGAGTGCAGTATACAGGTGGGGGGGGGGGCAGCACGGGAGGTGTACAGTACACTCCCCTGCGCACAGTCAGTATGCAGACAGCTGTGTAAGAAGGTCAGTATCCCCCTGGCAGTAGGTCCTCTCACATACACACTCACACAAGGCAGTCAGTGTGTGTGTATAGGTGACTCACCGTCAGGCAGATCAGATAACAAGCAGCTCCTAACATCACTGGACACTGAATTTGCTCTCCTCCGTTACTGACCGACTCCGCCCTCTTCTCTTCTCTTCCACCACTCCGGAGTCCGGACCGTCCAACCCCGCCTCCTCAGCGACGTTCTTACACAGCTCTGCCCTTCAGAGCTCATCTTCTCTCCTAATCCGGGCGGTACAGGACTCCGCCCCCTGAGGAGTTACTGAGCGATCTGAGTGGACGGCAGCGCAAACGAGGGGGAGAGGGAGGGGGTGCCTCTGACTGATTAGAAGGAGCGGGACAGGAGAGGAGACAAGGCGCGCCATCGCGATTCAGCTGCCCTGCCGCCAATTATTTTAACACCCCTAATGGTCGTGGCTGCGCTCTAGGCGGCAGTGCGCTCCTAGGCGGCTGCCTAGTCCGCCTAGTGGTAGCGCCGGCCCTGAGTACCAGCCCCTTTGGCCCTATATACTTTGAACAGCAGTATACAGCAAACAAGACAGGGACTGTAGGTTTGTTGTTAAGTAGAATCTGTTTGTAATTGTGAACTGGTACTTTTTTAAAGTGTAGCTCCAGCCATAAAATCAATTTTTAAGCTTTTCTGAAAACATAGAGAAGGGTTATTATCACCCCTGTAACATTTGTTTTGCTGTCTGTGTGCATCTGTTCAGAAGATTGCAATTTGCTTTCTGTCCCAATGACAAATGATTTTTTGAAAACTTGGGTTTTTCACCGAAACAAGGATTGGTGATAAAGCATCAGTGGACAGGAGACACCTCTTACAGAAGAGAATTTCCCTTCCTAGGGGTAGATTTCCTCTCACTTCCTGTTGTCTCCTTCCGTTTGCAAGTAGGAGTCGTTTGTAATTTGGATGTTTGAAAGTAGGGGCCTGCCGTATATACTCTGCATACATTTGGGCCCTAGGTGTTGGTGTTGCCACAACACTGTAAGCCCTCACAATTAGTCTTGGTGGGCAGAGAGCGCTGGAACGCCCTGCTGTGTGAACTATTATATCAAGAACTCTAATTACATGCCATTGTTGAACAGTGGTAGAAAAAATGGGCCTTTGGTGCTGGCGCTGGTGCCACAACACTGTAAGTCCTTACAGTTACTCTTGGTGGGTGCAGGAATGGGCCCTGCTGTGAAATATTAGATCAATAATTGTAATTACATGCCCCTGTTGAAAAGGGGCAGAAAAATTGGGCCTTTGTTGGTGATGGTGATGTTGGTGCCACAACTCTGTAAGCCCTCACAGTTACTCTTGGTGGGCACAGGAATGGGCCCTGCTGTGAAATATTAGATCAAGAACTGTAATTACATGCCCCTGTTGAACAGGGGCAGAAAAATTGGGCCTTTGTTGTTGGTGGTGGTGGTGCTGGTGCCACACCACTGCAACCCCTCACAGATACTCTAGTTAGAGCGCAGGAATGAGCCCGCTGCAAAGTATTGCATCAAAAATTTTAATTACACGCCCCTATTAAACAGGGGCAGAAAAATTGGGCCTTAGCCACTGGTGCCACAACACTGCAACCCCTCACAGATACTCTAGTTGGAGCGCAGAAATGAGCTCGCTGCAAAGTATTGCATCAAAAAATGTAATTACACGCCCCTGATAAACATGGGAAGAAAAATTGGGCCTTAGCCACTGGGCCCAGAACCAAAAATGTTCTTACAAGCTATCAGCATGATCATTGAGGAGGAAAAGGATAGTCACTCAGCATAACAGGATAGTCACTCAGCATCAGCATAGGCAGTCTTGAAGGGATCTGACATTTCAAAAAAAAATATTCAGTTACATCAGCATCAGGTGCTTGGTAGCTGGTGGTGATCCAAGCCTGATTCATTTTTATGAAGGTCAGTCGATCGACCGAGTCGGTGGAGAGGCGCACCCTGTGATCGGTTACAAAGCCTCCAGCAGCACTGAATGTGTGTTCTGAAAGAACGCTGTATGCAGGACAAGCCAGTAGCTCAATTGTGTACTGTGCAAGCTCTGGCCAGTGATCCATCCTAAAGACCCAGTAAGCCAGAGGATTTTCGGTGGGAAAGGTGTCCAAGTCTGATCTTGCCCCTAGGTATTCCCGCACCATGTAAAACAGATACTGGCGATGGTTGCTGGAACCGGTCATACCTTAGGGCTGTGGACTAAAAAACTGTCTGAACGCATCGGTCAGATGGCCACCTTCTCGACCGCTCCTTCTGTGACTGACCGAAGCCTCAGCAACACGTTGTCCAGGACCAGAATTTTGTAACCCCCCAGTCTCTGGGAACGCGTTGCACAGACCTTTCTGCAAGGCCTCCCGAAGATGTTTCATCTTCTGCTCCCTCTGCGCCGGCAAGATAAGGTCCGCAACCTTATTCTTGTAACGTGGATCAAGGAGAGTTGCCAGCCAGTAATGATCCCTCTCCTTGATAGCACGAATACGAGGATCCTTATGCAGACTTTGCAGGATCAGGGAGGCCATACATCGTAGGTTTGCTGAGGCATTCGGTGCGGAGTCCTCTGGGTCACTGAGGACGACATGATCCACAGCCACCTCGTCCCAGCCACGTACAAGTCCATAGGTTTCTTGGGACTGTAATTGATCCCTTGAAGACTGCTGCTGATGCTGGGTGCTAGGCTCCACCTCCATGCTCACACAATCCTTCTCCTTCTCCTCCTCCTCGTCCTCTTCCTGTGTGCTAGGCGGGCAAGCAGGAACACTGTCTGGATAAAGGGGGCCTTGAGAGGTAAGGAAGTCCTCCTCTTCCTCCCTCTGTTCTGCCTCAAGGGCCCTGTGCATTATTCCATGCAGCGTGTGCTCCAACATGTGAATAAGAGGAACAGTCTCACTGATGCATGCACTGTCACTGCTCACCATCCTCGTGGCCTCCTCAAATGGTGACAGGACAGTGCATGCATCCCTGATTATGGCCCACTGGCGTGGGGAAAAAAAACCAAGCTTCCCTGACCCAGTTCTGCTGCCATATTGGCACAGATACTCATTGATGGCCCTCTGCTGCGTGTGCAGCCGCTGCAGCATGGCCAACGTAGAGTTCCACCTGGTGGGCATGTCACAGATTAGGCGGTTCTTGGGCAGGTTGTATTCCCTTTGGAGGTCTGCCAGCCGAGCACTGGCATTATATGACCGTCGGAAATGCACACAGACTTTCCTGGCCTGCTTCAGGACATCCTGTAAGCCCGGGTACCTGCCCAAGAACCTTGCACCACCAAGTTAAGGACATGAGCAAACCAGGGCACATGGGTCAGTTGTCCCTGTCACAGGGCAGAGAGGAGATTGGTGCAATTGTCGCAAACCACCATTCCTGGCTTAAGCTGGCGTGGCGTGAACCACCTCTGGTCCTGCCCCTGCAGAGCTGACAGAACCTCTGCCCCAGTGTGGCTCCTGTCCCCCAAGCACACCAGCTCATTGCCTGCATACCTGCATAGCCCCTGCATAGCACCACTGGTTCCGAGGACACATCAGCACAGGAAGAGGCCACAGAGGAAGAAGAAGTGGAGGGGTTGGAGGAGAGAGGTGTGTCACAACCAGTAGTATCATTTTGCAGGTGTGGTGGCGGAACAACCTCCAACACTACTGTACCTTGTCCTGTGTCCTTCCCAGCTGCCAGCAGAGTCACCCAATGCGCTGTGAAAGATAGGTAACATCCCTGTCCATGCCTGCTGGACCAAGAGTCAGCGGTAATATGCACCTTACCACTGACCGTCCTGTCCAGCGAGGCATGGGCATTGCCTTCCACATGGCGGTAGAGAGCCGGAATCGCCTTCTGTGAGAAAAAGTGGCATTTGGGAACTTGCCACTAAGGTACCGCACATTCCACAAACTCACGGAAGGGGGCAGAATCTACAAACTGAAAAGGCAGCAGTTGAAATGCTAGCAATTTAGCTAAGCTAGCATTCAACCGCTGGGCATGTGGATGGCTGTGAGAGAACTTCTTTTGGTGCTGCAGCAGCTGGGGCAGGGAAATTTGTCTGGTTCAATCTGCCATTGGTGTACCGATAGTAGATTGCCTGCATGTACTAGGCTGTGACACACCTAATTCTAGACCTTCAGTCCTATCAGTGCAGGCTTCAGAGAGGACTGAGGGTATAGTGGGGTTGGAGATCCCAGCTGATGAGGGGCAAGGGGAGGTCCATTTTGTTATTTGGTGTGGGTCTTTAAGGTACTTTTGCCAACGAACTGCATGGCAGGTCGACATATGTCTGGTCAAGCATGTGGTGCCCAAGCGGGTGATTTTTTGGCCATGCAAGATACGCCGGGTACACACGAACAAACATGTACGGTGAAAGCGGTCCGTCGGACCGTTTTCACCGTACATGTCTGCCAGAGGGCTTCTGTACGATGGTTGTACACACCATCGTACAGAAGTCCACGCGTAAACATTACGCGGGGCGTGTCCGCGTCGTCGCCGCGACGATGACGCGGCGATGACGCGGAGACGTGGGCGGCCCTGCCATTTAAAGGCTTCCACGCATGCGTCGAAGTCATTCGACGCATGCGAGGGACGGCAGGCGCCTGGACATGTACGGTAGGTCTGTACTGACGACCGTACATGTCCGAGCGGGCAGGATTCCAGCGGACGGTTTTAAAACACGTCCAGGAATATTTGTCCGCTGGGAAAAGGCCCGGCGGGCAAATGTTTGCTGGAATTCGGCCCGCTCGCGCCCACACACGACCAAACATGTCTGCTGAAACTGGCCCGCAGACCAGTTTCAGCATACATGTTTGGTCGTGTGTACGGGGCCTTAGACATATGTTGCAAATAGCAGCGGTGCGATCTGATGCACTTGTCTCAAAAAAGGCCCACACCAAAGATCTTTTGGAATAACGCTGAGACACAACAGTGCCCTGCACATGCGTAGCTCTGAGTGGTGATGCAGTCGGTGTGCTGCCCTTAAGCTGGCCCCTGGAGGGCATCCTGCCTCGTTGGAGATGTGCCTGTGCCTCCTCCTCCTCCTCTCTCCTATCAGGCACCCACGTAGAGTCAGTGACCTCATCATCCCCTCCCTCCTCATCACTGTATAATACCTGGCAGTATGCTGCAGCTGGGGGAACATGACTGCCAGATTGCGCATGCGCTGTTAGTCGAAAACCTCATTTACGTGGGGTCAGCCTTCATTACCATACAACACGCCCACTGCATGGAAAATTTGTATTCCACGGGCTTACGCCGGACCACATACGCGACGCTGCCTTAACTTAGGGCGCAGGTTCTTTCTAAATACAGAACCGGCCTCACTAAGTTACGGCAGGCTTTCTGAATCCGGCCCAACATGACTTACCCCTGCTTTATGAGGGGTAACTTTACGCCGGAAAAAGCCTTAAGTAAACGGCGTAAAAAAATGCGGCGTACGTACGTTTGTGAATCAGCGTATCTACCTAATTTGCATATTTCTCGCGTAAATCTACGGAAGCGCCATCTAGCGGCCAGCATAAATATGCAACTAAGATACGACGGCGTAAGAGGCTTACGCCAGTCTGATCCTAGCAAAATTCTGGCGTATCTTGTTTTCTGAATACAGAAAAAAGATACGCTGGCGCATCCTAGAAGTTACGCGGCGTATCAATAGATACGCCAGCCTAACTTCTTTCTGAATCCTGGCCTGTAACTTTAACTGACTTGCCTGCCTGCTCTATCTACCTAGAAAAAATGACACTCTCTCTCTCTGTCTCTAACCACCGCCGCAACACACTACACAAGGCCGACCTGCAAGCGGTATTTTATAGTGTGGGGCGTGTACTAAACCCCCTGAGCCATAATTAGCCAAAGCCATCCTGGCTTTGGCCAATTATGGCTCTCCGTTTTTTGCACGCTGTGATTGGCCAAGCATGCGGGTCATAGTGCATGCTTGGCCAATCATCAGCCAGCAATGCACTGCGATGCCGCATTGAATTATGGGCCGTGACATGCCACTCGAATTTGGCGCGAACGGCCCGTAACGTTCGTAATTCGACGAACGGTCGAACATATGATGTTCGAGTCGAACATGGGTTTGACTCGAACACGAAGCTCATCCCTATTGGCCAGCCTCCAGACTGTGACTGAATGAGTCAGGAAAAGCATCATAGGGATGAGCTCTACTTTTTCTTCCTAGCAATATGTTCCTTGTCAGCACATGAGCAGATTGTCTCCTTGTGCTGCTTCTTCCTCTTTCCTCTGATGGCTCTGATGTACAGATGACTGCAAGGGGGTGATACCAAGCCACATTCAAGCATCCTTGTTTGCATTTGAAAAAAACACATTTAATAATGTATTAATGAATACAGAACTACATTGGTATCTACCTAGATTTTCCAGATCTGACCTAGAACAAACATACAGATTACTTAACTTTGAACTCTGGCCTTCCATTTAGAAAATAGTTTATGTCAATTTGCACGCAGTTATTCCTTTATGCCGCATACACATGATCGGAATTTTCGACAAGAAAAGTTTGGTGTGCGGTTTTGGTAGGAAATTCCGACTGTGTGTAGGCACCATCTGACTTTTTCTGTCGGAATTTCGGAGCTGGTTCTCAAATCTTCCAATGGGAAAAGTTCTTGTGGGAAATTTAGATCGTCTACAGTGGGTGACCGCGATATTGTGTCAATCTCGCTCCCTTTCTCGGCGAGATTGACCACCTACGAGCCCCATCGCGGGAGCCAGCGCCAAGCTGGCTTGCCACGATGGAGACAAAGCCGTCATAGAAGCGACGGGAGATCCGACTTGGATTCCCGCCAATTCTAGCGTCGGCATTTGGTATGCATTCCTGAGAGGGAGAACTCCCCACCAGATTTTAAATAAAAATCCGGCATGGGTTCCCCCCTCAGGAGCATACCAGGCCCTTAGGTCTGGTATGGGATGTAAGGAGACCCCCCCTACGCCGAAAAAACAGCGTAGGGGTCCCCCTACAATCCATACCAGACCCGTATCCAAAGCACGCTACCCGGCCGGCCAGGAAAGGAGTGGGGACGAGCGAGCGCCCCCCCCCTCCTGAGCCGTACCAGGCTGCATGCCCTCAACATGGGGGAGTCGGGTGCTCTGGGGCAGGGGGCGCACTGCGGCCCCCCCACCCCAGAGCACCCTGTCCCCATGTTGATAAGGACAGGGCCTCTTCCCGACAACCCTGGCCGTTGGTTGTCGGGGTCTGCGGGCGGGGGGCTTATCGGAATCTGGGAGCCCCCTCAAATAAGGGGGCCCCCAGATACCGGCCCCCCAACCCTAAGTGAATGAGTATGGGGTACATCGTACCCCTACCCATTCACCTGCAAGAAAAGTGTTAACACAAATAAAAAACAACACAGGGTATTAAAATATTTTATTAGTCCCATCATGCTCCGGTACCTACCCACGTGGGTAGGTAACATGTGGGTAGGTACCACGTGGGTAGGTACCGGAGCATGATGGGACTGGGAGGCCTATATAAGTTGGATGCAAGCCGCGCACCCGTCATTGCAGCGAGAAGAGCCGGCGGGTCAACATCGGGAGAAGGCTGAATAAGAGAAGTGAAGAAGATGACGTCACAGAAGAGCGGGCTGGCTGCCTGCTAGTATAGCGGCGGCCAGCCCTGAAGGAGAAGGCACCGGACAGCAGGAGGAAGAACCGGGGTGCGCCGAGTCAACAGCGGAGAGCGGCGAAAATAGAAGAAGACTCCTGGAGAGCGGAGAAGACCCCCGGAGAGCAGAAGGAGAGCGGAGGAGACCCCCGGACAGCTGAAGAAGAAGAAGCCCCCCCGGAGAGCGGAAGAGAACCAGACGGCGGTGAAGAAGAAGCCCCCCTGCAAAAAGAGCTAAAGAAGACAGGGGGAGCCTCCGGAGCAGACTAATAAAATATTTTAATACCCTGTGTTGTTTTTTATTTGTGTTAACACTTTTATTGCAGGTGAATGGGTAGGGGTACGATGCGGGGAGTTCTCCCTCTCGGGAATGCATACCAAATGCCACACACGTGTAGAATTGGCGGGAATCCAAGTCGGATCCCCGTTGCTTCTATGACGCGCTCGCCGGAATATGCTTTTACTATTCCAGCGAGTGCGAGATGTCGGCACCCTGTCGCCGAGAATCAGCGCGATGCTGTCGTGCTAAAAACACATTCTCGGCGGCAGGCACTGTATATGCAATTCCGAAGTGCAAAAAAAAATATGCATGCTCGGAATCAATTCAACGCATCATTGAACTTAATTTTTCTTGGCTCGTCATAGTGTTGTATGTCACCACATTATTGACGGTCATAATTTTGTGTGACCGTGAATATGCAACACAAGTTTGAGCCAACGGAAAAAAATACATGGGCCGGTATTCAGAAAGAACTTACGCCGACGTATCTACTGATACGCCAAGTAAGTCCACGGATGCGCCGTTGTATCTATGTGCCGTACCCACAAAACTAAATACGCCTGAAAATAGGCTTCTTCCGACCGACGTAACTTTCCTACGCCAGCATATCGTGGGCGCATATTTACGCTGGGCGCATCTGGCGCTCCCATTGATTTCCTATTCAAATATGCAAATGAGGGAGATACGGCGATTCAGAAACGTACGTTTGTCCGGCGCAGGCTACGCGCGGTGCACGTAAGCTGTACGTCCGGCCTAAAGTTACCCCTCATAAAGCAGGGGTAACTCTGCACCAGACTTGCACAGGTCAGCTGGAGAGCAGCTACAGCAGCACCGTAACGGACGAGCTGAGCGACTACACTTGCAGGACAACTCATCTGTATGCCAACATGCCAGGAGCAGCCGTGGTCATAGCACTACTGCGTCTACAGGCACAGAGGAGACCATGAACGTCTTTGGCCTGGGTGATTCGGAGGTGTATCGCATCTTCAGATTCAGCCCTGCTGCCATCCTGGAATTAGCCACAGCCCTGCATGATGACATCACCAGCCAGACACAACGCGTACATGCAGTGCAGCCACTGGTTAAGGTACTGGCAACACTGCATTTCCTTGCAAGTGGATCTTTTCAACGTACAAGTGGAGTCGTGGCTGGGATGTCACAATCCACCATGAGCAGATGCGTGCACCAGGTTGTCCCCGCAATCCTCAGACGCATGTCCCACCACATCATCAAACCCACCCATGAGCATCTGCGGCAGAAGACAATGAAGGATTTCTACAGAATTGCAGGATTCCCATGCACCGTGGGGGCCATTGATTGCACACATGTGGCACTACGGCCCCCCCCCCGTACCACAGAGCACATATACCGTAATTGTAAGCATTGGCATTCCATCAACGTACAGGTGATAGCCGATGCCCAATGCCTCATATGGCACGTCTGTGCCAAACACCCCGGGGCCAGCCACGACAGCTACATATTCCGTCAAAGCAACAGCCCAACAGAATTTGAACAGAATGTGTATGGGAACAGCTGGCTGGTTGGTGAGTGACATGGGAGTCAGGCATGACTGTCCGACCCCATGATGCAGACATCACGAGGGGCACATGCACGACTACCATCCTCCTGTCTTTTCCCTTCTAGATGACTCTGCATATGCACTTGGGCCCCATCTCATGACTCCATACAGGAATCCCCAAACCAGAGGAGAGAGAAAATACAATGCTGCACACATACATACCCGTGCAGTGGTGGAACGCACATTTGGCATCCTGAAGTCCCGTTTCCGATGCCTGGATAAGTCCGGGGGGACCCTGTTGTATTCCTCAAACTTTGTGTGCCAGATCATCGGTGCATGTTGCGTGCTGCACAACTACGCCATGAGAAAGGGCCTGGAGATTGACATACGTGATGACCTGACAGTCCCCCCTCTAACCGAGGCTACCCCGTCTGCTGAGGGAAGAGCAGTTAGGAGATGCCTCGTGGTAGGCATCTTTGCACGTTAAACACACACATTCATCATGGCACAAGGAGAATGCACACATGCACACCACTGTGGTCCCTAGCTCACACACACCACATCAACCTCAAATTGGATTAGCCCAAGTCCACCATTCAGGATTTGGGAGCAGCAACGCCACGCCAAGGCCCCAATGGTGTCGCTGTCCATTCATACCACATTCACATGGTCAAGGGGATAACCTCTCCCTGATGACCCAAGGTGACACCCCTTTGCTGGCAGGAGTGTCACCCCCACATTCACACACCAGTCACACTGTAGCCTGCACTACTGACCGTGTGCAGTCACTACAACATAAATAAACTCATAGCCTGAGTATAAAAAAACATAAATAAACGTATAACCTGAGTATAAAAAAAACATAAATGACCGTGTGCAGTCACTACAACATAAATAAACTCATAACCTGAGTATAAAAAAACATAAATAAACGTATAACCTGAGTATAAAAAAAACATAAATAAACTCATAACCTGAGTATAAAAAAAAAACTCATCACGTGAGCATAAAAGAAAAAGTAAAAAAGGCACTAATTTGCCCTGTCGTGGGCTACGTCTGGTGCCAAGGCTCCTGGTCCTCAGTTGCCTGGGGGGAGCCTCAGGTAGGGGGGTGGGGCATCTGGAGGAGGATCATCCCCTGGTCTCTCCCTGGCTGGCTGCCTGCCCTCCAATGCCAGGGCAATGCGGTTAAGGACGGCATTGGTCTCTGCCAGCATCCGCAGCTGGCGGGTGGTGGTGTTGCGCTGGTGGCGCCTTGTCTGCCTCCCCTCTGCCTGTACGGCCGCTGCCATGCTCCTCCCCTCCACCTGCATGGCAGCTGTATTTGCCTGGACAGCCACTGCCAGGCTCCTGACCTCTGTCACAAGGCCTGATGTTGTGGCCTGCAGCTCCCCCAGGCAGGTCACAATAGCTGTGCAGTTCGAACTCACATCCTGCAGGCTGTCAGTGATGGAGGTAGTCTGATCAGCCTGCTGTGTGAGGGCCTGCTGGGCAGCCAAGGTGCAGGCAGCCTGGGTCTGGGCCGAGGAGGCCAGGCTCTCTGCCACACGGTGCAGGTCACCCACTAGGGCACCCATATGGCGGGTCTGCCGGGCCTGGTCCCTCGCCAGATTCTCCTCCAAGGCATCTGGATCACCCCTGGTCTTTCTGGTAGCCTTCCTGGGGGCAGGATAGGCTTGGGGCCGGCTGTATGGGGAGGCCCTTGAAGAGCTACCCCTTATGGGGGAGGAGGCCCCTGAGGGGATATCCCTGATGGGGGAGGAGGCCCTTGAGGGGATATCCCTGATGGGGGGTGGCCCTTGAGGGGATATCCCTGATAGGGGGAGGCCTTTGAGGGGCTTTCCCTGACGGGGGAAGAGGTTTGGGAGGGTCCTGGGATGGGGATCTCCTCCACGAGGTAGACAACCTCCTCTAGAGTACCGTGCTCCTCCTCCACTTCCTCTAGAAGAGGAGTGAGGGTGATCTTAGTGGCTGGTCCACCTCCTGTGCCCCTGGCGTGCCTCCTGATCGTGGCCAGCTTCTCTCGGACCAAACAACGCAGATCTTTTTGTTTCTAAATGTCCCTTGGGGTCCTAACCTCCTGGCCAAGGGCATTCACTTGCATTGTGATCTCCTGCAGGATCTCCTCCTTCTGGACCTTGCTGGTCATGCCACTCTGTGCCCCATGGAGGCACACGCCGTACTTGGAGATGGCATCGATAATTATTGCCTTCTCCTCAGGGCTAAAATTTTTCTTCATCCTATCCTTACCAGTCACTGGTGCAGACATTGCTCCAAATACAAAAGTACTAACACCAAAAACTGCTGGTGTACTTTTGCACTTGACGGGCACATGTTATTCTTTATTTTATTTTATGAACCTTGGGCCAAATCCTCAAAAGGGATACGCAGGCGGAACTGCTGTTCAGCCTGCGTATCCCTGTGCCTATCTTTGGAACTGATCCTCAGAAGCAGTTTTCCAAAGATAGGGAGAAGATCTGACATCTGTAAGACACTTACACTGTCAGATCTTAGGATGCAGTACCGCATCCGCCGCTGCGGGCATTTCTCATTGAAATGCCGCTTTGCGTATGCAAACGAGGACTTACGGAGATCCACAAAGCTTTTCAGCTTTGTGTTTTCTGCGTAAGTTTACGTTTGCATACGTAAAATTAGTTCTGCTTTTACAAAGTGTAAACTAGTAACACCTTGTAAAAACAGATCTTTTTTTCGATCGCCGCGTTTTTTTTTTAATTTTGATTTTTTTTTTCCAGCGCGTAACTTTTTTTTTACCCGACGCAACTTTATTGTCCCGTCGCAATACACAAAGCCTGACGTAACGTAATTTTGCGCGCTGCCCTTCGGGAAAATGATGTCACGAGCATGCGCAGTAGGGCCGGCGCGGGAGCGCGCCTCATTTAAATTGTCATCGCCCCCTGCAGAAGAGGACCGCCTTGCGCCGGAGACATTTAAGTTACACGGCCTGAAATTTCTAGGTAAGTGCTTTGTGGATCGGGCACTTAGGTAGAAATTTTAAGTCAGTGTAACTTAAATGGGAAAAGATAAGTTAGGCAGGATTTTTGAGGATTTGGCCCCTTGTGCCTTACATAGCAACTAGATTGTGGCCCATTCTCTCTTGGATAGCTACCAGGGGAATTTTAACTATCCAATAAAATAAAACATAAAATAAAACAATTACCAGCAACTAGGGATAAGCCCGATGTTCAAAAATAGTCAAAAATAAGTTCGACTCGAACATCGGGAGTTCGCCAAATAGCGAACAATTTGGGGTGTTTTCGGCAAATTCGAAAGCCGCGGAACACGCTTTAAAAGTCTATGGGAGGGGGGGCGTGGCTAGCCAGCGAGCTGAATGGACAGCTGATCCCTCAGCTCCCGCACGGACCGGAGATTTGACCCGCTAACGGTACTGTCCCGAGCACAGAAATGCACCACCAAGACCCCCACACAGTGGGGAACCAGACAGGAACCTCCCGAAAGCGAAAGGAGTACCGGGCCCCTCGGAAACTGACCGACTTCTTCTCCTCAGCGCCCGGAGGCCATATCCAAGATGGCGCCTGCTCCCCGCGCGGTGATCGAGCATATACTGACCTGCCTGATGAGGAGGACTTGTTCACCCAGCCGCACATCCCATCCCCGGATCCCTCCACTGCTCTTGGGCCTCCGTCCACCTCCAACAGCCCGGCGAAGGCGCGGATGCGGCTCGACTCAGGCATACAGGCCTCTGAGGTAAGGCCTGCTCAGGACGCTCTCCTCTCACTACCTCCCGCACCATCCCCTATTGCGGCCTTCCCCACGTCAGGCCAGCCTGTCGTGGACACACAGCTGAAGGAGATGCTCACCTCACTGCATAGCTCACTGCACAGTGACATTTCCTCTATGTTTGCTGCCTTTAAGCTGGAGATGGGATACATAGGAAACAGGATGGGGCATATTGAAAGCCAGATGAGCGCCATGACAGACACAGTAAATGACCTAGTGGACGCCCACGACCATGTTAGGGATGAGCAACAGTGGGTACGGGCCAAAATGGCGGACCTCGAAGACAGGTCGAGACGTAATAACGTCAAGATTCGCGGTATACCCGAATCGATCATCCCAGCGGATCTCAATGCATATGCTAGAGAAATGATTTCCACCTTATTGCCTGATCTTCCTCCTGTGGAAACAATAATAGACCGCATACACCGCCTGCCAAAACCCCCCCACCTACCGGCAGAAGTCCCCCACGACACGCTAATGAAAATACATTTTTTCCACACCAAAGACATGCTCCTGTCCAAAAACAGACGCATGGACCGCCTACCGCCACCATACTCCAAGCTGCAACTCTATGCGGACATTTCCCAATACACTAGGCAACAACGCCGGCAGCTACAAACCATCACCAAGCCGCTCATCAATCATAAAATACCCTACCAATGGGGGTTCCCGACCAAACTACTAGTGACCAAAAATGGAGTGAAACATGCTATACACACAGTTGAGGAAGGAATACGCTTGCTTACAAAATGGAAGATCGTCCCGGAGGGGATGCCATCACCCCACGCACCCTCTGCAGGAAAACAACTGCCTGAAATGCCCTCACTCCGATGGGATAAAATGACCATGTTTCAGTGCTGCCCTGTCTTTACTTTCACTAAGCACTCCGGTCCGGTGCCTGCTCGTTGCAGCTAGTTTACAAACTTTTACCCTCCAGCTTCGCTCAGTGGTTCTGGTATACCACTGATCCTTGTTTGTGTTTATTGCTCCTTCCCCTCACTTCCTTACCTGATCCCATTGCATATCCGTTCTATTGCAATAACTGTTGTCCTCTTCTCCCCCCACCTATCCTGTTCCCGAAGAGCACCTCTCTACCACTACACAGCCTCCACTGAAGAACCTACCTTCGTACCCTCCAGAACCTCAGGAATTGCGAGCTCCTACCAGGCCCTGATCCAGAGTCACACGAACTGTGAGTACTACCTCTTCCATTTACGCACCGCACCTTTTTGTTTCCACGATGCCGAAATTCCTGTCACTAAATGTAAAGGGCCTGAACCATCCGGCCAAAAGGGCATCTCTATGGAAAACAGCCCAAGACTCCAAATGTGATATCCTCTGTGTACAAGAAACGCATTTTCAACTCACTGCTGAACCCAAATGCACGAACAAGAACTTTCCTACCATACTCAAAGCCTCGGGGCCTGACAATGATCACAGACCCAATATCCTCCCTGGCTTCGGTACAACTGCTGCTACAGAAATTTAGTGCTGTTTCGTATTACAAGGTAAATGAACAAAAATCTCATATTCTAGACCTGGGCTTGGACGCAATTACTAGTAACATACTCAGACACACTTATCCTTACTCCTGGGCAGATGATGGCATAACATACCTGGGTGTAACACTATATAAGTCGCTAAAAGATACCTCAAAGTATAACTACACTAACATTAAGCAAATACTGATAAAAGAAACTAACAACCTCTCTAAACACGAATTCTCATGGGCAGGCCGCCTCGCGGCATTCAAAATGATGCTACTCCCCAGGCTGTTATACATCTTCCGCACGTTGCCCGTGCCTCTTTCACGCTCCTATCTCAATTCTCTACAGTCCATTTTAACACAATTTGTATGGCAAGGGAAAAAATCCAGATGTGGCCACTCTAAACTCATTAAACACAGGTCAGTGGGAGGGATGGGCCACGTAGATATCAGGGACTACTATCTAGCCTCGATCCTCTCCCAAATGAGGGACTGGTTCTCCTCTTCGCCATCTACACTATGGGGAGACATAGAAAACACCGAGACACCGGGACCTAACCTAGCCAGATGGCTGTTTAGCATGACCACAAAAAATGCACCATTGACACTCTATTCTCCCACCGTCCAAGCCTCTGTTAAGGCATGGAAAATCCTTCACAACACCCGATGGACGAACCGTCCGACCAAACCAATAGCGGTCCCACTAGAAACATTGGAACTGCTATCACCCGACCTGACCATCCCGACTTGGCTTGCAGACCTAGTACACTCCACATCTGACTTACGCTGCCTTGTGGCTACTACTTATTTTCTACAACTACAACAACAGTTCCTCGCTCCAACCAGGGATTATTTCACATACTATAGAATACAAAAGTGCCTAGCGGCAAACCCTTCTCTAGAAGGCTCGTTACCGATTCACATCTGGAACTACTTCCTAAATGACGTTAGTAAACCTAGGGGTACCTCCATATTGTACTCCACTTTCCAGGACAAGACCTTATTCCAAAAAACTAAACCCCTGGACGATTGGGAAACTGATGTCCAGACTCTCTTCACTGATGAGCAGTGGCAAACGGCAATTAAGTCTGTTTATAAATACACCTCTTGTACCTCCCTGTGGGAGCTAACCCAAAAAATACTAATGAGATGGTACATGACACCCCACAGGATAGCCAAATGTTATACACATGCCTCTGACATGTGCTGGAGAGACTGTGGCCTGCCCGGTACACTCCTACACATCTTTTGGACATGTCCACTCGTACGACAACTTTGGTCGGCAGTTGAGACGACCTTGCGGGACATCTTTCGTTCCCCCATGCTTCTATCTTCCCACCTAGCCGTTCTCAACCTAACTATCGAAGACCTACCACCGACCCACCGACTAGTGACCACACACGTTTTCTTAGCGACGAAACTACTGATTGCTAGGAAATGGAAAACAAAAGATACCCCCACACTCACGGAAGTCATTAACCTAGTACAGACCCACTACACATATGAAACAGTCCTAGCTCGGGGGAAACCCACTTACTCTAAATTGCTCGCCCTCTGGAAACCTTGGACTACTTGGTACACAAACACATACACCAAGTAATACACTTTTGATCTATGTTACAATCCTTACTGGTGCTCTTCCCCCCCTCCCCCCCCCCCTTCCTCCCTGCTCCCCTTGACATGACCTCACCCACCCCCTATTTCCCCTGCCTCCCCCTCCCTCTGTGTTATGCTCTTGAAGTTACGCATACTGTGTTAACACCATGACCCTTCCTCTTGGTATGGTTTTTTGTTCTTTCCGATGTTACTATAGTACTATAGATATACCGAATCAAATCTGATGCACCTTAGCATACTCATAGTACTTGCCTAATGTTCATCATAGATACGCTGTCATTCTTTTTTTGGCATATTTTACACTTTGTTATTGTACTGAATATACTGTACTTTGAAAACCACAATAAAAACTATTTGAAAATAAAAAATAAAAGTCTATGGGAGAAATCAAAAGTGCTAATTTTAAAAGTTAATATGCAAGTTGTCATAAAAAGTGTTTGGGGACATGTATCAATGCAAATTTTCTTTTTTTTAAACTGCAGTTTTCTTTGGGAGCAGTGATTTTAATAATGCTTAAAGTGAAACAATAAAAGTGAAACATTCCTTTAAATTTCGTACCTGGGTGGTGTCTATAGTATGCCTGTAAAGTAGCGCATGCTTTCCCGTGTTTAGAACTGTCCCTGCACAAAATGTAATTTCTAAAGGAAAACAAGTAATTTAAAACTCATGAATTGTCGGGTCCCGGCAATACAGATCAAAGTCATTGAAAAAAATGGTAGGGGTTCCCCCCCAGTCCATTACCAGGTCCTTTGGGTCTGGTATGAATATTAGGGGGAATCCCGCACCAAAAAATCCATACCAGACCCTTATCCGAGCACGCAACCTGGCAGGCCGCAGGAAAAGAGGGGGGGCGAGAGACCCCCCTCCTGAACCGTACCAGACCACATGTCCTCAACATGGGGAGGATGTCCCTATGTTGATGGGGACAAGGGCCTCATCCCCACAACCCTTGCCCGGTGGTTGTGGGTGTCTGCGGGCGGGGGGCTTATTGGAATCTGGGAGACCCCTTTAACAAAGGGGGCCCCCAGATGCCGGCTTCCCTATGTGAATTGGTAACGGGATACATTGTACCCCTACCATTTCACCCAAAAAAGTAACATAAAAGTTAAAAAAACAACACACACAGCTTGGGACAAGTCCTTTAATAAAACAAATCCCAGAAATGTCAGATGGGTAGCGCACCATTTGTCCGGGAGCCTCGGAGGAGGCTGCTTCATTCATAGCGGAGGGTCCGGGTCCTTAGAAGGATTTATATCACTGGATTTTTTTTTATTAAAAGACTTGTCCCAAGCTGTGTGTGTTTTTTTTCCTTTTTTGTCACTTTTTTGGGTGAAATTGTAGGGGTACAATGTTACCAATTCACATGGGAGGGCAGCATCTGGGGGTCCCTTTTGTTAAAGAGGGCTTCCAGATTCCGCTAAGCCTCCGTCCGCAGACCCCCACAACCACCGGGCAAGGGTTGTGGGGATAAGGTCCTTGTCCCCATCAACAAGGGGACATCCTCCCCATGTTGAGGGCATGTGGCCTGGTAAGGTTCAGGATGGGGTGCGCTCTCTCGTCCCCCCTCTTTTTCTGTGGCCTGCCAGGTTGCGTTCTTGGATAAGGATCTGGTATGGATTTTTGGGGGGAACCCCACACCATTTTTTTTGGTGCAGGGTTCCCCTTAATATCCATACCAGACCTGAAGGGCCTGATATGGAATTTGGGGGGACCCCCACGCTTTTTTTTGGTTCGTTTTTTACAGGTTTTTTTCAATGACTTTGATCTGTATTGCCGGGACCTGACAATTCATGAATAGACGCAAGGTTTTAAATTACTTTTTTTTCTTTAGAAATGACATTTTGTGCAGGGACAGTTCTAAACACGGGAAACATGCGCTACTTTACAGGCATACTATAGACACCCCCCAGGTATAACATTTTAAGGAATATTTCACTTGTATTGTTTCACTTTAAGCATTATTAAAATCACTGCACCCGAAAAAACTTTAGTTTTTAAAACTTTTTTTGCATTCTGCACCTGGGTCCCCAAACACTTTTTATGACAATAACTTGCATATTAACTAGGGTTGTCCCGATACCGATACTAGTATCCATATCGGGACCGATACTGAGCATTTGCGCGAGTACTTGTACTCGCGCAATTGCTCCCGGTGCTTAACCCGATACTTTTTTTGTGACGAGAGGGGGCAGAGAGTGAGGCTGAAAGGAGGTGGAGAGGAGTCGGCAATCAGGCTGAGTGTGGGCTGTGGGAGGGGCGGAGAGTGGGCGGAGAGCAGCTGAGAGAAGGCGGAGAGGTCACTGAGTGCGGGCTGTGAGAGGGGCAGAGAGTGGGCGGAGAATGGCTGAGAGGAGGAGGAGTGGTCGCTGAGTGCGGGCTGTGAAAGGGGAGGAGAGGAGACGGAGAGCGGGCTGTGAGAGGGACGGCGAGGTGGGGGGGAGAGGAGGACGAGCAGGACGAAGAGTAGAGCGGTACTCCTCGGGTAAGCAAAATAGAATGTGTTAACACTGAATAGTACTGTCACTAGCATACATCCCAACTTTTGAACCATGGACTGCGGGACAATATAATTAGCTGGCAAAGGATATGTAAATACATGCAGCCAGTTATGTGACCCATCCAGCCCTGCCAGGCAGAAAAGACAGATTATAGACATCCTCTGCAGCACAGTGTGGTCCAAATCACAGGTCAAAGTAAACTCCAAACCCAAAATGGGAAAACAAAAGAGCACCAGCACATTGATGAGTGATCCATCTGCTCACACTCTTCTCTCCTGTCAGCAAGTTTACTGTCACTTACTGGATGCTGAGCATCATTATGTGCTGGCCATACCACTTCTGTGCCCTGCTGTGCTGTGTAGTGATTTCTGGAGACTGTGCTTAAAAATAAGTTTCTGATTTTTGTAAATAAATTAATAATTGAATAAATAGTTTATTACATTCCTGCTTAAAATTCAGTGTTAAAGTGTTACCAAACCCACAACAGTAAAATCAGGGTGTATATGCAGTAAAGCATGCTTGTTATACTCACTGTGGAGCCTAAGGGGTTAATCCTAGGGTTGTCCCAATACCGATACTGGTATCGGTATCGGTACCAATACTGAGCATTTGCGCAAATGCCCCCGATGCTTTACCCGATCCTTTTTTTTGAGTGACGAGCAGGGGGCTGAGAGGAGGCTGAGAGTGGGGCGGAGAGGAGGCTGAGAGCAGGGCTGAGAGGAGGCTGAGAGCGGGGCGGAGAGGAGGCTGAGAGCGGGGCGGAGAGGAGGACGAGCAGGACGAAGAGCAGAGCAGTACTCCTCGGGTAAGTAAAATAGAATGTGTGAACACTGAATACTGAATACTGTCACTAGTATACCTCCCAACTTTTAAACCATGGACTTGGTACTTGGTGCAGCTGTCCCTTTTTCCTGGAACCTAAGAAAGGCTTCTTTTTTTTTTAACCAAAACTGTCACATGACATTAAAAAAAGTAAAATCGGTATCGGTGAGTACATGAAAAAAAGTATCGGTACTTGTACTCGGTCTTAAAAAAGTGGTATCGGGACAACCCTAATATTAACCTTTAAAATTAGCACTTTTGATTTTTCATGTTCGTGTCCTATAGACTTTAACGGTGTTCACGTGTTCTGCTGTGAACCGAACCTGGGGTGTTCGGCCCATCCCTACCAGCAACCATTAAAAAGAACAACAATGTATAGTTAAAATATGACTGCAGGTACAAATGATTTGTTTTGTCATGAAAAAAAATGCTTCACCTGCACAATATACCAGCATATCAATTAGTATTTATTTTGGAATTATACTTCGCATATGTAATAAAGCTGTGTTGTCTCAATGTGCTACTTTGTGCTGGACCAGGGATGGGAGGAATACCCTTTGTCTGGGTTGGGATCCCTTAAAGGGGATAACAAATAGCATGATGAAGTACAAAAGGTTTCTCACCTATGCTGGGAGAGGGGTTCTAGGGTGATCTGGCAAAAGGTTAAAAACTGACTTGTAATTGCCCCAAAATTCTTACAAGAGGGTGCCTGCATGCTTGACCTGTACAGTATATCAATTAGTGCAAAAAAATGGCCAAGTGAGTCCTCATGGAACTATTATTGAGGTATTTCAGCAGTGGTGACTGGTGGTAATTTTATGGGGGAAGGGGGTGGCAAACAGTGCACCCCCATGGTTCAGTTGGTCAGTCGGTGCACTTACCTCATCCATGGCGGGCAATCACGGGCGACTTCCCTGGCTTTACTCTGCGGGCATCACGAGCAGCTTCTCCTTCCTCTGCTTGGCAGCTTCCATCTCCTCCCTGGCAGCCAATAAAAACGCTTCTCCTTTCAGCCAAGCGGGAAACGTGACTCAGACCCACGCTTCCTGATTGGCGGAGAGGCGATTCAGTGTGAGAATAGTGAATATTCATTCACTATTCTAACACACCAGGGTGGGCTCCGAGTACAATTCTCTGTGCCCGGAGTCCACCCCATTTTGAAGCCTATTAGAGACTCTGGCTTAAAAAAAACACCCCTGCCACTGTTATTCATGCTCCCGGCATCCTGAAAGAGGCCGGACGCATGGATGGGGGTGGTGATGGCATGGATAGGGGAGGCGGTGCCCGTGTGCCCATAATGGACCGCCTCTTATTTCCGTAATGATATTTGTAAGGTAAGTAATTCCCGGGTCTGTTGTTGGTTCTCATATCTGCCTCCAACAGGTGTATCCATCGTTAGAAGATACCTGGGTGCTGTAAGTCAGCTATTTAAGACTACAGTAGAAAACTCACTAAATTCATTGGGACCTGTGTAGACTGTCACAAATAAACAATTAGATGTAGTTTAAATTCACTTTGACTTGTGTGCTTAACACGGGTCAGTAACTCAGGAAGTAATAAAGTCAGTAGGGCACTTGGTAGATAGTATTTATAGCAATATGTATCCTTGAAACACTAATAACTTGTAATAATCAAATAATGAATGGTAAAAAAAGCCGCGCCAAACTAAATTAAGTTTAAAAGTCTATGTCAGTCAACGGATGGAAAATTGCTGAAATCCCCGTAGAAACAAATATTTCAGGTGGAGCCTTTAGTGTTGCTTGGTAAAATGACACTAGGATTAGTCAAAACCTCGAACCACCAGGTGACATGCATGCGTTTAGTGCAAATCCTCCACCATAAGAATAAGCAGCTTACCAGACGGCAAGCCTTTAATGCAGTTGGCTATAGCCCAGCCACGGCCTTTCAATCCTCTGGACACTTAGGTTAGGACGCTTTATGATAAGCAGCAGGATCCCAGGCTCAGCGTCCCTTTTCTATCTCCCGCTATATGTGCTTTGACAAGAAAAGGAAAAATTACCGCGCTTAAACCCTAGAAAAATAACTAGCTCAGCTGCAACACGACAGTGTCATACAAACACAAGTACAAGTAAAGGAAAAGAAAATGTTGCGCTACATTTTCTTTTCCTTTATATGTGCTTTGGACCGCTTGATTGCTGCTATCTTCTGATGGGTTTTAAATGAGGGTGAACCGCAATTTATTTCCACCTAATTGCTGAGCCTGGGATCCTGCTGCTTATCATAAAGCGTCCTAACCTAAGTGTCCAGAGGATTGAAAGGCCGTGGCTGGGCTATAGCCAACTGCATTAAAGGCTTGCCGTCTGGTAAGCTGCTTATTCTTATGGTGGAGGATTTGCACTAAACGCATGCATGTCACCTGGTGGTTCGAGGTTTTGACTAATCCTAGTGTCATTTTACCAAGCAACACTAAAGGCTCCACCTGAAATATTTGTTTCTACGGGGATTTCAGCAATTTTCCATCCGTTGACTGACATAGACTTTTAAACTTAATTTAGTTTGGCGCGGCTTTTTTTACCATTCATTGCTTTTGTTTATCCAAAGTCAGCTGCTGCCTATAGACTCTGTTGTGGTAGCGCGGTTTTTTGTTTTCCATATTCCTTTCTGATATTATTACCGCTGCTACACGTATTGATCTGGTATACAGATTACATTCAAGATGGACATTTTTGAATTTCGTGCCAAAAAATTGCTCAACACGGAAGGTGTTTTTGAGTCCTATAAAGAGGACGAGGGGGATTTAAGTGGCTTATTCACAAGGCTCAAAAATGTTCTTGTCTCTGAAAACCACACCAAGTGGGATATTGCCTACTTAGAATCATATATGAAGTTGGGCATGGTACCTAGGAGCCTTAGATGGGAGGTACCCCCCCAGAAAGGTGATCTTGACCTGGAAGAATGGTTTAAGTATTTTAACACCGCTGGTATTTCCTTTCTAAAATTTTTGGTTGATAAGAAAATCACCAAATTGGAGAGACTAGATGAGGAAATCAAGGCCCTAAAGATTAAACTATATCCCTCCAAGGAGAGTGAAGAATACAAGGAAAAATCTCTCCTTAACTTTTTGGAAAAGGAAGATAGGGACCAGAGAAACAAAAAGAAAAAGAAATTTAACAGGGACCTGGAGGATTATCAGAACAGTTTGGTCTTCAATTGGCAGAAAAAAATCCTTGAAGAAACAAACAAACAAACTCTGATCGAGATGGAAGTCTCGAATCCAGTCTCTGGGGAACAACCAGCAATTCCCTTGGGGCCTAGGAAAAATTTCCAGCATCTAAAGGCCAATCCTGGGAGGGCATCCCCTAGGAGAGGCCATGGACAGCCTAAAGGCCCAGTATTCAAAAATCAAAGTCGCCCACAGGGCGCATTTAGACCCTTTTCAGGGTCCCAGTTTACTGGGGGTCCCCAACAGGGTCCTTCGGGCTATACATTCCCTCAGAATCCGGCTCCTCTGAATCCCGGTAATTATTATCAAACCATGGCCCCTAGGCCATCAGGGCCAGGCAACCGTGGTAGGGGTTGGGCTTTAGGGGGCCCTAGGGGCAGAGGGTATACCTCTGATAATAGTAACAACTGGCGTCAAGGTCCCTCAGGTGAGTCCGAATATCCCTCCCCTGTTTACTTCCAGCCAGAATCTGGACTGGGATGGGATTACAATGTACCGGTCACAAATGCATTTTTTCCATTAAGCGATAGGGACGGTCCCGAAAGGCACTTGGCCCCTGATGTATCCAATTACAATGGGCCAGGAGAGGGTATGTGGTTTGCACCGCCCCCCTCACAGTACCATGACGCTCCCACTCTGTCTGGTGCATCGGTGGCCCCTAGTGGATCCTTTAATTGGGGTTTTCACAGGCCAGGTCAGGGCACAAAAAGGTTAGTAGAAAGAGGAGAGGAAACAGAGGGGGAGGAAACATAGGGTCCAAACGCTCCAAAACGTAGTTGGTAGGGGTATTTTTAACTTAAGTACCAAAGCCTTGACAGACTCTGAAAAATCTTTATTAGATAAGGGGTTAAAGTTTGCACCCCCACAGAGCCTAAACAGGTTTGGTACCTACATGGATATACACAAATTCATTAGGAAGATTCATATAAAAAGGTACATGGTTGGAATCACTCCATCTGACCGACACTTAACTAATGGCTTTGTTCATTCTGGCCTATCCAACTCTTCTTTGTTCAACCCTCCCGGTGGAATGGCACCATCCTTAAGAACTTTTAGGGATGTTTTATTAAGAGACCTGGAGGGTATGGAAATTAAGAAGGCCAAACTTAGTAAAGTCTTACAAGAGGGTCTGGATTCCCTTTGCAAAAATAAGGATCTAGTTATCCGACCGGCGGATAAGGGGGGGGGGGTATTGTTGTCTTGGACAAGGTGGATTATTTAAAAGAGATGCACAACATTGTTGACGACACCGATACTTATTAAATTCTCCCTAATGACCCCAAACTTAAATTCAAAAGGGAATTGGAAATCCTAGTGGAGAGGGGATTGTTTGAGGGTATATTAACTATTAAGGAGAAACTCTTTCTCATTCCCAAGGCCCCCCGGACTCCCACTATATATTACCTCCCAAAACTACATAAGGATCCAGTCTGCCCCCCGGGACGTCCCATAGTGAGTGGGATAGATTCCATCACGTCCCGGGTGGGCAGATATATCGATTTTTATTTACAGCCTATAGTAAAAAAGATGCCCTCCTATGTCAAGGATTCGAGGCATATTATGAACATATTAACCAATTTTACAGCTGCCTCAGGGGTGTGGATGGTTACTATCGACGTAAAGTCGTTGTATACCATCATACCCCATGCCTTAGGTATGGAGGCAATCCTATATTTCCTTTCTAAGGAATCTGGGCTTTGTACTAAACAAGTGGAGTTTATTATGGCTTTGTTAAAATTTGCTGCCGGATCAAATTATTTCTGGTTTGATAATGTGTTCTATAAGCAGGATACGGGGGTGGCCATGGGGGCTAAGTATGCCCCAAGCCTGGCCAATTTATTTATGGCCAGGTGGGAGGAGGATGTCATCTATTCACAAAATGTACCCCAGGTTGCCCTTTGGGCAAGGTACATTGATGACATCCTCCTCCTGTGGGCTGGTGAACATGAGGACCTCGTTGGTTTCATCAATAACCTCAATTCCAATACTAGAGGGATCGAGTTAAAGTACGAGGCCAGCCAAACTAGTGTCCATTATTTGGATCTGACGATAAGTGTTAGTGATGGTTCCTTTGCCACTTCCACTTATTTTAAGGACACCGACCGTAATGCGTTTATCCCTATCGATAGCTGCCATCATGCCCCTTGGCTCAAAGGAGTCCCTAAGAGTCAATACCTTAGGCTTAGGAGGAACTGCTCGAACCGCCAGGAGTTTTTAAATCAAGCTGGGGTTCTTACAGAGCGTTTCCTAGAAAAGGGTTACAATGAGAGAACTTTAAAAGGCACCCTTGACCAAATCACAGCTATGGATAGAGATGAACTATTACGTGAAAAGGAACATGTTGAAGGAAATCAATATTTTGAGGGTGTGCCTTTCATCACCTCCTATTCCATCCAGCACCGGTCCATTTCACATCTGATTTATAAACATTGGCACATTGCCATGAGTGACCCGGTGCTGAGGGAAATTTTGCCAACAAAACCGAAGGTGATTTTTAAGGGAGTACAGTCCCTTAGAAATAAGATTTCTGTCAATGTTATTGACCCTCCCCTTAGAGGCATTGGCTTCTTCGACCAGCTTAGGGGCTATTATAAATGTAATAGGTGTCGTGTGTGTACTCTTAGTAGCAATCAGCGAAGATGTGTCACCACTTTTATTTCTACAGTCACCCAGAAGGAGTTTAAGATTGTGCCATGCGTTACCTGTGCCTCCACGGGAGTGGTATATTTGGTACAATGCCCTTGCGGGCTACAGTATATAGGCCGCACGAAGAGGTCCTTCCAAATAAGGGTAAACGAACACATCACAAACATTCTAGCAGGTTTTAGGAACCACTCTGTATCTAATCATTATAGACTTAAACATCATAAGGACCCCTCTAATACCTTATTTCTCGGAATCGATAAATTCAAGGCGCACTGGAGGGGTAGTAATTTGGTTAGGGAGATTTCCCAAATGGAAATGGGGTGGATCCATCGGTTGAAGTCATACAGTCCCCATGGCCTCAACATTGAAACTGATATAAATGCTTTTATTAACAATGCCTGATGTGAACCTTTGGAAAGGGCCCTATGGGAACAGACGCGAGTTTTTGCATTCTCATTCTTAAAAAATATTTTTTATTTTTACCTGTTCAGGGTTATATATATATATATTTAATATATTTCTTATATTCAATAGAAAATCTTCATGAGAAGTTCTCTTTTCACTTGTGTGAAAATGGTAATTTTCACTTTCACTTTTCATAATGAACACATTTATTTATGTTTAATCTATAGCACTTGCGTTCCTTCCCCCCCCCCCCTGGGGTATCTCTACCCTTGAGGGTGTGGTGGACACGTATTGTTTTTTTCATGGTTTTTTTCACGTTTTTTTTCACGTTATTAAATTTCCCGACTTTGTTGGGACGTATTAATTATATTAATATTAAGTAATTAAGTTTATGTATAAATATAAACACATTTATACATGATTCAATTTTCTAATAATTGGTTTAGTACACTATTTGGATTATTACCATATAGTTAACATAAAACTAATCAGCACATTTAAAATATACTTTTGTCACTTGAGGTGTTTTGATCCTTATATGTATAGAAATTTGTTTTTCTATCACATTAAATTAAATGACACTTAGTATAATACTTTTAAAAATATTATTTGGTGTTAAGATGCAGGCCTTTGGTCTCCCTGGGTTTTGTATTACCATTATGTTAGATCTAACAAGTGGTTTCTAAGTTGCCCACAAGATGGCCACAGTGAGCATTGAGGAGAACTATCCTGTGCCGGATATAAACTTTATGCTTTCTTGGCTTATCTGTGTGCCAACTTCAATTAGATTTTACGGAGGTTCTATAAGTTTTAATCTCTTTACATCATTGCTTCTTGCGGCGAGTGGGAGTTCACTCTGCGGCAACCAGGTATTGATTATATAGATTAAGACTCTCTGCTCGAGCCGCGTATGATATGCGCGGTAGTATGGGCAATTTTTCCCTCAACAAAGATGGCGGGGTCTTTTCCTATGGATCGCCCTTTGCATTGAGTGGCTGCTATATTAAAGTGTCTCACTGCTGCTAGCCCTACCCCCATTGATAACGTCCATTAGTGACGAAACGCGTCTGGGAGGCTGCGTCAGTGACGTCACCACGCCAAGGAGGAGGGCTCCTCAAGCCGGCCGGCTTTATTTCTTGTTGCTACACGCTGTTTTTATCCTTACTTATGTAAGTACATTACTATTTTAATAAATATTTTATCCTGCGGTATTACGCTATTGCGTCCCGTTTCTATCTCCCGCTATATGTGCTTTGGACCGCTTGATTGCTGCTGTCTTCTGATGGGTTTTAAATGAGGGTGAACCGCAATTTATTTCCACCTAATTGCTGAGCCTGGGATCCTGCTGCTTATCATAAAGCGTCCTAACCTAAGTGTCCAGAGGATTGAAAGGCCGTGGCTGGGCTATAGCCAACTGCATTAAAGGCTTGCCGTCTGGTAAGCTGCTTATTCTTATGGTGGAGGATTTGCACTAAACGCATGCATGTCACCTGGTGGTTTTGACTAATCCTAGTGTCATTTTACCAAGCAACACTAAAGGCTCCACCTGAAATATTTGTTTCTACGGGGATTTCAGCAATTTTCCATCCGTTGACTGACATAGACTTTTAAACTTAATTTAGTTTGGCGCGGCTTTTTTTTACCATTCATTGCTTTTGTTTATCCAACGTCAGCTGCTGCCTATAGACTCTGTTGTGGTAGCACGGTTTTTTGTTTTCCATATTCAATAATCAAATAATGATTGTACTATTCATTGAACTGAAATCTATAAGGGAAAACATATAATTGTGGGTAAACAGAATAACAGGCTTTTTACATATTCTTTTTTGAATATCATTTGCTATCATTTGAATACATTTGCAGTCCTTGGAAAAATACAAAATATTTAACTTCTTGGAAGCTTGGATTCTGAAAAATAAATTGTAATCTGTTTGCTTTTAATAAAATGATTTATTAAAGCTTTTGCCAAACAAATCAGTCATCATGGACATTTTAAGGAAAATCTTTTTTTTTTTACTCCAAGGGAATGGATGCAGAAGAATATAAAAGTGCTGACAATGTAGGATATTACTGCCTAAGTAAGGTTTTGGTTGTTCACATTTCTTAAACTCTTCCTCTAGCCTAAAATGCAGAGCATCCTCTTGTTCACTATATGATACAGTTGATGCAATAATACAATAATGCATATTGTTAGTAAACAGTAATTTCCATGGAAGCAGGACAAATTGCTGTGTTTTGAAGATTTTTTTTGCAAGAAACATGTAAAGTTTATTTTGCAGTAAAACTTTTTTCCCACATGCAATGTGCAGGCACCATGCAGTGTACATCCAGCCCCATTTTCGGTATACTAAGAATAGGGCTCTACCCTAGCACAATATAACTCCAAGAGCGTGCACAGAGTTGCATCATCAATGCCCATCCAATGGCTGAAGGGACAATTGGAACTTTGACATGTGACCACTGACGGATTAGAACCCTGGCAGATAAGATACTGTAGGGTTATAATGCAAGAAGCCTGTGTTCACAAAAGTGAGTACACCCCTCACATTTTTGAAAATATTTTATTGTATCTTTTCATGTGACAACACTGAAGAAATTACATTGTGCTACAATGTAAAGTATTGAGTGTACAGCTTGTATAACAGTGTAAATTTGCTGTCCTCTCAAAATAACTCAACACATAGCCATTCATTTCTAAACGGCTGGCAACAAAAGTGAACATTTTCAAAATTTGTCTCAATTACCCATTTTCCCTCCCCAGTGTCATGTGACTCTTTAGTTTTACAAGGTGTGAATAAGGGAGCAGGTGTGTTAAATTTTGGTTTCATTGCTCTCACTCTCTTATACTGCTCACTGGAAGTTCAACATGGCGCCTCATGGCAAAGAACTCTCTGAGGATCTGAAAAAAAGAATTGTTGCTCTACATAAAGATGGCCTAGGCTATAAGGAGATTGCCAAGACCCTGAAACAGAGCTGCAGCATGGTGGCCAAGATCATACAGCTGTTTAACAGGACAGGTTCAACTCAGAACAGGCCGACCAAAGAAGTTGAGTGCACATGCTCAGCATCATATCCAGAGGTTATCTTTAGGAAATAGACGTACAGTATGATTGCTGCCAGCATTGCTGCAGAGATTGAAGGGGTGGGTGGTCAGAGTGTCAGGGCTCAGACCATACACCGCACACTACATTAAATTGGTCTGCATGGCTGTCCTCCCAGAAGGAAGCCTCTTCTAAAGATGATGCACAAGAAAGCCCACAAACAGTTTGCTGAAGACAAGCAGACTAAGGGCATGGATTACTGGTACCATGTCCTGTGGTCTGATGAGACCAAGGTAAACCTATTTGGTTCCGATGATATCAAGCATGTGTGCTGCTGGCACTGGGGAGCTACAGTTCATTGAGGGAACCATGAATGCCAACATGTACTGTGACATACTGAAGCAGTGCATGATACCCTCCTTTTGAAGACTGGGCCACAGGACAGTAACATGATAACGACCCCAAACACACCTCCAAGATGACCACTGCCTAGCTAAAGAAGCTGAGGGTAAAGGTGATGGACTGGCCGAGCATGTATACAGACCTAAACCCTATTGAGCATCTGTGGGGTAACCTCAAACGAAAGGTGGAGGAGTTCAAGTTCTCTAACATCCACCAGCTCCGTGAGTGGAAGAGGATTCCAGTGGCAACCTGTGATGCTCTGGTGAACTCCATACCCAAGAGGGTTATGACAGTGCTGTAAAATAATGGCGGTCACACAAAATATTGACACTTTGGGCCCAATTTAGACATGTTCACTTAGGGGTGTACTCACTTTTGTTGCCAGTGGTTTAGACATTAATGGCTGTGTGTTGAGTTATTTTAAGGGTACGGAAAGTTTACACTGTTATATAATCTGTACACTCACTCCTTTACATTGTAGCAAAGTGTAATTTTCTTCAGTGTTGACACTAGAACAATTATAATAAAATATTTACAAAAAATGTGAATGGCGTACTCACTTTTGTGAGATGCTATATACTTTCACATTAAGGGTGATAGCCCACCCAGCCCGGGATAGCCCACCCAGCCCAATGTGACTAGTGATGATGAATGCACTCATTTGCAAATTAGGAGAATTAGTAAATACTGATTTTCTTTATAATTATCCTTAAGATATGCATGCAGATCATACCATCCTAATAAAATTATACAATTGCTTGTCTTGTTTTTCTAAAAACCTGGATTGCATATTCAGATCAAACAACAATTATTAATTATTCTAATTTGATCATCACTAAAGGTAATTTCCTACTGCTGTGGCTTGTCAGCATTTTGAAAAAGAACCAAACCACACAGAAACAGTAAAGAAAATGGTGTAGCACTGTATTCAAATCTATAGTTTCTATTAAAGCATTTCTGTGGGTTGAGGTTTACCATAATGCAAAATACAGTTTTTTTTTCTTCCGCTTTCCCTATAAATTACAGGAACTGCATAATTCACTGTTTTGATTGGCCCAACAAGCTAGAAATATCTACAAACCAGAGAAAAATGCATGCAAACTGGAAAAACAAATCTCATGCAACCAAAGAAAAATGCATGGTTAAAAATTCAAAACAAACTCTGCGTAATACAATTATTTTCCTTATTTTACTTACTTCTTGTATTGAGTCTACCTCCTCATTTAGTTGGGTCAATAGTACATTTATAGAAAGTAATTATTCTTGTCTTAATTTCTCTCTATATTTTTAATATGAAATGATACTCGGTTTTGTGATTTATTATTGCATTTCAAAATACTGTTATATTAAATATTTTAAAGAGACTCTGTCATAGGGAGGAGGATAGGAGACCAAAAGTCTACAGGTATTAGCAGCATGTCCTTAGAGGATCCCAAATATACCTGCAAGTCTGCAACTAGGGATGAGATGAATGTGCGTTGGAACTTTTGGTGTTGATGGTTGCTTAAGGAAGCAATGGTTTTTGCACCCTTCACATCCTTACCAACCACTAACATTATCCAGCCCTTTCACTTACTTAGATGAGAATCCCTGGGCATGTAAGCAAATGGGCAGAAATCGGAGGGGGTAACATCACCATAATATGACCAGATGGCCATATTTGGGCAATGATATCACCAATATCCCTTCCCCTTTCCTTATATAGCCAATGACAGCAGGGGGAGCTGTAATTCTGCTAGCGGTACTGTCAGGATTGGTCATGTGTGCTGGATTATTAGGTTATTTCTTCCAGAGTCGGCAGGTGGAGCACAGTGGGCATCATAACTGACAATGAGGGATTTAATTTTTTGGGCAATTTTACAAAGACGTGTCAAATGTTTGGATGTCTTTATTTTTTGGTTGTATCATTTTTTTGTGAATGAGTAAGGGCTGGTATCTGGGGGCCATTAATTATGAAAGGGGGCTTTCAGATTCTGATAGGCACCCACAAGCAGATCCCTGCAACCACTCGCCAAGGTTGTGGGCAAGAGGCCCTTGTCCTCATCAACATGAGGGCATGTAGCCTGGTATTAGTCAGGGGAGTTGCACAATTGTCCCCCCTTTTCTTGGCCAGCTGAGCAAAACTGCATGCTCAAAATAAGGGGCTGGTATGGATTTTTAGGGTGACCTCACACTTTTTTTTATGGGGTAAATTATACCAAACACTAAGGGTCTGACCTACATTTTAGAAGGGACTTTCCCCAATTTTTTGTAATTCTTGCTTTAGAATGTGCTACAGCAAATATTTACAAAGAAAGAAATATACAGATTAACCGTTTTCCGACCGGCTCACGCAGATATACTATGGCCGAATGGCCCCTCTGGGCGAAACGCAGTATGGGTACATCCTTATCTTTTACAGCCACCAGAGGGCACGTGCGCACTGCCGGAGGTGCACACGCACGCATGCCCGCTGCATGGTGAGGAGCCCGAAGCGCATGGCCGGTGGACGTGATCGTGTGCACGAGCGCCAGCACAGGGATTTGAGTTTGTTCCTACTAAATAGGAAAAATTATATGTCTCCTCTCCTAGTCACTCCCATTCCCACACAGTTAGAACTTACACTAAGGAAACACACAGGTAACCCCTTGGCCGCCCCCTAGTGTTAACCCCTTTCCTGCCAGTGACATTTACACAATAACCAGTGCATTTTTATAGCACTGATCGCTGTATAATTGTCAATGGTCCCAAAAAAGTGTCAAAAGTGTCAAATCTCTCCGTCACATTAGTAGTAAAAAAAAAAAAATAATAAAAATTTCATAAAAATTTCATAAATCTTTGTCATAGTTTGTAGATGCTATAACTTTTGCGCAAACCAATCAATATATACTTTTTGTGTTATTTTTCCAAAATTATGTAGAAGAAAATATATTGGCCTAAACTGATGAAGAAATTCCTTTTTTTTTTTATTGGGGATATTTATTATAGCAAAAAGATTTTTATTTATTTTTTTCAAAATTGTCGCTTTTTTTTGTTCATAGAGCAAAAAATAAAAACCGCAGAGGTAATCATATATCACCAAATAAAAACTCTAGTTGTGGGGAAAACAGGATGCAAATTTTCATTTGGGTACAACATCGCATGACCACGCAATTAGTTAAAGCGATGCAGTGCCAAATTGTAAAAAGTGCTCTGGTCTGAAGGGGGTAAAATCTTCCAGGGCTGAAGTGGTTAAATTGTTAGGAAATTACATGTCATTGGCTTCTTAGGGACCTTTGGGACCTGTGTGCAGTTTTTCTTTTAAACAAATAAGCCAGAAAGAAAAATGTAATTTGCCGGCAATTCAAACCACTTTGTTTCCTTTTTTTTAAAAAAAAAGCACTGCTCTCAGCTGAATGGAATTTTTCCTTTTCTTTTTTTTGCATTGGTAAATATTTCCCAAGGCAGTGTCCAAGCCAACCCAACCCCCCAGTCTTCTGACAACTCTCTGCCTGTTAGCCAAGAAAATTAAATTAGCATATTTGATTTGACAGTTTCAGCTCCAATTGACTTCAGTGTGATTTTGGTTCAACATCTGAACTCCTTTGAGTTGAGTTTGTTCAAACCTAACCCAGGGCAATTCGGCTCACCCCTACCTGCAGCAACATTCCTGTTCTGGCTAAATCTGAGGCCATTTTGACAGGCCAAGCTTCCACCCTTACTAAGCTTGCCCATCATTTCCTGCCTCCTGTACATTCCTATTGACCAGTAAAGCTGCTCATTGTGGTGGTGGACCAATAGGAATGCGTGGGTGTGGGACTTTGCTATTCTAATTTATATGAGGGAATGTTGCCATACAATTAAAGAATAATAGCTTTGCTGATGCTTATCCACACTTATATATATATAAAAAAAAAAAAATGTTGTGCCTTTAAAGATTATCTAAAATCCTGGAGGAATGGCTCCTAAAATGTGCGCTGGTTCTGATCACAAAAATACATAATGCCAGACATTATTAACAAACAAAGAAAATAACACACAAACATGTCCATATCCACACAGGGACCATAACCATGTCTTTACTGGATATAATTATTTAAACAGTTAAGGTCATCAGAATACATTTGGGAATCCTTATATTTAAGTATATCTAAACCCAAAACCAAAAATGTGATACACTGCAGCTTACCAGTTCTTAGATGTGGTGGTTGATCATTTTCTTTTTCTCAGGCGCCAACAAGCTCCAATGCGGGGCTTCTGGCTAGCAGGTGCTGGCCTCACAAAAATGGGGGTGTGACACAATGTTTTACTGCACCAGGTGACACCAACCCTAGTGACGCCACTGCCAGTAAACACACATCCTGTTCTAGAATGACAATGCTCAGTAACTATTAAGGGACAGCTTTGTCAACCTATTCTGCTCTTCTGATTTCAGCTACAACCCCTTTCATTTGTCCTCATCTCCATTACATACGAAGGAGGTGTTCTGTAGATCACAGAAAATAGCTGGAAATCAGTCCAGTGTATAGGAAGTTACGTTACACTGCATTGCATTTCTGACTCAATAGACATATTTCTGTACTATATAACATAACATGAGCCAAACATTTTCTGGAGCTGCTAATCAGACCTGCTAATTAGACCTATATGTGTATTCTGGCCTAATTTTAAAGGGTAAGTTCATCTTTACACACATTTTCCCCCCAAAAAGTTCCAAAGCAGCACAGTGTCCCCAATCTATTAAAATACTGTGCTCAATTCTCCAAACAAATGTCCACCTATTCAACTGCTTACTTCCCAATCCATCCTGCAGATAGAAGGATGCACCCAGTGCTAGATACACAATCCCAGAAATCCACAAATGAACACTCCCAATTGGGGAGGAGTGCCGGGAATGTCCCTTAAAGTGAATGTAAACCCTCCATACACACAGTGAAGTGAACAGCCTCAGATGATACACAGGGATAAAACCAATCTCCCTACATAGGTTTTACATTTATATCTGCTGTCTTCACATTTATATACTGTTTAGAATGTAAAGATCGTGTTAGGAGATTTTCTCTTCCTGGTTAACACAGAGTGTGATGTCTGGGCATACAGCCAAGATAGTTAACACTGCTGATTGGAGGAAAGGCACACACACCCTCTTGTCATAGGCAGAGACACTCAGAGGTGTTTTGTAATAGGACGTGCTCTCTGCTAATCTATTTAAGCAACCTCCCTGGACAGAAGATTCAGGTTGCTTTTGTCTAATAAGTCTGAGAATTTGTCAGGAGTTATCAGGCTGATAACAGAGGAACAGTTCTGGAGAGAGCTATTGGACTTAGCTCATTGAAGAGCGATAACAAAATACTGCAGATAAATATGCCCAGCTCAAATTTCATGAATCGGGTTTACATCCACTTTAACCACTTCCCGTCCTTAAGATGTACCTGTATATCTTTGTATGGAAGCAGTGGTATCTGGGTTATGGGTGCAGCCTTGATCCAGATATCATTTTATTTAGCTGGCGATTTCCTACAATTTAAAAATGATCTGAGCAACTATACAGCTGCCTGATTGCTTTTTTTTACAGGTGGGGGAAGGGGATCCCCCTTGCCTGTTGCTTTTTCCAGGCTCTCCTGACCCATCAGGGAATAAGGTACCAATGCGACCTTTCGTATCAGATGCCCTAGGGCAGTGTTTCTCAAGCTTTTTTCAGTCAAGGCACCTTTGAAAATTATGCACAATCTCAAGGCACCTCATTCTAAAATGTAAAAGAAACTAATGGTTTTACATAATGCAGCGGCATCACACCACATGTGTGGTGTAGGACAGATGTAGGACACCACATTTGACATTATTTATTTTATATATCTTTCAGTGGCGGTTCGTCCATAGAGGGCGCTGGAGCGCCGCCCCCTCTGGCTCTCACCGCCACTGAGTGAAATAACATAGATTCATGCATTGCACGAATCTATGTTATTTTCGCCGCTGCCGCTGTTATTCAGATGGTCGGCGCTCAATGTCCGGCCATCTGAATAACGCCAGCTGGTTGGCTGTAGGGAAATGTCTATCAAAGCCAACGGCTCTGATAGGCTTTCCCAATACAGCCCTCGGGTCCCGGAAGCTTATTCTCGGAGCGCACAGACTGTACGCCCCTTGAATAAGATGACAGGCGTCTCAGCCAATCACGTTGGCCGGTTCTGGCTACCTGTAACCTGATTGGCTGAGACGCCTGTCAGTCATCGAGGGCGGGAGAAGACATTGTGGGACGTGGATGCCTGACTCCAGTAAAGGTAAGTGCCGGGCGGGGGGGGGGGGGGGGAGAACGCAATTTACAGGGCACAGTGGGGACAATTGGTACAGCGGCGACCATTAAAGGGCACAGTGGCTGCGTTTAATGGCATGGCACAGTGGTGACAATGGATGGCACAGTGGCTGCGTTTAATGGCATGGCACAGTGGTGACAATGTATGGCACAGGGGCTGCGTTTAATGGCATGGCACAGTGGTGACAATGTATGGCACAGGGGCTGCGTTTAATGGCATGGCACAGTGGTGACAATGTATGGCACAGTGGCTGCGTTTAATGGCATGGCACAGTGGTGACAATGGATGGCACAGTGACTGCGTTTAATGGCATGGCACAGTGGTGACAATGTATGGCACAGGGGCTGCGTTTAATGGCATGGCACAGTGGTGACAATGTATGGCACAGTGGCTGCGTTTAATGGCATGGCACAGTGGTGACAATGTATGGCACAGTGGCTGCGTTTAATGGCATGGCACAGTGGTGACAATGAATGGCACAGTGACTGCGTTTAATGGCATGGCACAGTGGTGACAATGTATGGCACAGGGGCTGCGTTTAATGGCATGGCACAGTGGTGACAATGTATGGCACAGTGACTGCGTTTAATGGCATGGCACAGTGGTGACAATGTATGGCACAGTGGCTGCGTTTAATGGCATGGCACAGTGGTGACAATGGATGGCACAGTGACTGCGTTTAATGGCATGGCACAGTGGTGACAATGTATGGCACAGGGGCTGCGTTTAATGGCATGGCACAGTGGTGACAATGTATGGCACAGTGGCTGCGTTTAATGGCATGGCACAGTGGTGACAATGGATGGCACAGTGACTGCGTTTAATGGCATGGCACAGTGGTGACAATGTATGGCACAGTGGCTGCGTTTAATGGCATGGCACAGTGGTGACAATGTATGGCACAGTGGTGACAATGGATGGCACAGTGGCTGCGTTTAATGGCATGGCACAGTGGTGACAATGTATGGCACAGTGGCTGTGTTTAATGGCATGGCACAGTGGTGACAATGGATGGCACAGTGACTGCGTTTAATGGCATGGCACAGTGGTGCAAATTGATGGCACAGTGGTGCGAATTGATGGCACAGTGACTGCATTTGATGGCATGGCACAGTGACTGCGTTTAATGGCATGGCACAGTGGTGACAATGTATGGCACAGGGGCTGCGTTTAATGGCATGGCACAGTGGTGACAATGTATGGCACAGTGGCTGCGTTTAATGGCATGGCACAGTGGTGACAATGGATGGCACAGTGACTGCATTTAATGGCATGGCACAGTGGTGCGAATTGATGGCACAGTGGTGCGAATTGATGGCACAGTGACTGCATTTGATGGCATGGCACAGTGACTGCGTTTAATGGCATGGCACAGTGGTGCGAATTGATGGCACAGTGGCTGCATTTGATGGCATGTAACAGTGGCTGCGTTTGGGCACAGTGAGACTGCAATTTTTTTTTTCCTTTGCGCCCCCCCAAAAATTTTGAGCACCAGCCGCCACTGATATCTTTGCACACTGGTACTGACTAGTATTCCAGTGTTTCTTCTCTCACTCAGTTTCCATCCCTCATTCAGCTAATGTGACCCCCAGTGCAGACAGAGAAGGGGAAACAAGGACATCCTCAGCTGCTCAATGTCTTCCTTATCAATTTAGGACATCATCATTTATTTGAATTCTAGCAGCTGGCTCACACTGTTCCCAAAGGCTGTAATGCTGCACAAATTAAAACCTGTGTTTTTTTGTAACAAAAAAATGCAGGCAAGATCCATCTGCCAGCTTGCTGAGAATTGTGGGCTGTTTGAGGCAATTTTTTTGCATTTTTGCCAAGGCACCCCTGGAGTTTCCAGAAGGTACCCCAGTGTGCCACAGCACCCTGATTGAAAAATATTGCCCCAGACAGAATTAGAGGAACTTTGGTTGTTCCTCCCCATCTGTGACATCAGAAACAAAAATAACCTCCATGTATATCCACCTTATTTCTGGGGCAACATACTCTTATTATTTTATGCTGCCCAAAACATATTACAAAGGAAGTAATGACAGTGTTTTGCAACTGTCAGAAACGTATCTCTACAGTGTTTGGTTTACAGCTGTTTGCTGTCAGACCTTGAACTGTAAGCCAAGTATTACAGTCCAGAACTTGGCGTTCACTTATGAATCCTATGATCTGCATTTCATGTTAGATTAATATTTAAAGTGTAAAGAGAAAACAAAATGATTAAACCCAGTACTTCTGTGCAAAAAAAACCACTGTCTGGACTATTATATCAACAGTTACTGCACATATATTTTCTGCATCGAGGATACTAAACAGTCTGCAAAACTGGCATTAGCTTAAAAATACGTGAGAGGTATTAGATTATATAATACATTTATCTTTTATCATTGCCAAAGTTCTTTACATTCCTCCAGCCTTGTGTTTTTCCCCACCCATGAATCAGATCATGCTGATGAACTGGATGTATTTCCACTGGATGCCTGGGATATAAAGGAGAGAAGTAAATGGAAAACTGAGCATTATGAGAGATTACTTGTCCTTCTATTTAGACTAGCTGGTGTGGATTTTAAGGTACAGCTATTTTCCAGCTTGTTCATTGCTTAAATACTAGTCCTAATTTTTTTCCTAAATTACAGTACAAGAGGGAAAAACTTAGCATATGTGTATCCTATAAGTGGATTGTTTAAATAACCTTTTCACTTTATGCATTTTAAATTATATCTCATCTTATTGTCTAGACTTGTAAAATGGTTGGTTAGCTTATTTATGTCACAAGGGACAAATCAATAGACAGATGCATGCCGTACTAAGAAAATAATTTCATACTGGAAAGTTCAGTACTCGGACATATCAGTAAATCAGTAGCTCTTAAGGGACCATATGACAATCTTTTTATTGTACCATACATGTCTGTAAACAATAACAATATATTCAGGTAAAATGGAAAGGTGCCCCATAAAAATGAAATTTTACGAAACATTATAAAATACTTTGATATGTGTCTGGTAGGGTTTCAGTAAGTTTGTAAACCATTGACAGGCACAATACTTCAGTGATCTAAATCATAGTATACCGGTATTATACATTTTAGCACACAACACTACATATATGAATTTTGGCTTTCGATCTAAATGAGAAAGGATTATTTTTTATGCCAAGGCAATTTGCTCATTTCAAACATAAGGAAAAAGAGAGCGTGTTTTAGCTAATGTTAATGTTCATTTCTGTAAGAAATTACAATTTAAAAACAGAACTTCAGGCTAGCAGTTAATACATTATTTAAATACAGGAGCTCTTTTACCTGCCAAAGAATTTGTGTTTTTGTCTTTTTAGTTCTGAGATATACACAGTAATTTCAGACAGCACCACCGGTCTTGTAACCTGACTTTTCCCTTCTACAGTTAAGCAACATAATAAGGGAGCCTCCCTGCTTCCAGCTTGTGACTGGATAGTGAAAATACCCGAAAAAGCCCAATAAGTTCACATATCTGCTTTCTTATCTCCTGTCTGTATGTTTCTTGTCAGCACATGTGCATGCAAGACACCTAATTGGCCCCAAATGCTGCCACTCCCTGAGTGTTCTTGCACACGGGATTAGGATGAATTGTACCTGCTCTAAATACTTAACTATTTGAATTTCAAAATATATTAAAGGGACACTAAAGGTTCCCTTTAAAAAAACAAAAAAACATGTTATACTTACCTCCACTGTGCAGCTCGTTTTGCACACAGTGGCCCGGTCCTGGTCTTCCCCGCAAGAACTAATCCCCTTCATGGGAGCTCTCTTCCATAGGGGTTAAATCTTGCAGGCGCTCTTCCGTGATACAGGCAGCGGCTATAGCCGCCAACTGAATCCCTCGGCCCCGCCCCCCAATGCGCCGCATCATTGGATGTGATTGACAGCAATGCAAGCCAATGGCTGCACTGCTATCAATCCATCCAATCTAGCCCCACACGGCCAGAGTGGAGAAAAGGACATTGGGGGTGAGCGCAGCAGTTAAACGGGCTCAGGTAAGTAAAACTGGGGGCTGGGACCGTCATTGACAGGTTTTTTTCACCTTAATGCAAAGTATGCATTAAGGTGAAAAAAATGTATTAAGGTGAAACAAAAAAAAAAACCTTTACAACCCCTTTAAACCTTTTTTTTTTTTAAATAAACACAGACTGGATTTATTGGTGTTTTTTTTAACATCTGCCTGGAGTTCAGATAAAAGAGACAGGTCTTTGATGTACTGTATATAAATTGAAATCCATATTTAGTTCATCCAGCAGTAATGTAGGAGGTCAAGCTGATGCAGTCAGTAAAAAGCTCTTGTAGTAAAAGGAAATGCACAATAGTTATGTACATATTTTATTAATGATAGTCAGGATAAAAAAAAAACACAGTTTAAAAATAAAAAAATTATGTTGTCAGTTGATTTTCATAAATATAAAACTTGCATAACTATTGCAATATTACTATTTTGTATTATTCTTTCAGCCAGCAGGTGGAAATCTCAGCTGGTTTTGACATGTTTTCCTCTGTCTTTTTACATCCTATTGAAGAGGCGCATTAATTAATCACTTAAAGCGGAGGTTCACCGTAAAAACATGTATTTAACATTCCATTCAACATAATTCCAACATTTACACTATGCCGTTTTTTTTTTTTTTTTGCTGTACATACCTGTGACGGTATCGGTATGATATCCCCGTCAACGTTCCCTTCTTCCCATAACGAAAATCACCCCAATATTCCACGAGGAGGGATATCCCTGGAATCGCCCAGAAAGCCACACATGAGACCAGCTTACTGCTTGAACAACACAGACTTTAATGTCATAACACACAGCTTATATGTCATTTCCAAAACTGTTACAATGACAAATCTCCGCCCCCCTCACACTGGGGCTTCCATACAGATGAGTAGGTAGACACGACGGGGCCGATGCTGAAACACATTTTCTTTAGACAATGACATCAATGACGCTGAGCACTAGCTGTACTGAATACATCAACCAGACCGCTCGACCCCGCATATAGAGAGATAATTACCACAATGAAGCAATCAGATTAATTAACACAAGCCACTTAAACCCAGCTCTCCTTCACACAACACAATAGATCAATTAACCTTTAGAAATAGTGAGGGGACATTAGCACATCAATAACCTGGCTAGCAGGGAGCAGTAAACTGAGACATATAGGCAAATGTATCACAATGGCCCCCCTTTTGCTCCCTGCTCCGGCAAACCCGGTTGGACCTTCCCTGGTCCAGTAGGGTTGACGGGTTCAGAGCTATTAGTCAGAGGTTAACTCCGTTTGGCATGACTGACCTCCCTTGGCAACTGCTTCAGACTCAGGTATGTCACCGGGTCGTCAGATCACACGCCGGTCAGTCCCCAAGTCTTTGTGCGATCTGCAAAGTCACCAGAAGTCAGTGTGAAGACAGCGAATGGGTCTGTGCGCCGCCGTCTAGGTGTCCCGCTATGGGAGGGGGCAGGTTATGGCTCTGAAGTGACAATCCCAGGAGATTCATAAAAAGAAAAAGTTATATTTGTTGAAATGCTGTAGCACTGGTGCTCAGAGTCCGGGGGGGGGGAGGGGAATCAGAGCCCCATAAGGTCAGCCACCCCCTGCTCCCTCCGCAGCCGCCGGTTCTCCTCTTGGAGCTTCTCCAGCTCCATCTCCAGTTCATGCTGCTGTGACCTCAGGTGGTTGTTCTCCTCCTCCATGCGGCTTATGCACTCCTCCAGCTCTATGTACTCACGGATCAGCTCCTGCTTGCTCATGTCCTGCAGGCTCTCCACGTGGTCCTTCATCATCAGGAACTGGGTGGTGGTGTAAGGGGCCACCGGTGGGCCCTTGGCGAACATCTCGGCACGCATCTGGGACGCCCGCTGCGACTCCCTCTCCTCCAGTCGCTTCTTCTCCTCCCAGGTCAGCTTGTTATACGGCTTCCAGGACCTCTTCTTCTTGAAGGGTGGCCGGCGGTGCCTCTTTCTGCCCAGCTCCCTCCAGGGCCCCTCTGGCTCAGGGCTGTCGCCCATGACCAGCTGACAATGGTGTTCCCTGTTGTCCGTAATAACAGATTGTACCATGAGGGCTTCGTAAGGGGTGCCCAATGGTTCTTCCTGACCCAGCTCCTTTGGATCCCAAGCCGAGTCTACACAATGGGCTGCTGCTGGTGGGCGGTACCCAGGTTGAGACCAATTTGACCTGGTGTTGTCATTCATGGGGCAATTCTGCTTGAAGTGACCCAGCTGTTTGCACCGGAAGCAGCGTTGTTCGTTGCCCTCCTGGCGATGATAGCGAGGGCTAGATGTCACCGGTCTGTTAGGAGGTTGGTATCTAGCGGTTGGTGGGTGTGAGGGCACCGTTTGTGGTGGAGGTTGTTCCTGTGGTGTGACCTGGTTCGTCTTGCGAGTATCTGCATATTCATCCGTCAACTTCGCGGCCTCTGGTAGAGTCATGGGCCTGCGATCTCTCACCCAATCTTTGACGTCCGTCTGGATGTGATTGTAAAATTGCTCCAGGAGCATTAGTTGCAAAATGTCCTCTGCGGTGGTGGCCTGGCTGCTGTTAGCCCAGTTAGAGGCCGACCGGGACAATTGGCATGCCCATTCTGCGTAAGAGTCTTTCGTGGTTTTGCGTGAGTCCCTGAACTTCTGTCGGTGGGACTCTGGGGTTACTGCATAACGAGCCAGGAGCACTTCTTTAACCCGGGCGTAGCTATGAATATCCTGATCTGGCACGGTCCGGAAAGCATCAGAAGCTTTGCCTGACAGTTTGCCTGACAATATTGCAACCCAGTCTCCTCTAGCTATTCGGTGCAGGTTACATTGTCGCTCAAAATCCGCCAGGAAGTTATCAATCTCACAGTCCTTTTCATCAAAAGCTTTAAAAGCGCTAAACGGAATCTTCCTTGCGTCTGCTGTGCTGTACTCACTGTTTGGAGAATGTGCGGCTGCTTGTTGGACTGCTGCCAGTTTTAACTGTAGTTCTGCGTCCCTTATTTGTTTATCCTTCTGTAGTTCTGCGTCCCTTATTTGTTTATCCTCCTGTAGCTCTGCGTCTCTTATTTGTTTATCCTTCTGTAGTTCTGCGTCCCTTATTTGTTTAGCCTTCTGTAGCTCCGCGTCTCTTATTTCTTTAGCCTCCTTCGCTAACAGGTCCATCACTTTCAGTACCACATCTGGCGTTGGGTTCGGGCCGAACCACGCTAGCTTCTCTCTCATTAGCTTGTTGGCTGGCGATTCCTCCTCCTGAATCACTGGTGTCTCCATCTCTTGTACTGCTGGCGTTGCTGCAATCCCGTCCTCCTGGTCTATCTCCATTGATTCTGCTATGATGACCCGCTTGGTTTTGTTGCTAGCAATCCTTCCACGAACTTCCAGTAGTTCTTCCAGTGTCTGCTTGGAATCCGGGTGTGAAGGGGAATAGAAGGGAAAAATCCCACTGCTACCAACCAATTGTGACGGTATCGGTATGATATCCCCGTCAACGTTCCCTTCTTCCCATAACGAAAATCACCCCAATATTCCACGAGGAGGGATATCCCTGGAATCGCCCAGAAAGCCACACATGAGACCAGCTTACTGCTTGAACAACACAGACTTTAATGTCATAACACACAGCTTATATGTCATTTCCAAAACTGTTACAATGACAAATCTCCGCCCCCCTCACACTGGGGCTTCCATACAGATGAGTAGGTAGACACGACGGGGCCGATGCTGAAACACATTTTCTTTAGACAATGACATCAATGACGCTGAGCACTAGCTGTACTGAATACATCAACCAGACCGCTCGACCCCGCATATAGAGAGATAATTACCACAATGAAGCAATCAGAATAATTAACACAAGCCACTTAAACCCAGCTCTCCTTCACACAACACAATAGATCAATTAACCTTTAGAAATAGTGAGGGGACATTAGCACATCAATAACCTGGCTAGCAGGGAGCAGTAAACTGAGACATATAGGCAAATGTATCACAATACCGTCTTATTGTTATTTTCCACCCGGCTTCCAGGTTCTCACTCCCGGGGGATAGGCGTTCCTATCCAGAGGCTAGATGATTGACGCCTTGTGAAAAACGTCCCCCCGGCGCATAAGGCGCATCACCAGTTTTCCGAAAGTAGCCGAACTGTTAGTCGGCGCTATACGGCGCCTGTGCCTGCCATGTAGAGCTGACTGCGCAGGCGCCGTATAAAGCCGGCTACTTTCGGAAAACTGGTGACGCGCCTTATGCTCCGGGGGGAAGTTTTTCACAAGGCGTCAATCATCTGGCCTCTGCATAGGAACGCCTAGTCCCGCGGGTCAATAAATAAGATGGGATGTTCAAGGGAGCTGGAGCCTCAACACATTTCGTGGGAAAACCCGCCTCTTCAGGCAGATATTGGGAGACCAATCATTTTGCAATTAGACAGTGTACACATTATGGAACAAGTGAAAGATGTCTGTGCTTTGAAAACACACTATCAATAATATATTGCATGTGTGAAAGGGGAGGGGAAGGGGGAAAGGGGGGAGGGACACAAGTGACAGTGAATATGTGGGTATGCCGTGGTAATAATTATAGATAGCAAAAAATTGAACAATAACACATATGCAACAACAAAACAAAAAAAAAGTCCAATAAACGAAAGAAACCCCAGGTCTCCAAAAGTCTGGTAAGTCTGATGGTTGAAAAATGAGGACAGATATTCAACGAAGGGAGACCCCACAGCCAACTTTGGTGAAGAAAGGATAGACCGTCACCTTAAAAATCTCCACACACACCTCTGGTGGTCCCAGCAGCTCACCTTACATCAAGCAAAAAGAGCCTGATAGGAAAACCCTTTGGTCTGGTCTTGATGGTATAGATTGCTCTCACATTCCAAGGCAGTACATGCAAATATAAGGAACATAGAACAGGATGGTGTAATATTGATAGAGCCAGGGGGTCGTGCACATAACACACTCAGATGCACTCACATGGAATATAAAATATTTATAATGTTTTAAGGCAGAGGGAGGCAACCTCAGAGAGGTGGAGATCTACCTAAACAACATGGGAGAAGTCAAAGATCACTGGGCACAGTGTCCTCCAATGTTGCTTCATCACACCTGATTTAAACCTATAATTGCCGTACTACCGCGCTGCAATCGTGTGCCTTTCACTGCAATTATTGGTGTAAACATTTTGCCTCCTCACCACCTTGTATAATTTCTCAGAGGTGCATGGGAGCATTGCATGCCGCACTTGTGAAAGAGCCCTTAGTTGCATTTGGCAATAGCACTTTTAAGGCTCATTCACATGTGAATTTGAGGATGGTAAAACTCTGCCCCCAATCCCTACCCCCTTTAGCTGCTAAGTGGGGGGCAGGGTGCCATGGAAGGTGGATGCTTGAGGCCGCGTACACACGACCGGTCCAAACCGATGAAAACGGACTGAAGTTCAGTTTCATCAGTCAAAACAGACCGTGTGTACGGCCCATCGGTCTGTTGTCCTTCGGACAAAAATGAGAGAACTTGCTTTTAAATCAAACCGATGGACGGCTGACCATCGGTCAAAACCGATGGTTAGTACACAAAAGCATCGGTTCAAAACCCGCGCAATGCTCAGAATCAAGTCGACGCATGCTTGGAAGCATTGAACTTCGTTTTTTTCAGCACGTTGTGTGTTTTACGTCACCGCGTTCTGACCCGATCGGTTTTTGAACTGATGGTGTGTACGCACATCAGACCATCAGTCTGCTTCAGCGGTGAACCGATGAAAACGATCCGTCGGACCATTCTCATAGGATGGACCGGTCGTGTGTACGCGGCCTGAGAGTTACTATTAGCTCTCAAGCAACCAGAAACAACAGTACCAATGGGGATTGTTGGGTAACTGGGAGTTTACCGTACTACATTCATTAGTATCAGTGAGTGCACTGAGGTAACTACATACTATATACACAAGTAGGATTTTTGTTTTGTGGAACATCCTTACTTTTACCTTGGGTGAAACCCTCCTGGAATATTTGTGATCTAGTGGGGGGGGTAAGCAGCAGACTGGAGGAAACCCTCTAATCATGTAAAAGTACATTGTTCCACAAGTAATCAATTTCTAAAAAAGTTGAGTTGAGCTCATCTCCTTGTCAAGTGTCGTACTCTAGGCCTAAACAGGTAGGTTTTCTTTTGGTATCGAAACATTCAATGTGATACCGAAACTTTAAAACTTTGTCTTTTTTTAAAATATCAAACATGTCCTATTTACCTGCTCTGTGTAAGGATTTTTGCACAGAGCAGCCCCAATCCTTCTCTTCTCAGGTCCCATGCCGATGCTCCTGAACCACAGCTCTGTGTGTCCAATCACACACTGAGCCTTAATTGCCTTGGCCCCATCTCTTAATTGGCTCACTGGCTGTGATTGACAGCACCGAGAGCCAATAGCTCCCACCACTACAGAAAACGGTGTGACAAGGCTCTTGTGGACATCGATGGATCGAGAGGGGGCTCATGTAAGTATAGGGGGGGGGCTGCTGCACACAGAAGTTTTATTTACCTTCATGCATAGAATACATGACGGTAAAAAACCTTGGGTCTTTACAATCACTTTAATAAAAAGTAACTTTCAAGGCGGTGCCTCCAAGCGGCTGACAGATGGAGAGAAGCGGGTAAGTGAGTGAGTGAATAACTTATATAGCGCTACAAATGCGAACTGAATCGCCTACAGTTAGACCCTATGAAAACATCAGCTTTGACATGTAGACTGTAAGCCAATTTGACTGTTGTGTCAAAATGAGATATCTTGTTCAGTCTGGTAGCAGTCTGAACTATATAAGGCAAGTTGTAGGCAAGATATTAATTTTTATACAGATTTTTAAAAAGTCTACAATAAATTTTGATGTTTTTATACATGCTTAATTTTGTTAGATTTATATAGACCCCTTTCACACTGGATCGTTTTGCAGACGCTATAGTGTTAAAATAGCGCCCTTAAACCGCCCTTAAACAGCTGTTACATTCACTTGAGGGCTTTCACACTGGAGCATTGCGCTAGCAGGACGGTAAAAAAAGTCCTGCTAGCCGCATCTTTGAAACGGTGAAGGAGCGGCGTGTTTACCGCTCCTGCCCATTGAAATCAATGGGACAGCGTGGCTATACTGCCCACAATGCAGTGTTTTTTTAACCCTTTCTTGGCTGCTAGCAGTGGTTAAAAGTGCCCCGCTAGTGGCCGAAATGCGCCACAAATCAGCCCATAGCATCGGCGATAAAAATAACGGCATTTTACCGCCGATGCTATAGGCGGTTCAGTGTGAAAGGGGTCTAACTCAGTTGCATCTGTTAGACCCCTTTCACACTGAGGCAGTTTTCAGGTCTTTTAGCGCTAGAAATGGCCTCTAAAAAGCGCATGAAAACTGCTTCCCTTTCAGTGCAATGAGTACTTTCACACTGGGGGCAGTTCGCAGCGCTTCCAAAGCACCTTAAAAGCGCAGCAAAACTGATTTTTTTCCCTTTTTTTAAAAAAAAATGCCTTGCTATTACCTGAAAAGTTCTACAAAAACACTTCAAAAACAGCCGGAGCTTTAGGAGCGCTGCAGTGTGAAAGGGGTCTTATATGGCTTTTGGTTCACAAGGAAAATCTAATAAGTCTAATATTTTCCATTTACTTTTTAAAGCTACTTTGGCAAAGTTTCCTGGGACTTTAAAAGGTGTGATCAGTGACGCTGTTACAAGAAAAATTGCAGCGTTGAAATATCGCCTCAAGGGAAACATCAGGAACCTCAGCAGAATACCACAAATAAACTTTTATGTCATTAATGTAATTTACCACAGTTATCACCACTCTCTATTCTGCGTGTTGTAGTTTTTGTATATTTACATGATAATAAAGTTGTGTGTATTGTACTGTGTTACTGTGTTTTTCCAAATGTTTGCTGGTTTTCTATGCCTACAATATATAAAATGCAATATATAAATGCATTTCAGAATGTAATAGGAATGTATTTTTTTAATTTTGCATTCAGAAGTACATTTACATTTACATTTTAAATATATTTAAAAAAAAAAAAAATCTTAATATATTTTTACAAAATATATTGTAATATATTTGAAATACTACAATTTTGGCCATATTCAATATATTTCAAAAATATATTTCAATATATTTGTGAACAAATTATTGAATATAATTTGAAATATATTTTGGAATGCAAATATGCTGCAATATATTCATAAATATATGTTCAATGTACTTCTGAATGCATTTAGCAATATATTTTTGCAGCCATAAATATATTTCAAAGTGCATTTTGGAATGCATTGTGAATGTATTCAGAAATATATTGCTAAATGCATTCAGAAGTACATTTAACATATATGTATGAATATATTCACAAAGTGCATTTTGGAATGTATTGTAATATATTTATGACTGCAAAAATATATTGCTAAAGTACATTTAACATATATTTATGAATATATTTGCAGCATATTTCACAATGCATTCCATTTAAAAATATATGAATAACATAATAATATAAAAATATATATAATTATATTAAATATAATAATATATATAATATATTCACAAATATATTGAAATATATTTTTGAAATATATTGAATATGGCCAAAATTGTAGTATTTCAAATATATGTCAATATATTTGGGAAAAATATATTAAGAATGTTTTTATAAATATATTTAAAATATATTTTTCTTCCACGTGGGTTCTGGGAAGGCTGTCCACAAGGTTTAGGAGTGTGTCTATGGGAATGTTTAACCATTCTTCCAGAAGCTAATTTTTGAGGTCAGGCACTGATGTTGGACAGGAAGAAAACAATAAAACATACATTAACCAGTTTGCGCAGTTCCCACACAATCCTAATTAAGTGATAAGAAAGCTTGTGTAAACAGGAACCGATTCAATTGTTCTAGGTGTTGCAGCGAATCCACTGGATGGTAAACTGGAATCTGTAGCAAAAATAAAGAAAGGAGAGCACACAGCCAATTATTTTTTTTACTTTTTTACATGTTTAATGTCCATGTCACATTACAAGGTAAACTTGGTGTCTTCAGCTTCAGTAAGATGCAAAGTATGTTCATATCATTGAGATATCCCTGAAGATTGGTTCCAAAATGGGATTACCGTTTCAGTTTTATCTGACCTAGATGGTGTTTCCTCATTTCCACCTGCCCTGGTTGTCCATATTGTACGCCTCGTCATACGCCGTCCTCCAGCGGTATATCTCCGGTTTACCATACACGTCTAAAGGGATTTCCCGGCTTCTAGGACATTCTTCAGTGAATTTTTCCTGAATCTTTTCCACAGTCTTGAAGTGCACAGTTTTACCTGCAAAGCTTTGATCTGTCTTGTAAATCGGTGTCTTTAAGATGCTCCTTTCCATTTCCATGGCACTCAGGTGTGATCTCCGGCTGGCTGGAATTAGCAGGGCTGCTCTGTGCACACAGCCAATTAAATATAAATAATTATAGCAAATAATATAATAATACTAAAAATTATTACTTTAAATTTTTTGATGACGAATTTCCCCACAAATCACTATCGCTCGATTCTGCAAGTGATTCTAATTTATTGTCGCTGTTTTCTAGGTGGTCTAAAACAACTTTTGACATAAAGAGACACTTTTTGGTTGCTATGGACAATCTACAGTTTCCAGGCAGAAAAAAAACAGTTTTTATTTTATAAAAGTGCATGTAGGACACTGGGCAGACCACTAGGGACAAGGGGTGTGTGTATTTTTTACATACAGTACTGTAATCTATAAGATTACAGTATACTGTATGTATTGTGTTCATTTACTTTTTTAAATTTGGTGCCGATCTCCGCCCCTGTACATCATAACGTCGCAGGGAACGGAGCTCGGCGGCACTCGGCACTGTGAATCGAGCGAGGAGGACACAGCTCAATCACACAGTGCGGCGGCATCGCAGGATCCAAGGACAAGGTAAGTAACTTGTGCTTGTGGACTCTACGAGGCGATCCCGAGTCTGGCTCTGGGTTACCGCTTTTGGTCCTGAAATTCCACCCCGAGCCAGACTCGGGAATACTGCCAGGGGGGTTAATAAAGGAATAAAAAACAACAAAAGTTGCACTTACAATAGTAGATTGGTAATCAACCTGGGTAATGTGTATCACATGTATGCCGCCTCTACTGGCCTGTCCCGTGGACTGTTACCCATATGATGGTAATCCGGGCTGTGGTGGGGCAGGAATCCTGAAGATGCCAGCACTGGCATGCCGCTATGCAGCTCAGAGAACCATGCATGCGCACGGGCCAGCCGGCGCCACAAGACATCAGTACAAGCCGCAACAGAAGACAGAAAAGAACAGAGTAGTGTAGCCGTGTGATCTCAACAACATGACAACATGTTTCAGAGGCGCGACCTCCTTCCTCAGGTCTAGGCCTTCCTCTAAGGCCGGGTACACACGAACAAACATGTATGGTGAAAGCGGTCCGTCGGACCGTTTTCACCATACATGTCTGCCAGAGGGCTTCTGTACGATGGTTGTACACACCATCGTACAGAAGTCCGCGCGTAAACAATACGCGGGGCGTGTCCGCGGTGTCTCCGCGTCGATGACGCGGTGTCGCCGCGACAATGACGCAGCGATGTGGGCGGCCCGCCTTTAAAATGCTTCCACGCATGCGTCGAAGTCATTCGACGCATGCGAGGGACGGCGGGCGCCTGGACATGTACGGTAGGTCTGTACTGACGACCGTACATGTCCGAGCGGGCAGGATTCCAGCGGACGGTTTTAAAACACGTCCAGGAATATTTGTCTGCTGGGAAAAGGCCCGGCGGGCAAATGTTTGCTGGAATTCGGCCCGCTCGCGCCCACACACGACCGAACATGTCTGCTGAAACTGGCCCGCGGACCAGTTTCAGCAGACATGTTTGGTCGTGAGTATGGGGCCTCACATGCCACTGTATATGGGAAACCCAAAGTTCATCCCAGATTAATTCCTTAAAGGAGTCAGACCAGGAGTGGAGCATACCCAAAATAGACAACAAACAGATGGGTGACACGCAACATAATTGTGCAACTCAAATGATTAAAACTAACAATTAAAAATGTAACTTAAATTAACATAAACTATTAGCTTTTAACTATTAACTTATCTTTATTTTTGTTGGACAAGAAGGCCTGGCTCGCAGTCTCTGATCTAATTCATCCCAAAGGTGTTCTATCGGGTTGAGGTTAGGATTCTGTGCAGGTTAGTCAAGTTCCTCCACCCAAAACTTGCTCATCCATGTCTTTATAGACCTTGCTTTGAGCATTTTTTTTGGTGGGGGGCTGGGAGTCCTCTTTAAGTCTTCAGAAAGATTTACCATGTAGCTTGTATTTTTTCACAGGGGTTGGTAACAAAACAAGGATCATTGACTTAGCTAATGTGTCACCAGCTCTTGACACCAATGTGTGTTTGGCACTTATTGAGATCCATACCTCCTTAGGTTGTGACTCTACAAGTGCCTTTTATGGCAAAGACAAAAGAAGGGCATTTTCTGCGAGAAAGAGGAATACCTGACTGCATTTACAAATCTGGGTAGCCGTTTTAACCTGGGTCAGTCTACCTTTGAACTGCTTTACAAATATGTGTGCCACCTGTAAGATTCAAAGTATTCTGCATGGCATTGTCGGCTTTGCCAGGACTATCCAGGCCTTTGACAAGTGATGCCCTTTACCAACACTGTAAAAGCGAAAACTACCAAGCAGCCATAATGAGACATTCTCTGAAAAGTACAATGTGTGCACCTGTCACCGATTCGCAATGGATGGCACCTCGAAGATGGGAAGTTAACAGTGACCTGGATCACTAGAAATCCTGCCCCTGAAAGTGTGTTGAAAGTAAGGCAACTGTGAGACTAGAAGATGTTCCTGTATGTCTGCAAGATTGTTTTGTACTGATTTATTTTGTTGCAAATGTTTCCCAAGAAAAAGAGCTACATTGAATGATAGCTCCAATGACAGTAATAGGGATGAGACTGATGAGTGAAGACATTGTTTCGTATTTTAGGGTAATTTTTGAGCTGTAATGAATTTTTTGTAGAATTGTAAATCTTTGGCATTATTTGGCATTGAAGGGGATGGGGTTGCATTTTGAGGCATTTTAGACAATGTGTGGCAAAGTGTGCTGCTTTTTTAACTTAACTTAACTGATTACACAGTGCCTACTGACATTTTTGATGAACACAGCATCTCAGTTTTGCTACAGTTTTGATACATTTTGATACATTTACAATGTGTATGTTTAGTTTTGCTTGGTGCCAATCTGTGAATTTGAAGCGTATTTTCTACAACTTTGCCAAATTTCATAGGGCCAGATTCACAAAAGAGATACGACGGCGTTTCTCCTGATACGCCATCATATCTCTGTGTTACGGACGTCCTAACTATGCGACTGATTCATAGAATCAGTTACGCATAGCTAGCCCTAAGATCCGACAGGTGTAATTGAATTACACTGTCGGATCTTAAGGATGCAATGCTAGGCCGGCTGCTAGGTGGCGAGGCCATTGCGGTCGGCGTAGAATATGCAAATGAATAGTTATGGCGATTCCAGAACGTCCGCGCTGCCCGTCAATCTAACTTTACGTCGTTTCCGTCGAGTTACGCCGCGTAAAAATTAGGGCTGAGCCCTAGTTGTTCTAAGCCATGTTAAGTATGGCCGTCGTTCCCACGTCTAAATTTAAAAAACAACGTCGTTTGCGTAAGTCGTCCGTGAATGGCGCTGGACACCATTTACGTTAACGTCTAAACAAATGACGTCCGTGCGACGTCATTTAGCGCAATGCACGTCGGGCAATTTACCCGACGGAGCATGCGCAGTACGTTCGGCGCGGGAACGCGCCTAATTAAAATGGTGCCCGCCCCATTTGAATTGGGCGGGCTTGCGCCGAGCGCATTTACGTTACACCGCCGCAAGTTTACAGTTAAGAGTTCTGAGAATCAGGCACTTACGCTGTAAACCTGCGGCGGTGTAACGTAAATCACATACGTTACGCTGCCGTGGAGCAACGTAATTCTATGTGAATCTGGCCCATAGTGTACATCCACTCTTGAGTATACTAATGCACCTAACCTGTCTCAAATGTTATGCACATGTGCAAATGTCATTTTAACCACTTCAGCCCCGGAAAAGTTTACCCCCTTAATGATCAGGCCATTTTTTAGCGATACCGCACTGCATAATTTTTTTCCCCACAAATAGAGCTTTTTTCGGTGGTATTTCATCACCTCTTTGTTTTGTTTTTTGCGCTATAAACAAAAGAAGAGCAACAATTTAAAAATAACATAATATTTTTAACCTTTTGCTATAATAAATATCCCAAATTTAAAAGAAGAAACATGAATTTCTTCATCAGTTTAGACCAATATTTATTCTTCTACATATTTTTGGTAAAAAAAAATGCAATAAGCGTATATTGATTTGTTTGCGAAAAATGTATAGCGTCTACAAAATAGGACATAGATTTATGGTAATTTTATTATTATTATTTTTTTTTACTAATGATGGCGGTGATCAGCAATTTTTTTGGGGGGACTGCGACATTGTGGTGGACAAATCGTACACTTTTTACACTTTTTTGGGACCATTGACATTTGTACAGCGATCAGAACTAAAAATTGTCACTGATTACTGTATAAATGTCACTGCCAGGAAAGGGGCTAACACTAGAGGGCGATCAAGGGGGTTAAGTGTGTTCCCTAGGTGTGTTTCTAACTGTGAGGGAAGGGAACTGATTAAAAGGAGGAGCCAGATCGTTGTTCCTACGTAGGAACTGACCATATGGAAAAAGGTGCAGAAAGAACGGCCTATAGTTGCACTTCCGGCGCCAAGGAGACTAAGTGCCTCAACCCGAGTGTGTTAGAGGTGGAGAGAAAATAGCTGTGAGTTTTAAAAGCTATGCCAGTGGTGTCAGATGGCATAAATCTTGTGAGCAGCTGTTTTTAAAAAATGGTAAACCATTTCCAAGTATAAAACTAGTAGAATCAATAAAACGTGAACTGACCATATGTTTGACTTTCATCAGTCTTGCCTACACACCATCAGTCAAAAATCCGACCGTGCCAAAACGTGGTGACGTAAAACACTACGACATGCTGAGAAAAAATTTGCGTCGACTTGATTCTGAGCATGCGTGGATTTTTGACCGATGGACTTCCACACAGACGATCGTTTTTTTCTATAGATTTTTTATCCATAGGAAAAATGTAAAACATAATGGGGCCCACACACGATCGGTTTGTCCGATGAAAACAGTCCATCGGTCTTTACCTCATTTTCGTAGGCATGGTTTCCTTGACACTTCTTACACACATGGGTCACTCTACCCCGGGGGAATTTATCCAGTGGTAGTTGATTTCCTTTTGTATGCAGTAGCAGTTGAACCTTTTACACAATGAAAGGAAGGGGGTGCAAGATTACAACAATAAGGTTTGTCATATTAATAAAAGAAAATTGGCAATATTTCATTTAGGCTGACGTTGGCATTTTTTACAAGCAAACTGAATATTTCCACAGAATCAACTCTTATTTACACAAGAATTGATTTCCACAGAGTTGATTCTGTGGAAATATTCAGTTTGCTTGTAAGTAATGCCAACGTCAGCCTAAATTAAATATTGCCAATTTTTTTTTATTAATATGACAAACCTTATTGTTGTAATGTTGCACCCCCTTCCTTTCATTGTGTAAAAAGTTCCAGTGCTACTGCATACATAAGGAAATCAACAACCACAGGATAAATTCCCCCAGGTTGAGTGACCCATGTGTGTGAGAAGTGTCAAGGAAACCATGCTTACGAAAATGAGGTAAAGACCGATGGACTGTTTTCATCGGACAAACCAATCGTGTGTGGGCCCTATCGGTTTGTTTTCCATCGGTGAAAAAAAAATAGAACATGTTTTAAATTTTTCCTATGGATAAAAAAATTATAGAAAAAAACAATCGTCTGTGTGGAAGTCCATTAGTACTTTTTCCTTTTTCCTTAGCTGTGTATATGTCATGAACAATATGATGAAATACAGAAATTAAATACGCCTACCTGTACAAGCCTCGACACATTTCTATTTTTCTTTCATAAACTGTAGAACAAAAGTTATATTTAGGCTGCCTTGAATAAAAAATTTAAGGCATTTTATATGTTAATAAAAATGGATACATTTAGACACAATATTGATGGTACTTCACTTGATAATTACAAGATACACCAGTAGTTGACAGATTTATATAAGAAGCTTCTTCTACATTAATCACAGGAATACATAGCATAAAAACTCAAAGGTGATATATTTTTGTAACAAGCAAAAGGTTTTAATGACAAGTGAGTGATGTATAAATTATACACTGTCATTGAAATCATACTGCACTTTATTATAATTATTATTATTAGAATTATTAGTATTGCGCGCCCTCAACCCAGGGGATAAGCAGTTTATGTTCTACTCTGCCCTGCACCGTATGCATTCCCGCATAGACTACCTTTTTGTCAATAACGCCACCCTCCGCATCACTAGGGAGACCCAGATTCTACCGATATCCTGGTCTGACCACACTCCTGTGGTCATGACCCTAGACTTAGGTGCCCCTAACCACAGATATACAAAAACAAATCTCCTGCGCTCTGGTATTTTTGGGAAGTGCAATGAGGTGGTGCAGTTCAATTAAAAGTTATCCTCTAGAGTCTTGCAGCCCTCCTCAGAATCGTGGGAATTCATAGAACTATAAAGGAGAAAAAAAGTGAGCGGAGGGCGCACCGACCTAGTGTGATACTGATAAAATAAATGTATTCAAATATTAAAATCAATAGTTACTGTATACTCGCAAAATTGGAGTTAAAATCAGTCTTTAAAATGAATGCAGCAGATGTCCAGCAACATCAGTGGAACACGAATAATCGTTTGAACCAACAGTCAATGTTACAGCTGACGCGTTTCAGGGGCGTACCCCTTTCTTCAGAGCTTAGTGGTCTGCAGTGCTCCACCCTCCGCATCACTAGGGAGACCCAGATTCTACCGATATCCTGGTCTGACCACACTCCTGTGGTCATGACCCTAGACTTAGGTTCCCCTAACCACAGGCCCTGCCACTGGCAGTTGAACAACCTTCTGCTCCAGTATGGCCCCCTCCAAACAGGAACTGGAATCCGCGCTGCAGCACTATTTTCTTGAAAACGATACCCCTGATATTTCCCCGGCCATTCTTTGGGAAGCCCACAAGGCGGTCCTCTGGGGCTGCTGCATGGCGCTTTCCTCGGCCATGAAGAAGGATGCGAGGGCATCTAAGGTACAGGCGAAAAGGGACCTGAAGACGCTAGAGCTCATATTGCAAACCACACCATCCCTACCCCTTCTTAAAAAGATTGTCTGTTTGCGAACAACACTTCGAGACCTGGCTCTAGGCCAGGTGGAGAAGGCTCTTCTCCGTCTGAAACAACGGTATTATGACAAGGGAAACAAGGCCCATTCCCAGCTGGCGCGCAAACTGTCAGAACGTTCCCATATGACCACCCCTCACCAGATCAAAGATGGGGCGGGCCGCCTCCTATCCCATCCCCGGGACATAGCTCACGCCTTTGAAGAGTTCTATACGGCCCTATATAGCGATCCTGAAATCCCGCATGACCCTCCATCCCCTGACCTGACCGACCACTTGCACCGCTACCTGGAACGCAGCGGAATCCCCAGAATTCAGGCGTCGGACCTCCTTTCCCTTAATGCTCCCATAACGGTGGAGGAACTCACAGCTGTCATTAAGACTTTGCCTGCACATAAATCCCCCGGTCCGGGTGGCCTCCCATTTGAATACTACAAGACGTTCCTCCCCATTTTCTTGACGCATATGTGCAAGTTGTTTAATGCATTCCTTCAGGCATCCCCCATCCCCTCGGACATGCAAAGATCGTTCCTTACGCTGATCCCAAAACCTGACAAGGATCCCTCCCTGTGTGCTAGCTACAGGCCAATAGCGCTTTTGAACTCTGACCTAAAAATATTCACCAAGCTCCTTTCATTGTGTCTGAATGTGATACTCCCTTCCTTGGTCCACAAGGATCAAGTGGGCTTTGTCCCCCTTCGTCAAGCGGGGGATAACACGAGACGGGTTATTGACCTGGTGGATGTGGCAAACAGGTACGGCCTAGAATTACTGGCCCTCATCTGAGGGTATTTAGGGAACTCAGTTAAGTAATTGCCAGACCATGGTTCCTAATTTTTACTGACAGTCTACTGACTGGAATGGTACCAGCTGATTGGAGAATAGCCAATGTAGCACCAATATTTAAAAAGGGCCCAAAATACATCCCTGGGAATAACAGACCAGTTAAGCTAACATCAATAGTATGCAAGCTCTTGGAGGGGATGATAAGGAACTATATAAAAGATTTTAGTAATGAGAATGGTATCATTAGCAGTAATCAGCATGGATTCATGAAGAATCGCTCTTGCCAAACCAATCATTTAACCTTCTATGAGGAGGTGAGTTAGCCATCTAGATAGAGGGAAGCCCGTAGACGTGGTGTATTTGGATTTTGCAAAAGTATTTGACACAGTACCCCATACACGTTTACTGTACAAAATAAGGTCTGCTGACATGGGCCATAGGGTGAGTACATGGATTGAAAACTGGCTACAAGGGTGAGTTCAGAGGGTGGTTATAAATGGGGAGTACTTAAAATGGTCAGGGTGGGTAGTGGGGTCCCACAGGGTTCTGTGCTGGGACCAATCCTGTTTAATTTTTTCATAAACTACCTGGAGAATGGGGTAAACAGTTCAATCTCTATATTTGCGGATGATACTAAGCTAATCAGGGCAATAACTTCTCCACAGGATGTGAAAACCTTGCAAAAGGACCTGAAGAAATTAATGGGGTGGGCAACTACATGGCAAATGAGGTTTAATGTAGAAAAATGTAAAATAATGCATTTGGGTGGCAAAAATATGAATGCAATCTATACACTGGGAGGAGAACCTCTGGGGGAGTCTAGGATGGAAAAGGACCTGGGGGTCCTAGTAGATGATAGGCTCAGCAATGGCATGCAAGCTGCTGCTAACAAACCAAAGGTCTTTCACCCCCACCCCCCACAGCGACCCATTCAACACATTTGTGTTGCTGACCAACAAAAGATCAGCAACCCGCAGGGTATTTCGGATGCCTTCCAACACTATTACTCTAACCTATACAACTTGTTCCCGCTGACCACACCAGCCCATGTAGGAGACCTACATCTCTCCAACATGAAGGATTACATCTCAGAGACAGCCCTGCCACAGATACACCCCAAAACGACAAGTGCCTTGGATAACCCCCTAACGGTTACCGAATTTCTTAATGCTATTAAAGAATTGAAATCTGGTAAATCCCCGGGCCCAAACGGGTTTTCCCCTAGGTTCTATAAGTAATTTGTCGAGCCCCTCACCCTGTTGTTGTCCACGGCGTTCAACTCCATAGATGATGCCCACGCCCAGCGTAAATATGCAGCCTAAGATACGACGGTGTAAGACACCTTTTCAATGTAGCTCCAGGGGCATCTCTTTTTTGGGGATAACAATTCCCTCCAACCTTATAGATCTTTACACTCTCAATTATCTCCCTTTGTTGACCCGACTTAGGCAGGAACTATGTACACAAGCAACTCCTCCTCACTGCCCTGGTTTGGTCGCACCAATACATTGAAAATGGACACCCTCCCTAAACTGCTTCATTTGTTCCAAAGTGTGCCTGTCTCCGTCCCCAAACACTTCTTTATCTCCCTGCGATCCATGTCCATATGATTCATCTCGCACCAAGGCATGTCCCGCATTTGCCATACTCTGCTCATGTACCCCAAAATCCAAGGCGGGGTTGGCCTTCCTGACTTTGAGCTATATCACAGGGCAGCGCTGCTGTCTAGGGTTCTGGAGTGGTTTCCTTGCCCTTTCCCCAAAGCATCCACCATGGTGGAACAAGACCTGTCCGCCCTCGATCTCCAAACCCTACTTCGGGGCTATGGTCAACATTTACATTTACTCTCCTCTACCTCCTTGCTGACAATCGATGCCCTGCACCTGTGGTACAAAAAAGGAATGTTGGCTTTATTGTCTTCGGACCCCTCACCCCTCACATCTCTGTTTGACCACCCTGCGCTGCCTCAGGGTATGGGCTCCAACACAGTAGGCACCTACTCCTGCCCCACCTGGCCTGTAGTGGGCTCATTTGTAGACTCCACCTCGGGAACTCCTGTAGTGCCAAGTGACCAGAGCAACTGGCTCACAGCCCTTCGCATATCCTCCTTTTGCTCTGACCTTTTTTCTTCTTCCCAAATTCACAGATCCCTAATGGGATACGAACAGCTGTGATCTCTCTCAGAAACACCTAGACATCTACTCTCTACCATGTACACACTACAACATGCACTGATCAACCCCCCTCTTACCCCAGGAGGTGGTTCACAGATCTGGGAAAGGAACTCCATTTAGTCGAAATGGCAAAAGTCATTCCACTTTACTCACAAATCCTCAATATCCTGCTATAGAACATTTTTAAACTTCTCTCTTGATGGTACAGGGTCCCTCAATCTCTTCACAAAATATTTCCGTCTGTACCTGACGCCCTCCCCAGAGACAGCTTTGTTGTCCATGCTTCATGGCTCCCACCTTACTTCACTTCTTTCTATCAGCCGTCAGACAGCTTATCCCCTTATTCTGGAAAACTACTACTAACACTTGGCCTTATGGGTCTCAGTGGTCAACAACATCATGCGCATGGAGGAGATGTTAGCCCTTGAAAATTACATCTTTGACAAATTCAAGATCCTATGGCTCATCTGGATCGATTACTCTGCCTTGGACACCCTGAAAACACTGTTGGCACCCCAGGGTCAACCCAGATGCACCTTCTGACTCCATCATGCAGGTTTGTTGCGCCAAGGTCTACCCGGTCCCACTCTATCCTGGTCTTTCTCTCCCCTCCCTCCCCGTTCTTCTATTGTTCCTTTGCTCCCTTTCTCCCATGTCTATATCTTTTCACCCCACAGTCAGATGTTGTACTCTCCACTTTTATTGGTTCTCGCTTCTACAAGTATAGGCCTTCACCATCTGCTCCTGGAGAGCAGCGGTGTGTTAGTGCTTCCACTAGAAATGCTTCCTACAGCGTACTGAAAGCGTGACTTGAATTGTATTGACTTATGTTATGGACATCTGAATGTTACTTATGTTACCTTACTCTGTTAAATGCAATAAATATATATTTGACTCTAAAAAGGGGTATTAACTCCAGAGATAAAACGATAATTCTCCCGCTCTATAAGACTCTGGTCAGGCCGCACCTAGAGTATACTGTTCAGTTCTGGGCACCAGTCCTCAGGAAGGATGTACTGTAAATGGAGCGAGTACAAATAAGGGAAAATAAAGGGTCTGGAGGATATTGGTTATGAGGAAAGATTGTGAGCACTGAACTTAATCTTTCTGGAGAGAGGGGATATGATTTCAATTTACAAATACCGTTGTTGACCCCAATATAGGGATAAAACGTATTAGTGGAAGGGAGTTTAACTTGCCTAGCGGTATTCCATAGCAACCAAAAAGTGTCCCTTTATGTCAAAAGTGCTTTTAGACTAGCTAGAAAAAAGTGATAATTAATTAGAATCACTTGCAGAATTGAGCGATAGCGATTTGTTGGTAAATTAGTCATCAAACACTAAATCTAATGACAGTGACAATTCTGCAACTGAGCAAATTTCAGTGTTTTTGATTTGATTACATTATTGAATCATTTTTATAATTTTTATATTATTATTTGTTATAATTATTTATAGTTATTTATTATATTATAATTTATGATTTTGTGTTTCAAACTTTATCATACCCGGAATGTCTACTAGACTCTTGTTTGGACAAAATTAAGTGAGTTATTCCTAGGAATTACAGGCCTACAATATAAAACGCCAAATTTCCATGCAAAATAATGGTACAGCTTTCAGCACCTAAAATCTGAAAGAATCATACCGCCAGGGAGTTTAACAAGACACGTGACCATTCATTAAAATTAGAAGAAAAGAGGTTTAACCGTAAACTATGGAGAGGGTTCTTTACTTTAAGAGCAGCAATGATGTGGAATTCCCTTCCACAGGTGGTGGTCTCAGCGTGAGCATCGATAGTTTAAAAAAAAATATTAGATAAGCACCTGAATGACCACAACATACAGGGATATACAATGTAATACTGACATATAATCACACACAATGGTTGGACTTGATGGACTTTTTTCAACCTCACCTACTATGTAACACATCGTGCTGTGGTTGGCCTAAGCATACAAGCCAGGTGCATAGTTTGGACAATTAGCAGCTGTCAATGCACTGTAATCTTGCAGTGCATTATGGGGCGCTCCGCGGCGGGCTAACTTCTGGCGAGCGCCCCATATGTTCATAGTTACATAGTTAGTCATACATACATGTTTCACTTGATAAGATGTCCAAATTTACCAGGGCTTGGTATAGCTGGATAATGTATAAAGAGTCAGCAGAGTGTAGGTCAAGATGTGTAATCACTTGGCCATTAACAAACATTTCCTGGATTCCTCAGTCCTGGATCAGTTAATGTGGCTGGAGGCCCCTATCCCGGTGGTCAACCGATAGTAACTAGACCACATACAACCTTGGACATTTCCCCTGCTTTGTCTTTCCTCCCTCTCCCCATCCAGGGCCGGACTGGCCCACACTGGGATAACGGGATAATTCCCAGTAGGCTGTCTGTCCTGGGGCTGCTTTGAGCTCCGGGTGACTGCAGCGCTCCGCTCCCTCACTCTCTCTCTCCTGTGTCACGCTGCGCAGCGGGCATCTCCTGCAGTGTGTGTCAGAGCTGGGTTGGCAGTGTCTGTGTTTGGCTGTGCAGTAGGAAGGTCCCGCCCCCCCCAGACAGGCTTGTGTGATAGTAGATGGAACACTGATTGAATCAGTGTTTCGCCTATCACACAAGCCGGTCTGGGGGGCGGGACCTTCCTACTGCACAGCCGACATGAGACTTGTAATATGCAGCACAGCGCTGTGAGCTTCAGCTGCTGTCTCCACAGTAACTTTCACCAACTTCCGCTGCCCCTTCTCCTCCTCTCCCACATGAAAGGCAGAACAATGGTTCTTCATTTGTGCACATCGTTCAGTTGCTGCTTATCTCCGAGAGATTCCCCTCCCACGTGGGCAGTACCAGAACTGCCTCTTCTTCCATAATCTTTGGGGAACTGGAGGTAAGTGAGAGGAGGAGGGGGGGGCGAGTGAGACTAGGGGGAGGGGCCAGCAAACAGTAGCAGGAAGGAATGGTATGGATCCTCTGAGGAAGGTAAGGTGCTTTATAATGTGTGACTGTACACTTATTACACAGCCTGCACCTAATAGGGACCATCTAGAGCAGGGGTGGCAAACACAAGGCCCGTGGGCCAAATCCAGCCCGTGAGACCTTGCCATGTGGCCCACGCAACGGGCTGTCCGTTGCCACTAGTGATGCAACGGATCGTGACCGATCCGTGATCCGCGGAGCGCACCACTGCCTCGGCCTTAGGAAAGGCAGCGGCTTCGGCCTAGCTCCGGAGCGGTCGGCCATCTTGGTACACCCGGCTCCTATGATGGACATCCAGTAGATCCAATTACAGGACCGCGGGACATGTGACGTCCATCATAGGCGCCGCAGACTCCAGAAGGTGGCAATTACAAGCCTCCTCGACACCATGCACTAGGGAGCAGAATATGACATCACTAGTGCATGGGCCGGCGGCTCTCCTCTCCTCTCCTCCCCTCTTTTCTGGCTGGCTGGCTGGATGCTGTGACACATGATGTCAGGTAGGTGACGTCCTTGTGTATGTCAGGTAGGTCCATGTATGTCAGGTAGGTCCATGTATGTCAGGTAGGTGAGGTCAGTGTATGTCAGGTAGGTCCATGTATGTCAGGTAGGTCCATGTATGTCAGGTAGGTGAGGTCAGTGTATGTCAGGTAGGTGAAGTCAGTGTATGTCAGGTAGGTCCATGTATGTCAGGTAGGTCCATGTATGTCAGGTAGGTGAGGTCAGTGTATGGCAGGTAGGTGAAGTCATTGTGTATGTCAGGTAGGTCCATGTATGTCAGGTAGCCCATCCCATCCTATCCCACCCCACCATACCCCATTCCATCTCATCCTACCCCACCCCCATCCCATCCTATCCCACCCCACCATACCCCATCCAATCTCATCCTACCCCACCCCCATCCCATCCTACCCCATACCATCCCACTCCACCACCACCCCATGCCATCCTATACCACCCCATCCCGTCCCCATCCCATCCTACGGCACCCCCCCCTCACCCCATCCCATCCACCCCTATCCCATCCTACCCCATTCCACCCACCCCACCCCATCCCATCTCATCCCACTCCATCCCATCTCATCCTACCCCACCCCATCCCATCCTAGGGTGGATGGAAGGAGAGTGGAGGGTGCAGAGGTCAGATATTGCACACGGTCCATAGCATACTCCTGTATCCTGCATTTCGTACGTAGCAAACTCCTGAATCCTGCGCTCCATAAAACCAGTAATAAACAAATGCAGTGACAATTATTTATGATAATAGTGGACACATAGTCTTACAGATACAACCGGCCCTTTGAGGGCAACCATACTGCTAATGCAGACCCGATGAATTTGAGTTTGTCACCCCTGATCTAGAGATAGAGGAGGAGTAGATGATCAGAGAAGGGGACATAAGGAAAGCGCAGGGGGAAAGAATGATGGGGGCAGTACGAGATTACATAGGGGCAGACAGAGCAAAGGGGATGGGACAAAACAAGACATCAATGAGGCCCCTTTCACATGGTACAGACTGTCTGCTGAGCGCCCACTGAGCAGAGCAAGAGGATAACCGATCCGCGTCTGCTCCATTTATGCCAAGTGGACACACACAGCCCACACTGCTCTATGGGCAGTCGGATATAAACGTACCGCTTGTCTGTTTATACCAGACTGGCATCCGTCCTGATCCACCCATACAGAGGGTAATGGATCCCCCTTCAGTTTGTTTTTCTTGGGTCAGATTGAAGGTAGGTGGATGTAAATTTCCAAAAGTCCCTTTACATCCACCGCTCTATAGAGGACAATGGAGGAACGATCAGGTCTGCCTGAAAAACTGACAGATGGACCCGGTTGGACCCTTCATGTGAAAGTGCCTAAAGTGCAATGTGGCAGATGTCAAGAATTATATATATATTGTGACAACACATCTATAGTAGATAAAAAAAATGTAAAGGCTGCGCCAATATAGTAATTATGTGAAAATCATAATAAAACAGTTCCACCGATAACAAATTGCATTGAAGGTTGACATCCAGGGGCTGAAGTGCCAAAAACAGTCCACGAAAATGAAAATACAAAAAATAGAAACAAAAATGTCCAATAATGTGAAAGTTAAAATGCCAAAAAGTAGAACACTTACATCAATAAGATGAAAATTTTGCATAAAAGTTTAGCCGGCCAGCAAGATACAGAAGCCCGTCCTCCTCTGCTACAGCGCAGTGGGTGTGACGCTCTGACGTCATTTTCAATTCAATTTGTAATTCCATTGATCATCCCACTTGCATCCATCTATGATATCCATTGGACATTATTCATTTGATCATCAGTGTTCATTTGTTTGTGGTGATATTATTTAACACAATTTCACGGTGTGATTTGCCAAATGTGAATTATTGGGGTCTACTTTGTGATTACCCATTTGGCATATTAACTTTCACATTATCGGACATTTTTGTTTCTATTTTTTTTGTTAAAATTTTTGTGGACTGTTTTTGGCATTTCAGCCCCTAGATGTCAACCTTCAATGCAATTTGTTATCGGTGGAACAGTTTAATTATAATTTTCACATAATTCCTATATTGGCGCAGCCTTTACATTTTTTATCTAGTTATTGTGTGTTATTCCACCAGTGCTGCTGCCTTTCACTTGATTTTCTTTTTGTTTTTCGATTAACTGAGAGCAGTTTTCCTTTGTTTATACATCTATAGTGGGAGCTGCCTTTCACCACTCTGCCTGGACAGGTATCAACCACAGCAACCCTGTGCATGCAAAGAATAAAACATACCGTATGCATTACCAGGACATACTGCGCTGCTTTATTAAAGGATCACTAAAGTTAATTTTATTATTTTTTTAAATACCAAACATGTTATACTTAACTCCACTCTGCGGGTTGTTTTGCGCACAGTGGCTCCGAACCACGTCTTCTGGGGTCCCTTGGCGGCTGTTTCGGCTCCTCCCTGGAAGAGTTTTCCACCTTCATGCGAGCTCGCATGGTGGAAAGCTCTTGCGGGTGCGCTTCCATGATACAGCGGCGGCCATAGCCGCTGACTGTATCACTCGCACCCATCCCCCGGCACGCCGCGTCATTGGATGTGATTGAAAGCAGCGCCAGCCAATGGCTGCGCTGCTTTCAATCCATCCAGTGTAGCCAGTCAAGGGCCGGGCTGGGTACCGAAGAGGAGGACGGGGACGAGCCAAGGAGGACGGGGTCGGTTAAGTAAAACGGGGGCTCTGGAGGGGTGGTACTGTCGGATGTTTTTTCACCTTAATGCATAGGATTCATTAAGGTGAAAAAACATTTACCTTTACAACTAGAGTTGAGTGGACACCTGGATGTTCGGGTTCGGACCCGAACCCGGACTTTGAAAAAAAAGTTTGGGTTCGGGACCGAACCCGAACCCGGACTTTGACCCGAACCCGAACCCCATTGAAGTCAATGGGGACCCGGACTTTTGACTACAAAAATGTCTCTAAAAAACTAAGGGAAAGTGCTGGAGGGCTGCAAATGGCAGCAAAATGTCGGGAAGAGCATGGCAAGCACTCTGGAAATAAATGTGGATAGGGAAATAACTCAAAATAACCTAAAAAAATAAAAATAAAAAATATAATGATTTTGACCTTGGAGGACGAGGTCCATACAGTTTTGTTCAAAATTATTCAACCCCCCAATGCTGTAAAGGGTTTTAGGGAATTTAGTGTACATTTGTAATTGTATTCAGAATGAAATCCTACAAGGACTTCATAAAGAACCTGTCACGGTCTGGAGGCAGGCTCAGAGGCCAGTAGCTATAGCAGCAGAACAGGTCACCCTGGCTGATGACACGGGGTCACCTGAGGTGCGGAATCTAAGCGCTAACCGGTATTCACCAGAGCTTCTGAAGGTGAAGATGGATTTTGCTGCGTGTTAGCGCCAGGTCGCGGTCCTCAGGATTGCCCGACCAGGAGGTGAGAAAGCCGGGGTACAATAGCAGATAAGCAGGTGAGGATCAAACAGAAGCGTAGTCGATAACAAGCCAAGGGGTCGGTAATAAGTATTTGTAGGTTGGGATCAGGCAGAAGCGTAGTCGATAACAAGCCAAGTGGTCGGTAACGAGTAGTAGCAAATATGGACGGCAGCAGGGAAGACAGGAGCGAGATATAGGCTGGAGATAGCACAATATTCTGGCAAGGAGGAAGTGCAGAGACATGGCTTATATCAGGAAGTTCGTGGGAGGAGCAAGGGGTTCAAGGTTCAAGACAATCAAGACACAAGGCAGGAATGTTCCATGGATCAGATGGGTTTGTCCAGCAGATCAGACAGGGAGCTGTCCAGCATCCCAGATAGCTCAGTGAGAAGGTTCACTGCCAGACATAGCTGAGGTCCCAGGTTCAAATCCAGGTCCTGACAGTACTCCCCTCCTCCCAGGACGTCCACTGGACGTCTTAGGGCCTGGTTTGTGAGGGAACCTCTGGTGGAATTCTCTTGTTAATCTAGGAGCATGAACGTTCTGCTCAGGCTCCCAAGAATTTTCTTCTGTCCCGTATCCTTCCCATTGAACCAGATATTGCAATTTGTTCCTATAGATCCTGGAATCAAGAATTTTCTCCACCACATATTCTTCCTCACCCTGTACCTCAACAGGTGGAGGGGGTGGAAGTGTTCTTCCAGAAAAAGTATTTTCGTGAAAAGGTTTAAGTAGCGAAATGTGAAACACAGGGTGAATCTTCATACTTGCTGGAAGTTTTAGGCGAAAGGCAACTGGGTTGATCTGGGCCAAGATCTGGAAAGGTCCCACAAACTTTTGTCCCAACTTTGCAGATGGAACATGAACCTTCAGATTTTTAGTAGATAACCAAACTTGATCACCCACATGAAAGGTAGGAAGTGCTCTGCGATGTCTATCTGCAGCCTTCTTGTAACTTTCCTGAGCTTCCCTCAAAGTCTCGATCAATTTTCCCTGGATCTCCTGTAAAGCAGTTAATCTGTTGGTAACAGCAGGAATTGGAGTTGAGATAGGGAGATCAGGGATAAAAGCTGGATGAAGCCCGGTATTTAGGAAAAAAGGGGTCTGAGAGGTGGAGCTATGTTTAGAATTGTTATAAGCAAACTCCGCTGTAGGAAGATAGTCCACCCAGTCATCCTGAAGATAACTAACAAAACATCGGAGGTACTGCTCTAACGTTTGATTGGTCCTCTCGGTCTGACCATTAGACTGAGGATGAAAAGCAGAAGATAGATTAATTGTTACTCCTAAAGCTGAGCAAAAGCTTTTCCAAAATTTTGAAGTGAACTGTACTCCTCGGTCAGAAACTACATCTTCTGGAATTCCATGTAGTCTAAAGACTTCTCGAACCATCAACTCTGCAGTTTGTTCTGCAGAGGGTACCCCCTTCACTGGTATGAAGTGAGCCATCTTAGTGAAGCGGTCAATAACAACCAAGATAGTGGTCATTTCTTTAGAGGGGGGTAAATCAACCACAAAGTCCATAGAAATTGATCCCCATGGTCTTGATGGGACAGGGAGTGGCTGGAGCAACCCCAAAGGAGAAGCTCGGGGTGTCTTATTGCGAGCACAGACCAGGCACGAGGCTACATAACTTTTGACATCTCTTTTGTACCCAGGCCACCAAAAGGAACGGGATAAAAGTTCCTCCGTCTTAGAAACTCCAAAATGTCCAGCAAGTTTGGAGTCATGAACCAACTTGAGGACTTCAACCCGAGCAACTTCAGGTACATAGAGGCGATGTGCTTGAGTCCAGAAGCCATTCTTGTAATCAAGGATGATGTTCATAGGAGGATCTTTGAGGAGTGGGTCATTCTCATACCCTTCCTTGAGAAGACTCAAGAATGCTTTAGAACTTGTGACACCTAGAAAGTTCTTTTGAGGCAGGACTGTGTATTCAGAGTTGTCTTCCTGGAGAGGCCCAGACAACATTCGTGATAAGGCATCAGCCTTACCATTCCTTGACCCAGGTCGATAAGAGATAATAAAATTGAACCTGGAAAAGAATAATGACCAACGTGCTTGTCTAGAAGACAATCTCTTGGCAGAACGAATGAATTCCAGATTCTTATGATCAGTGAGAACGGTTACAGGATGCTTAGCGCCTTCCAGCAAATGCCTCCATTCAGAAAATGCTTCTTTAATTGCTAGCAACTCCTTATTCCCAATGTCATAATTTCTTTCGGCTGAAGACATTACACGAGAAAAGTAAGCACAAGGATGTAGCTGCATCTTTTCACCATGTCGTTGGGAGAGGATAGCTCCCACGGCAGAGTTTGAAGCATCCACTTCCACTATAAAAGGTAATTCAGGATTGGGATGTACCAATACTGGTGCAGAAGTAAAAAGAGTTTTTAACTTTCCAAAAGCAGCCTGTGCCTCAGATGACCACACAAAGGGCACCCCTTTCTTTGTTAGCTGGGTAATTGGAGCTATCACCTTAGAGAAGTTCCTTATAAATTTTCGGTAAAAGTTGGCAAACCCGACAAATCGTTGGATTTCCTTAATGTTTCCGGGGGCAGGCCAATCTACCACTGCTTTAATCTTCTCAGGATCCATGCCCACACCATCTGGAGAAATAATATACCCTAAGAACTGGATCTGGGTTTGTTCAAACTCACATTTCTCCAATTTGATGTAAAGTCGATTCTGCCTTAATCTTTCAAAGACAATGCAAACATGCTTGCGGTGCTCTTCCAGGTTATCAGAAAAGATAAGGATGTCATCCAGATAAGCAATGACAAATTGGTCCAACAGATCTCGAAAAACATCATTTATGAAGTGCTGAAAGGTCGCAGGGGCATTGCAGAGACCAAAAGGCATGACCAAGGACTCAAAATGCCCATATCTGGTTCTAAAGGCGGTTTTCCATTCATCTCCTGAACGAATACGGACCAGGTTATATGCCCCCCGTAGGTCAAGTTTTGTAAACACTTTGGCAGAACGAAGTCTTTCCAACATTTCCGAGATCAAGGGGAGTGGATAACGGTTTTTAATTGTGACCTTATTCATGTGCCTGTAATCAATGCATGGACGCAAGGTGGAGTCTTTCTTTTCAACAAAGAATAGAGCTGCTCCTGCAGGAGATGTTGAGTGTCTAATAAAACCCTTTTCTAAATTTTCATCAAGCCACTCCCTGAGCACTTTTAATTCAGGTTCTGAGAGATTAAAAAGGCGGCCAAAAGGTATTTCGGCCCCTGGAAGCAGCTCAATGGGGCAATCGTATGGGCGATGAGGAGGTAATTGATCTGCATTTTTCTTATCACAGACATCCCGGAATGCATGGTATTGTGGAGGCAAGTCGTCATATGACTGGGTAGTTACCACACCAACTTGCAATTCCTTGACCAGCGGAGAACTTGTTTGATAAGATTCCCTACAGTGTTCCTTGCAGTGGGAGGATGTGAAATCTATGGTCCGTGCTCCCCAGTTGATAGAGGGATTGTGAGTGGAGAACCATGGAATGCCCAAAATGATGGGAAATTTGGGTGATGTGATCAACTGAAAGCTGATGGTCTCACGATGATCCGCCTCAAACTGGATTACCAAACGAACGGTTTTATGGGTAACAGGTCCTGAGGATAAGGGTGAACCATCAACTGTCTCCATCTCAATAGGAGAAGATGTATTTATGGCTTGAATGTTATTGTGGTGGGCAAACTCTATATCCATAAAGTTTCCTCCAGCCCCAGAGTCCAGCATAGCAGAGCAGGGGATTTCACGGCCCTCAGAAATTAGCTTAATGGGCATGACAAAATGAGTTAATAAAGAATTAACCTCATTTGCTTCCTGAATTAAAGGAGAGACGGACTGAGAAATTGAGTTTATTTGTTCAGATACTGTAATATCTGTTGCTGCAATTGTTCTTTTAAATTTATTGGGACAATTAACTGCGTAATGTCCGGAGTCTCCACAATAAAGACATAAGTTCTCTGAACGTCGTCTTTCTTTCTCCTGAGTAGTAATAGATCTTTTAAGAGCATCCACCTGCATAGGTTCAGGAGTGTCAGAATCAGGAGTAAATCTTGAAACCTTAGGAGGATACTGAGTAGTAGAAAAACGCATGCCACCATTACTGCCTAAGATTCCCAGTCTCTCCTTTCTCCTTTCAGTAAGTCTTTGATCAATTCGAATACACAATTTAATAAAAGCCTCAAGGTCGTCAGGACTTTCTACTCTGGCAAGCTCATCTTTTACTTGTTCCGCGAGTCCTTGACGGAACTGACTCTTTTGTGCTGCTGGATTCCAATTGGTATCTGAGATCCAGCGTCGAAATTCAGTTGTGTACTCTGCAACAGAGCGTCTACCCTGCCGTAAATTGTGCAATTTTGCCTCAGCAGTAGTGCAGCGGTTAGGATCATCGAAAACTTGGTTCATCGCAGTCACAAAAGAATTGAAATCATCCAGGACGACATCATCTTTCTCCACATAAGGGGAGGCCCAGGCTAAAGCTTCCTCAGTCAGGAGGTTGATAATAAACAGCACCTTTTTCCTGTCTGAAGTAAATGCAGCAGGTTGCATCTGAAAGTATATGCGACATTGATTAAGGAACCCTCTATAATGGCGGCGGTCTCCGTTAAACTTAAGTGGTAGGGGCATTCGTGTATTAGTATCTACGGCAGCAGTGTCTCGAGCACGAAAGTCACGCAATTGTTTATTCATATCAAGGATTTCCTCTTGTAGTGCTTTCACTTCAATTTGTAACTCAGAACATTTTTCCTGGTAGTTAACAGCAAACGTCTGCAACTCAGCGATTTGCACCCTGAGAGGAGCTACAGCAGCTGCTACAACGGCCTCCATGTTTTGGGCCAGAATATTCTGTCACGGTCTGGAGGCAGGCTCAGAGGCCAGTAGCTATAGCAGCAGAACAGGTCACCCTGGCTGATGACACGGGGTCACCTGAGGTGCGGAATCTAAGCGCTAACCGGTATTCACCAGAGCTTCTGAAGGTGAAGATGGATTTTGCTGCGTGTTAGCGCCAGGTCGCGGTCCTCAGGATTGCCCGACCAGGAGGTGAGAAAGCCGGGGTACAATAGCAGATAAGCAGGTGAGGATCAAACAGAAGCGTAGTCGATAACAAGCCAAGGGGTCGGTAATAAGTATTTGTAGGTTGGGATCAGGCAGAAGCGTAGTCGATAACAAGCCAAGTGGTCGGTAACGAGTAGTAGCAAATATGGACGGCAGCAGGGAATACAGGAGCGAGATATAGGCTGGAGATAGCACAATATTCTGGCAAGGAGGAAGTGCAGAGACATGGCTTATATCAGGAAGTTCGTGGGAGGAGCAAGGGGTTCAAGGTTCAAGACAATCAAGACACAAGGCAGGAATGTTCCATGGATCAGATGGGTTTGTCCAGCAGATCAGACAGGGAGCTGTCCAGCATCCCAGATAGCTCAGTGAGAAGGTTCACTGCCAGACATAGCTGAGGTCCCAGGTTCAAATCCAGGTCCTGACAGAACCATATGCAACTAAAATTATATCAATTGGTTTTGTAATACAGTAGTAAATGCAAAATTCAAGGCAATGGGCACTGTTGAAACGCTACCTGGTCGTGGCAGAAAGAAGATGCTGACTTTGACTGCTGTGCGCTACCTGAAGCGTAGAGTGGAGAAAAGTCCCTGTGTGACTGCTGAGGAACTGAGAAAATATTTGTCAGATGTGGGTACTGAAGTTTCTGCTCAGACAATACGGCCCACACTGCGTAATGAAGGCCTCCATGCCAGAACTCCCAGGCGCACCCCCTTGCTGTCTCCAAAGAATAAGAAGAGTCGACTGCAGTATGCCGAAAGTCATGTGGGCAAACCACACACGTTTTGGGATTGTGTTGTGTGGACTTATGAATCAAAATTACAACTGTGTGGGCCCATGGATCAACGCTATGTTTGGAGGAGGAAGAACAAGGCCTATGATGAAAAGAACACCTTGCCTACTGTGAAGCATGGCAGGGGGTCAATCATGCTTTGGGGCTGTTTTGCTTCTGCAGGTACAGGGAAGCTTCAGCGTGTGCAAGGTACCATGGATTCTCTTCAGTACCAAGGAGATATTGGATGACAATGTGATGCAGTCCGACCCAAACCTGAGGCTTGGGAGACGTTGGACCTTTCAACAGGACAATGATCCCAAGCATACCTCCAACTCCACTAGAGCATGGTTGCTGATTAAAGGCTGGAACATTTTGGAGTGGCCATCGCAGTCACCAGACTTAAATCCGATTGAGAACCTCTGGTGGGACTTAAAGAAAGCAGTTGCAGTGCGCAAGCCAAAGAATGTGACTGAAGGTGGAAGCGGCGGGGTAGGAGGAGGAGGGGGAGGAGGAGGTAGCCAACACAGCAGGTTTTGGTTTTTAATTGATTTATTTTTTAAATTAGGGTAAACCCCAAAATAGTTAGACAGATCTAGGGTTGCTACCTCATCCCTTTAAACCTGAACACAGAGTTACACAGGTTCTGGGGCTAATTTAATGTCGATAGACTCGATGAGGCACCAAGTGAGTTTCATTAACAGCACCTTAATCAGCCAGAGAACCTGTGTAATTAATATGTTTTTGCTTTGAAAGCGATGAGATGGCAACCCTAGAAAGCTCAGAAAAAAAAAATGGCTGGGTAAGGCCGGCCCGGTGTCTATTCTGCACAAGGTACAGACAACTCCTCTGGGATCCATGCCTGGTTCATTTTAATGAACGTGAGCTTTTCCACGTTGGATCTGGACAGGCGGACAGGATCTTGTCTGTGATAACGCCCCCTGCCGTGCTAAATACACATTCAGACAATACACTGGCCGCAGGGCAGGCCAGCACCTCCAAGGCGTAAAGGGCAAGCTCAGGCCATGTGCCCAATTTGGAGACCCAGAAGTTTAAGGGGGCACAGCCGTCATTCAGTACGTGTAGGGGTGTGCTCACATACTGCTCCACCATGTTGCTGAAATACTGCCTCCTGCTAAAACGTTCCATATCAGCTGGTGGTGCTTTTTGTTGTGACATGCTGACAAAGCTTTTCCACATTTCGGCCATGCTAACCCTGCCTTCTGAGGTGCTGGCGGTGCCCCTGCTGCGTTGGCGACCTCTTCCTCCTACTACTCTGCCTTCGTCTTCTGCTTCCACTGTGGCCCCGCTGCCAGGTGGGAATTGCACCAGCAGCGCGTCTACCAGCGTGCACTTGTACTCACGCATCTTGCGTTCACGCTCCAGTGAGGGGATTAAGGACGGTACATTGTCCTTGTAACTGGGATCCAGCAGCGTGGCCACCCAGTAATCAGCACCTGTCATAATGTGCGAAACACGCCGGTCGTTGCGGAGACACTGCAGCATGTAATTGCTCATGTGCGGCAGGCTGCCCAGAGGCAATGAAAAGCTGTCCTCTGTGGGAGGTGTATCATCTGTTTCCTCTGTATCCCCCCAGCCACGCACCAGTACTGGCCATGAGCTGGTCTGGATGCCATCCTGCTGTGAACATGGTTCCTCCTCCTCCTCCATGTCTTCCTCCTCCTCATCCTCCACCGCGTCATCCTCCAGAACTGTGCCCTTGCTAGACAATTGTCTACCTGGCCTTTGTTGGTGCACAAACCCACCCTCGGAGCCACTTGTGAATGACTGCCCTGAAAGCCTTTCAAATGATCCCGATTCCTCCTCCTCCTCCTCCTCCTGTGCCACATCCTGTTCCATCATCGCCAGTAGGGTTTTTTCAAGGAGGCATAGAAGTGGGATAGTCACGCTGAGAGCGGCGTCATTGGCACTGGCCATGTTGGTGGAGTACTCAAAACAGCGCAGCAAGGCACACAGGTCTCGCATGGAGGCCCAGTTATTGGTGGTAAAGTGGTTCTGTTCCGCAGAGCGACTCACGCGTGCGTGCTGCAGCTGGAACTACACTATCGCCTGCTGCTGCTCGCACAGTCTGGCCAGCATGTGCAAGGTGGAGTTCCACCTTGTGGGCACATCACATATGAGGCGGTGAGCGGGAAGGCCGAAGTTACGCTGCAGCGCTGCCAGGCGAGCAGCAGCAGGGTGAGAACGCCGAAAGTGCGCACAGACGGCCCGCACTTTCTGCAGCAGCTGTGGCATATCGGGGTAAGTTTTCAGGAAACTCTGCACCACCAAATTCAGCACATGCGCCAGGCAAGGAATGTGCGTCAAACCGGCTAGGCCCAGAGCTGCTACGAGATTTTGCCCGTTATCGCACACCACCAGGCCCGGATTGAGGCTCAATGACGTCAACCAATTTATCGGTCTGTTGTTCCATGTCCCTCCACAACTCCTGCGCGGTGTGTGGTTTTTCCCCCAAACAGGAAAGTTTTAAAACTGCCTGCTGGCGTTTACCCATGGCTGTGCTGAAGTTGGTGGTGAGTTTCTTAAGCTGACTGGATGAGGAGGCGGCAGAGGATGAGGAAGCGGAGTAGAAGGAGTTAGGAACAGGAGGCAAACTGAAGCGCCCTGCAATCCTCGGTGGTGGAAGGACATGCGCCAAACTGCTATCGGCCTCAGGCCCAGCCGCCACTGCATTTACCCAGTGCGCTGTTAGGGAGATATAACGTCCCTAACCGTGCTTACTGGTCCACGTATCCATAGTTAGGTGGACCTAAGCACAGATGGCGTTGCGCAGTGCACACCTGATTTTGTCCCCCACTTGGTTTTGCAGGGAAGGGATGGCTCGCCTGGAAAAGTAGTGGCGGCTGGGCACGACGTACTGTGGGACAGCCAATGCCATCAGGCTTTTAAAACTCTGCGTCTCCACCAGACGGAATGACAGCATTTCAAAGGCCAGTAAGGCCAGAGGGGTACTTCCTCTTACGCTCCAGTGTTTGGGAGATGGAGAGCTGAATGCTTCCATGGGACATTGTGGAGATGTTTGGTGACCCAGGTGGTAGTGTTGCTTGCCGGTCCTCTAATTGAGGGGTGGCAGGTGGCACTGTCACTACGGAGGTGGATGAAGAGGCAGAGAGGCCCGAGACTGATGCAGAAGAGGAAGCAGGAAGAGCCAGAGACCTTTCTTGGTTTTTGCGGTGTCTACTCCACTGCAGCTCGTGCTTTGCACTTAGATGCCTGGTCATGCAGGTTGTGCTCAGGTTGAGAACGTTTATGCCTCGCTTCAGGCTCTGATTGCACAACGTGCAAACCACGCGTGTCTTGTCATCAGTACATTGTGTGAAGAACTGCCACGCTAGGGAACTCCTTGGACCTGGTTTTGGTGTGCTCGGACCCTTGCTGGGTTGGGCAGTAGCAGGCGTACTGTCTAGGGGATGGACGCTCTGCTTTGGCACCCTGCTCCCTCTTCTGCTGTGCTGGTGGCTCTGTGCGACCACCGCCTCTTCCTCCGAACTACATGGGTCACCTGCACGAGGTTGATTCCATGTCGGGTCGAGGACCTCATCGTCCTGCACATCATCTTCCACCCAGTCTTCACCACTGCCCTCCTTGTCGCTCTGCACAATTGCAAAAGCACCAGCAGTTGGCAACTGTGTTTCATCATCATCATCATGCAAGACGTGCTGTGATGGCCCCCCCATGAACTCATCCTGAAATAGAAGTGGTTGGGCATCAGTGCACTCAATCTCTTCCCCTTCTGGGCCTGGGCTAGTTGGATGGCCCTGGGAACACATGCTAACAGACTCATCAAAAAGAAGAACAGACTGCTGCATGCTTTGGGGCTCAGACTGCTTGGCTGATTTGCAAGGGGGTGAGGTGAAAGACTGATGGTGGACATCGGCTGCAGGCGCCAACTCTGAACTTTCAGCACAAGACTGGTTGGAAAACAATGTGAAGGAACTGGAGGCACTGTCAGCAACCCAATCTACTACCACCTGTTCTGCTCCTGGCCTCAACATTCGTAGAGCTGGATTAGGCCCGACCAAATACCGCTGCAGGCTCTGTCGGCTACTCGCACCTGAGAAAGGTGTTTCACTTGTGCTTGTAGCTGGCACAGATCGACCACGTCCTCCCCCTCTAACAGGAGCTCCACCAGCAGCACCACGCTCGCGGCCACGTCCCTTATTTGACGGTTTCCTCATATTTCTCAAATTTAGGGTCTTGCCCTAATTTTGAGAAATTTTAAATACAAAAAAGTGTAAGCTGGTGAAATAGGCAGAGATTCACCTATATATTTATCCACCTATAGCAAGAAGCAGGAAGCCAGCACTAAACAATGTACTGCACAGACAGTATATCACAGGGGACAGGTAGACTGTGCTGGTGAAATATACAGAGTCACCTATAGAGTGCTGACTGCCCCTACAGAAAATATATTTCAGGAAACTCTCCCTGACTATGGAACTTGACAGGAACACAGAATAGCACAGATGTGCACAGGTGGTGTGGCAGATGTACTGTTGATGAAATACTTGTCACCTCACCTATACAGTACTGACTGTGACTGGCACTACAGAACTAATATGTCAGCAAACAGTGCCTGATAAGGAACTTGACAGCAACACAGAATAGCACAGATGTGCTCAGGTGGTGTGGCAGATGTACTGTTGATGAAATACTTGTCACCTCACCTATACAGTACTGACTGTCACTGGCACTACAGAACTAATATGTCAGCAAACAGTGCCTGATAAGGAACTTGACAGCAACACAGAATAGCACATATGTGCACAGGTGGTGTGGCAGATGTACTGTTGATGAAATACTTGTCACCTCACCTATACAGTACTGACTGTCACTGGCACTACAGAACTAATATGTCAGCAAACAGTGCCTGATAAGGAACTTGACAGCAACACAGAATAGCACAGATGTGCACAGGTGGTGTGGCAGATGTACTGTTGATGAAATACTTGTCACCTCACCTATACAGTACTGACTGTGACTGGCACTACAGAACTAATATGTCAGCAAACAGTGCCTGATAAGGAACTTGACAGCAACACAGAATAGCACAGATGTGCACAGGTGGTGTGGCAGATGTACTGTTGATGAAATACTTGTCACCTCACCTATACAGTACTGACTGTCACTGGCACTACAGAACTAATATGTCAGCAAACAGTGCCTGATAAGGAAATTGACAGTGACAAATTGAGGGGTACTTCCTCTTACGCTCCAGTGTTTGGGAGATGGAGAGCTGAATGCTTCCATGGGACATTGTGGAGATGTTTGGTGACCCAGGTGGTAGTGTTGCTTGCCGGTCCTCTAATTGAGGGGTGGCAGGTGGCACTGTCACTACGGAGGTGGATGAAGAGGCAGAGAGGCCCGAGACTGATGCAGAAGAGGAAGCAGGAAGAGCCAGAGACCTTTCTTGGTTTTTGCGGTGTCTACTCCACTGCAGCTCGTGCTTTGCACTTAGATGCCTGGTCATGCAGGTTGTGCTCAGGTTGAGAACGTTTATGCCTCGCTTCAGGCTCTGATTGCACAACGTGCAAACCACGCGTGTCTTGTCATCAGTACATTGTGTGAAGAACTGCCACGCTAGGGAACTCCTTGGACCTGGTTTTGGTGTGCTCGGACCCTTGCTGGGTTGGGCAGTAGCAGGCGTACTGTCTAGGGGATGGACGCTCTGCTTTGGCACCCTGCTCCCTCTTCTGCTGTGCTGGTGGCTCTGTGCGACCACCGCCTCTTCCTCCGAATTACATGGGTCACCTGCACGAGGTTGATTCCATGTCGGGTCGAGGACCTCATCGTCCTGCACATCATCTTCCACCCAGTCTTCACCACTGCCCTCCTTGTCGCTCTGCACAATTGCAAAAGCACCAGCAGTTGGCAACTGTGTTTCATCATCATCATCATGCAAGACGTGCTGTGATGGCCCCCCCCATGAACTCATCCTGAAATAGAAGTGGTTGGGCATCAGTGCACTCAATCTCTTCCCCTTCTGGGCCTGGGCTAGTTGGATGGCCCTGGGAACACATGCTAACAGACTCATCAAAAAGAAGAACAGACTGCTGCATGCTTTGGGGCTCAGACTGCTTGGCTGATTTGCAAGGGGGTGAGGTGAAAGACTGATGGTGGACATCGGCTGCAGGCGCCAACTCTGAACTTTCAGCACAAGACTGGTTGGAAAACAATGTGAAGGAACTGGAGGCACTGTCAGCAACCCAATCTACTACCACCTGTTCTGCTCCTGGCCTCAACATTCGTAGAGCTGGATTAGGCCCGACCAAATACCGCTGCAGGCTCTGTCGGCTACTCGCACCTGAGAAAGGTGTTTCACTTGTGCTTGTAGCTGGCACAGATCGACCACGTCCTCCCCCTCTAACAGGAGCTCCACCAGCAGCACCACGCTCGCGGCCACGTCCCTTATTTGACGGTTTCCTCATATTTCTCAAATTTAGGGTCTTGCCCTAATTTTGAGAAATTTTAAATACAAAAAAGTGTAAGCTGGTGAAATAGGCAGAGATTCACCTATATATTTATCCACCTATAGCAAGAAGCAGGAAGCCAGCACTAAACAATGTACTGCACAGACAGTATATCACAGGGGACAGGTAGACTGTGCTGGTGAAATATACAGAGTCACCTATAGAGTGCTGACTGCCCCTACAGAAAATATATTTCAGGAAACTCTCCCTGACTATGGAACTTGACAGGAACACAGAATAGCACAGATGTGCACAGGTGGTGTGGCAGATGTACTGTTGATGAAATACTTGTCACCTCACCTATACAGTACTGACTGTGACTGGCACTACAGAACTAATATGTCAGCAAACAGTGCCTGATAAGGAACTTGACAGCAACACAGAATAGCACAGATGTGCTCAGGTGGTGTGGCAGATGTACTGTTGATGAAATACTTGTCACCTCACCTATACAGTACTGACTGTCACTGGCACTACAGAACTAATATGTCAGCAAACAGTGCCTGATAAGGAACTTGACAGCAACACAGAATAGCACATATGTGCACAGGTGGTGTGGCAGATGTACTGTTGATGAAATACTTGTCACCTCACCTATACAGTACTGACTGTCACTGGCACTACAGAACTAATATGTCAGCAAACAGTGCCTGATAAGGAACTTGACAGCAACACAGAATAGCACAGATGTGCACAGGTGGTGTGGCAGATGTACTGTTGATGAAATACTTGTCACCTCACCTATACAGTACTGACTGTCACTGGCACTACATAACTAATATGTCAGCAAACAGTGCCTGATAAGGAACTTGACAGCAACACAGAATAGCACAGATGTGCACAGGTGGTGTGGCAGATGTACTGTTGATGAAATACTTGTCACCTCACCTATACAGTACTGACTGTGACTGGCACTACAGAACTAATATGTCAGCAAACAGTGCCTGATAAGGAACTTGACAGCAACACAGAATAGCACAGATGTGCACAGGTGGTGTGGCAGATGTACTGTTGATGAAATACTTGTCACTTCACCTATACAGTACTGACTGTCACTGGCACTACAGAACTAATATGTCAGCAAACAGTGCCTGATAAGGAAATTGACAGGAACACAGAATAGCACAGATGTGCACAGGTGGTGTGGCAGATGTACTGTTGATGAAATACTTGTCACCTCACCTATACAGTACTGACTGTCACTGGCACTACAGAACTAATATGTCAGCAAACAGTGCCTGATAAGGAACTTGACAGCAACACAGAATAGCACAGATGTGCACAAGTGGTGTGGCAGATGTACTGTTGATGAAATACTTGTCACCTCACCTATACAGTACTGACTGTCACTGGCACTACAGAACTAATATGTCAGCAAACAGTGCCTGATAAGGAAATTGACAGGAACACAGAATAGCACAGATGTGCACAGGTGGTGTGACAGATGTACTGTTGTCACCTCACCTATACAGTAATGACTGTGACTGGCACTACAGAAGAAATATGTCAGCAAACTGTGCCTGCTAATGGAACTTGACAAGAACACAGAATATCACGGGTGCACAGGTGCTGTGGTAGATGTACTGTTGATGAAATATTCAGTTAGCTATAGATTGCAAACAGCCACTATAGTTGAACAAAATTCCTAAAGTATATGAAGCACAGTAGATGTCACATGAATGAGTGTTTCTTGATATTTCTGCAGCAATAGACCTAAAACTGTCCCTATGAGAATCAGGAAGCCTCCACCTCACATAAGTACAGCAGTGACAACGAGCCAGATACAATAAGATGATATCAAATGAATTAAGTGTCCCTCTTGAAATTTCTGGAGCAGTATCACAGCACAGACCTAACACTCTCCCTAAAGAACAATCAGGAACCTTTTCCCTCACATAAGTAGAATAGAGCCAGATCACCTAACTTTCCCTATGCAGCAGATTCCACCAGCCTTTCCCTATCTAGAGTGCAGCAGAGTGACGATCTGTGCTGTGTGCCTCTATCTAATATAGAGGCACGTCACATGATGGGTCACATGCTGCACTGGCCAATCACAGCCATGCCATAAGTAGGCATGGCTGTGATCAGTTTACAGTCACAGTTGTTAAAAGAAAGGCGATTGGCTGCCGTGCAGCGCGCCAAATATACCCGAACCCCGAACCCGAACCCGGACTTTTTCCAACTATTCGGGTTCGGGTCCGGGTTCGGGAAAAACCCAAAGTCCGTACCGAACCCGAACTTTACAGTTCGGGTTCGCTCAACCCTATTTACAACCCCTTTAAATAAATGTACTTACAGTCAAATTGTTTTTGGTAAGCAAATGGTAAGTGCTTTGTTTTAGTGATGGTACACTGAAGTCCGAGCAAATAGGTTGCAGTGGATCTGCACAAGTTTATCACAGCACAATTTTTTTTTTTTTTGTGACATGTAAGTTTTATGCTTATTATTTATTGTACCAGCACTTTGGAATTTACATTGATTAATTATTCTTCATATATTTTACACTATAGCATTTTATTGTGGTTCACACTTATATGATGGATGTTCTTTTCTTTCCCCAGTGACAGCCAGAATAGCCAGAATCTGTGAGGCCCCGTACACACGACCGAGTTTCTCGGCAGAATTCAGCCAGAAACTCGATCGGAGCTGGATTCTGCCAAGAAACTCGGTCGTGTGTACACTTTTCACCGAGGAAGCCGGCGAGGAACTCTTGGGTCCAAATAGAGAACATTTTCTCTATTTCCTCGTTGTTCAATGAGGAAAGTTGGCCCGCCGAGATCCTCGGCGGCTTTAACACAGAACACGACAAGGAACTCGATGTGTTTGGCACGTCGAGTTCCTCGGACGTGTGTACGGGGCCTGAGAGAAGCTCTGTATTATACATTACTGTCCCTGTACTGTACCCTCCTGCCCCCCGTACTGTGTCCACTTACCCTCCCCTGTACTGTACCCTCCTGCCCCCTGTGTGATTTCATTCCAGTCTTATCTATATATAATACACTCTTCAAATGTGCTTTAAAATGTATGGTTTTCCCTTTCTTGATCAAGAAAATAATGACGTTTGCTGTTGGGCCGGTATAAAAATGCTATGGGGCTGGTATGAATTTTTTTACCAGGGCTGGTTTTTATTCCCAGTCCGGCCCTGTACCCATCCCCCTTCTTTAATTTTTTTTTTTTTTCCACTCAGGGTTCCTTGCCCATTTGTGTATAATCCCAATTGGATTTGCAGTCACTATTGCCATAGCTTCCATTAGCTCCCTGACTGACACGAGTGAGACTGAAGCCCCGTACACACGATATGATTGTTGGCAGGGGATTTTCGGTTGACCGACTGTTGTCCTAAAATCTTACCGTTAGTCCGCTCCTTTTCACAAGTGTCCAACCTTAGGCCAACAAATGTTGGCTGACAGGCTAGTAAATTTTCATCGGACAACGGTTGCACATCTGATTTTCGTATGGTCAGTACACAAATCCGTCACACCAAAGTCAAAAAAGTATAAACACGCATGCTCGCAATCAATGCTCACCAAACATGAAATTAGCAGAAGGGGCCCAAAGGGTGGCACTCAAGAGTTGAAATTCGTCACAACATTTGTGTTTGTGGCACGACAATTTTGTACCATTAGTATACAAGACAAGATCATGGCACACCCCCTTTTGACAAAAAATCAGACGCTCGATTGGCCAACAATCGTACCATGTGTTATGGACAACTTACTGTATGTAGTGCCCCCTTACTTTCAGTATGGGCACTACGCTAAAGTTAGTGGGGAATGGAAGAGTTACTTTGCTCCCATTCTGAGTTTGTTAAAATTGGGACTTCTGTCACTCCAGAAACGTCCACTGGGTCAGTCTGTGCTCCAGGGATGCAATACCATCCCTGGCTGGCAGTTGGCGCCAGAGGGGTTTTGGCAGAGCAACTTTCCCCAGCAGCCAATCAGAGAAGTTTCTCCCTCGCAAGGCATGCTGGGGGGTATATCTGTGACAGGTGTCATGTGCTAAAAAATCTTCGCGGGGTCCCGTTACAGGTGCGGCATCCACCCTTAGGGTGCGCGCATCCATGGACCCCGCCGGTGTGGCCCACCTGGCCAAAGTTGCAGGCTACGAAAACCCTCATCCGGAGGTACAAGGGGACCCCAGTGACTTGCTGGGTTCCCGGTTCTACTAAAAGGATCCCAGGCTGGGCGCCGTACGATTGGGGAGTCGGTTTGAGGAGGACTCGGAGGCAGGTCGTCCAATAGAGCCTGAACAAACCAATTGGGGATCTGGTGACCAGAGTACTGACAGGTATGTTTGCTGTCATCTGGTGACCAATGCAGAAATCTACTGGAAGGATTCACTCCATTCATCTACCTAGCTCAGTTATTGTAATTGGCCTGTGACAGAGGCCCTAGAGCCAGGCCTTAGAGACAGGCCTGTTTCCTCCCAGAAATCCTAAGTGACACCTCGGCTTCCAGGCTTATACAAAGGGGTCTGTCCGGGGGCACTTTACCCACTCAGTTGGAGTGGCGACAAGTTACAAATTGGTACTATGCAGAGCAGTACTGACTGCTCCATTTAATATCCAGGCCTGATACTGCAAAGTTCTCTCTTTCTCTTCATCAACCTTGTCCTTCCCAATTTATGTTGATGTTGGCTATGTTGGCCTGGAAAATAAAGCATTGGAAAACCCTTTATTCACTGTCTGGACCTTCGTTCACTGTTTGTTTCCTATCACTGCACCCCTGGGCCGTATCAAGGTAACTCAATATGCCGATCCCAAAAACAAACCAGCGGCTCCTGCGGGGGTAGCGCTACACGTGGCGGCTCATCCGGAATTCGGCTGTTACCATTGGCAACACTAGAAGTGGGTGATTATTCACTAAAGAGCGAAAATGTCCGGTGTTGTGTACTTGAACTATCCGGCAACGAGGGAGTTAACTTCGCATCACAAAACTTGGGCGTATGTGCGGCCTAGTACGCGCCTGCAACGTGACCGGACAGGTTCTTTCAGGTGGGAGGAGCCACCCTCCCCTGCGTGAGACGTGCAGTGTGATTTTGCTCCAAATGGGGAGGAGAAACGCCCAATTTCGCGCCGGAGCAGCAGAACCACCCTCTCTTCGAACAAGACAGATTACTGCTGGGGATGTCTGGAGTTTTGAAGGCCCCTGCTGCCCTGAGGTGCCCCATGACCGCCCGGGGTCCTTTCTGTGACTGCTAATCCGGATGTGTCTGTGGCGGACACAGGCATCCGCTTATCCTCTAGGGGACAGTTTGTGCTGCTGTCAAGCAATGGGGTGGAGCTGATTGGACTGGCCTGTCCCCAATGCGCGGAGCTGACCGTCCGTCTACTGCCTTTTGCCCGATGCTGCCAGTGCCGGATTCCCCTGTTCGAAATTATGCCATTGGTCCAACCTCCATGGGAATACCACCTGGATCCATCCGCAGGAACCCTCACTGCGGAGGAAGAGACCGTGGAACCGGAGATCCCGGGTACGGATGTCGCTGCCCTTGTTTTGTGAACCAAGGCTTTACTCTCGGCTACCTCGCCCTCCTGCTCGACCGAGGTAAGCCCACTGGACGAGAGGGAAAGTGATGAATGTCAAGTATACGGGCCGAGACCACCCGTGAGGCCGTCTCGGTTGGCGCAGCCTCCATTCGATGTGTGCCCGCCGGAGAAGGGCCTCCCCAACCTATCGATTGGAAGGCAATACGGAGATCCGTTTGGCCTGACCCGGCCACTGCCTCGTCGACATACCTCCCCACTGGAGCGGAAGATTCTACTGACCCTGAGTTCTGGTCGGGCGACTCTACCATAGAAGGCGACGACCTGCCCGACCATCTGTTTGAGCCGCGATTCCCCGAGCAACAGGGCTTTGGGGGATGTTGGAGCTCCAGAAGAAGGAAGAAGAAGCACCCTGCCCAGAGTGCATCTTGCGGGCCAAGGGGCCCATGTCTACCTTGAGGAGCGGGTGAGTCCGTTGTGTGATGTTCCTGTTAGACTCGCCGCTCCTCCAACCCGGGACATGCCGTCCCATGCGGGGTACCTAATGTTCCCGTTGTTGGGCCCCGTTCGTGTGATCGGGTGAGTTGCCTGGCTTGGGAGCTCACCCAAAAGAGCGGAAGGTTACAGACAAGTATGCCCCACTCTGTTTGAATTTTTGTTCCTGGTTCCCTCTTTCCCCCCTGCTCCTCCAGAACCACATAAATGTTTATGTAGAACTCTTGGGAGGGGTTGGGTTCAGTCAGTTAGAGTGGGGACTTTGCTAACTTTCTTTATGCAGCTTTGGAACATTCAACAAGGAGAAAGAACTGTTTTTCCATTTATTTTTGTTCACTTCCCTTTTGCTGCCACTTCTGCCCCTTGGAAATTTGTGACTGCTGCAGTACCAGCACACTGACCGCTAGGGGCAGTGTTCTGCACCGTTAATTTTAAGGGAAAAAGAGACTGTAAAGTTTTACTGTTTTAAACTTTTTTTTTGCATAGAAAAGAGTATTTCTCTCACAGCACTTACACCTTAGGACTCCTTGGGAGGGAAGGAGGTTTTGTGCTCGGGTTCGAGTGCACAGCCTCACTCCTGACCCTGGAGGTTGTACATATATAAGAGATTATTTGATAATGCATATTGTAAAAATTTTTGTATGCTTTCTTATTTTCCTATACAGGATTTCTTCTGGACCCACCTACTATCAAGCATTGCGGAGACTGGGCAGCTAGATAGATAGGGTTGTGTATGTTGTATGTCTTAGGCTATTTTAAGATTTTGTATTATCATGTGTGAATTCTGTCCTTCCTTCTTTTCTATTTTTTCTTAGCAGGTATCAGGTCAGCATTCGGGCTCGAATGCTTTAGGACACTGGGGACAGTGTCATTTCAGGTGGGGGGAGTATGTAGCGCCCCCTTACTTTCAGTATGGGCACTATGCTAAAGTTAGTGGGGAATGGGAGAGTTACTTTGCTCCCATTCTGAATTTGTTAAAATTGGGACTTCTGTCACTCCAGAAATGTCCACTGGGTCAGTCTGTGCTCCAGGGATGCAATACCGTCTCTGGCTGGCAGTTGGCGCAAGAGGGGTTCTGGCAGAGAAACTTTCCCCAGCAGCCAATCAGAGAAGTTTCTTCCTCGCAAGGCATGCTGGGGAGGGGAATATCTGTGACAGGTGTCATGTGCTAAAAAATCTTTGCGGGGTCCCGTTCCAGGTGCGGCATCCACCTTCAGGGTGCGCACATCCATGGACCCCGCCCGCGTGGCCCACCTGGCCAAAGTTGCAGGCTACGAAAACCCTCATCCGGAGGTACAAGGGGACCCCAGTGACTTGCTGGGTTCCCGGTTCTACCAAAAGGATCCCAGGCTGGGTGCCGTACGATTGGGGAGTCGGTTTGAGGAGGACCCGGAGGCAGATCGTCCAACAGAGCCTGAACAAACCAATTGGGGATCTGGTGACCAGAGTACTGACAGGTATGTTTCCTGTCATCTGGTGACCAATGCAAAAATCTACTGGAAGGATTCGCTCCATTCATCTACCTAGCTCAGTTATTGTAATTGGCCTGTGACAGAGGCCCTAGAGCCAGGCCTGTGAGACAGACCTGTTTCCTCCCAGAAATCCTAAGTGACACCTCGGCTGCCAGGCTTATACAAAGGGGTCTGTCCGGGGGCACTTTACCCACTCAGTTGGAGTGGCGATGAGTTACAAATTGGTACTATGCAGAGCAGTACTGACTGCTCCATTTAATATCCAGGCCTGATACTGCAAAGTTCTCTCTTTCTCTTCATCAACCTTGTCCTTCCCAATTTATGTTGATGTTGGCTATGTTGGCCTGGAAAATAAAGCATTGGAAAACCCTTTATTCACTGTCTGGACCTTCGTTCACTGTTTGTTTCCTATCACTGCACCCCTGGGCCGTATCAAGGTAACTCAATATGCCGATCCCAAAAACAAACCAGCGGCTCCTGCAGGGGTAGCGCTACACGTATATAAAAGTTCCCTTTTTGTTTTTTCTCTTTTTCTTATAATTACACACTTGTTGATTTTGGTTTCCCGTGTTGGCCTTCTTGATAAAGTTGTCCATCTATGTAGCTGTCAAGCTCACTTTGGAAGTTACCTGGATTTTGAAGTATTGTATGTTATGACTTTACTTCCTCTTTGCCTAAAATGTGGCTTTATGTATATCTTACATTTTGTTTAAAACTTTTTATGGAAAAAAAAGATGCCAAAAGTTTACACTGCACTGTGCATGCACCACTGACAGCATACAAAAAGTATGTTAAAGGAAAGTAGCTTTTTTGACAAGTGAGAAATACAAAGGTGAGGATCAGGGGCGGACTGACCATTGAGTCACTCGGGGCCCCATCAGGGTTGCCAGGCTCAGTAAAACCAGGGACAGTATGTAAAAATCTATGTTTTTTTTTTTACATCTGTCCCTGATATGTCTGAAACCAACATGCTTCTGATGTGAAAATCCTGAGATTTTAGCAGTCCCGCCTTTGCACTGCCTCCTGGCGTGGTGGCCATCTGTAAGCCCAGGGGCCCCATAGTCTTCTATTGCCTGGGGGCCCCATGAGTTGTCAGTCCGCCCCTGGTGAGGATATACTAAAACTGGAGCGTGCAAAATCTGGTCCAGCTCAGCATAGAAACCAATTAGCTTCCAAGTTTCATTGTCAAAGCTTAATTGAACAAGCTGAATTTAGAAGCTGATTGGCTACCATGCACAGCAGCACCAGAATCTGAGCGCTCCAGTTTTAGTAAATCTCCCCCAGGGTGGCTTTTACCTAAAAACTTTACCCCCTAGCCCCTATTATTTTTCCCACTCTAGTTCCACTTTAGTCATTTTTGAACAGTATAATTAACCACCTTATACATATTGAAAGACCTATTGACTTTGACATGGTCAAACAGAAGCCATATCATTTGCATGTATACATTGATGACACTGCGTTTTTTTGTATTGCTTTATTTTTCCTGAAAACAAGATAAATCTTAAATGCTTTGTATTAACATTCTTAGTTTTGACTAAAGTAATCTCTGTTTAGGAAATTCCACTAAACCAAAGCTGGGAAGGACATATTTCACCATAGAAGTGTCCAAGTCTCCCTATGAAATGTAAATAACTATTAAAACCACTTTGGCAACAGCTCATACTTGTTCAAAGTAGACAACAGCTCGTCAGTACTGTAACATTAAGAAAAATGTGTGCCTGGGCTAAAAAGTATTTCAGGCTACAAGATGGAAAAAAGTTTATATGTACTTTTACAACAAAAATAGGAAGAAATATGTTTCTTTAGTTTAGCTAAAGAATTTTATTGGAAAATCACCATTATACTTTATTATTTTCTAAACTGCTCATGAAATGCATTTAATTAAATGGTCCATTTCTTCTACATGTGTATTTTTAGTAGAGTACATGTTATATTTCACATGTGGACTTCATTAACAATTGAATAATTTTTGTATTCTGTTGGCTTTAAATTTCACAGAGCAAAGAAAAAAAAAGGACTACAGGATATTTTAAATACTATAATATGCTCACAAAAAGATGTTCAAGAAGCTAATTGTCAGTAATTTACACCTGAAGCAAGACTATGGTGGTGTAAAATATAATAAAGTAATGCAGAAATAACTTCTTATTTTACATTCATGTCACCTTTGCTGAGTAATTATTATGAACAAAGTTACATGAGTTTAAGTGCAGTTTCCTTGACTGAATTTCAGGCAGATATAAAAGACTATTATATGAAAGTTAATGCATATCTACACCCTAAAACAAACATTTAATATATTCCAGCTTACCAGTCCTAAGATGTGGTTGTTGGGTTTGTTTTAACTTTTTAGGCATTTTCGGCATCTACAGGAAATACGGTAGTGTCTTTGTTACTTTCTGTGAGCTTAAAGGGGAGTTCCAGGCATTTTTAATGTTTATTAAAAGTCAGCAGCTACAAAAAGTGTAGCTGCTGGCTTTTAATAAACATGCACTCACCTGCTCCACAGTCCAGCGACGCGCCGGCCGGAGCTACGTTCCTCTCCTCTCCCCCCCCCTCTCTCCGGCCGACGTCCTCATTGTTACTGTGGGCACCCGGCCGTAACAGCTTTCAGGTTTACGGCCGGGCACTCACTGCGCATGCGCGAGCGGCGCTGCGCTATCTGATTGGACAGGCGGTCGCCTGGGAACTGTCACGTGTCCCAGGTGATCGCCTACAGGGAGGGGCCGCCAAAAGGCAATATGACGTATCGCCTTAGCTGCCCCTGGGCGGAAGGAGGAAGTGGGACAGAATGTCCCACTCCTCATGAAGCCCCCACTCCCCCCCCCCAAAAAAAAATTACATGCAAAATGTGGCATGTAAGGGGGCAAGGAGTGGATTAAGCGGAAGTTCCACTTTTGGGTGGAACTCCGCTTTAAAGCCTAACTCTAGAAATACTATGACTTTAATTTGTTATTTGGGGTAAGCTGGCCCAAACAAACGATTTTCTTTACTAATCAATGCAGCAGCTTTTAGCACTGTATAAACTATATGTAGCAGCAGCAACATGCAGTAAACAACACTGTGTCCTGGCAGGGTATGAAGACTTCCTGCCCCCTTTTCCGTAGAAAAATTGGGAGGGGCTGAATGCTGCTCAATAATTCAGAAGAAACCTTTTATTTTTATGAATGAATAACAGCAACTGCATTGATTAGCAAAGGAGGTAGTTTGTTTGGGATTAGCTTGGTCCAACATTAACTTTTTAAAGTCATAGTATGTATGTATATATATATATATATATATATATATATATATATATATATATATATATATATATATATATATATAAAATCACTGACTGTGAAAACTGGACCTCATGCAACTTCAATTATGTGCCTCTCCATCACTCTTCCGCCAGACTCTGGGACCTTGATTCCCAAATTAAATGGTAAATTTTCCACAATACTGATGATTTGGGGAGCTATGTCATTTGCTGGTGTTGGTCCACTGTATTTTATCAATTTCAAAGTCAGTGCAGTCCTCTGCCAGGAAATTCATGCTTCCCTCTGCTAAACAGCTTTATGGAGATGCTGATTTCATTTTCCAGCAGGACTTGGCACCAGCACACACTGCCTAAAGTACCAATACTTGGTTTAATGATCATGGTATCACTGTGCTTGATTGGCCAGTCACCTGACCTAAACCCCATAGATAGAGAATCTGTGGGGTATTGTCAAGAGAAAGATGAGAGACACCAGACCCAACAATGCTGATGAGCTAAAAAGCCACCATCAAAGCAACCTGGGCTTCCATAACACCTCAGCAGTGCCACAGGCTGATTGCCTCCATGCCATGCCGCATTGATTCAGTAATTCATGCAAAAGGAGCCCCAACCAAGTATTGAGTGCATATGGAGATTGATTTACTAAAACTGGAGAGTGCAAAATCTGGTACAGCTCTGCATAGAAACAAATCAACTTCTTTTTTTTTTGTCAAATCCTAATTGAACAAGCTGAAGTTATTAGCTGATTGGCTACCATGCACAGCTGCACCAGATTTTACACTCTCCAGGTTTAGTAAATCAACCCCATTGTATCTTAAAAAGAATCACAAGTGCAGGATAAGGCCCCATGCACACGAGAAGCAAATGCAAACACATGTAAACTCAAGTTTTCAAAGGCAAAAAACGGCGTTTAAAACGCCTGTTTTTGCCGCGGATTTTGCTGCGTTTTGCCACGTTTAGCGGTGTTTTACCGCGTTTGCGGCTATCAGCGTTTATAACAAAGACATTGTAGACCCTCCCAAAGCGTCTGAACCCAAAATTTTGCTTCTGAAAAAATGAGCCTAAACCCAACTGCTTTAAAACGCAAAAAAACGTGGACACATAGGATAACATTAAATGTGTTCAGGGGCAGTTGAAAAAAATGCCCAAATGCCTCTGAACTCAAGTTTACCAGCGTCTCGTGTGCATGGGGCCTTACTGTCTGCCAAAATGATTTATTTCCATGTCATTCTATAGCGGATATACATGATTTGCCTAAGGATCCTTTCAGAAGGGCATCATCAGTTCAGTCACATTTTTTTGCTAAGAAAAAAAACAAATGAAAACTGATTTAGGTTACATTAGTTTACTTCAGTTTGCAGATCAGTCTTCAGTTCTGTTCAGATCAGGCTACATCCATTTTGCATTTTTTTATTTCAGTTTTTCAGTTCCATTACACAGACTTTTTGACCAGGTCAGCCAGTCAGTTTTTCAGTTTTTCAGGAGTACCTAATTGCAAGTTCCATGCAGGTCTGAGGGGCAGGCTGATGTAAACAGACTTGTGTTTGTTTACATCCGCCTACCTCTGAGTCCGCCTAGGTCCGTCTAGGTCTCGATTCAAATGTGAAAGTTTGAAGGTAGCTTTATGTAAAAAGACACAAGTCCATTTATATCCAGCAGCTCATAGAGCCTCACAGGTCCACCAAAGTCTGCTGTACTGATGTCTTAAAACTGAAATATGTCCCATTCAGCTCCAATTCAGCAGAGAATCTTCTTTTCACATCCTTTGATGAACAGAGCAGAGAGGCTCTATGGTAAAAGACCCTTACATCTCCATTTTTTTAGTTGTTGAAGAAACTAGTCGTAGGCCACAAAGAAAAAATATGATTCTTGCCTAAAAACAAGCATAAATGGCAGTGATGTAAACAACCGACATCCAATCACATGCATTTTAAATGTTACTAAACCCACAGCAGTAAAATCAGTCTGTGTATGCAGTAAAGCATTCTCGCTATACTCAATGTGAAACCTAAGGGGTTAATCCTCTGTGTAAAAAGGCTGTGTGATCCTGGCTTTTCTGATCCTCCCCTTCTTCCACAGTCCCCTGATAAGTTCCTGATAAAACAAAGTCTATGGAGTCAGTCTGCACATGCTCAGTTTGGTGTATATTGCTAGAGAGGTTTTTTTTCTTGGGAGAGTGCATGTGATCAGTTCAGGGCCATTCAGCACTGTCCAGATGGAGGGTTAGGCATCCTACATCCTGATAGAGCAGTCAGAAAACTCCTCCCACAAGCTTTAACCACATTTTGTCATGTTACAGCCAAAAATTTGTATTTTAATTATTATGATAATGATTATTTTATTATGATTTTATGTGATAGACCAACACAACGTGGCACATAATTGTGAAGTAAAAGGAAAATAATAAATGGTTTTCATTTTTTTTTTTTTTTACATATAAATATCTGAAAAGGGTTCCAATTACAAGGAACACTGCTTATATGAACTGCATACTTGTTTAATTAGCTGGGAGTGGCATTTTTTTCGCTCTTTTTTCCTCATAATGTTAGGTTTGTGATTGCCTTATAACTCACACAAGGTTGATTCACAACAGTGCACAATAAGGAGGACTATTGCACTTTTACCTTAATTTATTTTTATTTTTTATTGTTTTCCACTATTGTGATTTTTTTCAAAAATTGTGGTCCACCACACTCACCATTTTCTTTACTTCTGTGGAGGCTTATGAGGGACACCCAGTGGGCTGACTTGCCCCAGACACACACACCCCCAGCCCACCACTGTCTACACTCTCCATCTTCGCTTATAAGCCCATTGGAGGGCTCACTTTAACCTTTTTTTCTCATATCACCAACACTCGTTATAAGGGGACCAAATACCATTGGAGGCTCCTTATATGAGCCTACCGCATACAGGTGCCCAACATTTTATCACTCACTTATCACCAGTTCGGTTGGATTAAACATAAGGACACACCAATATCACACCCAAGCAGCGCCACCACCCTGTATACCTAATTTACCTCAACTGCATTTGTATTCAGTCCCCTTTACTTTGATACCCCTAATTAAAATCTAGTGGAACCAATTTCCTTCAGAAGTCACCTAATTAGTAAACAGAGCCCACCTGTGTGTAATTTGATCTTAGTATAAATACAGCTGTTCTGTGAAGCTTTTAGAGGTTCATTAGAGAACCGTATAAAACAAACAGCATCATGAAGGCCAATGAACACACCAGACAGGTCAGGGATAAAGTTGTGGAGAAGTTTAAAGCAGGGTTATGTTATAATAAAATATCCCAAGTTTTGAACATCTCATGGAGCACTGTTCAATCCATCATCCAAAAATGGAAAGAGTATAGCACAACTGCAAACCTACCAATACATGGCTGTCCACCTAAACTGACAGGTCGGGCAAGGAGAGCATTAATCAGAGAAGCAGCTAAGAGGCCCATGGTACACCTGGAGGAGCTGCAGAGATCCACAGCTCAGGTGGGAGAATTTGTCCACAGGACAACTATTAGTCATGCACTCCACCAATTTGACCTTTATGGAAGAGTGGCAAGAAGAAAGCCATTGTTGAAAGAAAGCTATAAGAAGTCCTGTTTGCAGTTTACGAGAAGCCATGTGGAGGACACAGCAAACATGTGGAAGAAGGTGCTCTGGTCAGATGCGACAAAAACGTAACTTTTTGGCATAAAAACAAAATGTTATGTGTGTCGAAAAACTGACACTGCACACCATCCCCACCATGAAACATGATGGTGGCAGCATTATGTTGTGGGGATGCTTTTCTTCAGCAGGGACAGGGAAGCTGGTCAGAGTTGATGGGAATATGGATGGAGCCAAATATAGGGCAATCTTGGAGGAAAACCTGGTAAGAGTCTGCAAAAGACTTAAGACTGGGGCGGAGGTTCGCGTTCCAGCAGGACAACGACCCTAAACATACACCCAGAGCTACAATGGAATGGTTTAGATCAAACAATTCAGGTGCTAGAATGGCCCAGTCAAAGTTCAGACCTAAATCGAATTGTGAATCTGTGGCAAGATTAAAAAATTGCTGTTCACAGATGCTCTCCATCCAATCTGACAGAGCTTAAACTGTTTTGCGAAAAAGAATGGGCAAAAATATCACTCTCTAGATGTGTAAAGCTGGTAGAGACATCCCAAAAGACTTGCAGCTGTAATTTCGGCGAAAGGTGGATCTACAAAGTATTGGCTCAGGGGGGCTGAATACAAATGCACGCCACGCTTTTAAGATATTTATTTGTAAAAAAATGTTCAAAACCATTTATCTTCATTCAATTATGTGCTACATTGCGTTGGTCTATCACATAAAATTACAATAAAATAAATTTACCTTTTTGGATGTAAAATGACAAAATGTGAAAAATTTCAAGGGGTATGAATACTTCTTCAAGGCACTGTATATTGTCTTTCAGTCTGGATCAGTCTGAATAAAAAAAAAAAATTAACGTTCCCTAAATTACACTTATATTCATTTTGTACAATATTGTGGAGATGGAATATTTATGATATTTCATTATAATATAGCAAGGTGCTTACTTGGAGACACATCTGGATTTTTGTCTCATATTTTTGTTATTTATGCATGCAAGCATGTGTTTCCCTTTTCTTTAACTGAACAGGCCTTAAAGTAAACATTAAATAATCATGTTAAAAGTGCATTATTTAAATCTGGTGGATGTAATGTTCTAACATTTGTACCATGATAATATTATGATTAATGACCTAACTTTCAAATATGGCCATTCTTGAAAAATAAAACAAACATTTCATTTCACTGTCAGCTAAATGTTAACAGATCAGATCATTTATAAGAACATTACTGTGAACAAAAAATATATTGTGCTGTGTGGGTTTGCACTGGGTGATATAAATGTAGATCTATGCTTGACAAATGATATCACTGCTTAATGTCAAATAAGCCTTCTGTTAATTTTCAAAGTAGTTTGACAGATTCTGTTCCTCTTTGGCTTTTGATTTTATTTCAGCTCAGAAGTGTAAGCAGTATAGAAGCTAATACTGAAATAACTTCTAAGTATGGCAACCAGTGTTGAACTTTGGCCACAGAGATTTTTTTTTTGATTTATGCATACTTTGAACATCGCCTATTTCTAATGTCTTATGGAACTTTTATTGGTGTTTTACAGTAAATGAAGAGAAAAATACCCTTTCTTCTTTCTGTCAAATCAACATGCCCCCTTATAACTGAACTTTTTAGGGCCATAAGTACCACTGCCAAATTATAGCAGTTGAATGTGTCACCGTTGGGCTCCAGACAAAAGGTGGTACTGTTACTGTGACTGCAGTTTCATTTAAAGCCCAACTGAAATTTCAGTTTAAATCAGCTAAAACATTCCAGTTTCATTTCCCTGATGACGTTTGCTAATGAAACGCGTTGGTCAGAAAATTTTCGGGCATACATCACTGGTTGGTAAGGAAACCAATGTTTCTATTGTTTTTAATGCTGGAATTTCTCTGCTTAAATGTAAGTGCAATACTATTGATTTTTAATAAAAATCTTTTAAATACTACACTATGAGAGACCCCTCTTCTCTCCTCCCTTGCCTGTAAACCTTATACTGAGTATTTAATGGTGCTGGAGTGCTGTATTTCTGGAGGACTCCTTTGTATCTGGATGTTTGATTGGATGTCAGCAGCCGAACTGGGATCTGGGAGTCTGGTGAACAGCTTGTGAATTTAACTGCTGGTTTTGACTCCCTGTAACAGGGGTCAATAGACTCTGGTGAATGTGCTGTGTGACTGCATGCTGGTGGAAATGAAACACACTCCTTCACTTTGGTGGCTAAACATCACTTTCCTATTTTGATTCATTTGGACCATTTTTTCATCAATGGGCTGTTTATAGCATATTTACAACCACATATAGCCGGATTCAGTAAGACTTACGACGGCGTATCAGTAGATACGCCGTCGTAAGTCCGAATGCGCGCCGTCGTATCTTTAAGCGTATTCTCAAACTGAGATACGCTTCTCTGTTGCTAAGATACGACCGGCGTAAGTCTCCTACGCCGTCGTATCTTAGCTGCAAATTTACGCTGGCCGCTAGGGACGTGTATGTTGATTTACGACTAGAATATGTAAATGAGCAAGATACGCCTACTCACGAACGTACTTTAGCCCAATACGCTGTTTATGTAAGGCGTTTTTCCGGCGTAAAGATAAACCACCAAAAAGATGGTGCAGCCCATGCAAGGTATGGACGTCGGAACAGCCGTCGTATTTTACGTCGTTTGCGTAAGCGTACGTGAATGGGGCTGGGCGTAGGTTGCGTTCACGTCGAAAGCAATGAGTATTTGCAACGTGATTCTGAGCATGCGCGCGCATGCACCGTACGATCGGCGCTTCATTTACATGGGGTCACGATTCATTACCATACAACACGCCCCCTACCTGCCTATTTTGAATTAGGCGGGGTTACGCCGGGCCATTTGTGCTACGCCGACGTAACTTAGGAGGCAAGTGCTTTGTGAATACAGTGCTTGCCTCACTATGTTACGTCGGCGTAGTGCAAATGGGATGCGTTACGCCGGCATAAAAGATACACGCCTCTACGTAAATCTGGCCAATTGTGTTTATTGGTGTGTTTTGCACTATTCACATGACACCAGTGAAATGTTTATTATGTTTATTTCTCATATTAAGTTATTTGGATGTCAACAGTAATAACCACATTAGTTACACATGTTAAATTACGTGTATTAACTAAAACACTCCATGTGCATCAAAACAAAATGAGTTCAAATTCTTACAGCTAATTTCCTGAAGAAAGCAGTAACAGAAAATAACCTGGCTCACTGTGTGAAAGCAGTGGTCTCTCTGCAGGGGCCTGAGGCACCCACTGCTGAATCAGACCTATAACTCTGCATGCGGCTCATGCTCCTTGCTGATTTGAGAGCATTAGCAGGGAGTATTTTGGACCTCTTCAAAGCCACTACTGATTCTAGACAAAACAAGGGTCTTTCTGAATAGTGCGCAGGCAGGGGATATAATTGGCTACTTAGGTTGTGGTTGTTTTCCACAGCTGTAATACATGGCATACTATTTGTTTTGATGAACCTGGAAATGTGTTTAGCCAATGCAATATTTTTTACTTTTTTCTATAATAAATATCCCACAAAAATATATAAAAAACGTTTTTTTTCCTCAGTTTAGGCCGATACGTATTCTTCTACATATTTTTGGTAAAAAAATCGCAATAAGCGTTTATCGGTTTTATAGCGTTTACAAAATAGGGGATAGTTTTATTGCATTTTTATTAATTTTTCTTTTTTTACTACTGTGACGGTAATGGTATGATATCCCCGTCAAACCGTCCCTTCTTCCCATAAAAGAAATCACAGAAGCATCCATACATGAGCCAAGGCTTAATGCTGGTATAACACAGAGTTTTAATGGTAAGAAACCAGAGCTTATATGTGGTTACAACTGTTACAATGACAAATCTCCGCCCCCCCTTACACAGTGGGGGGTCTTCAATACAGCTCCCTTGAAATAAAGATATTTCTTTGAACTAATCAGTATCTAGCCGGTTCGGCACCGCATATAGAGAGATAATTACCACAATGAAGCAATCAGCATAATTAACATGAGCCACTTATCTAATCACAGTAACCAGTAAACACAGGGCTAGAACAATTAACATTTGAAACAGGGCTGGCTGCAGAAGGGTAAATACAATTAACAGCCTTAAACAAGCAGGGAGGATTAACCTGAAGCATATAGGTAAAAAGTCCTTCACAATGGCCCCCCTTCTTCTCCCTGCTCCGGAAAACCCGGTTGGACCTTTCCTGGTCCAGTAGGGTTGACGGGTTCAGAGCTTTTAGTCCGAGGTTAACTCCGTTTGGCGTGACAATCCATCAGCATTCCCGTTTTGCTTGCCTGGGCGATAATGAATCGTAAAGTCATAGGGCTGTAAGGCCAAGCTCCAGCGTAGCAAACGGGCGTTGTCCCCTGAAACCCGGTTAAGCCACACCAAGGGGTTGTGATCGGTGATGAGAGTGAAAGCCCGGCCATAAAGGTAAGGTGTGAGCTTTTTGAGTGCCCATACCAAGGCCAAACACTCTTTTTCAATGGTGGCGTAACTGACCTCCCTTGGCAACAGCTTCCGACTCAGGTATGCCACCGGGTGCTCTCCTCCATCCTCCCCGATCTGGCTTAGTACTGCCCCCAGTCCAAACATTGAAGCATCTGTGTGGACAATAAATCTTTTGTTAGGATCTGGGGTAACCAACACCGGAGCATTAACCAGAGCAGTCTTTAGGGTTTGGAAAGCCACCTCGCATTCCGGGGACCACAGGACTTGTCGGGGTAGCTTCTTTTTGGTCAAGTCGGTCAGGGGTTTGGCCAGGGCGCTATAGTCGGGTACAAAGCGTCTGTAATAGCCGGCTGTGCCCAAGAAAGCCATGACTTGTGTCTTGGTGTGGGGAGTGGGCCAATTGGCAACGGCCTCGATTCTTGGCCGGCTCTGGCCGTTGCTTACCACATCCTACTCGGTGGCCCAAATATTGTACCTCTGCCATACCCAAATGACATTTGTCGGGTTTCAGGGTCAGCCCGGCCCCCTTGATCCTATCCAATACTACCCCTACGTGCTCTAGGTGCGCTTCCCATGTATCGCTGTAGATGGCGATGTCATCCAGATAAGCGCATGCAAAGCTCTGGAGACCCCCAAGTAACTGATCCACCATCCGCTGGAAGGTGGCCGGGGGGTTCTTCATCCCGAACGGCATAACCCGGAATTGGTATAGGCCGAACGGGGTGATGAAGGCCGACTTGAGTCTGGCATCTTCTGCTAGGGGAATCTGCCAATATCCCTTGCATAGGTCTATTGTGGTCAGATACTTCCCTGCAGAGATACGGTCAAGCAGCTCGTCCATCCGTGGCATCGGATAGGCGTCCGTAACTGTCTTGTCTTTGAGGCACCGGTAATCTACACAGAAGCGGGTTGTCCCATCCTTCTTTGGCACTAAGACTACCGGCGAGGCCCAAGGACTTTCTGAGGGTTCGATTACGCCTAGCCGAAGCATCTCATCTATCTCCTTCCGCATTCCTTCCCGGACTGCTTCGGGGATACGGTAAGGAGGCTCTCTCAGGGGTGTCTGTCCTGGAGTCTCCACCTTGTGTACGGCTAGGCGTGTGTATCCAGGCTCCTGAGAGAATGTGGCCTGTTTTTCTTCTAGTAAGCGGCCAGCTTGAGCCCGCTCTTGCGGCTCCAGCTGTTCACCTAGCTGGACTTTCTCTATCTGGGTCATCCCTTCGCTACTGCCCAATAGGTCGGGAAGGGGTAGGGTCTCTGTGTCTTCTCCTGCTGGTGCACAGATAGCGGCTACCTCCTCTGCCCGTTCCTGATAGGCCTTGAGCATGTTGATGTGAAAGGTTCGTTTCACATCTTCATCCTCGCAACTGGCTATCGTGTAGGTAGTGTCGCATATCTGTCCTATAACTTTATAGGGGCCCTGCCAGGCAGCCTGGAGCTTGTCTGTTCGGACCGGCCTTAATACCATGACCTTTTGGCCTATCTGAAAGCTCCAGTGCCTAGCCCGTCGGTCATACCATACCTTCTGGCGCTGTTGGGCCACCTGGAGGTTCTCTCGCACTGTCTGGGCTAATTCCTCCATGCGGTCCCTCAGCTCCAGGACATAAGGTACAACCGGGGTCCCCTCAATTTCTGTTTGCCCCTCCCAGTGATCCTTGATGAGATCTAAGGGCCCCCTCACCCGCCTCCCATAGAGAAGTTCGAAGGGTGAGAATCCGGTCGATTCCTGCGGTACCTCTCGGTAGGCAAAGAGAAGGTGCGGCAGGAATCGCTCCCAATCCTTGTACGCCCCTGTGAACGATTTCAACATTTGCTTTAGCGTTCCATTGAAGCGCTCGCACAGGCCATTAGTCTGGGGGTGGTATGGGGAGCTAGTCAGGGATTTAACTCCACAGGTTTTCCATATCTGCTGGGTTACCTCGGCCGTGAATTGGGTACCTTGGTCGGACAGAACCTCCTTGGGAAAGCCTACTCGGGAAAATACTTTAACTAGGGCCTCTGCTACAGTCTCAGCCTGTATGTTAGAGAGAGCTACCGCTTCGGGGTAACGGGTGGCGTAGTCTACTACGGTGAGTATATACCGCTTGCCGGAACGGCTAGGTTGGGCCAGGGGCCCTATAATGTCCACGGCTACCCTTGTGAACGGTTCTTCAATAATGGGCATGGAAACTAATTTAGCCTTTGGGTGGTCTCCCTGTTTACCTATACGTTGGCATACCTCGCACGTTTGACAATACGCCCTGACGTCGTCGGATACCCCAGGCCAGAAAAAGTTCTGGGTTATCTGATACCCTGTCTTGCGTATTCCCAAATGGCCTGCCAAGGGTACGTCGTGCCCAATCCTCAATAACTCCTGCCGGTACTTCCGGGGAACTACCAGCTGGCGTTTTTGCTTAGGCCCTGGGGCATTACCCCGGGTCTCGGTGAGCCTGTACAAGCGGCCTTCCTCCCAGATAAATTGCTCCTTCTCTAACCCCCCTTGGCCCCTCCTGGCTTTCTCTCGATACTTTCTGAGGGAAGGGTCTCCGGTCACCTCCCGCCCAAAGTCCTCTGGGGTGTCCCAGGGTAGGGGTTCCACAGTCAAGGGTAGGTTGGGTTGGCTTACCTGGGTCTCAGTAGGAAGCGGATGGCTCTCGGCAGCGCGACTTTGTGCTCTGGTGGTTACTGCGTGGGCCTCCTGAGCGGTGGTAGAGGCGAACGCCGAAGTCAGGGGCCCAATGTCGTTGCCCAAGATGACTTCAGAAGGTAAGTCTTTCATGACGCCCACATGAACATCGCCAGCTCCCGCACCCCAGTCCAGGTGTACCTGTGCAGTAGGAATACGGTATACTGCCCCCCCTGCCACTTTCACAGCAATTGATTTCCCCGGTTTCTCTGATGCAGTAATAAGGTGTCTTTGTACCAACGTGATGGTCGCCCCACTGTCTCTTAATCCTCGAGCGGTTTTTCCGTTAACCATGACCAGCTGACAATGGTGTTTCCGGTTGTCCGTAATAACAGATTGTACCGTGAGGGCTTCGTAAAGGGGGCCCAATGGTTCTTCCCGACCCAGCTCCTGGGAATCCCAAGCAGAGTCTACACAATGGGCTGCTGCTGGTGGGCGGTACCCAGGTTGAGACCAATTTGACCTGGTGTTGTCGTTCATGGGGCAATTTTGCTTGAAGTGACCCAGCTGTTTGCACCGGAAGCAGCGTTGTTCGTTGTCCTCCTGGCGTGGATAGCGAGGGCTAGATGTCATCGGTCTGTTAGGAGGTTGGTATCTAGCGGCGGGTGGGTGTGAGGGCGCCGTTGGTCGTGGAGGTTGTACCCGTGGTGTGACCTGGTTTGTCTTGCGAGTATCCGCATATTCATCTGCCAACTTTGCGGCCTCTGGTAGAGTCATGGGCCTGCGATCTCTCACCCAGTCTTTGACATCCGTCTGGATGTGATTGTAAAATTGCTCCAGGAGCATTAGTTGCAAAATGCCCTCTGCGGTGGTGGCCTGGCTGCTGTTAACCCAGTTAGAGGCCGACAGGGACAACTGGCATGCCCATTCCGCGTAAGAGTCTTTCGTGGTTTTGCGTGAGTCCCTGAACTTCTGTCGGTGGGACTCTGGGGTTACTGCATAACGAGCCAGGAGCGCTTCTTTAACCCTGGCGTAGCTATGGATATCCTGATCTGGCACGGTCCGGAAAGCATCAGAAGCTTTGCCTGACAGTTTGCCTGACAATATTGAAACCCACTCTCCTCTAGCTATTCGGTGCAGGTTACATTGTCGCTCAAAGTCTGCCAGGTAGTTCTCAATCTGACAGTCCTTTTCATCAAAAGCTTTAAAAGCGCTAAACGGAATCTTCCTTGCGTCTGCTGTGCTGTACTCACTGTTCGGAGAAGGTGCGGCTGCTTGTTGGACTGCTGCCAGTTTTAACTGTAGCTCTGCGTCTCTTATTTGTTTATCCTTCTGTAGTTCTGCATCTCTTATTTCTTTATCCTTCTGTAGTTCTGCGTCTTTTATTTGTTTAGCCTCCTTCGCTAACAGGTCCATCACTTTCAGCACCACATCCGGCGTTGGGTTCGGGCCGAACCACGCTAGCTTCTCTCTCATTAGCTTGTTGGTTGGTGATGGTGTCTCCATCTCCTGTACTGCTGGCGTTGCTGCAATCCCGTTCTCCTGGTCTAGCTCCATTAATTCTGCTATGATGACCCGCTTGGTTTTGTTGCTAGCAATCCTTCCACGAACTTCCAGTAGTTCTTTCAGTGTATTTCTTTTAAGCAGGGTGTAGCAGCCTTCCATTCACTGTTCCCAGTGTCTGCTTGGAATCCTGGTGTAAGGGAGAGTAGAAGGGAAAATCCCTCTGCTGCCAACCAATTTGTGACGGTAATGGTATGATATCCCCGTCAAACCGTCCCTTCTTCCCATAAAAGAAATCACAGAAGCATCCATACATGAGCCAAGGCTTAATGCTGGTATAACACAGAGTTTTAATGGTAAGAAACCAGAGCTTATATGTGGTTACAACTGTTACAATGACAAATCTCCGCCCCCCCTTACACAGTGGGGGGTCTTCAATACAGCTCCCTTGAAATAAAGATATTTCTTTGAACTAATCAGTATCTAGCCGGTTCGGCACCGCATATAGAGAGATAATTACCACAATGAAGCAATCAGCATAATTAACATGAGCCACTTATCTAATTGATTGATTGATTTTTGAGCTTAATTAGGCGCCAAATGCCCACTGTGAAGTGAGCGTCTAAGCGCCGCTGGTGAGATGTAACTTTGAATCAATCCGTGGTGAAGAAGAGAGAGAAAAGAGAAGAGAGGGCGGTAAAAGGAAAGGGTATCCAGCCCTTAGGGGAGCAAGAGTAATGAGCCGTGAAGTGTATGAGAAAAAATATAAAAGAAAAAAGGAACAGTGGGGATACTAGAGGAGGGGTAGAGGACATCATAGTTATTGGAGAGGCAAGTGGCCCCTTCAATGAGGGGGCGGACTGTAAGAGGGAAAAGAATATAAATTTAACCATAGGCCTGGATGAACAGTTCCGTCTTTAGTTTTTTTCTGAAGAGGAGCAGGTTAGATGTCATCTTAAGTTCCAAGGAGAGGGCATTCCACAGCATGGCACCCCTACTCTGGAGTCGTTTGCCTCCCATGGAAGAAAGTTTAGATGGAATGACTGTGGCTAAATGTTGGGTCTTGGATCTTAATGGGCGCGAGGGTTCATAGTGCACCGCCAAGCTGTGTAAGTACTTGGGACCCTGTCCCCAGTATGCACGGAAGAAGATACAGAGCGTTTTAAAGATCACTCTCTGCTCAATAGGGAGCCAATGAAGTGATCTCCTGGCCAGGCTAATATGGTCTCTTCTCGCTAGACCGAGTACAAAGCGAGCAGTGTGGTTCTGAACCACCTGAAGCTTATGGGCCCATTTCTGCGGGGCACCCAATAGGAATACGTTTGCCCCGTCTAACCGGGAATGGATAAAAGCCTGGGCAAGTAGTGATCTGTTATTTTGGGTGAATAGATGTTTTACTTTTCTGAGGAGCCTTAGATGGTAATTGGCATTCCGCAGGATGTTTCTGAAGTGGGGAACAAACGAGAGGGTGTCATCGATTATGACTCCTAGGTTTTTTACCTGCTTGGCTGGAATGGGTGTGGGTCCGAAAGACAGAGGCCAAGCAGCCAGCAATAGGGGGCTAGTAGGACCAATTAATAGAACTTCAGTTTTAGCTGCGTTCAGTCCAAGCCTATTGCCAGCCATCCAGTCCTGTATTTCTACCAGGCATTTCGCCAACTGAACTGGCTGCTGAGGTCCTCTTGCTGAATCAACCAGAATTTGTGTGTCATCGGCATAAAGCTGACACTCCAAGTTATTGTTCTGGATGATGTCAGCAAGAGGACGAACATAGCAGTTAAAGAGGAGTGGCGATAGAGCACTCCCCTGTGGAACTCCGCATGTCAGAGGTCTTGGGGTAGACCGGTGTGTTCCCATCTTGACACATTGTGTTCTCTCATGGAGAAACGAGCGTATCCAACTCAGGACCACCCCGTTAAGACCAAAAAGATTTTTTAATCTGTCCAACAGTATATTATAGTCGACAGTGTCGAATGCTGCGGAGAGGTCTAGCAAAATCAGGGCTGCCGACCCCCCTGCGTCACGGGTTGTCAATAGTCTTTCTCGCATGGCCAGCACAGATATCTCGGTTCCTCTTCCCGGACGAAACCCCGACTGGGTGTCATGGAAGAGGTTACCCCCCTCAAAATAGTTTTGTAGCTGCCTGAAGACTACTTGCTCTAGGATTTTTGCCAGGAAGGGGATGGCGGAAATGGGCCTGAAATTGAGCGGGTCATTTATGTCTAGACCCATCTTTTTCAGAAGGGGTGTTACTATGGCATGCTTCATTTTTCCTGGGACGATGCCTAATTGCAGAGAAAGGTTAATAACTTTGCAAATGTCCAGGGCCAATGTTTTTGCATTGGCCTTCATGAGCCACCCGGGACAGATATCATCCGGATATGATGATGCTTTTAAGTCTCTCATAATTTTCAGTATCTCCCCAGGGGTAGTATCTGTAAATCGCATAAGACCTGAATGGAAGCCAGATGATATTGGTTGGTCTAAGGGTCGCATAGCCTGGTTGGTAGATGTCCGGATTTTCTGTATTTTGGCTTCAAATGACAGAAGAAGGCTGGAGCACATTTTATCTGAAGATGGTATGGAAGAAAAGTATTTTTTGTTGTTAAAGAGGCTGGATGTGATTTTGAATAGTTCAGCCTCTTTATTAATAGCTTGGGCTATTTGGGCATTATAATAGCTTCTTTTTTGAAGTTTTACGTGCTTGCTATACACTCTGCACTGGTTCCTGTAGGCCAATTTGTCCTGCGGGTGGTTAGTTCTGATCCATTTGCGTTCAAGCTGACGTCTTTTGGATTTTAACTCTCCCAGTGAGGATGAATACCAAGGGCATGATTTAGATTTCCTAGGCCTATTGTATGACGTAGTGATGGGCGCCACTTTGTCAAGGGTGTTTATTAGTTTTTGTTCAAATGCATCCATGGCCTGTTCTAATTTTTCCAAATCATTTTCAATGTCGACTAACTTCTGTTCTGAATTGCCTTGGCTGTTAATATAGGCTGAATGAAAGGTTTCATCGCTGATTTTTGTAAGTTTTCGGAAAGGCTTTGATCTTTCCATCGGGGGGCCTGAGGTATTTTTTCTGGGGGCTAAGTCTGGCAGAGTGTATTTTAATAGATAGTGGTCCGTCCATCCTGTCACTGTTGTAGATAGATTTGTGACTTGAAGATCATTAGAGAGTATAGCGTCAAGCTGATGTCCAAGGATATGAGTTGGCCCCTGAACTTTCTGCTCGAACCCCATACCCTCCAGGTCTTCTAGGAGGTCCTTGGCGTGTGGTTCTTCAGTCTGCTCTAACCAAACGTTGAAGTCTCCTTGAATTATTAATTTATCCTGGTTAGCAGTTAGTTGCATAATATATTCATTAAATTCTTTGACAAAATGGCCGCTATATTCTGGAGGTCTATATATAGTGACCAGGGTAAATGATGAGCAAGGATTGACTGAGCATTTAATGATAAGACTTTCAAAGGTTTTTGGAGAAGGAAAAACTAGCTCCGTACAAGATAATTTTTCGTCATATAAGACTGCAATACCACCTCCCCTTTTGCCCACCCTATTTTTATGCAAAATTTTGTAGTTGTCTGGTATAAGCTCATCAAAAATTGTTTCAGAGCCCGGACCGAACCATGTCTCGGTTATAGAGAATAAATGAGGGTGCTCAGACGTAATCATATCATAAATGTCCGGGGCGTGCTTCACAGCAGACCTGGCGTTTATATAGCTCAGTTTCAGGATTTCTTCAGTAGGGGGTTTTAATTTCTTGTTTGGGATGGTATCAATAGGGATAGGGGGGCTCAGGGGCAAGGTGCCCGTTGTGTCCAGAGGGAATACATCAGCTTGTGAGGCTAGCTGTCTTGACAGTTTTTCGCAGGGATGTGGTAATTTGGCCAGTCCAAATTGAGCACATGTGATTTTGGCTATTTCAGATAGTTGCCCTGTATTATTGTTATTTAGACTTTTTAAATAGGTATGAGTATAAATGATCTTACCTATGTTTCTTCTTTCTGGCATACCTTCCTTTGGAATAATCTGGCCCTCCTGGTCAGTATGGGCACGGAGGGGCACAGAGGGGCTTCCCTCTGGCGCGCCTCCGGCGCGCCAGTGGCGCGTCCGCTGTGCGTCCACCGCGGGACGCGGTGACGCCATGACAGAAAAAGCCCTCTATGGAGGGGGGCGTGGCTTACAGCAGTCAGGTGAAGCAAGGCAGCAAATGGTGGGGGCAGCAGATCAGAGCCAATCAGGTTGTCAGCACAGAGTCCAGCACAGCAGATTCTTCCTCCAGCAGGGGGATCACTGATGTGGTGACGCCATGACAGAAAAAGCCCTCTATAGAGGGGGGCGTGGCTTACAGCAGTCAGGTGAAGCAAGGCAGCAAATGGTGGGGGCAGCAGATCAGAGCCAATCAGGTTGTCAGCACAGAGTCCAGCACAGCAGATTCTTCCTCCAGCAGGGGGATCACTGATGTGGTGACGCCATGACAGAAAAAGCCCTCTATGGAGGGGGGCGTGGCTTACAGCAGTCAGGTGAAGCAAGGCAGCAAATGGTGGGGGCAGCAGATCAGAGCCAATCAGGTTGTCAGCACAGAGTCCAGCACAGCAGATTCTTCCTCCAGCAGGGGGATCACTGATGTGGTGACGCCATGACAGAAAAAGCCCTCTATGGAGGGGGGCGTGGCTTACAGCAGTCAGGTGAAGCAAGGCAGCAAATGGTGGGGGCAGCAGATCAGAGCCAATCAGGTTGTCAGCACAGAGTCCAGCACAGCAGATTCTTCCTCCAGCAGGGGGATCACTGATGTGGTGACGCCATGACAGAAAAAGCCCTCTATGGAGGGGGGCGTGGCTTACAGCAGTCAGGTGAAGCAAGGCAGCAAATGGTGGGGGCAGCAGATCAGAGCCAATCAGGTTGTCAGCACAGAGTCCAGCACAGCAGATTCTTCCTCCAGCAGGGGGATCACTGATGTGGTGACGCCATGACAGAAAAAGCCCTCTATGGAGGGGGGCGTGGCTTACAGCAGTCAGGTGAAGCAAGGCAGCAAATGGTGGGGGCAGCAGATCAGAGCCAATCAGGTTGTCAGCACAGAGTCCAGCACAGCAGATTCTTCCTCCAGCAGGGGGATCACTGATGTGGTGACGCCATGACAGAAAAAGCCCTCTATGGAGGGGGGCGTGGCTTACAGCAGTCAGGTGAAGCAAGGCAGCAAATGGTGGGGGCAGCAGATCAGAGCCAATCAGGTTGTCAGCACAGAGTCCAGCACAGCAGATTCTTCCTCCAGCAGGGGGATCACTGATGTGGTGACGCCATGACAGAAAAAGCCCTCTATGGAGGGGGCGTGGCTTACAGCAGTCAGGTGAAGCAAGGCAGCAAATGGTGGGGGCAGCAGATCAGAGCCAATCAGGTTGTCAGCACAGAGTCCAGCACAGCAGATTCTTCCTCCAGCAGGGGGATCACTGATGTGGTGACGCCATGACAGAAAAAGCCCTCTATGGAGGGGGGCGTGGCTTACAGCAGTCAGGTGAAGCAAGGCAGCAAATGGTGGGGGCAGCAGATCAGAGCCAATCAGGTTGTCAGCACAGAGTCCAGCACAGCAGATTCTTCCTCCAGCAGGGGGATCACTGATGTGGTGACGCCATGACAGAAAAAGCCCTCTATGGAGGGGGGCGTGGCTTACAGCAGTCAGGTGAAGCAAGGCAGCAAATGGTGGGGGCAGCAGATCAGAGCCAATCAGGTTGTCAGCACAGAGTCCAGCACAGCAGATTCTTCCTCCAGCAGGGGGATCACTGATGTGGTGACGCCATGACAGAAAAAGCCCTCTATGGAGGGGGGCGTGGCTTACAGCAGTCAGGTGAAGCAAGGCAGCAAATGGTGGGGGCAGCAGATCAGAGCCAATCAGGTTGTCAGCACAGAGTCCAGCACAGCAGATTCTTCCTCCAGCAGGGGGATCACTGATGTGGTGACGCCATGACAGAAAAAGCCCTCTATAGAGGGGGGCGTGGCTTACAGCAGTCAGGTGAAGCAAGGCAGCAAATGGTGGGGACAGCAGATCAGAGCCAATCAGGTTGTCAGCACAGAGTCCAGCACAGCAGATTCTTCCTCCAGCAGGGGGATCACTGATGTGGTGGCGCCATGACAGAAAAAACCCTCTATGGAGGGGGGCGTGGCTTACAGCAGTCAGGTGAAGCAAGGCAGCAAATGGTGGGGGCAGCAGATCAGAGCCAATCAGGTTGTCAGCACAGAGTCCAGCACAGCAGATCCTTCCTCCAGCAGGGGGATCACTGATGTGGTGACGCCATGACAGAAAAAGCCCTCTATGGAGGGGGGCGTGGCTTACAGCAGTCAGGTGAAGCAAGGCAGCAAATGGTGGGGGCAGCAGATCAGAGCCAATCAGGTTGTCAGCACAGAGTCCAGCACAGCAGATTCTTCCTCCAGCAGGGGGATCACTGATGTGGTGACGCCATGACAGAAAAAGCCCTCTATGGAGGGGGGCGTGGCTTACAGCAGTCAGGTGAAGCAAGGCAGCAAATGGTGGGGGCAGCAGATCAGAGCCAATCAGGTTGTCAGCACAGAGTCCAGCACAGCAGATTCTTCCTCCAGCAGGGGGATCACTGATGTGGTGACGCCATGACAGAAAAAGCCCTCTATGGAGGGGGGCGTGGCTTACAGCAGTCAGGTGAAGCAAGGCAGCAAATGGTGGGGGCAGCAGATCAGAGCCAATCAGGTTGTCAGCACAGAGTCCAGCACAGCAGATTCTTCCTCCAGCAGGGGGATCACTGATGTGGTGACGCCATGACAGAAAAAGCCCTCTATGGAGGGGGGCGTGGCTTACAGCAGTCAGGTGAAGCAAGGCAGCAAATAGTGGGGGCAGCAGATCAGAGCCAATCAGGTTGTCAGCACAGAGTCCAGCACAGCAGATTCTTCCTCCAGCAGGGGGATCACTGATGTGGTGACGCCATGACAGAAAAAGCCCTCTATGGAGGGGGGCGTGGCTTACAGCAGTCAGGTGAAGCAAGGCAGCAAATGGTGGGGGCAGCAGATCAGAGCCAATCAGGTTGTCAGCACAGAGTCCAGCACAGCAGATTCTTCCTCCAGATTCTTCCTTCCTAATCACAGTAACCAGTAAACACAGGGCTAGAACAATTAACATTTGAAACAGGGCTGGCTGCAGAAGGGTAAATACAATTAACAGCCTTAAACAAGCAGGGAGGATTAACCTGAAGCATATAGGTAAAAAGTCCTTCACAACTACTAATGGCGGCGATCAGCGATTTCGTGACTGCGACATTATGGCGGACACTTCAGACAATTTTGACACATTTTTGAGACCATTGTCATTTTCACAGCAAAAAATGCATTTAAATTGCATTGTTTATTGTGAAAATGACAGTTGCAGTTTGGGAGTTAACCACAGGGGGCGCTGAAGGAGTTATGTTTCACCTAGTGTGTTTACAACTGTAGGGGGGTGTGGCTGTAGGTCTGACGTCATCGATTGTGTCTCCCGTCCCTATAAAAGGGATGACACATTCGATGGAGCGGCCACAGTGAAGCATGGGGAAGCCGTGTTTACATACGGCTCTCCCCGTTTTTCAGCTCCGGGGAGTGGTCGCGCGAGGTTCGCTAGAAATGAATAGCCGCCCCCTCATCCCGAATCGCTCCCAGACGATTTCCGACCGCCGCATGTACCGGGGGGGGGGGGGTGGACGTATATGTACATGCGGCAGTCGTTAAGTGCTTAAATTGTATGTTTATTTGGGCTTTGGGCCTCATTTCACAGTGGGTGTTTAGATATGGTACATGAGGCTCCAGTGTAGGGGTAGTGATTAGTGAGGGAAAGCAATGAGCCTCCCTGCTGAACTTTGTCAGTCTAAGACAGCTGATAGCCAGACCGTTAAGGCCCCATGCACACTGGGTGTCCAGCCCTGCTTCATGAGACTCCAGGTTTTAGGTCTGGGTGGAAGGTACAGGTGCACCATTAAACCTATCTGCCATCAGCCTGTAAACATAAAGGAAAATCTGACAATTGCTGTGGCTGGAAGATTCTATGAGCTGTACTAATGCTCAGACTACTTGCATTCTGGGCTTTCATCCTTGGGTGCATACTGCTCTAAATATAAGTACTGCTTGGTGCTCCATCCAGCCACAGAAACAGTCAGCCTCACATTGACTTTTGGTTGGATGATGCACCTGTATCTTCTACCAACATCTAAACCTCGGAATCAAATGCAGCAGGACTGAACACCCAGTGTGCATGGGAAATTAAGGGTCTTGTTTTTAGTTGTCTTAGACTACAGGGGACAGTAGGGAGGCTCATTGTCTTTTCTCACTAGTCACTACCCCTGCCCCTGTTGCTGGAGCTGCCAAAGCAATGAAAGAATACAGTATATAGTCCTATATTAAGCCACTGTGTCATACTTCAGTCATGTAGAAAACTGCCCCCCCCCCCCCCACACACACACACATACACACACAGTTCCCTGGCCCAGCCGTAGAAGGTTTTCAATTTGATTCTGGACAGGGGACATTTTACCGATCTCAGTATCAGCATTTTTTACCCCCTTCATTACCAGACCACTTTTCAGGTTTTCAATGCTGTAGTGGTTTGACTGCCTTACAACACTGTACCAAAATAAACTTTTTAGCATTTTTATTTTTTTAAGACAAAAAAATAGCTTTTTTATATTTTACTTTATAAAGGAAAACAATGTGAACATTTTGAAAAAAAAGTTTCCCCTACTTTCTGTTATAAAATATAAAATAAATAATCTTTCTTTATAAATGTAGGCCAAATGTATCTTTGCTAAATTTTATGTTAAAAAAACAAACAAAATAATTATATAGTGAAAGTTACAGTCTACATATATTTCAATTGTGTGAACCGTGATCTTCTGACTGTCTATTGCATTTCTTGGAGAAATGAAAGAAGTAAATTATATTTGACAGTAGTAAAATGACCACATTTTATATTGCATAATCACCAAGGTAATTGCTAAGAGGTATGGTGAGTATTTTAAAGATGACATGTTTTGCCACAAGAAAGTACAGTTAATGTGATTTTTTTAACTAATTATGTGCCTGACATTTGTGTATCATAAAAATCAAACAACACTGTATAAACTAAACAGTGTCTCTGTGGGGTTAAACAAATACAACTGCAAAAAAAATTAAACAGCAAAAAACAAATGTCCAACAAAAGGCAATTCAATTTGTGTAATCTTTAATCCATCACAGAAAACACAGACACTGGCTTTGATCGGCAACACTGGAAACACTAACAGTGGCTGTGTTTTCTTAAGGTCCACACCTTCCCCACACAAGTATGGTTCTGTTCAGAAATTCTTACAACCAGCCATGACACTTTCTCATTACAAACATCTAAAACATAAGGATTTTTTAATTTTCCTTTAGATATGCTGTGTGAATGGAAACACATAAAAAACATATAGTGGGGCTTTCTCAAATTTGACTGCAAAAGTGGAAATGTCTTTAAGTAAAATGTAATGTTGCAAAGTGAACAGTCTTCTCTTGTTTAGTAAATCAGCCAGACTGTCTCTGAGTATGCACACTTACCTTTGAAAAGGAATAATAAAATAGAAAGGAAGGTAAATTGAATAATTTTCTTCCTTTAGTTTGGTAACAATGACTAGTATATAATGTACACATCTCAAATACCGTAAATATGTTTTTTTGTGTGCTGAAAATGCCCTCGTTGGCTTATACTCGAGTCCTCCTGGCGCTGTCCTCATCTGCAGCCTCATCTCCCGTCACTGTGATATATTCAGTGTAGTCGGTGCAGCCGTGAAGTGCCCTACCTCCTCTTCGTCTGTGATAGGCTGAACACTAACTTACTTCTGGGAAACAGAGTCAGTGTTCAGTCACGGAAGAGGACGAGGAGGAGGCAGGGCTTTGGTACACTGCATGGATGCCGACTACACTGAATAAATCAAAGCACCGGCCGGGAGATAATAAGGCTGCAGAATGGGCACAGCGCCAGGATCAGGTACACGAGGCAGGGAGATGGCAAAGTGAAATTTTTCTGGATATTTTCAGCTTCATTCATAGACATGAAAGTTATTGGTAAGCCAGGTGTTAAAATTTATTCAGCATGGAGTCCCGAGCACCAATCAGCATCTTTAGTAAAAATGCAAGGATACAGTTAAAATAATCATCTAACCTCTCTTTTAATGTATATCTATGGCTTACGAGTAAAAGCGGACAGTCATTTATTATCTAATATGGAATTTTTCATATGATGTGGCATTATACTATGTGCAGATGGACACAGTGAGACTGAGGCATGCAGATGGGCACAGTGAAGCTGCAGATGTGCATTGTTGACCCTCTTTTCCACTTACAGTAGCTACTGCATTCTCACCCTAGGCTTATACTCGAGTCAATACATTTTCCCATTTTTTTGTGGTAAAAGTAGGCGCCTCGACTTATATTCAGGTTGGCTTAGACTGGAGTATATACGGTATGTTATCTTCTGCTATTACTATACTAAACTGTTGGAATTAGCAGAGTGATTTTGGTTAAATTGATTTTGCCAAAATGTCACCAAAGTTGAAACTCTTTGCCTACAAGCCCTACACTAATCTGCATAGAGAGAGATTAGTGTAGGGCTTGTAGGCACTGGCAGGTCTAACGCAGATGTTAACCCTTACTAAATGGAATATAGGTAGCAAAATGTTGTGTATCTTGAGTGGTGGGGATGAAGGGACCTTGTTCATCCCTCATTGCACCTTAATACTGCTGTCCTGCAACCCATTTACAGCCTGTCCACCTTTACTACATTGATATCAGGCTGCATGTGTTATTAACCTGGCATATTTTCTAATTGTTTCTGGCTGCAGTTGTTGTATGCAAATGCAATAAGATTAAAGTGAATTCATAAAAAGGACAATAGTCCAATTGATTCAGTGCAAAAAAACAGTAAGATTAAGCTAAGCAAAAAATAGTCTCTTGAAGATGTGCAAAAAAAAAAGCAAAAAGGAAAAAGTGTCCAAGTGCAAAGAGATTAGGATGTAAATGTCATCAAAATAGTAGACACCTTTAATAATCCATACACAGTGTGCTCTAGCCTCTCACCTCAGATTAAGATCACAATAGGTCTAATGATACATTCAGGAACTCCTTATTGGCAATCTCCAATCACCTTTTCTCCATTTGGAGGTGACACAGTGGAACAGGGAGGCAGCAGTTGTAGAGGAAAGCTCTTTTGCTATGTAATACACATCTTTTAAGACCTCTCTCCAAGTGTCCTCTGAATGGTAAGTGGTATGTGGGAATAAAGGGAACCTTCTATTGTGTAGTATTTTAAAAAACAAGTATTTATCAAATGTAGCAACTTACATTTAAAAATACATAGATCAGCAGTATGTAAATCAGATACTTCTGGTCTCGGCCATGACCAGAAGTGACGTCACCCGGCTCCTACTAACACTTTAAGAGTTCAGCAGCTATATACATTTTTTACATTGTTTTATTTTATTACACTTTGAATAGCGCACAAGTGATCTTTTTCCCATATTTTATCTTGTATATACAGTATATTATGCGCTATGTGGGTCACTGCTGCCCTTAAATGGAGTACAAATGTGAGAATACTTCATACAGTAAATAAGTAAGAAAGGGAGCTGTGCTTACCTCTTTAACTATCAAATACTGTGACAAATATAAATCCTGAATTTAACCAATAATAGGTGCAGGTTTAGGAGATATCCTGGGTAGCTACAGGTAAGCCTTAATATAGGCTTACATGTAACATAAAGTTACGAAAAGGGGTTTACAACCTTTAATTAGTGATATGGCACTGCTGTATTAAACTATAAATACCTATGCCAATGTCTGTGTTGCTCACAGGTTGTATAAATTACTCCCCTTTGCAAATGTATATACTGTATATGCTACAATTTATACATATCAACCGAAACAAATAACTTTTTACATATAAAGTATTACAGTGTATGCATATATCAAGTGCATCCATAAATGACCAAATCTTATAAAAAAATCTAAATATCCAAATAAATGTGTTCACATAAAAACTATTGAAAGTGACCGTTTTTAAAAATTCCACTGTATAAAGTGCTCAGTGCTCTATGTGCATAAAGTTCATTCAGTGCTTCAAATTTACCACCGTGAAACACCATCACTCTGGAGAACTCACCAGATGGCCATGACCTCTCATTGGCGCAAAGTCCCAATGCACTTTCCCCAAGGGATTAAACATCCAGGGCTTCTGCTTTACTCACTTACTCTATGTTCACCATTGTCATAGAATTAGAGGAGAAACAGCTCCAATAGTGTAAAACCTTTTATTAGCATCAATATGTGACATACAACATTAGTTAATGTGCTTATATTTCATTGTACATTTCACCTTGCACCTGGGTTTACACACATTATGTGTGTAACAACTCCACTCTGTGAGACTGCGAGGACGCTCCATGTCTAGTCTCTCACCGCTTCCATCTGTCACCTCACAGATGGATTAGCTTGCTTCCTGTATGCCCCGTGGTACGTTTTGTCATAATGACGTCCTCAGGAGGCATTGCAGGAAGTGTTCTACATAACCTGTCTTAAATACATTCAATTAATTCCATTCCATTCTTTCTTAATTATCCAACCATCTAATTCAGGGGTGGGCAATTATTTTTTCGATGGGGCCACATGAGAAACTAAAAATATTTTGGAGGGCCGGGCCAAAAGGCTAAACTCAATACTGCATAAAATCAATTGTATTTCTTTATAAAAAGCAGTAAATATCATTGTTGGACAACTGGTACGAGTACTTGTTATAGTTAAACAATGAAAAAGTGAGGTTGCCTTACAAGTAAAAATTTTTAATTTATTAAACAAAATTTCCCAAAACAATGAACATTTTTCACTATTTGTGACTCATATTAGTGAACATTTCCAGAGAGGATCAGAGACTGCGCACATTATACTAGAGAGGATCAGAAACAAAAAATACAGCGCTCGAGGATGGAGTACGAATCACTTAATAGTCTTAAAGTAGTGCAAAAATATACACATGAACTGAAAAATTAAAAACTGCACACTAGGCAGAAAGTTTAAACAAGCGAATCTATTGCAAAGTCCCCAAACACTTGAACAGTAACCATATGGTGATAGTGGGATAGCAACCTGAAATCACTGCTGGGAGAAAGCTTCCAACCAAAGTACACTTCTGTAGTATATGAAGGTGGTACAGCCGTTAGTATGCCTCTAAGCAGGGAGATGAAAAACACACAGCGGGGAGACAGCATCCACGCTGGGAGTGAACATAGATGTTATTCACCTGCCGAGGGAGAGATGGCTGTAGTTCTAATCCAACAGGGAGGCCGATGGGGGCGGGATCACTCCTCGCAACGAAGGATGTAGGGCAGTGAGGGAGATCCTGGATGGGAACCACCGTGCCAATACGAGGACGCCGCCGCGTCAATCAGAAGCGAGGAGGGAGGGGTGGAATCACCGCTGCGTCACATGAAGGGGAAGGGAATGAAGTCCGGACTCTATCCCTCGAGGGTCATGTGACTCCAGGGGCCAATCAGTGGAAGAGATAGACGAGCAGTAAAATCAACATGCTGAACGTCACTGAAGGAATTCCCAGACTGTCAGTATCTCAGCATTGGCTTCTTGTAAACAAGTGGGGGCATAAAACGAGATGGGGGTGAGCCGTGACTGACATGTTTCGCGTGCCAGACGCTTTGTCAAAGGACTTTGACAAAGCGTCTGGCACGCGAAACATGTCAGTCACGGCTCACCCCCATCTCGTTTTATGCCCCCACTTGTTTACAAGAAGCCAATGCTGAGATACTGACAGTCTGGGAATTCCTTCAGTGACGTTCAGCATGTTGATTTTACTGCTCGTCTATCTCTTCCACTGATTGGCCCCTGGAGTCACATGACCCTCGAGGGATAGAGTCCGGACTTCATTCCCTTCCCCTTCATGTGACGCAGCGGTGATTCCACCCCTCCCTCCTCGCTTCTGATTGACGCGGCGGCGTCCTCGTATTGGCACGGTGGTTCCCATCCAGGATCTCCCTCACTGCCCTACATCCTTCGTTGCGAGGAGTGATCCCGCCCCCATCGGCCTCCCTGTTGGATTAGAACTACAGCCATCTCTCCCTCGGCAGGTGAATAACATCTATGTTCACTCCCAGCGTGGATGCTGTCTCCCCGCTGTGTGTTTTTCATCTCCCTGCTTAGAGGCATACTAACGGCTGTACCACCTTCATATACTACAGAAGTGTACTTTGGTTGGAAGCTTTCTCCCAGCAGTGATTTCAGGTTGCTATCCCACTATCACCATATGGTTACTGTTCAAGTGTTTGGGGACTTTGCAATAGATTCGCTTGTTTAAACTTTCTGCCTAGTGTGCAGTTTTTAATTTTTCAGTTCATGTGTATATTTTTGCACTACTTTAAGACTATTAAGTGATTCGTACTCCATCCTCGAGCGCTGTATTTTTTGTTTCAGTTCTTTGCCCATGTTCTCAGGTGATTGACAGCTGCACGGAAAGGTTTTTTCATCTTTTTTTACTACACAAAACACTGTGTTTTATTGTCCTTATGGTGTAGCGCTAGTAGTGGGAATTTTTTCTTGTATTAGAGAGGATCAGAGACTGCAGACATTGTCCCCATAAAGTCCTGCCAAACGACAATGTATGCCGTGTCATAAATTATGGTTTATGTATGTCTTATTGTCTTAGTGATTGATTCACATCACAACTTCATTGATAGCTTTTTTTTTTGTATGATTTTTAGTTTTGCTCATTACTGCCACACACGTGCAATGCATGGCTGCATGTGTGTGGCAGTGATGAGCAAAAGCAAAAATCATACAAAAAATAAGGGTATCAATTTCAAATCAATGAAGTTGTAATGTTAATCAATCACTAAGACATACATAAACCAGTGTGCCATCAATTGCTGCCAGTGTGCCATCAATTGCTGCCAGTGTGCTGCCAGTGTGCCATCAATTGCTGCCAGTGTGCCATCAATTGCTGCCAGTGTGCCATCAATTGCTGCCAGTGTGCCACCAGTGTGCCATCAATTGCTGCCAGTGTGCCATTAATTGCTGCCAGTGTGCCATCAATTGCTGCCAGTGTGCCACCAGTGTGCCATCAATTGCTGCCAGTGTGCCATCAATTGCTGCCAGTGTGCCACCAGTGTGCCATCAATTGCTGCCAGTGTGCCATCAATTGCTGCCAGTGTGCCATCAATTGGTGCCAGTGTGCCATCAATTGGTGCCAGTGTGCCATCAATTGGTGCCAGTGTGCCATCAATTGCTGCCAGTGTGCCACCAGTGTGCCATCAATTGCTGTCAGTGTGCCACCAGTGTGCCATCAATTGCTGCCAGTGTGCCATCAATTGCTGCCAGTGTGCCATCAATTGCTGCCAGTGTGCCATCAATTGCTGTCAGTGTGCCACCAGTGTGCCATCAATTGCTGCCAGTGTGCCATCAATTGCTGCCAGTGTGCCACCAGTGTGCCATCAATTGCTGTCAGTGTGCCACCAGTGTGCCATCAATTGCTGCCAGCATCCCCACAAGCAAGTACCTGATGATGATGAAATCTCTGTCCTGTCAGTGTTTTGCTGCCTGCAGTCCTCGGCCGTCTCGGGTCTCCTACAGCAGCCTGTACAGTGTGCACAGTGTGAGGTGAGGAGTCGGGACCGGGTCATTACTTGGCGGGAATTGGGGGACTTTTTTGAATTCGGGGACACTCACTCCACGTGGTGACGGGCGGCTGGGAATGCCGTCAGCGGGGGGGCGGAAAAGGAAGCGTGGCCAGCTCCAATGGCTTCTTTGGCTGAATCAGCTGGGGGCGGGAAAGGAGGCGCGGCTAACACCCACGGGTTTCTTCGGCTGCACCAGCGGGGGGGCGGGAAAGAGGTGCGGCTAACACCCGCAATTCTTTCGGCTGCAAATTCAGACTTCAAATTCAGATTTCTAGCGATCCGCCCGGGGGCCGGATTAAAAGGTCCGCCGGGCCGTATACGGCCCGCGGGCCGTAGTTTGCCCACCTCTGATCTAATTGGACCTAGTCTAGAGCATCAGTAAAACCACCAATTTACATAACTATTACATGCCACTGATTTCTTATCTTTAACAAATGTCGGTATCCTCTCCAATCTTCCTGACATTGATCTATGTACACTATAGGGCTGCTATGTATTTAACAAGCCCAGATTCAATCTGGTGGTTAACCACATGATGTTCATACCTTTTATAGACATCATTATTATAAAGCTTTACAAATAAATGAATTAAATTAATTATCCAACCATCTAATTAGTCCTAGGCTTGGGGATATATTGGCCCCCAGTGTAGCAAATCTGGTGATGGTCAAATAGGAGTCAGGAAACAGGAAAATAACTGGTCTTTTACAGGTGCTTCTTGATGATGTTGCCTGGCATATGGAAGGGAAATTAAGCATCTTTTAGATACTTCCTTGATGAAATTAATAGCAAAATTTATGGCGTCACATTCACCTCCACACGGAGTCATGAAAAAAATATTTTTAAGATCTCATCATATTTACAAATGAAGATAAAATCTTTACAAAAACCTTCACAAAAGAAACAGATAGGAATAGTTTCCTGTCCACCAACAGTTGCCATCACTCTAAATAGTTAGGCAACACCCCAAAAGGCCAGATGATGAGAATGAAAAGAAATTGTAAACTAGAGGAGGAATTTTTAAGAGACAAGCAATAAACAGATTGACAAATTTGTTAAAAAGGGATATAAAATAGAAGCACTAGGGGAAAAAAAGGAAAAGGTATGGAAAATGGATAGAAACCAGAAGCTGCAAAGAAAAATAGAAACCTCAAAAATAAGTCCATGGAATATATATTCATTATGGAATTCAATGGTTACAATAGGAAAGTAGAACAAATCACAACGATTCATTGGCCCATTTTGTCAAAAGACAAAGGGCCTGATTCCCAAAAAAGCTGCCTAACTTAACTTTCAGCAGTTAAGTTACACTGACTTAAAATCTCTACCTAAGTGCCTGATCCACAAAGCACTTACCTAGAAATTTCAGGCCGTGTAACTTAAGTGCCTCCGTCGCAAGGCGGTCCTCCTCTCCGGGGGGCGTTTAAAATTTAAATGAGGCGCGCTCCCGCGCCGGCCGTACTGCGCATGCGTGTGACGTAATTTTCCCGACGTGCAGCGCGCGAACGTAATTGACGCCGGGCTTTGTGGATTGCGACGGGACACTAAAGTTGCGACGGGTGAAAAAAAATATACGCGCCGGGAAAACAAATAATTATAAAAAAAAATGACAGCGTCACTCAACATGCATTCCTGAGAGGGAGAACTCCATGCCAATTTTCAAAGAAAAAAACGGCATTGGTTCCCCCCCAGGAGCATACCAAGCCCTTAGGTCTGGTATGGGTTGTAAGGAGACCCCCCCACGCCAAAAAATCGACGTAGGGGGTCCCCCTACAATCCATACCAGACCCGTATCCAAAGCACGCTACCCGGCCGGTCAGGAATGGGAGTGGGGACGAGCGAGCGCCCCCCCCCCCCCTCCTGAGCCGTGCCAGGCCGCATGCCCTCAACATGGGGGGGTTGGGTGCTCTGGGGCAGGGGGGCGCACTGCGGGCCCCCCCACCCCAGAGCACCCTGTCCCCATGTTGATGAGGACAGGACCTCTTCCCGACAACCCTTGCCGTTGGTTGTCAGGGTCTGCGGGCGGGGGCTTATCGGAATCTGGGAGTCCCCTCAAATAAGGGGGCCCCCAGATACCGGCCCCCCACCCTAAGTGAATGGATATGGGGTACATCGTACCCCTACCCATTCACCTGTAGGCAAAAAGTAAAAGTTATTAAACACACAACACAAGGGTTTTTAAAATAATTTATTATTCTGCTCCGGAGGCACCCCCCTGTCTTCTTTATTAGCTCTAATACCAGGGGGGGCTTCTTCTTCCGCTCTCCGGGGGTCTTCTTCCACTCTCCGGGGGGGGTTTCTTCTTCCGCTCTCCGGGGCGGGGGCTTCTCCGCTCTCCGGGGGTCTTCTTCTATCTCCGCCGCTCTCCGCTGTTGACTCGGCGAACCCCGGTTCTCTTCTGCAGCTGTCCGGTGCCTTCTTCTTCAGCGCTGGCTGCCTGCTATCTTCGTGTGTTAGCTCAATTACTAGCAGGCAGCCATCGCGGTCTTCTGTGACGTCAGGTTCTTCTCTTCTGTTCTTCTCCCCTCTTCCGATGTTGACTCGTCGCCTCTTGACACTGCAATGATGGAAGCGCGCCTTGCATCCCATTTATATAGGCATCACCGTCCCATCATGCTCCGGTAGGTACCCACGTTTATCATGCTCCGGTAGGTACCCACGTGGTGGGTGCACGTGGGTAGGCACCCACCACGTGGGTACCTGCCGGAGCATGATGGGACGGTGATGCCTATATAAATGGGATGCAAGGCGCGCTTCCATCATTGCAGTGTCAAGAGGCGACGAGTCAACATCGGAAGAGGGGAGAAGAACAGAAGAGAAGAACCTGACGTCACAGAAGACCACGATGGCTGCCTGCTAGTAATTGAGCTAACACACGAAGATAGCAGGCAGCCAGCGCTGAAGAAGAAGGCACCGGACAGCTGCAGAAGAACCGGGGTTCGCCGAGTCAACAGCGGAGAGCGGCGGAGATAGAAGAAGACCCCCGGAGAGCGGAGAAGCCCCCCCCCCGGAGAGCGGAAGAAGAAACCCCCCCCGGAGAGTGGAAGAAGACCCCCGGAGAGTGGAAGAAGAAGCCCCCCCTGGTATTAGAGCTAATAAAGAAGACAGGGGGGTGCCTCCGGAGCAGAATAATAAATTATTTTAAAAACCCTTGTGTTGTGTGTTTAATAACTTTTACTTTTTGCCTACAGGTGAATGGGTAGGGGTACGATGTACCCCATATCCATTCACTTAGGGTGGGGGCCGGTATCTGGGGGCCCCCTTATTTGAGGGGACTCCCAGATTCCGATAAGCCCCCACCCGCAGACCCCGACAACCAACGGCAAGGGTTGTCGGGAAGAGGTCCTGTCCTCATCAACATGGGGACAGGGTGCTCTGGGGTGGGGGGGCCCGCAGTGCGCCCCCCTGCCCCAGAGCACCCAACCCCCCATGTTGAGGGCATGCAGCCTGGCACGGCTCAGGAGGGGGGGGGCGCTCGCTCGTCCCCACTCCCATTCCTGACCGGCCGGGTAGCGTGCTTTGGATACGGGTCTGGTATGGATTGTAGGGGGACCCCTACGTCGATTTTTCGGCGTAGGGGGGGTCTCCTTACAACCCATACCAGACCTAAGGGCCTGGTATGCTCCTGGGGGGAGAACCCATGCCGGTTTTGAATTTAAAAATTGCCGTGGAGTTCTCCCTCAGGAATGCATACCAAATGCCGTCGCTTGAATGGGCCTTTACAAGGTGTGACTAACTTTCCACATTGTAAAACCAGCCCTAGTTTTGCGCAAGCAAATCGGAACTTACGCAGTGCTGAAAAGCTGATGAAAAGCGTTGTGGATCTGCTTAAGTCCTCATTTGCATACTCAAAGCTGCATTTCCATGAGAAATGCCCCCAGCGGCGGATGCGGTACTGCATCCTAAGATCTGACCGTGTAAGTGTCTTACACATGTCAGATTTTCTGCCTAACTTTGGAAAAAGCCTTTTGAGGATCGTTTCCAAAGTTAGGCACAGACTGAACAGCAGTTCCGCCTGCGTATCTCTTTTGGGAATCAGGCCCTCACTATTAAATAAAGAATTGCCAAAACACTCTAAATGTATCTAAACAAATGCCAAAGCATTGGGAAATTTGATAGTAAAAATGTAGGAAAGATCGTAGTATAACTCTGTCAGTTTATTAAAACCCATTAAAAAGATGAAAAATGTTGCACTCACAAAGTAAGTTGCCTGCCTAACCCCAGGGATAATGTGACAATGCTTGTAATGCAGGTCCACTGCTCTGGTACAATCCGGAGCCAGCGTGCACTCCAACTCACAGAAGTGATGTCATGCCGGAAGTCTCTGCCCCTACACATTTCATCATTAACCAGACGTCCTCAGGAGGCGAGGCTACCCGAGATTATGATATAGAAATTAAGAGAATACTGTAGCTGCATTCACATGACAATCCAGGAGCGTCAGCTCTTTTTGGATGGAAGTGGGTCTGTTTTTTAGCAAAGAGCAGGAGGATGAAGAAGATGGGGGAAGGTATTGGAAAAGTATTTGGTCTTTTCTTAGTTGAACATGTATTGATTTTATCAGTAATGTTTGCAGCGGATGCTTGGTAGTCATCCAGATGTTATTTGTGTTTTTAAAAGTCAGCTTCTCAGTCATAAATACCACACCCCCACCTTGTTGTGCTGAAGGCCCTCTCTAACATGACATGTACAGCGCAGTAGGTTAGTTCCTTAACCCTCCTAGCGGTATTCCCGAGTCTGACTCGGGGTGAGATTTTCTTACCAAAAGCGGTAACCCCGAGTCAGACTCGGGCTTGCTTCGCTGCAGCAGCAGACAAAGTTACTTACCTTGTCCCTGGATCCAGCGATGCCACCGCACTGTGTGAGCGAGCGGGACCTCGTTCGATTCACACAGCGTCCTCCTGTGCCGTCGATCTCCGTTCCCTGCGACGTTACGACGCACAGGAGCGGAGAACGGCGCCAAATTCAAAAACGTAAACAAACACATTACATACAGTATACTGTAATCTTATAGATTACAGTACTGTATGTAAACATACACACTCCCCTTGTCCCTAGTGGTCTGCCCAGTGCCCTACATGTCATTTTATATAATAAAAACTGTTCTTTCTCCTTGCAAACTGTAGATTGTCCATAGCAACCAAAAGTGTCCCTTTATGTCAAAAATGGTTTTAGATCAGCTAGAAAACAGCGATAATAAATTATAATCACTTGCAGAATTGTGCGATAGCGATTTGTGGGGAAATTCGTCATAAAAAAAAAAAAAAATTATGACAGCAACAATTCTGCAACTGAGCAAATTTCAGTGATTTTAAGTTGATTACATTATTGAATAATTTTTATTTGAATTATATTATTATTTGTTATAATTATTTATAATTATTTATTATATTATAATTTTGTTTTTAAAAAAATGTCATACCCGGGATGCCTAGTAGGCCCCATACACACCAGAGGATTTATCCGCGAATACGTTCCAGCGGAACGTTTCCGCGGATAAATCCTCTCGAGGATTTCAGCGGATTTCTCATGCGATGGAGTGTACTCACCATCGCATTGAAATCCGCGCCAAAATCCTCTGGCGATGACGTGTCGCGCCGCCGCCGCGATTATGACGCGGCGACGTGCGCGACACTGTCATATAAGGAATTCCACGCATGCGTCGAATCATTACGACGCATGCGGGGGATCCCTTCGGACGGATGGATCCGGTGAGTCTATACAGACCAGCGGATCCATCCGTTGGGATGGATTCCAGCAGATGGATTTGTTTAGCATGTCAGCGAATATTCGATCTGCTGGAATCCATCCCAGGGGACATATATCCGCGGAAACAGATCCGCTGGAGTGTACACACCATAGAATCTATCCGCTGAAACCCATTCGCTGGGATTTTTCAGCGGATGGATTCTATCGTGTGTATGGGGCCTAAGACTCTGGTTTGGTCAGATTTAAGTGAGTTATTCCTAAGAATTACAGACCTACATTATAAAACGCCAAATTTCCTTGCAAATAATGGTATCGCTTTCAGCATCTTTTTTCTGAAAGAATCATACCGCCAGGGAGGTTAAAGCACAAAATAAATCTTCGAAAAAATTGTGAACTATGCTGGCAAAATGTTAACGCGTGTCTGCCCAGGCCATAAACTAAACTAAAGGGGGTGATTTTGTCAGATTGTGTGGAAGCAGTTGGCGTGCCAAGCTGGCATACAGGAGATGGGTGTGTAGGGTGTTTTTGTGATGCTTTGGTTCTTTAGCTGAGGGAAAAAACCTGGCATGGAAAAGTTGGTGGTGAAGAGGGTTGGGTGGGTGTAGGCAATTGCTACTTTGAGACTTCCCTTTAGGAAAGGGTAGCCTATGGCAGTGGGATTGTATACTTCATGAGTTGGTTGTAATGCAGCTACAACATTAGGGTCAGATGTTGAAGGAGGCCTGTGCACCATCAAGCAGTGCTATTAACATTCATCCGTAACTGTATGCATCTACATCACAACCACAATTATTTGGAGGATAATAATAAAGGCTTACATGCGTATATATATATATATATATATATATATATATATATATATATATATATATATATATATATATTGCAATTTATTAATGATCATGGCATTTACATCTTTTTGATCCTAGCTATAAGAACTGCAGCATTGCTTGGTTATCAGTCTTTTTTGACTATCTGAATGACAGGGGGTTGTAACTTATAAATATTGAACAACTTGTCTGTTTTTAAATCGGAGTTCTAGCCTTTTTTGATGTTTATTAAAAGTCAGCAACTACAAAAAAGCATAGCTGCTGGCTTTTAATAAACATACACTTACTTGCTCCGCTGTCCAGCGACGCACCGCATGGAGCTCCGCTCCCCCCCCTTTCCGCCGGGGTATCCATCCTAACTGTGGGCTCCCGGCCGTGACAGCTTTCAGCTTCACGGCCGGTCACTCACTGCGCATGCGTGAGCGGTGCTGCGCTACCTGATTGGACAGGCGATCGCCTGGGACCTGTCACGTGTCCCAGGCGATCCTCCGGATTGGTGTACACACCATCAGATCAAAATCTGCGTGGAAAACATCCGCAGTCACGTGTCGCGCCGTCGCCACGACGATGACGCGGCGACGTGCGCGACGCTGGAAGGTAAATACTTCCACGCATGCGTTGAATCATTCCGACGCATGCGAGGGATGGGGAGCGGACGGACTTATCCCGTGAGTCTATACAGACGACCGGATAAGTCCAAAGGACAGGATTCCAGCGGATAGATTTTGTAGCATGCTACAAAAATTTGTATCCGCTGGAAATCCGTCGGCTGGATTTTTAATCGCTGGAAAATGTCCGCTCGGGCTTACACACGACCGGATCTATCCGCTGGAACTGATCCGCGGATAAATCACAGGGGATAGATCCGGTCGTGTGTACAGGGCCTAAGTGGTGTCCATGTCCACTATTACTTTTCTAATATATATATATAGTATCTTACAGTGGGGACACCTACCCAAATAAATAGAATAGAGAGGAGAACTCCAATATCCTACATACTGTATACTTTTGGATCCTATTTTTAGTTTTTTTTTAATAATAAAATTACCAATATATTTTCCATGTTCACATTGCTGTCCCTGGCTGTGCTTAATTGATCAGGGCTATATTTTCACTACATATGTGTAACACATGTTATAAGCATTTTTTTTATACTGTAAGTCTACTATGACATTTTACTTTATGTCAATAAGCTGTTCAAAAGCTTGAGACTTTATTATGAGGCATATCTTGAGATATCAGTATTTGGGACTGACAATGCCATAATCAATTATTTTTTATTTTTTATCTCTTTGGGGCAGCCTGGGTGTGTTACTATTTTTACTTTTGTAAACCTATCTAATAAAGATATTTCTATTTTTGTAGAATAGTTTATTATTTTATGATGTATTGGGAGTACCCAAAGCTTTATTTCTTTAAAATCCTTATTATATCACTATTTGATGTTACTGGGGTTGATTTCCTAAAACCATAGAGTGCAAAATCCAGTGCAGCTCTGCATAGAAAATAATCAGCTTCCAGATTTTATTGTCAAAGCTGAATTTAGAAGTTGATTGCAGTGGCGGTGCATAAAGGGTGCAGGAACGCCGCCCCCTCTCTCCTGTCACCCCTCTATCACCATAGATACTTTCATGCATTGCATGAATCTATCTATGGTCGCCGCTGCCAACCTCTATTCAGAATTACAGGGCAGGGGTGTTTTTAGAAGTGCCTGATTAGAGCCTTGGGCTTTAATAGGCTTCCAAAATGGTAAACAGTAGGCGCAATGCTGTGCGTTTGCTGTTTACTTAGTGTTGTGTCAGGGAAGCAAATAAATTGCTTTCCTAACACTGACCTGCCTCTCAGCCAATCAGGTGCTTGGATCTGGTTACCTGTCCCCTGATTGGCTGAAGCGACAGGAGCTGTGATTGGACGCCTATCCGGTGTCCAATCATAGCAGAGGATGGGAAAAGGATGGGAGAAGACATGGAGGATTTGGAGCCTGGAGGACAGAGCCGTGAACGAGACAGTTAAGTGTTGGACGGGGGATGCACACAGGGGCAGCATTTGATGGGGCACAGTAGCGACAATTGATGGGGCATATTAGTGGCAATTGATGGGGCACGGTAGTGGCAACTGATGGGAACACTGGCAGCAATTGATGGGGCACAGTAGCGGCAATTAATGGGCACACTGGCAGCAGTTTATGGGGCACAGTGACAGCAATTGATGGGGCACAGTAGCAGCAATTGATGGGGCATAGTAGAGGCAATTGATGGACACAGTGGTAGCAATTGATGGGCACACTGGCAGCAATTGATGGGTACAGTAGCTGCGTTTGATGGCACAGTGGCGGAAATTTATGGGTACAGTGGCTGCGTTTGATGGCACAGTGGCTGCGCTTGATGGGCACAGTGGCTGCTTTTGATGGGCACAGTAGCTGCATTTGATCTGCACATTGGCTGCAATTGATGTTTTTTTTTTCTTCAGTTTGTTTGCGCCCCCCCAAAAATGTTGCCACTGGTTGATTGGCTAATATGCACAGCTGCACCAGTTTTTGCACCTTTCAGTTTTAGTAAATAAACCCCACTGTGTTTTTCTCCCTTGTCTTTTTTTGTTATATTTGGTATGTACTGTATAAAGAGGGGCACTCCTTAACAGACAAATATCTCCCCTTTTAAGCAATAAAAGCCCAATAGAGGTTCAATGACTTCTATACTGCATTACCAAAGTGCTTTACTGATGTTTTCCTGTTTAATGAAGAAATATACCCTCATTTCCTTGCCCCATGATACTGCCATTTCAACAGGAAATTGGGACACAGTAAAATTTTTAAAAAGTTCTAACTATTCCTTACTCTTTCAAAGAGAGAAACAGGATGTAACAGAAAGTAAAATCAAATATTTACAAAGTAAGTAGAATGCTCTCATAGACATTGTAGATGGAATAAATGTTCCTATTTAAAGATTTTCTATATACCCAGGACACAGGGATCAATTGAAGATTGAAAAGGGTTCTATGCATGCACCACTATATCAAACCTAATAAAAAAAAATACTCCTATGCCGTGTATACACGATAATTTTTTGGCATTAAAAAAAACGAAGTCATTAATCATTAAAACGACGTTGCCCACACACCATTGTTTTAAAAAAATGCTCTAGCAAAGCGCGGTGACGTACAACTCGTACGACTATAAATGGGAAGTTCCATGCGGATGACGCCACCCTTGGGGCTGCTTTAGCTGATTCCATGTTAATAAAAGACGATTCGCGCTTTTCTGTCTGTTACAGCGTGATGAATGTGCTTACTCCATTATGAACGGTAGTTTTACCAGAACAAGCACTCCCATCTCATAACTTGCTTCTGAGCATGCACAGGTTTTTTAACGTTGTTTTAATCCACACACGATCATTTTTTACAACCCCGAAAAATGACATTGTTTAAAATGTTGTTAAAAAATGCAGCAATTTTCGAAAAAAAATTGAAGTTTTTCAGAACCCAAAAAATTATGTAAAGCCCACACACGATCATTTTAAATGACATCTTTTTAAAACGATGTTTTTTTCATGCCGAAAATTTATCGTGTGTACGCGGAATTAGTTTTAGCACTGTCAAAGAATATAGCAGGAAAGCAGAAAAGCAATTTATAATATGTCACTTTTTAAATAATTACCAGCATTTTGCTGCCAAGAATTAACAGACCTAACTGCCAATATTTTATGTTGCCATTGAAGGCTTGAAAAGATAGTATAATCCCAGAGCAAGATTGTGCATAACTGTGTGAACTGTTCAGTATCATTTTACTCTCACGCTCATCTTAAATAGCAAATGACCTCTTTTTAATCAACTCTGTCTGCATTTTTGATTGAGGTTTTCTAACAATTAAACATACATTATTATTACATTACTTCCAAATAATTTTCCCTAGATATGCAATGTGTTTATTCCCAGAAGAACTTCATACATAAAAGAAAGGCCATAACAATAAGCACATTTTTTGAGAGCCCACCAACACAGTAGTCCCACCATTGAATTGTAGGAATGGAGCTTGGATGGAACAAGTTCCAAGATCATTGGAATCAAAGTCCACTGGGGATCTGGGAAAATCTCTTGTGTTGAAATAATCACAGGCTTTTGACTTATCCTTCCTTTTATAACATCAATTTCTAAAAATGTCAGCTATTGATATACATTTCTTTGAAGCCTAACTTTTCTGTCAGAGGAAGGATTTCTATCTGTGACTCCACTTGGGAGAGTTTCCTCACTTCCTGTGGTACTGTTAAACCTGTAAAAGGAAAAGGATGAGGAAAACATCATTGGCATGAGAAGGCACTGACAATAATATGAAGATTGAAATCCCCAGCCATTTGTTTACAAAAACAAATAAGTCAACTGAAGATGTAATTTGTCATCAATTTAAAGGGTAACTCCACTTCTGTGGGGGGAAAAATAGCAAATAAACAAAAAATAATATAACACATACAATTGTGGCACAAGTCATATTGTAATTGAATGTTATTAAAAGTACCTTTCCTTTTCAATCTGAAGCTCTGTAATTTTCTGAAAATGTAATGCAATATGGCTACCTGGAGGTGCTCTGTACACAGAATGTGTACAGAACTACCCCCAGAAACATAATATCCAACTTGTGTGATTGGCTCACCAATTTTCCCAGAAGTCTGCACTAAGATACAATATACACCCCCCAGAAACATAGGGCCAGATCCTCAAAAGGGATACGCCGGCGTAACTGCTGTTACATCGTCGTATCCCTGTTTCTAACTATGGAACTGATCCACAGAATCAGTTTTCCATAGTTAGGGAGAAGATCCGGCATGTGTAAGGGACTTACACTGCCGGATCTTAGGATGCAGTACCGCATCCGCCGCTGGGGGCATTTCGTGTCGAAATGCCGCCTCGGGTATGCAAATTAGCACTTACGGAGATCCACGAAGCATTTCAGCTTCGTTTTTTCTCCGTAAGTTTTAGTTTGCAAACGCAAAATTAGGGCTGCTTTTACAAAGTGTAAACTGTTTACACCTTGTAAAAACAGACCCTTCTGTCCAGCGACGCGATTTTTTTTCTGTTTTTTTTAAGTTTTTTTTCGCGCCGTATCTTTTTGTTTTCCCGACGCAACTTTATTGACCCGTCGCAATCCACAAAGCTCGGCGTAACATAATTTTGCGCTATGCACGTCGGGAAAATGATGTCACGAGCATGCGCAGTACGGCCGGCGCGCCTAATTTAAATGGGAATCGCCCCCATGAAAATAGGAACGCCTTGCGCCGGCGGAATTTAAGTTACACAGCCAAAAATTTCTAGGTAAGTGCTTTGTGGATCGGGCACTTAGGTAGAAATTTTAAGGCAGTGTAACTTAAATGGAAAAAATTAAGTTACGCCGGATCTTTGTGGATTACCCCCTGTAACGCCATCTGCGTTATTCCATGCAGAACGAGCACAGCTATCCCTGTTTCTAACAGCTGCGCTCCGTTCTGTAAGACGTCCGCGTCACTTCCGGTGCACGGACGTCTGCGTTCCACGCTGGAACGCGGAAACGCATCCCAGCGTGTCACGCTCGGCGCTCGGCACCCGGGCTATTTAAACCCCCCAGGATCGGCGGCAGGCTGTTCGGTTATTCTGGTTGGACCCTGCCGCCACCTGGAACCTGGTACCCTCACTACAGGACCTGTGCCCACGCTGGATCCCTCACCGCTGCACCTCTACGCTCCGGACCTCACCTCTCTGGACTCTGTCCCACATTGGATCCCAGGAAACCTTGCTTAGTGGACACTCATTTAGCCAGTATCCTTCTGCCTGATACAGATCCCTTACAGGACCAGCTGCCACGTTCTGCTCCAATTATCACTGGATCACCACTACCAGCAGATTCCTATCAAAGAACTAACTACAGAAAACCTCCTAAACCGCAAGTATTATCTATGACAAGATGTATTGCTTATAGTTAATGCTGAATCTATACAGGACTGTATTCATCTCCATACTAACTGCCTTATTACATTAATATCCTACTGTGAGCATTGCCAGTCTCTTACATCCTCAATTAGATTGCAGTTAACCTGAAGCATTACCAACACCAGCTTGTATTGATTACAGAGACTGTTATTATGCTGCAGTAGACAACTAAGCTTATGAGTTAATAAGCTATCTATATATATGTTTTGTTCTCTGGAGGTTGTGATGACCTAACCCCAAACTCTTTATATTACTTTGAGAGTGAACCGGTGGTTGTGAGCTGAGTAGCCTCCGTTTTGAGATCCAAACTTATAGTCTAGAATCTTGAGTATTGCAGAGTCATAACATAATAACCGAACACCAAAACTTTTTTGACATGGATCCAGCGGAGCTTGCAAATCATTTAGTGGTTCTTTCACAGAGGGTAGATACCCTTACCGCCTCCATGAACGAATTGCGTTTAGACAATGATGCCTTACGCAATCAAAATTTTGCGCAAGCCAGGGAGAGGCCTGAGCCTAAAGTCTGTCCTCCAGAGGTCTTCTCTGGAGATAGGAAATACTACCGCCAATTTATTAGCTCATGCCGACTAATGTTTGAGTTGCGTCCTCGCACATATTATTCTGACAGGGTTAGAATCCTCACCCTAATTTCTTATCTTAAGGGCGAACCCAGAGTTTGGGCTGATACTTACATTGAGGAACATGGGGACCTTCTTGGTGCTTTCGACACCTTTTTGGATGAGATGTTATTATTATATGAAGATCCCAATAAACAGTTGACTGCAGTTGACTGCAGAGAATTCAATTAGGAACCTTAAACAGGGGAAAAGACATGTGGAAGACTACATCTCTGAATTTAAATGTTGGAGCAGAGAGACCCAATGGTCAGAGATTGCTCTTAGGAACCAATTCCATCTAGGCTTAGCGGAAGCAATGAAGGATGAACTTGCCCGTATTAAGCTCCCAACATCTTTAGAGGATCTTATGCACCTCTCTGTTGCCATTGATCGTCGTCTTCGAGAAAGGAAGGCTGAACGTGGTAACACATATCTTCAAACACCTTTCAAAAGATCTAGATCTCCTCCCAAGGATGTTCCTATGGATATCGGTACTATCAAAGGTCCTTTATCCCTAGCCGAGAAACAACGCCGTAGAGCCAATAATCTTTGATTGTATTGCTCAGCTCCTGATCACATTGTATCCAGTTGTCCGCTTCTAAAGAGGAACTCTGAAGGTAAATTTTCCCACATTAGTAAGCCTAATTTAAATGGAACTACCTCTAACCGTTATATTTTTATCGCTCTTACTTTACAGTGGGATCAAGAAAGGATTACCATTGAAGCGATGGTCACAGCGGAGCCTGTGGCAATTTCATTGATTCAAAAATTGTAGAATCCAATAAAATCCCCTGTGTGTTTAAGCAAATTCCTGTGTCACTCACTTTTATTGATGGATCTAGTTCTTCCTCAGGTCCAGTCTCTTCCCAAACCTCTCCTCTCTTGGTTATCTCCTGTATTTCCTATAGTTCTCGGTTTACCATGGTTACTTCTTCATCAACCTAGTTTCTTATGGGCCACAAACGCTATTTCCTTACAGTCTACCTACTGTAAAGAATTCTGTTACCCTTCTTGCACGATCTCCTTTTCAGAAGTTCACCTGGTTAATCTGCCCGATTATTTACTTGAATTTGCGGATGTCTTCAGCAAGACCAACGCAGACATACTTCCCCCGCATAGGATTTATGACTGCCCTATAGACCTTATTTCTGACAGGCCTATCCCTACCGCTCGGATTTATCCCTTATCACAACCAGAGCTGGTGCATTTGAAAAAATACCTGGATGAGAATCTCGAGAAAGGATTTATTAGGCCCTCCACTTCTCCAGCAAGTGCAGCATTGTTCTTTATTAAAAACAAAGATGGTTCGCTTCGGCCAGTAATTGACTATCGCTCTCTCAACAATATTACTATAAAGAATAGATATCCGCTGCCACTTATTCCAGAACTCATTGAACGTCTCCAGACCTCCAAGATCTACACGAAACTAGATCTCAGGGGGGCCTACAACTTGATAAGAATCAGTTTGGGTGACGAATGGAAGACTGCCTTCAAGACGCGATATGGTCTTTTCGAGAGTGTGGTTATGCCCTTCGGGCTATGTAATGCCCCAGCAACCTTTCAGAGGTTCATTAATGATATTTTTCACGATCTGCTAGACATTTGTGTTGTAGTTTACCTGGATGACATTTTAATTTATTCGGACACTCCGGAGGAACACAATAAACACGTGTGTTGGGTTTTGGCTAGACTCAGAACACACTCCTTATACGCTAAACTTGAGAAGTGTGTTTTCAGTCAAACTAGTATCTCCTTCCTCGGGTACCAGATCACCCCTAACGGAATTCAGATGGATCGCTCCAAAGTGGATTGCATCTTATCTTGGCCGATTCCCCAAACTAGGAAGGCCCTCCAGCGATTCCTTGGATTTTCGAATTACTATAGAAAATTCATCAAGAATTTTTCAACGATTGTACAACCGCTAACTAGTTTAACTAGTTCAAAGACACCTTTCTCCTGGTCCAAGGAAGCACAAAGATCCTTTGATACACTCAAGGTCAGTTATACTTCCGCTCCCATTCTTCAGTTACCTAACCCACTATACCATTTCACACTGGAAGTTGATGCCTCACATTTTGCCTTGGGTGCTGTACTCTCTCAACAATCAACATTATCAGAACCATTGCATCCAGTTGCCTTCTTTTCCAGAACACTATCACCAGCTGAAAAGAATTATCCCATTGGGGAAAAGGAACTACTTGCTATAAAGGATGCTTTAGCCAATTGGAGACATTTATTGGAGGGTTCCACACACCCAATTACCATTCTTACTGACTATCGCAATTTGCAACATTTAAAGACATGTAAGACCCTCTCAGCTCGTCAAGTTAGGTGGAGTTTGTTTTTTGATAGATTCAATTTCCTCATCTCCTACCTCCTGGGATCACAAAATATTAAAGCCGATTCATTGTCCCGTATGCACGAAGACCAGATGTCGGAGGTTCCTCCTCTCTCCATTATTCCTTCCAACCGATTCATTGGGATTACGACCTCCTTCAAACATTTGCTTATTCAGACTCTTTCTAAAGAAGCTCCTCAATTACCTAAGGATCTGAAAAGACATTAAAATGGGGTGTATACTTTCAACAATAAGATTTACGTTCCACCAAAATTACAACTTATACTTCTCAAACAACTCCACGATTCTCCACTTGCGGGTCATCTTGCTGTCAGTAAAACCATCCATCTTCTTAAAAGAGACTACTGGTGGCCTCAGTTAACAAAGACAGTTCAGGATTATGTCCATTCCTGTGACATTTGTGCCACCAACAAACATTCAAGGAAGCCTCCCTATGGTCTTCTAACCTCCATCCCTATACCAAATAGACCCTGGGATGTCATTTCTATGGATTTCATAGTTGATCTCCCTAGGTCACAAGGTGCTAATACCATCATGGTCACAGTCGATGTATTAACTAAAATGGCTCACTTCATTCCCTTAAAAGATTTGCCAACATCTCAACAAACAGCAAAGGCTTTCATCTCCAACGTTATTAAACTTCATGGATTACCTTCCCAGATCATTTCAGACCGTGGCTCTCAGTTCATTTCTAGATTTTGGAAAGGCCTCTGCCAAACCTTACAAATTGATCACCGTATGTCCACTGCCTATCACCCTCAAACAAACGGGCAAACAGAGCGTGTCAACCAAACACTTGAACAATATCTACGTTGTTATTGCACCCATTTACAAGATGATTGGTTCCATCTGCTTCTGCATGCAGAATTTGCATATAACAACGCCACCAGTTCATCTTCTCAATTTTCACCATTCTATGCCAACTACGGATTCCATCCCAACAGTTTGGCGTCCTCTTTTCTCCCTAACAATGTTCCCGCGGTGGAACACTATCTGTCAACCATAAAAAAGACTCTGAGTATATTACGCTCCAATCTTGAGACTGCTCAACAAAAACAAAAGAGATATTACGATACTCATAGAACAATACCTCCCATTTACAAGGTTGGCGATTTAGTTTGGTTGTCCACTCGGAACTTACGCCTCAAAATACCTTCAAAAAAACTTGGCTGTCAATTCACTGGACCTTTTCCAATTTCTCACGTGATCAACACCAACGCGGTTAGACTTCTTTTGCCTCCCGATTGGAAGATTCACCCGTCCTTCCATGTTTCACTTATCAAACCATACGTACCTAATCCATTCCCTAACAGACATCCTCAACCTCCTCCTCCAGTTGATGTCCTTGGCGAAGCTGAATTTGAAGTAGAGAAGATTCTCAATTCAAGAAAGAAAGGTTCTTCTCTTCAGTATTTAATTCGTTGCAAGGGTTATAGTCATCTTGATGACTCCTGGGAGGATTCCACAGACATTCATGCTCCTCGACTCATTAAACAGTTTCATCGCAGGTATCCTGATAGGCCGTCTCTTTCTGGGCGCACTATAGGTGCCCCCTTGAGGAGGGGAGTATGTAACGCCATCTGCGTTATTCCATGCAGAACGAGCGCAGCTATCCCTGTTTCTAACAGCTGCGCTCCGTTCTGTAAGACGTCCGCGTCACTTCCGGTGCGCGGACGTCTGCGTTCCACGCTGGAACGCGGAAACGCGCCCCGGCGTGTCACGCTCGGCACCCGGGCTATTTAAACCGCCCAGGATCGGCGGCAGGGTGTTCGGTTATTCTGGTTGGACCCTGCCGCCACCTGGAACCTGGTACCCTCACTACAGGACCTGTGCCCACGCTGGATCCCTGCACCGCTGCACCTCTACGCTCCGGACCTCACCTCTCTGGACTCTGTCCCACATTGGATCCCAGGAAACCTTGCTTAGTGGACACTCATTTAGCCAGTATCCTTCTGCCTGATACAGATCCCTTACAGGACCAGCTGCCACGTTCTGCTCCAATTATCACTGGATCACCACTACCAGCAGATTCCTATCAAAGAACTAACTACAGAAAACCTCCTAAACCGCAAGTATTATCTATGACAAGATGTATTGCTTATAGTTAATGCTGAATCTATACAGGACTGTATTCATCTCCATACTAACTGCCTTATTACATTAATATCCTACTGTGAGCATTGCCAGTCTCTTACATCCTCAATTAGATTGCAGTTAACCTGAAGCATTACCAACACCAGCTTGTATTGATTACAGAGACTGTTATTATGCTGCAGTAGACAACTAAGCTTATGAGTTAATAAGCTATCTATATATATATGTTTTGTTCTCTGGAGGTTGTGATGACCTAACCCCAAACTCTTTATATTACTTTGAGAGTGAACCGGTGGTTGTGAGCTGAGTAGCCTCCGTTTTGAGATCCAAACTTATAGTCTAGAATCTTGAGTATTGCAGAGTCATAACACCCCCATAATTTCCTGCTTGTGTGATTGGCTCACCAATCTTCCCAGAAATCTGCACTAGGATTTTTGGTTAAATACTTCCAATAGAAAATCACATCTAAAGGGATGCAGGTGCATAGCTGATTGATAATTATGAAACCACTCTGTGACGAGACCCTTTTGCTCGCCCGGTCCTGCTCTCCCGACACTCCTCTGCTACCAGTGAGTCAGCTTGCAGATTGCAACGTCTGATGGTCCAGTCATCCAAGGTTCCGGGATCCAAACTACAGCTATGTGCCGTTCAGACCCATTAAGAACACACACCAGACAGGCTGTATGTATGTTCAAGCAGGACTCTTTATTTTCAAGTACACAGCACACTTTTATACAAAATTTGGAACATCCCACTCCCAACAACCGCTTTCCTATTGGTCAATTGTAAAGTATATGCAGTCCTCACTCAGGTCCTCCTTAATCATGCAAATGAGGACTTGAAATAATCAAGAGGGATTGGTCCAATAGCTTGGATAGAAAGACTATTATGTGTATTGAGACAGAAGCCCCAGGGGGTAAACAATGTACACAATAGCCCGGTCTATTTAGCAGAACTTAATTACTACCTCTTAGAGGTTACATTTTTTTAGATAATAACATGCTAATTCAATACTCCTGACAGGAGACTTCTGACCTTTAGAACAATACCAAGGGCCTAATCCACAAAAACCCGGCGCAACGTAATTTTTCCCATTTAAGTTACACCGCCGCTAAATCTCTACCTAAGTGCCCGATCCACAAAGCACTTACCTAGAAATTTTGAGCGGTGTAACTTAAATCCGTCCGGCGCAAGGCATTCCTTAATCTAATGGGGCGAGTCCCATTTAAATTAGGCGCGCTCCCGCGCCAGACGTACTGCGCATGCTCCCGACGCGATTTTCCCAACGTGCTTTGCGCGGTTTTACGTTACGCCGAGTTTTGTGAATCGCGCAGGGTAAAAAAAGTTGTGTCGGGAAAAAAAAAAGATGCAGCGGGAAATTTTTTTTTTTAAAAAGAAATTTGACAGCGTCGCGGGAAAGAAGGGTCTACTTTTACATGGTGTACTAACTTTACACTTTGTAAAAGCAGCCCTAATTTTGTGACGGCAAACTAATACTTAAAAAAAAGAAAAACGAAGCGTAAAAGCTTCGCGGATCTCCGTAAGTGCTAATTTGCATACCCGAAATGCCCCCAGCGGCGGCTGCGGTACTGCATCCTAAGATCCGACAGTGTAAGTCCCTTACACATGTCGGATCTTCTGCCTATCTATGTGAAACTGATTCTGTGGATCAGTTCCATAGATAGAAACAGGGATACGACGATGTAACAGCAGTTACGCCGGCGTATCCCTTTTGTGGATTAGGCCCAAAGTCTTTTAGCGTAAACACATACATCTTCAAACACACATTCTAAAAGTCATTTAGTGGAGGTAATTATCTCCTAGAGACGTCCCGTCTCTGACAACCGCTTGTAACCTGCAGAACACAATAAAAGGTATTTCACAAGCCGGTTTCACTTAGCATTTCAATAGCCTTAGCTAAGCATTGAAGGGTCATTGTCTATTGACCTAGTCTGGACAACTAAATCACTTGTAATGTGTCCAGTATCTCCTGCAATGAACTGTCAGTAATGTCCCATCTTCTGAAATACATGAATTAGGATTTCAAGTAGAAACATTCCAGCACTGCAAGGTCCATGACATTACTCCCCCTGGGAAACAGTCCAACAGCCGCAGTGGGACCCAAACGGGTCAACTCGAGGATGTTGGAAAAGTAGTCTTAAGATTCCAGGACTGTCTACTGGGATGACCCATCTGCCTTCCTGTTTTGAGGTCCTGGCCCATAATCGGACGGCAAGAGGCTCGCATTCAGTCCTCTCCAAAAGCCCCTGTCCCGGCTAGGTCTGTCACACATCTCCCCCTTTGGCAGGAGACTAACACTGGGAGAGACCCCAATTCCGGGACCCACCCAGTACCCCAGATAACTTGTCCCAAACAGAGCATTACTCACCCAGCCAATCTCTGCCTCTCTCAGAGAACACGCCTGCCGCTGGGGAGAGGCCTGGACTGGCCCTTCTCCCTGGAGTCCTTTCAGCCGCTGGAGAGAAGACAGGGTGGCTGGGCTCAGTTCATCATGCTGTTGGGGATCTGGGCCAACTGGCCAGCATTCCTGGGGTATACCAGTGGAGACTCAAGTCCCATCCACTGATGCTAGGTGAAAATCCCCCGGCGCTTGCAAAGCAAAGCCGACATCCTCCTGTCTCAGTGCCGCACCATTTTCTGGGGTTGTGTCAGTGGAGATCGGAGTACCATCCACTACCACAGGCACCCCCTCTTCTGTTAGTTGAGAGCAGAGGCCCGGGGCACTCTGCTCTGTTGCCAGCTGTTCTGCTGGGTTGCTGTGAGTGGAGACCACAGTCCCATCCACCGATATCCACTCAAGCTGTAGTGGGGTGCAGCCGCCAGTAGCATCCTGCCCTGCTGCCAGTGATTCAGCTGGGAGTAACAGCTTTACTACCTCAGCTTGTTGCTGGGGAGGGGGGCCAACCGCCCCGGCTCCCTGGAACTCCACAGTTGGTCCCGGTGCTGGGCAGAGATGGCTAGCATTCTGCCCTGTTGCCAGCACTTCTGCTAGGGGTGCATAATCCATAACATCCTCTGAACAGTCCATACATTCTGTAATCTGTGGCTGGGGAGTGATCGCCATCTTCTCACCCTGAGCCTCCGGAACTGCCACAGGGGTGGGGCAGAGGTCTTGATCCCTCTGTCCGGTGACCAGCGCTTCAGCTGGGAAAGTTCCTTGTAACTCCACAAATACTGCCCTTGGTGCTGGGCAGAGCACAGTGAAGTTTGGCCCTGATACCAGCTCTTCTGCTGGAGGCTCCCCAGGTTGTTCTTCCTCAGCAGAAAAGTCTATCAAATCCCCTGTCTCTACAACTGGTGTCTGGGGATAGAGGTTCACCATCTCCTGTCCATGGAACCCAGAAGATGCTATGGGTACTGAGCAGAGGTTAGAAGAGCTTGGCCCTGCGGTCAGCATTTCAGCTTTGGGAATGGCAAGCTCCCGATTTTCAACTGCTGATTCATCAGCCAGGATTTCATCACTGTCAGCTGATATTTCCTCATAGTCCCAGGTAAAGGGAACCTCACCTTGCTGCTGAGCGGAGTCTAGCAGCTGTTTTTAGGTGATTTCCAGTTCCCATTCTTGAGCGGCCAGGAATTACAAATCTTCCTGTAACCAGTGCACTTTCGGGACATTCAGTCTTCGCTCTCTGTGCTCCATTATTTCCTCCCAACGCCACTCCCGATCGCTCCCAAAGTTGGGATCCCTGGACATCCTCCAATACAACAATCCCAGGCCATTATAGTCAAAGCCTTCCGTGGGGCTGTCATCCGCTGACCACGGGCACTCTTGGACTACATACCAGCGGAGGGCTCTGTAGCTCTCGTCCAACCACATCTCTGGCCGGATCAGCCTGCTTAACTCTGCTGTCCACTCCTGCTTCGGTTGTTAGCCTAATAACAGCATTCTTACTTCATACTGTGACCAGTACCTTACATGGATGGAGGGGAGAGCTTTTCCCTGGTGTCGCTGCTCGCGGGCTAGCGCTTCTTTCCAGAGTTTGCAGCGGATCGAATCAGACCATCCAAGCAGGACCTCCTCTGATACTGGTCCTCTACGCTGTATCTGCTTCTCTCGTAACCTCCTTCTGAATTCCTCTTCCATGGTTGCTGATATCTGTACCTCTCCTCTTCTTTCATTTGGTGCTGCTTCTTTAGGCGTTGTCACCGATCGCCATATTTCTGCAATTCTCAGCTCCTGTTGCCGCTCTTGTTCTCTCTGTTGTCGCTCTCGTTCTCTCTCATCCTGCCGCTGGAGGTCTCTAATGGTATTCTGTATGGCGGTCTCTGATGGGTTCGCAGCATATAATGCCAACCGCTGTTGAACTCGCTGCTGGAACAAGTCTTTAACTGACCGGGGTCCTGCATCACCATCCCTCTGATCCATCTCGGCTAGCGCAATGATCAGGGTGGCCTTGTTCTTCCCACCGGTCCCTCCACGGCTCTCAAGCAAGTCTTTTAGCATGGTTCTCCTGCAGGCTGCATAGCTGGTCATTCATGGTGGTGGTTTGAAGTTGTCCCAGTAACTGGAGAGCAAATCCCACCGCTGCCAACCAATGTGACGAGACCCTTTTGCTCGCCCGGTCCTGCTACCCCGACACTCCTCTGCTACCAGTGAGTCAGCTTGCAGATTGCAACGTCTGATGGTCCAGTCATCCAAGGTTCCGGGATCCAAACTACAGCTATGTGCCGTTCAGACCCATTAAGAACACACACCAGGCAGGCTGTATGTATGTTCAAGCAGGACTCTTTATTTTCAAGTACACAGCACACTTTTATACAGAATTTGGAACATCCCACTCCCAACAACCGCTTTCCTATTGGTCAATTGTAAAGTATATGCAGTCCTCACTCAGGTCCTCCTTAATCATGCAAATGAGGACTTAAAATAGTCAACAGGGATTGGTCCAATAGCTTGGATAGAAAGACTATTATGTGTATTGAGACAGAAGCCCCAGGGGGTAATCAATGTACACAATAGCCCGGTCTATTTAGCAGAACTTAATTACTACCTCTTAGAGGTTACATTTCTTTAGATAATAACATGCTAATTCAATACTCCTGACAGGAGACTTCTGACCTTTAGAACAATACAAAGTCTTTTAGCGTAAACACATACATCTTCAAACACACATTCTAAAAGTAATTTAGTGGAGGTAATTATCTCCTAGAGACGTCCCGTCTCTGACAACCGCTTGTAACCTGCAGAACACAATAAAAGGTATTTCACAAGCCGGTTCCACTTAGCATTTCAATAGCCTTAGCTAAGCATTGAAGGGTTATGTCTATTGACCTAGTCAGGACAACTAAACCACTTGTAATGTGTCCAGTATCTCCTGCAATGAACTGTCAGTAATGTCCCATCTTCTGAAATACATGAATTAGGATTTCAAGTAGAAACATTCCAGCACTGCAAGGTCCATGACACACTCCCACTTTCCCACATGGGCACAGACAAACACACAGGGGCCCGGATTCACGTAGAATCGTGTATCTTTGTGCGGGCGTAACATATCCTATTTACGTTATGCCTCCGCAACTTTGACAGGCAAGTGCTGTATTCTCAAACCAAAGTTGTGGCGGCGTAGCGTAAATAGGCCGGCGTAAGCCCGCCTAATTCAAATGTGGTAGATGTGGGCGTGTTATTTAAATTTAATGTGACCCCACGTAAATTACGCTTTTTACGAACGGCGCATGCGCCGTCCGTGAAAGTATCCCAGTGCGCATGCTCCAAATTAACCCGCAAGAAGCCAATGCTTTCAACGTGAACGTAAATGACGCCCAGCCCTATTCGCGAACGACTTACGCAAACGACGTAAAACTTGAAAAATTTGACGCTGGCCCGACATCCATACTTAACATTGGTACGCCTCATGTACGCCTCATATAGCAGGGGTAACATTACGCCGGGAAAAGCCTAACGTAAACGGCGTATCTGTACTGTGTCGGCCGGGCATACGTTCGTGAATTGGCGTATCTAGCTGATTTACATATTTCTAGGCGTAAATCAGCGTACACGCCCCTAGCGGCCAGCGTAAATATGCAGTTAAGATACAACGGTGTAAGAGACTTACGCCGGTCAGATCTTATACTAATCTATGCGTAACTGATTCTATGAATCAGGCGCATAGATTCGATGGCTCGAACTCAGAGTTACGACGGCGTATATCTGGAGATACGCCGGCGTAACTCGTACATGAATCCGGGCCAGGGATTTCTTCAGAATAACAAAAGGTAGGAATAATAGCACCCTGAAGAAGTCATGTGACTAATGACTAGTGTCGGAAAGAGCTTGTGATCTAATTTCCCATGTCTCTGAGACATGGAAAAGCGGAGAGGGATTTGCGAGTAGTGATGTCGCGAAACCTAAAATTTTGCGTTCGCGAACAGCGATTGCGAACTTGCGCATATGTCCGCGAATGTGCAAATCGGGCGAACCGCCATAGACTTCAATGGGCAGGCGAATTTAAAACCCACAGGGACTCTTTCTGGCCACAATAATGATGGAAAAGTTGTTTCAAGGGGACTAACACCTGGACTGTGGCATGCCGGAGAGGGATCCATGGCAAAACTCCCATGTAAAATTACGTAGTTGTAGCAGAGTCCGTTTTTAATCCATAAAGGGCATAAATCACCTAACATTCATAAATTGTTTGGAATAACGTGCTTTAAAACATCAAGTATGATGTTATATCAATCAGGTAGTGTAAGGCTTAGGGTTAGGGCTAGGGTTACAGATAGGGTTAGGGTTAGGGTTACAGATAGGGTTAGGGTAACAGATAGGGTTAGAGTTACAGATAGGGTTAGGGTTAGGGTAACAGGTAGGGTTAGGGTAACAGATAGGGTTAGGGTTAGGGTTACAGACAGGGTTAGGGTTACAGATAGGGTTAGGGTTACAGTCTGTAACCCTAACCCTAACCCTATCTGTAACCCTAACCCTAACCCTATCTGTAACCATCACCCTATCTGTAACCCTAACCCTATCTGTAACTATAACCCTGTTTGTAATAGGGTTAGGGTTCACAGTGACAGACCAAACTCTGACAGATAAAACTCCCCGTTTAACGCACCGCAAACACCTGCAAACAGTCCATTTACACAAGGTTGAATACCAAGCTAGCCATGTCCCGTTCCTTGTCCTCACTGACGTCAATGAACGTTTTGGAGATTGCAGGCGATGGGGGTTTTTCAAAGCCTATGGTCGTGCTGAGGTATTTCAGTGACAGTTAAGTGACCCAGAAAACAATGATTCTGCAGTGAGGGCCCATTGTTGGCCTAGTAGGCTTTAATGATCACCTTAGATGATCACAAAGAAAATTATTGTTTTTTCTATGCAAAATTATCCAGCCGATCGCTTTTGGTCTGTTCACAATGAAGCAATGACCTTATCATCTTGGGTGTGCCAACACACTCATAGAGGTGGTCGCTTCATTGTGATACACAAGCCCCTTCACCACAACAAGGTAACAATCACGAAGGGGAATTGACACATGTATGTGCCTTTTTTTTTTGCAGCCACAGTGCAGCACCAGAGGCCAGAAAAATTTGGCATGTACACATGCCTGAAAAAGTAGGTATTGTTGCAGCTGCTGCTGTAGCAGCGGCCAGAAAAATTTATGTTTTCCAGGCAGAAAGTGCACTAAAAAATTGTGGCTTGAACCCTATTTGGTGACGGATAAGTCACGCAAGTCATCCGGCATGCAGAGATAAAATACAGCAGTGTGTGGACCATTTTTAGCCCAAGGAAGCTCATCTCATCAGGCCTTTAGTCAAATGTATCGCCCACTGTCAGTCCCTTCGGGATCCACGCCTCATTCATCTTAATAAAGGTGAGGTAATCTAGACTTTTTTGACCTAGGCGACTTCTCTTGTCAGTGACAATACCTCCTGCTGCACTGAAGGTCCTTTCTGAAAGGACACTTGAAGCGGGGCAGGCCAGAAGTTCTATCGCTAATTGGGATAGCTCAGGCCACAGGTCAAGCCTGCACACCCAGTAGTCAAGGGGTTCATCGCTCCTCAGAGTGTCGATATCTGCAGTTAAGGTGAGGTAGTCTGCTACCTGTCGGTCGAGTCGTTCTCTGAGGGTGGACCCCGAAGGGCTATGGCGACGCGTAGGGCTGAAAAAGCTCTGCATGTCCTCCACCAACAACACATCTGTAAAGCGTCCTGTCCTTCCCGGCGTGGTCATGATAGGAAGAGGATTACTTTCACCTCTTCCACTGTTAGATTCCTGTTGTGCTGTGACATCACCCTTATACGCTGTGTAAAGCATACTTTTTAATTTATTTTGGAACTGCTGCATCCTTTCCGACTTCCGGTAATTTGGTAACATTTCAGGCACTTTCTGCTTATACCGGGGGTCTAGTAGCATGGCCACCCAGTACAGGTCGTTCTCCTTCAGCCTTTTTGTACGAGGGTCCCTCAACAGGCACGACAGCATGAAAGACCCCATTTGCACAAGGTTGGATGCCGAGCTACTCATGTCCCGTTCCTCGTCCTCACTGATCTCACTGAAGGTCTGTTCTTCCTCCCAGCCACGTACAACACCACGGGTACCAGATAGTTGACCACGAGCACCCTGGGATGCCTGCTGTGGTTGGTCTTCCTCCTCCTCAAAGCCACATTCCTCCTCTGACTCCTCTTCCTTACACTCCTCTTCCAGCATTTCTGCAGGTCCAGCAAGTGATGCTGATAAGGCTGTTTCTGGTGGTGATGGTGACCCCAACTAATCCTCTTCCTCTCGCTCATCTAAGGCATGATCCAGCACTCTTCGCAGGACACGTTCCAGGAAGAAAACAAATGGGATGATGTCGCTGATGCGGCCTTCAGTACGTGGCAAAAAAATTCCCAGCTGCGCAGAGGCTGTCCTAGCACCCCGGTCATACAAATACTCGTTGACGGCTTTTTCTTGTTGGAGCAGGCGGTCGAACATTAGGAGTGTTGAATTCCAACATGTCGGGTTGTCGCAAATCAGTCACCTCACTGGCATGTTGTTTCGCCGCTGGATATCTGAAAAGTGCGCCATGGCCATGTAGAAACGCTTGAAATGGCCACACACCTTCCTGGCCTGCTTGAGGACGTCCTGTAAGTCGGGGTACTCATGCACATGGGCCATGCGCGGGACATGTGTCAACTTGCCCAAATTCAATGCCGCCAACAAATTGCTTCCGTTGTCACACACCACTTTGCCGATCTCCAGTTGGTGCGGAGTCAGCCACTGATCCACCTGTGCGTTCAGGGCGGACAGGAGTGCTGGTCCGGTGTGACTCTCTGCTTTCAGGCAAGTCAACCCCAAGACGGCGTGACACTGTCGTATCCGTGATGTGGAATAGCTGGGGGGGTGCTGTTGATGTGGAGCAAGACGCAGCAGCAGAAGAGGACTCAGCCGAGGAGGTTATCGAAGAGGATGGAGTAGGAGGAGTAGAGGAGGTGGCAGCAGACCTGCCTGCAAGTCGTGGCGGTGTCACCAACTCCTCTGCAGAGCCACGCATTACATGCTTGGCAGCCGTCAGCAGGTTTACCCAATGCGCAGTGTAGGTGATATACCTGCCCTGACCGTGCTTTGCAGATCAGGTATCAGTGGTCAGATGGACCCTTGCCCCAACACTGTGTGCCAGAGATGCCATGACTTCCTTTTGCACAATAGAGTACAGGTTGGGGATTGCCTTTTGTGAAAAGAAATTTCGGCCGGGTACCTTCCACTGCGGTGTCCCAATAGCTACAAATTTTTTGAAGGCCTCAGACTCCACCAGCTTGTATGGTAAAAGCTGACGGGCTAAGAGTTCCGACAAGCCAGCTGTCAGACGCCGGGCAAGGGGGTGACTCTGTGACATTGGCTTCTTATGCTCAAACATGTCCTTGACAGACACTTGACTGTGGGCAGATGAGCAGGAACTGCTCAAGGTGAGAGACGGAGTGGCGGATGGTTGAGAGGGGGCAAGGAGGACAGCAGTGGTTGACGTGACTGAAGATGCTGCACCAGGAGGAGGATGGTGGCTTTGAGTTTGTGTGCTGCTTGTACTCTTCATCATGTGTTGATCCCATAGGCGTTTGTGATGTGCGATCATATGCCTTCGCAAAGCAGTTGTACCTAGGTGGGTGTTGGATTTCCCACGACTCAGTTTCTTTTGGCACAGGTTGCAAATGGCATCACTGTTATCAGAGGCAGACACACAAAAAAAATGCCACACTGCTGAGCTTTGCAATGATGGCATTCTGGTGGTGGCAACAGCATGCGTTGATTGGCATGCTGTCTGGCTGACCCCGGGTGCTAATACATGCTGTCTGACTGTGCCACTAGCTCCTTGCGACGACCTCCCCCTGCTTCCAACTCGTCTCCTCCTCCTCTCTGTCTCCCCATCTGAACTTTCCCCCTCTTCTTCTTCTCTTCGAGCGGACACCCACGTGACATCCCCGGACACATCGTCATCATCAATCGCTTCACTTGTATCTGACAACTCAGCAAAGGAAGCAGCAGCGGGTACATCATCATCACACCATACGTCCATGTGTGTAATGCTGCCTGACTGAGTCATATCCCTTTTATCTACAACCTCTGGTAATAATGGTTGCGCATCACTCATTTCTTCCAACTGATGTGTAAAAAACTCATCTGACAGATCAAGTGAAGCAGCTGTGATGCTAGTGTTGGTGGTGGCGGTGGCGGCATAAGGGCGAGTGGTAACTTAAGAGGTGCCCGAAGCTGAGCTGGAGGAGGATGGTGCGTCAAGGTTACGAGCGGAAGCTGTAGAAGATTGGGTGTCCTGTGTTAGCCAGTCAACTATGTCCTCAGAACTTTTCGAGTTCAGGGTACGTGGCCTCTGAACACTGGGCATTATTCCAGGGCCAAAGGGAATCACAGCACCACAACCACGACAGCCCCTGCGGGGTGGCCTGCCTCTGCCAGTCATTTTTTTTATTTGTTTAGTTGTACTATGCGTGCAAGCTACTGTGACACCAGATATAAGTGGCACTGTGCACTGGCAGAAGTTGGCAGAGTAGACGCTGTAGGCCTGACACACGCCTGCAGACAACTAACTGCTATTCTATTGCAGTCAAAATTGTGTTTTTTCTTTTTAAATTTAATATACTATGCCACCAGATATATGAGTGGTGGCACTGGGAAAGTGGGCACAGTATACACTATGAGCCTGACACATGCTGGCAACTGACTACTATTCTATTGCAGTACATTTTTGGGGTTTTTTAAATGTTATGTACTGTGCCACCTCTCACTGTGCCTCCTCTCACTAAGAATGCAGGTTCAGAATGAATCTAAAATGGATGCTGCCCGAGAGGTGGGAGGGTCAGGGAGGGAGGGTATGCTGCTGATTGGCTGGAATGTGTCTGCTGACTGTGAGGTAGAGGGTCAAAGTTTGCTCAATGTTAATTAATAGGAGGCGGATCGAACAGTGCATATGTTCGCGTGCATCGGCGAACGTGCAAAAATCACCGCAAATTATTTGCCGGCGAACAGTTCTGTACATCTCTATTTGCGAGCTGCACAGATTTGTTTTGGGGTTTTAACGCTATTATACAACATGGTTAAATGTGAGTGTAACTACGATGGAATTTTTATAAATTAGAAGGTTTTTAAAATAACATTTATTTGAGAATTTCTGTGGAAGAAGCCTTTAAATAGAGAAGGACATACATCTGATTTACCCCATTGAATTACCAAACTGCAAGTATTTGTTTGCTTGAAGGTGAGCGTGCATTGGACCTAGAGGTGAATAGATGGTGGTTGGAACTAAAGGTTGAATAGAGACTGACATTTAGGAGCAAGGATTGATCCTTAAGTGGAGCACTTCGGTGGATTTCAAGACAGTTCATTATTGCTTATTTTTTCATCACTTCTTTTTTTCACAGTGAAGTACAGTATATTTCTTTCACAAGCACCTGGGAATGATGCCCCGTACATACGACTGGGTTTTCCGATGGGAAAACTGCGAGGAGAGCTCGGGCAGGAATCCCGGCCATGTGTATGCTCCCTCACAGTTTTTCCGACGGGAAAACTGCCAAACCTGCCGGCAGAGAACCAGCTCTCTTTTTTCCCGTCGGGATTCCCGACTGACTTTTCCCCGTCAGAAATCCTGAACGTGTTTATCGGGCATAAGGACCGTTTCTATAATATTTTTTTTTTACAAAGCACTTTATCATGAAGGATTGATGGACAGCATTATATATATATTTTTTTACATATTTTTTTGCCATCTATGTTAAAGGAATTTAAATATTTATAGTAAGCACTGAAGTATAGAGAATATTCTAAATAAGATTTTTTTTATTTTTTTATAATGTTTTTATTTTAAAGTAATAGATTACAACAGTTAGAGTCGGTTCACACTAGGGCGACACGACATCCAGCGCGACTTTCAGAGGCGACTCCGACACGACTTGAACATGAACCACAGGGCGATCTGGGGCAATTTACAACACAACTTGAAGTCGTCTCAGGACAGGAGACTTTCCAGTGGCCAATCAAACAACAATCAGCTCTGGGAGAGGGAGGGGGAGGGAGGGGGGAGGGAGAGGTTTGCCTGAGTAATGTATGTTATCTTCCTGGAAAGTCGCTTCAGTTAAGACAGTGATCAGACTTGGAGGCGACTTCCATTGAAATCAATGGGTACAAATCGCCTACAAGTCGGATTGAAGTAGTACAGGAACCTTTTCTGAAGTCGGATCGCCTTGAGTCGTGTGTATTAACACCGTTCCCATTCACTTCCATTGTTTTTCTCTACAGCGCGACTTGGGACGACTTGAGGCGACATGAAGTCGGATCGCAAGTCGCCCCAGTGTGAACCGGCTCTCACAGTGTGTCAGATGACAACAACTTAGAATGAGATACAGCATTGAAATACAGATAAATGCAATAATAATTGTACTGTTGTATGAGTTGAAGTATTATACAGATATAAATAAACATAAATAAAAAAAGTTACTAATAAATGGGAATGGGAACTAATGGAGGGAAGGGAGAGGGTAGTGGTGTTCCGAAGGTGGATTTCATTTTTTTTATTTCACTATAATCCATGAAACAGTATCAATACCATGACATGAACTCTTGAGTCAAAAGTGTCTGACGTATAGTATATGGCCCAGGGTTTCCATATGCTATCAAATTTTTCCAATCCATTTTTGTCTAGCGCTTCTAGTTTAGCATGTAAAAATGAAAGATTCATTCTTTTTTCGGCTTCTGACAGCAGTAATGCAGGTGATTTCCATGCACTAGCTATTACCTGTTTCGCGGCTATCATAAACAAAAGAAATAACTTATGCTGATTCTGAGAAAGGGTTTCTGGTTTAATGTTAAGTAAGGCCGTCATTGGATCTGGTAATATAATACAGTCAAATATTTTAGAAGCGATTCTAAAAATCCCACCCCAGAATTTCCTTACAAGTGGACACTGCCACCAAATGTGGATATAGGTTCCTTTGTCTGGGCAACCGCGGAAACAGAGATCTGAACAGTTTGCTGAACATTTTGCTAATCTATTGGGAACCAGGTACCAGCGGGAAAAGACTTTATATGATGTTTCCATTGCTGATACATTTATAGATGAAGAGCTAGTATTAGACCAAATGCTTGCCCAGGTTTCGTTATTAATTTTACATTCCAGGTCTAATTCCAATTTAGCAATATAAGAAGGTATTATGGTATTTGTTTTAGTGATCAATTGGGAATAAATTATTGAAATACGACCTTTGGCATGTGGATCTTTGAGACATATCCTTTCAAATTGGGTAATATTATTTAAATTATCGATAAGGGAAGGTCCATAAAAGTTTTTGATTTGAAGGTATCTGAAAATTTCTGTAGTGGGGAGGCCGGATGCCTCACAAAGGTCTGGAAAAGGTTGAATTGTGGTTGTTGATGCTATGTGATATAAACACGTAATACCAACCCTGATCCAAGCCTTAAAAGTTTTTGGAAATACCCATGCTGGATAAAAGGTCGGATTTTTATCCACTTAACCACTTCCTTACTGGGCACTTAAACCCCTTCCTGCCCAGAGGACTTTTTGCGATTCGGCACTGCGTTGCTTTAACTGACAATTGCGCGGTCGTGCGACGTGGCTCCCAAACAAAATTAACGTCCTTTTTTCCCCACAAATAGAGCTTTCTTTTGGTGGTATTTGATCACCTCTGCGGTTTTTATTTTTTGCGCTATAAACAAAAATAGAGCGACAATTTTGAAAAAAAATAATTTTTTTTTACTTGTTGCTATAATAAATAGCTCAATTTTTTTTTTACGTTTTTTTTTTATCCTCAGTCTAGGCGGATACGTATTCTACATATTTTTTATTGGGACTGCGACGTTATGGCGGACACATCGGACACTTTTGACACATTTTTGGCGCCATTTACATTTATACTGCAATCAGTGCTATAAATATGCACTAATTACTGTATAAATGTGACTGGCAGGGAAGGGGTTAACACTAGGGGGTGAGGAAGGGGTTAAATGTGTTCCCTAATATTAGTGTTCTAACTGTGGGGGAAGGGGGGTGACTGGGGGGGGTGACCGATCTGTGTCTCTATGTACAAGAGACACAGATCCGTCTCCTCTCTCCCCTGACAGCACCGCTGTCTGCGAGAGCCGGGAATGAGAGATGATTACATATGTAAACATATGAGATCATCTCTCATTGGCCGCACAGATCGCCTAGGAAACGGCCGCTCCGATTGGCCGTTCACGGCGATCTGTGACTGGCTGTGCTCGGGAGCGCGCGCGGGGAACGTGCAAAGGGGCGGCCATAAAAAGACGGCCTGTTAGAGATTTGGAAGCCGCGCTGCGGCCGTACAAAGTCGTACGGCCGTGAGCAAGTGGTTAAGGACAGAAGGTGTTTTTCAGATTCGGTGTTTACAAGACTAAAAAAGTTTTTTTTGCTAGAAAATTACTTAAAACCCCCAAAAATTATATATATTTTTTTCTAACACCCTAGAGAATAAAATGACGGTCATCGCAATACATTTTGTAACACCGTATTTGCGCAGCGGTCTTACAAGCGCACTTTTTTTGGAAAATAATCACTTTTTTGAATTAAAAAATAAGACAACAATAAATTTGGCCCAATTTTTTTATATATTGTGAAAGATAATGTTATGCCGAGTAAAATGATACCCAACATGTCACGCTTTAAAATTGCGCCCGCTCGTGGCATGGCGTCAAACTTTCACCCTTAAAAATCTCGATAGGCGACGTTTAAAAAATTCTATAGGTTGCATTTTTTGAGCTACAGAGTAGCTCTAGGGCTATAATTATTGCTTGGAAAGGGATTTCTCTGTGTAAACAGAAAAAAACACTGCGCTAACGTGTGAAATCAATTAAATAACCGTGTGAAATGGAATAAAAAGCTGCCAGTATTAATTACTAAATACCATAGTAAACAAAAAAGCAAAAAAAAAACAAGATAATACAGCGCTAATAACTTGACCTGTGAAAAATATATATGTGAAATAAATGGCCAATGATAATATGAGTGAACATAATAAGTGAATTGAAAATAGTGCAAAATTCAAAATATCAGACCCATCCAGATTAATGAATGAGTGAAATAGAAAAAATAGTCCATAAAAAATCAGTGAATTGAGTCCATTCTAAGTAACCAACAGTATCTGCATGTAAAAAGATCCTCCACCGAAGATGAAGTAGAAAGACACCCAATATGTGGGAAATGAAATCTCCTTACCAGAGAAAAAGACCGGGCTTTCAACAGTCTCATAAGGTATGAGGATGTTTAAAGTCTTCCCTGAAAAGACTATTTCAGACACTGCTACTAACACCAGCATAAGAGCTCCAAGGGACAAGATCCTAATCAGATCCACTCCAGTTTAGCAATTGGCGTTGATGTATTCATAAAAATAAAGAATGGTGGGAAACCACATAGTGCGTTACTTATATCCTCCAGCTCATGTTGTGGCCGTATCCATCACATGTGTGGGCATGTGAAGCCCAGTTTCTTTTTCTTCCTAGAAAACCAGGAAGAAAAAGGAACTGGGCTTCACATGCCCACACATGTGATGGATACGGCCACAACATGAGCTGGAGGATATAAGTAACGCACTATGTGGTTTCCCACCATTCTTTATTTTTATGAATACATCAACGCCAATTGCTAAACTGGAGTGGATCTGATTAGGATCTTGTCCCTTGGAGCTCTTATGCTGGTGTTAGTAGCAGTGTCTGGAATAGTCTTTTCAGGGAAGACTTTAAACATCCTCATACCTTATGAGACCGTTGAAAGCCCGGTCTTTTTCTCTGGTAAGGAGATTTCATTTCCCACATATTGGGTGTCTTTCTACTTCATTTTCGGCGGAGGATCTTTTCACATGCAGATACTGTTGGTTACTTAGAATGGACTCAATTCACTGATTTTTTATGGACTATTTTTTCTATTTCACTCATTCATTAATCTGGATGGGTCTGATATTTTGAATTTTGCACTATTTTCAATTCACTTATTATGTTCACTCATATTATCATTGGCCATTTATTTCACATATATATTTTTCACAGGTCAAGTTATTAGCGCTGTATTATCTTGTTTTTTTTTTCTATAATTATTGCTCTTGCTCTAACAATCGCGGCGATACCCCACTTGTGTGGTTTGAATACCGTTTTCATATGCGGGCGCTACTCGCGTATGCGTTCGCTTCTGCGCGCGAGCTCGTCCGGACGGGGCGCTTTAAAAACATTTTTTTTGGGTTTTCTTATTTATTTTTATTGATTTTATTATTTTTTACACTGAAATAAAAAAAAAATATCACTTTTATTCCTATTACAAGGAATGTAAACATCCCTTTTAATAGAAAAAAGCATGACAGGTCCTCTTAAATATGAGATCTGGGGTCAAAAAGACCTCAGATCTCATATTTAGACTTAAAAGCAAAAAAAAAAAAAAGGAAAATTTGTCATTTAAAAACATGACAACAAACAAATTGTCTCTTTAAGAGGCTGGGCGGGACTGACGTTTTGACGTCACTTCCGCCCAGCAGAGCTATGAGGACGGGTGGGGGCCATCTTGCCCTCACTCAAGTCCTCACACACGAGCTGGCAGCATCCGATCTCCTCCGCCGCTACTGACGGCTCCGGTAAGCGGCGGAGGGCGCGGAAGAGCGGCGGGGGGGCCCTCTCCCGCCACCGATAACGGCGATCTCGCGGCGAATCCGCCGCGGAGAACGCCGTTATCGTTTACACGGCCGCCCACTGTAAAGATGGATACCTCAGTTGTGGCAGCAGCTGCTGCCGTTACTGAGATATCCATCTTTAAAAACAGGACATATATATACAGTGGGCGGGCGTTAAGTGGTTAAAAAAGGAAAGAAGCGGAATGTGTGGGGATTGCAATCCATGAGAGGTTTTGTACCTATCCCATAATGACAATGAATGTTTTGAGATTGGATTTTTCATTTTTCTATGGTTTTGAGGGCTCAGCCAAAGGATATTATTAGTAGGAAGAGGGTCAAAGTCTATTGCCTCAATAAGTACCCACAATGGGATTTCTGTGGTTGAGTGGTACTTTGATAGTTGCGCCAATTGTGCTGCTTTGTAATATGTTATCCCAGCCCACCCATCAATTTGGGTAGAATTAATGTTTTTCTAGGAAATCTGTTTTTTTTCTTCCCCCACGTGAACTGTGTTACTTTATGCTGGATCAATCTAAGAAAATAAGCAGGAATGTTAATTGGAAGGGTTCGAAATAGATATAAAAACTTGGGGAGTATAGCCATTTTTATTATGTTGATTTTCCCAAACCAGGAAATCGGTAAAGAAGACCAGTCGGATAACAATCTAGTGACACTTTTCAGTAAGGGAGGGTGGTTGGCGGTAAATAATTTGGAGGCATTAGCTGTAAGGTGTATACCCAGATATGGTATACTACGGCCTGCCCATTTAAAGGGCAGTGAGGACTGTAAAAAAATTTTATCGTGTCACTGAGTGAAATATTCAGTGCCAGGGATTTTTGGTTATTAACTGTGAGGCTGGAAATGTGGGAGAATTCGTGAAGTACCCGCATTAGATTAGGGGCCGATATCTGCGGTGAGGATAAAAATAAGAGTATATCATCCGCAAATAGACTTATTTTGTGGTGACATCCGCCTAGCTCTATACCCGTGATCGTTGGTTCCATCCTTATCCTTTGTGCTAGAGGTTCGATAATTAAAGCGAATAATAGCGGTGATAGAGGACACTCTTGACGAGTCCCTCTCTGTATATTAAACTCTTCCGATTTGTAACCGGCATATTTAATATAGGCCTTGGGATTGTGGTACAGTGCTGCAATCCAACCCATAAAATGTGGGCCAAAGCCCCATTTCATAAGAGCGAACTGCATATACGACCATGAAACTGTATCAAATGCTTTTTTAATGTCGAGAGAAAGAAAACACAAGGGTATTCAACGCATTTTAGCTGCATGGGATAGAAGAGCAGCACGTCTAATATTATCTCCAGCTTGTCAGATAGGGATGAAACCAGTTTGATCACGGTGTATTAGTTTGCCAATTATCATATTTAATCTGGTTGCTAAAACTTTGGCTAAAATTTTTACATCGATATTCAGCAGAGAAATGGGGCGATAGTTTGACCAAACTGAATCGTCCGCATGTGGTTTAGGCAGCATGCAGATAGTTGCAGTTAAGGTTTCTTTCCTAAAAGAATGGTTATCCAAGAGAGAATTAAAGGTATTCGTTAGAGTTGGTGACAGGATATCTGTAAAGGTTTTGTAGTAGAGGCAGAAAACCCATCAGGCCCTGGTCATTTATTTACTTTCAAAGTTTTGATAGCCTGGGACACTTCTTCACTAGACACCGGTTCCTCCATTATTTCCATTTGCGCCTTGGATAATGCAGGAAGGGAGAGCTGAGAGAAAAAGCTGTTTGCTTTAGATTGATCCAACTCATTATTAGATGAGTATAGACTTTCTTAACTGTAGGATTTTCACAGGGTTAGTGGAGTCTATTCCTCTTGAAAGCTTAAGGCGAATTGGTTTATTATTATTTTGACAGGATTTCAATGTTCGGGCTAGACGTGTATTTGGTTTGTTTGCATTTATGAAATAATTATGTTTCGATTTTTTAAATATTCTATCCGCTGACTCTGTGAGGAATAGATCAAATTCCAGCTTGGCCTTCTCTAGTCGCAATTTGGATGATGTAGAGGGATTTTGCTGGAAAGCCATATGACAGGATTTAAAATTTGTTTCCAGGGTATGGTACAAGGCTTTTCTTTCTCTATTACATAAATTAGCTTGGTGTAAACATATACCCCGGAGAACAGGTTTATGGGCTTCCCATAAAGTAGTTGGGGAAATATCCAGAGTGGAATAAAATTTTAGGTACTCCTGTAGTGCAGTTTCAATATTCGGTTTATATAATTGGGTTTTGAGCAAAAAGTCTTTAAGCAGCCACGTGGTGTAACACGCTTTCAGTATTGTAGATGCTATGGTATTGAAGACTGCACTATGATCAGACCATGGGATGGGTAAAATTTTGGAGTTTAATATTTCCGGCGTCATACCTATAGGCATAAAAATGTGGTCTATTCTTGAGAATGACTGACAGGGATAGGAATAGTGAGTGTATTGCCTTTTAGTTGGATTCACTTTGCGCCAGGAATCCACTAGGTTGTACTTTGCGATAAGTTTTGAAAAGGATTGTTTATCAGCTATTGGGGTTTGTGGGATTGGCGACTTGTCTAAAAAAGGGAAAATGGTCTGATTGGAATCTCCACCCAACACTACAGTTCCTTTTTTATGTGAATCGATGACCTGCAGCAGATGAGATAGAAAAGAGTTAGGTTTTTTATTTGGAGCATAATATGACACAACGATGATATCAGAGTCCAATAAATGCCCTGTTAGGATCAAGTATCTGCCTTCTGGATCCTTGATCTCCTTAGTGACTGAGAACGGGGTACTACTGTGAAATGCTGTAAGCACACCCCTTTTCTTTGTGGAGGCCGAGGCTGTGTAAACTTGCGGGTAGGACCTACTAAAGAATTTGGGAGTGGATGATGGTGTGAAATGTGTTTCTTAAAAACATATGACATGTGCTTTTTTGGAACTAAAGGTACTAAAGGCTTTAGTGCGTTTTTGCTGGATATTTAAACCTTGGACATTAAGGGACAGTATGTTCAATGGGGCCATGGTATAAAAAAATTGTCAGATCTAATGTTGCCCAGACATGGAATAACAAAGAAAGAGACCACCTTCGGGACGCAAGGGGAAATTGGAAGTGGGGGTGAAAAAAGAAAAAAAATAAGATTCAGGGAAAAAGTACATTTTAGATATATTCCAAAAAAAAAGCTGAAAAAGTATAAGTTCATGACATTTCCGTTGAGGGAAGAGAAAGTCTCCCTCCAAGGGCACATGTGCTACTGTCGACCATCCACTAAGTCGCAGGCGGACGAGGGAGGCGCAAAGAACAGTCCCACGGAACCCGAGGAGCCAACCAATTAAATTACATTCTTACAAACATAGAGTAAAATTAGAACAAAAGTAATAGACCAGGTAGTAATGAACACTTACTAACTTGGGGTTAGTGGAGCACATACCGTACTCATGAAGCAGAGAATCGTGAAAAGGCGAGCCTGGAGGATTAGAGACGTCTACTAGTCATCCTCAAAGTTTAATAATAATCTATTACAACTGAAATTTAACGATAGACGCGACCAATACCTGGAAATAAAATATTGGTTAATAACAGTAGAGGAGAACCTGTAACAATAACTTATGCTTTACTGAAATGAAAAAGTTACCAGTCAGTTATATGGGGGCCAAAATAAGATCAAGACCAACAGGGTCAAGCAGATTCCCAGAGAAAGGGAAAAAAGGAAATAAGCACAGTTTGTGATCCTATTCAGTCCATAGAGTCACAGGAATCAGGAACTGGTGACGACTTGCGAAGGCTCTTGTTGGGACTATGATCCCCATTTTCTCTGGAGGCAGAAGAGGAGTTATACTTGTCAGGATGCGAGGAGTATTTTCGGCGAGAGTCCGAGGCGTCATGGACGGCGTTCATCAGCCCCAAATTCTGCAGAGTAGTTTGCAAATCCATTGTGCTATGGCAAGTATATTTGTGGTTTAGGTATGACAATCTCACAGAGAAGGGGAAGCCAGTGGGGTAGATGATAGTGTTGCATTGCAATATTTGGAGGAGTGCTTTTAGAGCCCTTCTTTTGTTAATAGTTAGCTGCGACAGATCGGTGAAAGGTTGGTAATTGTATCCTTGAAATTGCAATGTATTTTTATGCCTTGCTGCATTCATTAGTAGTTATTTGGTCCGGTAGTAATGACATTTTGCGATAATATCGCGTGGTGTTTTTTTTTTGGAGCAAGGGCTCTGTGTACCCTATCCATTTCAAGTCGCTCCACCGGTATTCCTGGTTGCAGTTCCTGAAAAAGAGCAGTCATTGTGGCCTGTAAATCAATCACTGTTTCAGGGATTCCTCTAATGCGAATATTTGACCTTCTCGTGCGATTTTCGTAATCTTCCAATCTTGTTTGTAGAGTCAAATTCTTTAAGGTTATCGATTTCTGAGGAGAAATCAGCTGTACATTTTTCCAAATTGTCAGTCCTTAATTCTAGTGCTGATGTTCGCTGTCCTAGTTCCCTTATCTCCTTAGTAAGGCTTGTAGTGATATAGTCTGAGGTAGCCTTTAATGATTTTTGTAACAGCAGCTCTATTTGTTCTAGTCTTACTTGTGGTGGCAAGTCCTTCTGTAATGTTTTATCACAGTTCTCCATAATATTCCCTGGAGAGTATTTATTTTGGCTTTGTTCCTTTAATGGGGCCGGAGCTTCATTGTGTGACACAGCAGGAGGGGCTGTCTGCTGTTTCAAATCCCTCCCTGTTACATCTGCATAGGATGGCTTCAGTGCCATGACAGGAACACTGTAGCACTGTGAGGCGGCTCTCTCACGCCTGTTTTTGGCACAAAATGTGCTCCAAACCCCCCCCGAAAAGGGTAGCATTGTGAGGTAGGTGGCTGTGTGGTCCCTTTGGGTGGCTTTTTGGGCAGGTTTGGGGGTTACCTCTGCTGTTATCAGGCTCCTCAGGTCCGCGGTGTAGGGAGCTCTAGGCAGGCATTACCTCACCGCTGAGCTCCGCCTCTGCACCCTCCCTAAATAAGAATTTTTTGATGTGTTGATGTGTGTGGATTTATATGCACTTATTCATTTGAGAACAGCGCACCATTTATTTATCGTATATAGTGGCAGGAAAAGGTTCTAGATAAGGGGAAAGCTTAGGGAACACAATTTCCTTGGCTATCTTTTAACTTGGGTACAAGATAGCCAGGCCGATCGATATAAATGCTTTCAGTTTGACTGATACCTACTCTACTACAGGCTGTTGGCATTCATGAGCGTTCCCGGTTGAGCCTTCTCAGACCAGGTTTATTGTAAACTGTTTTTGCCTTTACTAAAATACAAGTTCTTCCAATTGCACTTGGACTGTGTGTAAAATATGGCTGCCTCACCAAGCAGTAACGACCCACAAGCAGATCCCTTCAGTTGCAATTGATTTTATTCAGAATTTGTCTGAAACCACATACTCTTCACTGATAACTAGCTGCATATGTTTTTTTATAGGGCATGATTCCTATTAATTTCTAACCACAGTTTTATAAAAAGCCTTTTCTCTATCGGTGTAATATTCCCAGGCAAGGTGCAATGGACCAGAGCATCATCACCTAATAACACAAAGCACCTAAACATGTATAACAGTTTAACCAGCTGTTAAAGTGTATATGGAATTTTGGTGGTTGGGTTTATATGTACTTTAACCACTTACCCTCTGGAAGATTTTACCCCCTTCATGAACAGGCCATTTTTTTTTGCTATTTGGCACTGTGCTGCTTTCTCACAAATAGAGCTTTCATTTGGTGGTATTTGATCACCTCTGGGTTTTTTATTTTTATTATAAACAAACAATTTTGAAAACCAAAAAATATATTTTTTTTACTTTCTGCTTTAAAACATATCCCATAAAAAGTGTCTACAAACTATGGCATATAAAATTTGTATGTATTTATTTATTTTATAGTAGTAATAGCAGTCTGAAACTAATGGGGCAGACTGACCATTCGGGCACTCGGGCACTGCCTGAGGGCCCCATGCCACTAGTGGGCCCCATCAGGGTTGCCAGCCTCAGTAAAACAAGGGACAGTATGAAAAAATATGTGTTTTTTTACATCTGTCCCTGAAATAATATGTATGTGTATACTGTGTGTGTACTGTGTGTATATTTATGTGTATACGGTGTATGGGGTAGATTCAGATAGGAGATACGACGGCGTATCTCCTGATACGCCGTCGTATCTCTGAGTCTGGCCGGTCGTATCTATGCGCCTGATTCATAGAATCAGTTACGCATAGATCTCCCTAAGATCCGCCAGGTGTAAGTGACTTACACCGTCAGATCTTAGGCTGCAATTCCAGGCCGGCCGCTAGGTGGCGCTTCCGTATCTTTTACGTGACGAATATGCAAATGAGGAGTTACGCCGATTCAGAAACGAACGACTGCCCGGGCTTTTTTTTTAACGTTGTTTGCGTTCGGCTTTTTCCGGCGTATAGTTACCCCTGCTATATGAGGCATAGCTAATGTTAAGTATGGCCGTCGTTCCCGCCGAGTTTTGAATTTTTTACGTCGTTTGCGTAAGTCGTTCACAAATACGGATGAACGTAATTTACATTCACATCGAAAGCATGACGATTTGCCAACATCATTTGGAGCATGCGCACTGGGATTCAGTCGCGGCCGGCGCATGCGCAGTTCATTCGGCGCGGGGACGCGCCTGATTTAAATGTTATACGCCCCTACCCGCGGAATTTGAATTCCGCCGGGGGATTTACGTTATGCCGGCTCAACTTTACTGGCAAGTGCTTTGTGAATAAAGCACTTGCCTGAAAAAGTTGCGCCGGCGTAAGGTAAATTAGATAGGTTACGCGGATCTAAAGATCCGCTCACCTATCTGAATCTAGCCCCATGTGTGTATATGTATGTGTATACTTTGTGTGTGTACTGTGTGTCTGTATGTATATTCTGTGTGTATATATTGGGGCTGATTTACTAAAAACAATGCGCTGTGCCGGTTCATGGCTTAATTGGCACACCGGATGAATCCTTAATTAGGCGTATGAACCGGCGCAGCAGCCAGCGCAATACAATTAATATGCAAAGCCACCGCCGAACTCCCTTTAGAAGTCTATGGGAGAAATCAAAAGTGTTCATTTTAAAGGTTAATATGCTAGTTTTTGTCCTAAAAAGTGTTTTTTCGGGAGCAGTGAATTTAATAATGCTAAAAGTGCAACAATGACAAATGACATTTTGAAGGAAAAAAAGTCATTTAAAAAATCACTCGAGGCTATAATGAATTGTCGGCGATAAAAAAAGCGCGGGGTCCACCAAAATTTCATTACCAGGCCCTTCAGGTCTGGTATGGATATTAGGGGGAACTCCACCCCAAATTTTAAAAAAAAATGGCGTCCCCCAAAAATCCACACCAGACCCCTTATCCAAGCACGTAACCTGGCCGGCCTGCAGAAAAGAGGGGGGGGACGAGAGAGCGCCCCCCCCTCTCCTGAACCGTACCAGGCCACATGCCCTCAATATGGGGAGGGTGCTTTGGGGTCCAAGGGCAAGGGCCTCATCCCCACAACCCTGGCCGGTGGTTGTGGGGGTCTGTGGGCGGGGGGCTTAACAGAATCTGGAAGACCCCTTTAACAAAGGGGACCCCCATATCCCGGCAGAAAAGAAGAAGATGGAAGAAGAAGAAGCGCGGAAAGAAGACATTAATAAAGGAATTGTCGAAAACCAGCTATTGTCTTTTTTTACATTTTTGACACTTTTTTGGGTGAAATGGTAGAGGTACAATGTACCCCATTACCATTTCACACAGGGAGGGGGCCGGGATCTGGGGGTTGCACACACTCATGGAATGGCGCCAAACTTCGGGACATAACTACTTAAAGACCCGTGTATTGTAAATGTACGTCCTCTTTTTAAACATGGATATCTCAGTAACGGCAGCAGCTGCTGCCACAACTGAGATATCCATGTTTTCAGCGGGCGGCCGTGTAAACGATAACGGCGGTCTCCGCGGCAGATTCGCCGCGAGATCGCCGTTATCGGTGGCGGGAGAGGGGCCCCCCCCCTCCCGCCGCTTTTCCGCGCCTTCCGCCGCTTACCGGAGCCGTCGGTAGCGGCGGAGGAGATCCGATGCTGCCGCCTGGAGAGCGAGGACTTGAGTGAGGGCAAGATGGCCCCCACCCATCCTCATAGCTCGGCTGGGCGGAAGTGACGTCAAAACGTCAGTCCCGCCCAGCCTCTTAAAGAGACAATTTTTTTTTTGTCATTTTTTTAAATGACAAATTTTCCTTTTTTTTTTTTTGCATTTAAGCCTAAATATGAGATCTGAGGTCTTTTTGACCCCAGATCTCATATTTAAGAGGACCTGTCATGCTTTTTTCTATTACAAGGCATGTTTACATTCCTTGTAATAGGAATAAAAGTGATCATTTTTATTTTTTTTTATATTTTAGTGTAAAAAATAATAAAATCAATAAAATTAAATAAGAAAACAAAAACATTTTTTTTTAAAGCGCCCCGTCCTGACGAGCTCGCGCGCAGAAGCGAATGCATACGCGAGTAGCGCCCGCATATGAAAACGGTGTTTAAATCACACAAGTGAGGTATCGCCGCGATCGTTAGAGCGAGAGCAATAATTATAGCCCTAGAGCTACTCTGTAGCTCAAAAAATGCAACTTATAGAATTTTTTAAACGTCGCCTATCTAGATTTTTAAGGGTAAAAGTTTGACGCCATGCCACGAGCGGGCGCAATTTTAAAGCGTGACATGTTGGGTATCATTTTACTCGGCGTAACATTATCTTTAACAATATATAAAAAAATTGGGCCAAATTTATTGTTGTCTTATTTTTTAATTCAAAAAAGTGATTTTTTTCCAAAAAAAGTGCGCTTGTAAGACTGCTGCGCAAATACGGTGTGACAAAAAGTATTGCGATGACCGCCATTTTATTCTCTAGGGTGTTAGAAAAAAAAATATATAATGTTTGGGGGTTTTAAGTAATTTTCTAGCAGAAAAAACTGTTTTAGTCTTGCAAACACCAAATCTGTCTTTAAGTGGTCAAAAATCTCCATAGGCGACGCTTACATTTTTTTTACAGGTTACCAGTTTAGAGCTACAGTGGAGGTCTAGGGCTAGAATTATTGCTCTCGCTCTAATGCACACATGTGTGGTTTGAACGGCGTTTACATATGTGGGCGGGACTTACATGGCCGTTCGCTTCTGAGTGCGAGCTACTAGGGACAGGGGCGTTTTTTTTTTTTTTTTTATGGAATTTTATTTAGTTTTGCACTTTTTTTTCCTTTTTTTTATCACTTTTATTCCTATTACAAGGAATGTAAACATCCCTTGTAATAGGACTAGTGTGTGACAGGTCCTCTTTATGGAGAGAGGCGGGTCAATAAGACCCCACATCTGTCCTCCAGGCTGAAAAGCATGAGATTGGAAAAAAAAACACTGATCTCATGCTTTCAGACAAAATCATGTTCGTTCAGCACAGTGGTGTAGTGGACAGCACTTTCACCTAGCAGCAAAAAGGGTTGCTGGTTCGAATCCCGCCCGTGACACCATCTTCCTGGAGTTTGCATGTTCTCCCTGTGCCTGCGTGGGTTTCCTCCCACAATCTAAAAACATGCTGTAAATCGGATCCTGTCTAAATAAGCCCTAATATGCAGTAGTATATTTAGGTTTTGTGCTGCCCTAGGCCTGACTAAACTTCTGCAGATCCTAATAGAAAAATTACCCACCCCTTCCTGTCAAGGCCACACCCTGTTTTTTTTGACCCGCACATACATTTTCAGGGGGGGGGGACACACACTAGTTCTGGGGGGGGGGGGCCTTGGATTCCCTTAATTTGCATAGTTTTTCTCTCACTTCCTGTTTAGCTATGGAGCAGGAAGTGAAGGAAAATCTCCGCAATTGGACAGGGATGGTACAAAAGAAACTGACAGGGGCTATAACCCTCCCTCCCTCACTCTATCCAAAATGAAAAAAAAAAGTGTTGATTATAGTTCTAATTTAAGCACACATTTCTGATAATTTTATTGAGAGGACTAAGAAAATATAACCATGCCAATAGGCCAGGATACAGCATTGCTAATATTTATGAATGTGTGTTAGGGACCCCCACAAACACCACCCAATGTTAAATAAACAATTTTCTTAATTTGCAAATAAGTATCATTCCTGCCTCAGAGACCTTTAGCAGCAGTACAAGCAACTTCCTGTAGTGGCGTGATGTTCTGTGTGCTGGCCACCGCTTTCCGAGAACCACATATGCGCATATCCAATACACGGTGGTCGCGCATCTACGTGCAGGAACCCAATTTTTTGGGGAAGTGATAGTAAAGCAGATGCGGATTTCCAGGATCGGACTAACAAATGTTTCTAGTGAAAGGCAACTGGTGTTTTCAATTAAACAAGAGCTAAATGGGCCATTGACATGCATCACAGTTGATCTGAGGAATGTATATGTATAGTGAAACAGTGCAGCGCAAACAAAATACAAAATACAAATATAAAAGTATAAATATGAGATCAAAAGTCCATAAGTGAATGTGTAGAAGAGAAATCCCAATGAATTTCATTAAACGGTGCAGATTCAGATCAAGTGACCATAGAAAGATCCTCCACGAAGAAAACCAGATGGCCTCTCACCTCATTCATTCGACCCTCAAGGAGTCACAGAGCATGGTATAAAATCACGGGTCCTGATAATATCAGTCGGCAGGTCAATAGACAACTCCGGATGGCAATAATAGGCCCAAGAGTATATCAACAATGTTGGACATAAGAAAGAAAAAGGAGAGATCTAATGCTCTCAGTAGCAAAAAGGGCATTTATTAAAACAAATAAAGTCCATTCACATGGGTCAGCACTCTAATCCGAGTGCAGGTTCACAGGCAAAAAACACTAACAAGCGTGTACAGCATGAACGTGAAGCGGCGATCGTGGGTGACGTCAACACGTAACTCCTCCCCCTCGTACGTTACGTCCTGTAGGCGGGACTTCTTCAGCGTAGGGCAAGGAGATAGCATAGACGTCCCGCTAGCACAAGAATATATATCACGCTAAGGCATTGTTATATCAACCGCCATAAACAAATCAATCAGGCCCAGGCAGCCTAATAGAACCCGCGTCATATACCAGAGCTACTAGAAAGCAAAGGCCACAGACGGACCCTGGCTCAATAGCCACTCAATAAATCAAAGATCCAAACGCCAATCGATCTGGCCACTGATTGGACGATAAAGAATCAATAATAATAAAAGTATTTTATTTATTATTTAAATCTCACATCAGAAAAAATAAAAAATCTAAAAATAAAAATATAAAAATGAAAATATATATATAAATACAAAAACGAAAAAAAGAGAGGGGTAGATAGATAGATACAACTAATCTCCATGACATACACTTTTGCATATCACATGCAGATTGTGCAATCAATCCGTTCGTGAAAATTGTTCACAAAACAGTTAATATATATATATATATATATATATATATATATATATATATATATATATATATACAACAACAACAAAAATGCTGTACAAAATCAAAATTACCACATATACAAAATATATATGGAAGAAAGACGTCAACCGCGATCACCCCTTCACAATACAAAAATTGAAAGATATACACTGTGGGAGATTAGCTCGTGGGGATCGCCTTTTCTGAATGATAGTCCGCAAGCAGGCACTTTATTTTTAAGTCTGGCAGATGCCAGGTTTTATTTAAAAGGTTTGCAGGTTAAAAATAAAGAAAACAATAAATTAAATCCTTGCCGTCCGGCGCTAACTAAACAAATAGTCTCCTCTCTATTACAGTGCAGGGCTGGTCCACGTCACCCACAAAACATGCAGTAAAGCAAACCTTTCTTTAGTCCAACATTCAGTGCTCCCTTCACTCAGGTCCCTTCCTGAGTCTCAAGCCATAGCCCTGTTGTGCTCACTTTCTGGTCTTTTAAAGTCCAGCTGATTGTGGACTCCAGTGGACCCAAACATCAGGACCGGTACCCTAGCCAGGCCCAGAGGCTGTAAAACCCGGGCCGGATTCCGGTTCAGTCTCTCATAATAGACCGTATGCGAGGTGAAATGTACCTATGATCATGTATCGCACCTCGCATACCGTCACATATCCTCCCCCTCTGCTCAAGCCCTTGCGGCTGAGCACTTGACCCTACCATACGGTGCACACGGGAGAGGGCATCTGCATTATTTTGGAGATTTCCTGGCCTGCTCTCCACCGTAAATTTAAAAGGCTGTAAAGCCAGGAACCACCTTGTCACACAAGCATTTTTCTATCACACATCCACTTCAGGGGAGCATGGTCTGTGACCAGCTTAAATGACCTCCCCAGTAGGTAATACCTCAGGGAGTCTAAGGCCCACTTAATAGTGAGACACTCCTTTTCTACGATGGCATAATTTTTCTCGTGCTTGTTCAGCTTCCTGCTCAGGTATACCACTGGGTGCTCCTCACCATCCCTGTTCTGTGACAGTACGGCCCCTAGGCCCACCTCAGAGGCGTCCGTCTGTACAACAAACTCCTGGCTAAAATCCGGGGTTACTAGTACGGGTACCATACAAAGAGCCTGTTTTAACTTCTGAAATGCCTCCTCGGCTTCGGGGTTCCACTTGACCATGACTGACCCCCTACCCTTCGTCAGATCGGTCAAGGGGGCAGCAACGGTAGCAAAATTGGGTATGAAACACCTGTAATGCCCAGGAAGGCCCTCACTTGTTTTTTATTGACTGGTTGGGGCCATTTTTGAATTGCCTCAATCTTATTGGTCTGCGGCTTGACCACTCCCCGGCCAATAATGTACCCAAGGTATTTGGCCTCCTCCAGGCCTATGGCACATTTTTTTGGATTGGCCGTGAGACGTGCTTCCCTAAGGGAATCTACCACCGCTTGTTCAAGGAGCAGGTGCGATACCCAATCTGGGCTGTGGATGACCACATCGTCCAAATACGCCGCTGCATACGAGCGATGTGGTCTCAAAATGTTGTCCATCATTTGCTGGAATGATGCAGGGGCTCCGTGCAGACCAAACGGCATCCGCTTATACTGAAACGAGCCCTCAGGAGTGGAAAAGGCAGTCTTCTCCTTGGCCGATTCAGTAAGCGGTATCTGCCAATATCCTTTCGTTAGGTCTAGGGTCATTATGTAACGAGCCTGTCCCAACCTGTCCACAAGTTCGTCGACCCGGGGCATCGGGTAGGCATCAAACTTGGACACACTGTTAAGTTTTCTAAAGTCCTTACAAAACCTGATACTGCCATCAGGTTTTGGGACCAGCACTATGGGACTTCACAACTCACTGTGCGACTCTTCGATCACAACCAACTCTAACATATTTTTTATTTCCTCCGCAACTGCCTCTCGCCGGGCCTCTGGAATTCTATACGGTTTTACATTTACCCGAACCCCTGGTTCCATCACTATGTCATGTTGGATCATGTTGGTCAGTCCGGGTAAGGGGGTGAAAAAGTCTCTATTTTTCTGCACGAATGCCCTAACGTCACTTTGTTGTGCTACGGACAGGGAATCTGTGATGGGAACGTCAGGTATCACGGGTATCCGGTCTGTTGGAGGTGGGGACGTGGCCAGTAAAGTCTCTCGGTCCTTCCAGGGCTTTAAGAGATTTACATGGTAAATTTGGTGGGGTTTCCTTTTGCCTGGCTGGTAGACTTTGTAGTTTACCTCCCCCACCCTTTCGACAACCTCGAAGGGACCCTGCCACTTGGCTAAAAACGTACTTTCTACCGTGGGAACCAGTACCAACACTCTGTCCCCCGGGCTGAAAGTACAGACCTTGGCACCCCGGTTATAGACCCTCCTTTGGGCCTCCTGGGCTCGCTCCATATGTTCCCATACTAGGGGCAGGACGGCTGTGATTCGGTCCTGCATCAAGGAGACATGCTCTATGATGCTCCTATATGGGCTGACCTCTCCTTCCCATGTTTCTTTAGCAATATCTAGCAGGCCCCTGGGATGCCTACCATACAAGAGCTCAAAGGAGGAATAGCCTGTGGAGGCCTGTGGAACCTCTCGTATGGCAAACATGAGATATAGTAGCAAAAAATCCCAGTTTCTCCCATCCTTGTCAACCACCTTTTTCAACATACTCTTTAATGTTTTATTAAACCTTTCGACCAGACCATCTGTCTGGGGGTGGTAGACAGAAGTACGGAGATGGGAGATTTTGTACAATCTACACAATTCCTTGGTAACCCTAGACATAAAAGGGGTGCCTTGATCGGTCAAGATCTCTTTTGGGATCCCCACTCGACTAAACACCTGGACTAATTCCTTGGAAATAACCTTAGCGGAGGTGTTACGCAAGGGTATGGCCTCAGGATAGCGAGTCGCATAGTCCAGGATCACCAGAATATGCTGGTGACCTCGGGCAGATTTCACCACCGGCCCCACCAGGTCCATGCCAATCCTCTCAAAGGGGACCTCAATTATTGGTAGAGGGACAAGGGGGCTGCGAAAATGGGGTGATGGTGCTGACATTTGGCACTCGGGGCACGATTCGCAGTACTCCTTGACCTCTGCATGCAAACCGGGCCAGAAGAATCTTTGGTTGATTCTCTCCCGGGTTTTTTCGACCCCGAGATGTCCCCCCATTACATGACCATGAGCCAGGTCTAGCACCACCCTGCGAAAGGGTTTGGGAACCAGTAGCTGTTCTACCTCTTCCTCTCCATGTTTTATCACTCAATATAACAAATTGTTTTTAATTGCCATGTATGGAAAGGACACCACCCAATTAGGATCCACCAGTTCCCCATCCAACATCTTAACATTTTCCCTGGCATTCATGAGGGTGGGCTCTCGGAGCTGCTCGGTACAGAAATCCTCCCTCCTGACCTCCAAGTCGGGTACCACATTTTGGCTAGTTTCCATGTCAGGGTCAGGCGAGCTTTCCTGTTCGTTACCCTCAGGCTGGGTGCTAGCTTCTAAGTCCTCCGGTTCCCCAGCCATGGCAGGGAATGGTAGAGGATCTCCAGCCTCCTCGATCCCACCAACAGCATGCCCTTCCCTTTGGCAAAACGGGTCTGGTGAGAGTTCCCGTGTTTCCCCAGTAGGGGGAGCGCTATCTACGAGCCTCCCTTCGCTCTCCCATAACTTCCAGAAATTAGGAAAGTCTCTCCCCACTAAAGCTTCATGGAGCAGTGAGGGTACCACCCCCACTGAATGTGTTACACTGCCCCAGGGGGTATCAACCTCAACCACCGCTGTCTGGTAGTCCCGAGTGTCCCCATGGATGCATATTACCCCAATACTACTGGGGTGTAGTTTTGCGGGGTCTACACATGCACTCCTAACTAAGGTCACTACACTACCAGAGTCTAGCAGGGCTGTAAGAGGCTTGCCATCTACTGAAATAATGCACATCTGTTTTTCAAGGCGACTCTGACCTGTCGCAACACATGCGACCTGTGCAAACAGAGAAATGCGTCTTACCCTATCAACATAATCACATTGCATAGGTTCATCATTTAGGGGGCAGTCTGCAGCGATATGGCCTAATGCATGGCAACAAAAACATCGTATTTGCCCTACCCCCAGTCCTTTTAACGGTCCCAAAGACCTTCCTGGCTTCTTTGGCCAGTCTCCAGGTCTAGGACCTACAGTCTCATCTGCTGTAACAACAGTCTTATCCACTCTCCCCAAACTCTTGAACCCCGGAACAGTCTTGCACCCCTAGACACACTGAAGTGGGGCGTAGGTGGGTTTATCAAGTCCTCGGTAGCACTGTACCTCTCCACTAGGTCCACCATTTGGGCTGCAGCGTTGGGGTCCCCCTGTCCGACCCACTTCCTCAGGGCAGCGGGGAGCGCCCGCAGGTACCGGTCCATTACCATACGCTCCACAATCTGAGGGCTGGTCAGGGTCTCTGGCTGCAACCACTTTCTGGTGAGGTGGATAAGGTCAAACATTTGTGAGCGGGGTGGCCTCACAAGCGTGCAAGTATCTCGGTCTTTAGAGTCTCATAGTCCTGGGACTTATCTGGTTCCAAGTCAAAATAGGCCTTTTGGGGTTCTCCTCTTAGGAATGGGGCCAATAGTCCCGCCCACTGCTCTATTGGCCATCCTTCGCGGACAGCGACTCTCTCAAACGTCATCATGTACGCCTCAACATCATCCGCTGGTGTCATCTTTTGCAGGTGGTAGGAGGCCCGTAGTATTTTTGGTTCTGCTGACACAGGAGGTGCGGACCCCTTTTTCAGTTCCACCAGAGCTTCGGTGAACTGTCGGTTCATCTCCTGCTGGGCAGCGTGTTGTGCTGCAGCGGCCTCTGCGACTTGGCGGTATTGTGCTGCAACGGCCTCTGCAACTTGGCGGTGTTGTGCTGCAGTCGCCTCTGCGACTTGGCGGTTTATCTCCTGCTGGGCAGCCTGTTGTGCTGCAGCGGCCTCTGCGACTTGGCGGTTGGTTTCCTGCTGGGCTGCATTGGCCTGTAGCAGTGGGCATATCACCCTCCAAAATCATTATCAAGTCATTGATGTATCTCCTATAACAGGGAAGCTGAGGTGGCCTATCATGGAAAACCACATCCTGCTCCCAGTGAGCCATGAACAGATTGGCCACACTGGGAGCAAAACAGGCCCCCATTGCAACACCACACCGCTGCAAGTAGATCTGAGGAATGTGTCTTTGCAAATTTAAACTAAATGAAATCCTTTCTTCTTTTTACTTGGGGCTAGATTGCAGAGGGATTAAAAGTAGACATGTGCACAGAATTTTTTTTCGTTTTTTTTTTTTCTGTTTCGTATCGTTCCGTAGGTTCGTTCCCGTTCGTTTTTCGTAAGACGCCCGTTTTCCTGTTCGTTCCCGTTCGTTTTTCGTACGACGCGATTTTTTCGTATTCCGATCGTTTCGTATTTTGGTTACCGTTTTATTTTCGTACATGCGGGATGGTTCGTTATTCTGTTTAATTCATGTTCGTTACTTGTTACACAATAATTTTCGTGAATTTTCGTCATTTTGTAATTTCGTAAATATATTGCGGGATTCGCGGCACTTTCAACACGCGGCTCATCCATATTAACTATTGTTAAGCCCCATACACTTGGTCAGACTTTTTTAACAACAAACATAAAAACGATCGTTTTACCGAACGTTCGTTCGTTCGTTTTTAAACTCCATCAGAAAACCATTTTTGGGTTCCAGGTTCAAAAGTCTGGCCAACTGATCTCCCTTCAGATGAAAATCCACAGAAAAGTTTATTTGGCTTTACTGTACTACTCAGCACAAAAGAGAAGCTGCTTCACTAACTAACTACACTCACTGCCCATTCAAAAAAACGAAAATGACATCTTATAACAAAAGATTTGCATTCTGTATTTTGAAACCAAATTACGAACAGAAAAAAGGAATTCAGAATACAGAATACAAATCTTTTGTTATAAGATGTCATATGAACATACGACTGAAAATCAAAATACGAACAGAACAAGGATTCAAACAAAATGAAGAATGCAAGTCTTTTGTTATAGATGTCATATTCGTTCTTTTGCCGTTTTCGTTTTGTCGTATTTTCGTCGGATCGTTCGTTCGTATTTGCGGTTGTTCGTTATGCGACTCATTCGTAATCCCGTCGTTTTCGTATTTTGGTGCTTAAATTTTTTCGTATGTACACATTATTCTGCGGGTACGAAAATGAACATTTTCGTACGAAAATAACATTCGTACGAACGGGAATGCACATATCTAATTAAAAGTCTGCTCATTTTTTGGGGATGTCTGCACCCCTGATAGGGCGAAGTCACCTCCCAAATTTTGTCACTTTCTACTTCAAATTCATTCACTTCCTGTCACATAGCCAAACAGGAAGTGAGGATAAAACCCTACTAATGTCTTTTCTTGGGGACACACAGATCAATCTAAATAGTTTCCCATTATGTAAATTGCACTCTAGCATTTTGCAGTGTACACCCCAAATTATTAGGGATCTTGGATAGGGATGAGTCGAACACCAGAACCTTCGAACGGACCGAACGTTCGTGCGAACATTTAGAACCCCATTGACGTCAATGGGACTCGAACGTTCGAATTCAAAAGTGCTCATTTTAAAGCCTAATATGCAAGTTATTGTCGGAAAACAGGTTTGGGGACCCGGGTCTTGCCCCAGGGAACATTTATCAATGGAAATTTTTTTTAAACGGTAGGTTTTTCTGGAGCAGCGATTTTAATGATGCTTAAAGTGAAAAAAAAATAGAAACATTTTATTTCCACCATTTACACTTTCAAAATTACAGAAAACAAAAAAATGGCGTCTGCAAAAGCTTGGGCATCCTGCAGAGTTAATATCTTCCTTACAAAAGTCTTCCAGTTCTTTGAGATTTCTGGGCTGTCTGTCACGCACTGCTCTTTTAAGGTCTATCCATAGATTTTCAATTATGTTGAGGTCAGGAGATTGTGAAGGCCATGGCACTACTTTGAACAGAAGTATACAGGCGGTGCAAACAAGACAGGGACTGTAGGTTTGTTGTTAAGTAGAATCTATTTGTAATTTTCAACTGGTACTTCTTTAAAGTGTAGCTTCAACCATAAAATCATTTTTTAAGCTTTTGTGAAAACATAGAGAGGGGTTATCACCCCTGTAACATTTGTTTTGCTGTCTGTGTGCATCTGTTCAGAAGATTGCACCTCACTTTCTGTCCAAATGACAAATGATTTTTTGAAAATTTGTGATAAAGCATCAGTGGACAGGAGACACTTCTTACAGAAGATAATTTCCTTTTCTAGGGGTAGATTTCCTCTCACTTCCTGTTGTCTCCTTCCGTTTACAAGTAGGAATCGTTTGTAATTTGGATGTTTGAAAGTAGGGGCCTGCCGTATATACTCTGCAGAAATTTGGGACCTAGGTGTTGGTGTTGCCACAACACTGTAAGGCCGCGTACACACGGTCGGACAAAACCGATGAGAATGGACCGAGGTTCAGTTTCATCGGTCCAAACCGACCGTGTGTATAGCCGATCGATCTGTTTTCCTTCGGTCCAAAATTTTTAAAACATGCTTCAAAATCGAACCGATGGACCGCTGCCCGATCGGTCCAAACCGATGGTTAGTACAGAAAGCATCGGTTCAAAACCCGTGCATGCTCAGAATCAAGTCGACGCATGCTCGGAAGCATTGAACTTCGTATTTTTTTTCAGCACGTCGTGTGTTTGACGTCACCGCGTTCTGACCCGATCGGTTTTTGGAACAATGGTGTGTACGCACATCAGACTATCAGGCCACTTCAGCAGTGAACCGATGGAAATGGCCCATCAGACCATTCTCATCGGTTTGGAACGACCGTGTGTACGCAGCCTAAGCCCTCACAGTTAGTCTTGGTGGGCGCTGGAACGCCCTGCTGTGAAATATTAGATCAAGAATTGTAATTACATGCCTCTGTTGAACATGGGCAGAAAAATTGGGCCTTAGGCACTGGTGCTGGTGCCACAACACTGCAACCCCTCACAGCTACTCTAGTTGGAGCGCAGCAATGAGCCCGTTGCAAAGTATTGCATCAAAAATTTTAATTACATGCCCCTGTTGAACAGGGGCAGGGAAATTGGGCTTTAGGCACTGGTGCTGGTGCCACAACACAGCAACCCCTCACAGATACTTTAGTTGGAGTGCAGCAATGAGCCCGCTGCAAAGTATTGCATCAAAAATTGTAGTTACACGCCCCTGTTAAACAGGGGCAGAAAAATTGGGCCTTAGCCACTGGTGGCAGTGCCCAGAACCAACAATGTTCTTACAAGCTATCAGCAAGATCATTGAGGAGGAAAAGGATATTCAGTCAGCATAACAGGATAGTCACTCAGCATCAGTATAGACAGTCTCCAAGGGATCTGACTTTTCAAAATAATTATTCAGTTACATCAGCATCAGGTGCTTGGTAGCTGGTGGTGATCCAAGCCTGATTCATTTTTATGAAGGTCAGTCGATCGACGGAGTCGGTGGAGAGGCGCACCCTGTGATCGGTCATAAAGCCTCCAGCAGCACTGAATGTGCGTTCTGAAGGAACGCTGGACGCAGGACAAGCCAGTAGCTCAATTGCGTACTGTGCAAGCTCTGGCCAGTGATCCATCCTCAAGACCCAGTAAGCCAGAGGAAAGGTGTCCAAGTCTGATCTTGCCCCTAGGTATTCCCGCACCATGTAAAACAGACGCTGGCGATGGTTGCCGGTACCGGTCATACCTTGGGGCTGCGGACTAAAAAATTGTCTGAACGCATCGGTCAGATGGCCACCTTCTCCACCGCTCCTTCTGTGACTCACCGAAGCCTCAGCAACACGTTGTCCAGGACCAGGATTTTGTAACCCCCCAGTCTCTGGGAACGCATTGCACAGACCTTTCTGCAAGGCCTCCTGAAGATGTTTCATCTTCTGCTCCCTCTGCGCCGGCAAGATAAGGTCCGCAACCTTATTCTTGTAATGTGGATCAAGGAGAGTTGCCAGCCAGCAATGATCCCTCTCCTTGATAGCACGAATACGGGGATCCTTACGCAGGCTTTGCAGGATCAGGAAGGCCATGCAGCGTAGGTTTGCTGAGGCATTCGGTGCAGAGTCCTCTGGGTCACTGAGGATGACAGGATCCGCAGCCACCTCATCCCAGCCATGTACAAGTCCATGGGTTCCTTGGGACTGTAATTGATCCCTTGAAGACTGCTGCTGATGCTGAGTGCTAGGCTCCAACTCCATGCTGACACAATCCTCCTCCTCCTCCTCTTCCTCTGTGTTAGACTGGCAAGCAGGACCACTGTCTGGATAAAGGGGGCCTTGAGAGGTAAGGAAGTCCTCCTCTTCCTTCCTCTTTTCTGCCTCAAGGGCCCTGTCCATTATTCCACGCAGCGTGTGCACCAACGGGTGGACAAGAGGGACAGTATCACTGATGCATGCACTGTCACTGCTCACCGTCCTTGTGGCCTCCTCAAATGGTGACAGGACAGAGAGTGCATGACCCAAATCATGACCCACTGGCGTGGCGAATAAAAACCAAGCTCCCCTGACCCTGTCCTCGTGCCATAGTCGCACAGGTACTCATTGATAGCCCTTAACTGCGTGTGCAGCCACTGCAGCATGGCCAACGTTGAGTTCCATCTGGTGGGCATGTCACAGATTAGGCAGTTCTTGGGCAGGTTAAATTCCTTTTGGAGGTCAGCCAGCTGAGCACTGGCATTATATGACCGGCGTAAATGCGCACAGAGTTTCCTGGTCTGCCCCAGTAGATCTTGTAAGCCTGAGTACCTGCCCAAGAACCGCTGCACCACCAAGTTAAGGACGTGAGCCAAACAAGGTACATGGGTCAGGTGTCCCTGTCAGAGGGCGGAGAGGAGGTTGGTGCCATTGTCGCAAACCACCATTCTGGCTTAAGCTGGCGTGGCGTCAACCACCTCTGAGCCTGCCCCTGCAGAGCTGACAAAATCTCTGCCTCAGTATGGCCCCTGTCCCCCAAGCACACCATCTCAAGCACTGCATGGCATCTCTTTGCCTGCGTGCTTGCGTAGCCCCTTGAACGCCTACGGAGCACCACTGTTTCCGAGGACACAACAGCAGAGGAAGAGGCCATGGAGGAAGACGTAGAGGAGGGGTGGAGAAGAGAGGTGTGGCAGAATCACCACTAGTAGCATTTTGGAGGCGTGGTGGCGGAACAACCTCCAACACTATTACACCCTGTCCTGCATCCTTCCCAGCTGCCAGCAGAGTCACCTAGTGCGCCGTGAAAGATAGGTAATGTCCCTGTCCATGCCTGCTGGACCATGAGTCAGCGGTAATATGCACCTTACCACTGACCGCCCTGTCCAGCGAAGCCAAGACATTGCCTTCCACATGCTGGTAGAGAGCCGGAATCGCCCTTTGTGAAAAAAAGCATTTGGGAATCTGCCACTGAGGTACTGCACATTTACAAATTCACGGAAGGGGGCAGAGTCTACCAACTGAATAGGCAGCAGTTACAGTGCTAGCTATTTAGCCAAGCTAGCATTCAACCGCTGGGCATGTGGATGGCTGGGAGCGAATTTCTTTCGCCAGTGTAGCAACTGGGGCAGGGAAATTTGCCTGCTACAATCGGACGTTGGTATACCGATAGCAGATTGCCCGCAAGTACTTGGCAGTGGCACACCTAATTCTATACCTTCATTACTCTCAGTGCAGGTTTCTGAGAGGACTGAAGATATAGTGGGGTTGAAGATCCCAGCTGATGAGGAGCAAGGAGAGGTCAGCTTTGTTCTTTGGTGTGGGTCTTTTAAGTACGCTTGCCAATGGACTGCATGGAACTTCGACACATTTCTGGTCAAGCATGTGGTGCCCAAGCGGCTGATGCTTTGGCCACGCTTGATACGCTTCAGACATATGTTTAAATAGCAACGGTGCGATCTGCTGCACACGTAGCAAAAAGTCCCGCACAAAAGATCTTTTGGAAAAACGCGCAGAGTCAGCAGCAACCTGCACATGCGGAGCTCTGTGGTGTGATGCAAGCGTTTGGCTGCCCTTAAGCTGGCCCCTGGAGGGCATTCTGCCTCATTTGAGATGTGCCTCCTCCTCCTCCTCTCTCCTATCAGGCACCCACGTAGAGTCAGTGACCTAATCATCCCCCTCCTCGTCACTGGAGCAAACCTGGCAGTATGCTGCAGCTGGGGGAACATGACTGACAATTTGTTGTCCTTCTTGGGCACCCCCTCTCTCTGGGCTCACGTTACTGCCTTCCTCACGCTGGGTAACATCATCGGAGCCTTCAAAATGCTGCACATCCTCCTGCAGCATGTACCCGACACTGTGGTCGAACAGTTTGGCGGACTCCTTCACACATGATGGTGAGGCTAGGGAAGGAGTAACTGAGTAACTGATGATGACAACCTTGAGCCGATGGAATAGGCCGCTTTGGCACCTGCATTGGCAGCCAAGGTAGCCTGGGTGACAGAGGATGAGGAGGATGAGGATGGCTTGGTCATCCACTCTACCAACTCTTCTGCATGTTGTGGCTCAACACGGCCAGCTGCCGAAAAAAAGGACAAGCTTACCCCACGGCCACATGCTGATGAGGATGCACCGTGTCCACGACCAGCACTATTGCCTCTAGACACAGAGCCTGCTTGCCCTCTTTTATTGGCCTCTCCTTGTTGGCCTTCCAGACATACTGCATTTGATGTATTGGAATAGGTAAACAGGGAATGGCCTGCAGTGAGATGTAGCTGCACAAAGCTGGGATGTATATACAGGTCATTCTCAAAAAATTAGCATATTGTGATAAAGTTCATTATTTTCTGTAATGTACTTAAACATTAGACTTTCATATATTTTAGATTCATTACACACAACTGAAGTAGTTCAAGCCTTTTTATTGTTTTAATATTGATGATTTTGGCATACAGCTCATGAAAACCCCAATTTCCTATCTCAAAAAATTTGCATATTTCATCCGACCAATAAAAGAAAAGTGTTTTTAATAAAAAAAAAGTCAACCTTCAAATAATTATGTTCAGTTATGCACTCAATACTTGGTCAGGAATCCTTTTGCAGAAATGACTGCTTCAATGCGGCGTGGCATGGAGGCAATCAGCCTGTGGCACTGCTGAGGTGTTATGGAGGCCCAGGATGCTTCGGTAGCGGCCTTAAGCTCATCCAGAGTGTTGGGTCTTGCGTCTCTCAACTTTCTCTTCCCAATATCCCACAGATTCTCTATGGGGTTCAGGTCAGGAGAGTTGGCAGGCCAATTGAGCACAGTAATACCATGGTCAGTAAACCATTTACCAGTGGTTTTGGCACTGTGAGCAGGTGCCAGGTTGTGCTGAAAAATGAAATCTTCATCTCCATAAAGCTTTTCAGCAGATGGAAGCATGAAGTGCTCCAAAATCTCCAGATAGCTAGCTGCATTCACCCTGCCCTTGATAAAACACAGTGGACCAACACCAGCAGCTGACATGGCACCCCAGACCATCACTGACTGTGGGTAAAAAAAGAACAAAAGCTGGACAGCCGCACTCCAAAATTTTCTTTAAAAGAGATGTCTTTATTTTCAACTGTGCATACAGTCACTGCAAGCCAATGGGAACCTAGTGTTGACACTTTGGAACCACCAGTCTCTTCATGGAACACAGTGCACCTTCAAATGCAGCCACAGATTCGGTTTTTAGCAGAACCCTTCAACCCTCGGCCGAGAACCCGTTCCGATTGGGAACCTACACTGCCTCGGCACCCAGCCAGGATAATGGGGCTTCACTTTTGGCCATGTTCCGACTATTGGAACAATCTATGGCAAAAGAAATTAAGCTGTATTGGGACACTCACTTCCTTTCCAACTACATCACGATGCAGCAAATCCCCCGGGGACTACGAATTAAAAAATTCCCCACCACCATATTATCCAATGAGACATTACAACAAGAGTGGACGGATACCCTTAACACCTGCTCTTTTGCCTTAATGAGCATTCTCATCAAATCCAATCTTGAGCAAGTTAGCTCATTGCAAACCGAAATGTCAGCGGTTCAAAAAGATCTTACCATGCTGCAAACACATCCAGAGTTTGCCGATTTGGACAGCAAATTAAATAAAAGATTGGATAAACTTGAGAAATTCGTCATCGACACAAAAAGGGGCAAGCAACTGAGAGACCGTGCCGACTACGAGAGCAATAAAGTTTATATACGCACGCATGTTCCTTTTCAGTCCAGACGCCCTCGCAAGAATAGAACAAAGAAGGTGAGCTTTTCCGACATCGAGCACGATGTCGCATATGACACTTTGGTTACATCCGGATCCGAATCATCTCCGGACCGTCCAGCACTAACACCAAGTCCGTTGTCGGACGATGATATACAACCCAATGGACACCCTCACGGAACCAAGGACACAAAGAAGCGAAAACCCATCATAAAAAGACAAGAAGGGGAGGCAAGAGATCCAAAGGCTACACGCACCCCATACGCTTTACGGGGAAACAGAAGGAAATAACCAACAACGTTATCAACATCTCTAAAAGAGACTTAAACCCAGATGAACTCCATCTACTATCGAAAGGCTTGAACTTTTGTCCGTCCAACCATTTTAACTTGTTTGGTACCATATTGGACGTTAATAGATTTGCAAGAAAATTAACCCTTAAGAAACATTTTTTCAAGCCACCTATAGACGAAGTCAGTTCATCAGGAAGCAGCTTGGAGCTGGGTGAGTTGGTCTCTTCTCCTATTCTGTTTAAGGATGTTTGTGGTCTTCAAGACCTAACTGATTTACTCATTGAATCGGACCCCTGCCCCGTGGATCCTGTGGATGATTTGATTTCTATACCTTTCAAATTACAATCTCGATTCTATCCACTAGGGTCCAGGGGCAGTGAACTCGATCTATATCAGAAGTTAGTGGAGAGAGACCTGACTCATCTGGCTCACAGCTGCCTTAATGTCCCACACTCCTCCAACTTAACACAGCTCGAGAAAAAGGCTTTGATGTCCTTGAGCTCTGATAAGGATGTAGTGATCCGAAATGCGGATAAGGGGGGGGCGGTGGTTGTCATGGACTCTTGCCTTTATAGATCAGAAGCCATCCGACAATTATCTGACACATCCACTTACACATGTCTCAAAAGTAATCCCACTATGGAGTTTACAAAAGACTTGGTTTCTCTTCTAGACAGGGGGGTAGCCGCAGGCATTTTTTCTGAAGCTGATAGTAAAATGTTTATCCCAGCATATCCCATAATGCCGGTCTTCCACCATCTGCCAAAAATCCACAAGGGACTAGTTCCCTTAACTGGTAGACCGATTGTGGCAGGCATCGGGTCGCTCAACGAGCGCCTCGGTGAGTGGGTGGATGGCCGGCTGCAGCCACTTGTGCCACTTCCTGGTTACCTAAGAGACACCAAACATCTTTTGTGCAAATTGTCGGGGGTTCCATGGCAACATGGTTACAGATGGATGAGTTACGATGTATGCAGTCTCTACTCTAGCATCCCGCATGATCTAGGTTTACAGGCAGTATCTCACTTTTTGAAAGAGTCGGGTCACTATTCATTAGTCTTACAGGAGTTCATTGTTTTGGCTCTTAAATATTTGTTAACGCACAATTTCTTTATGTTCGACGGGGTCTTCTACCTCCAGAGGTGCGGGGCTTCCATGGGGGCTAAGTTCTCACCTTCCCTGGCCAATTTGTACATGGGATGGTGGGAAAAGTCCCGCATCTTTGGGGGTACCAGCCCCCGTCGTTCAGATACAGTCATCTACTGTCGCTACATCGACGATCTGCTCCTCGTCATTTCCGACGAGTCTGCAGATCTAGATGAGTGGCTAGTTTATCTCAATGACAATGAGCTCAATCTTCGGTTTACAGGTAACCTACAACCTACTACCATTGAATTCTTAGATCTAAAACTCACTGGGGCTGATGGTATTATTTCCACAAGTTTATTCAGAAAGAGTACTGCAGGTAATGCTCTGCTACGAGCTGACTCATCTCACCCTCCGCATACTATTAATAGTATCCCCTATGGGCAGTTCCTTCGCCTGAAAAGACTTTGCACCTCACCTGTGGATTTTACGAGTGAAGCTCTTGAAATGGCTCATAGGTTTAGAGACAGGGGATACTCTGCCACTGTGGTCAACAATGCCCTTCGTAGGGTTAATGCCATTCCAAGAGACTCACTTTTGGACAACAGGAGATCTAGATCTAGATCTCCCAACTCCATGAACAATGAGCCAGCTCCGATCTTTTCTACCTCTTACAGTATGGAATTTTACAAAATTAAGCAGATCATTATCAAATATTTGCCTGTACTGTATAGTGATGTGTCTTACACATCCATTCTGTCGAAGGGTATTAAGACGGTCAGTCGTCGAGCCCCCACATTGGGGGGGGGGGTTCTCTCACCTAGTCTCTTTGAGTCCAAACCCACTTCTTCAACTTGGTTGGACTTTGTGGGCACCTTCAAGTGCGGCACCAATGGGTGCAGATACTGCCCCCTAATAGGAGCTGGTAAAGTTATACGGTCATGCTCCAGTGGCAGAAATTTTTATATTAAGCAATACATAAACTGCAACACTAAGTTTGTGGTTTATGTAATTACTTGCAACATCTGCAATGTCCAATATGTTGGTAGGACCATTAGAAGACTACGTGACAGACTCAGTGACCATCTGTACGACATTGACAAAAATCACAATACCAATGTAGCCAGGCACTGGAACAACGTACATGACAAAAACATTTCCAGCCTGTCCATACAGGGTATTGAGAGGATTGTGTGTCCGGTTAGAGGGGGGGACAGATTCAAACTTCTTTGTAAACGGGAGGTATATTGGATATTTCACCTCAATTCTAGACAGCCTTGGGGCCTCAACTTTGATTGGGATGTTTCCCATTTCCATGATTGAGAGTAACATCTCTCTCCCCCCCCCCCTCCCCTCTGCTTGGCATACTCACTGTTTTTGTCCTCTTTTTCTAATGTATTTATCATCACACGTACATAACCATGTTCCCACACCCAATATTATACTTGTCATCTTGTGGGAACACAAAGTGTCTTTTTTGATTTGTTGAGGCTCTATTACTTGTTCCTATGGTTTACACCCAAGTTGTTAATGGTAAACTCATTTACATTACCCACTTGCTGCTCACCTGCTGTTTATTTCGGCAGGTGGGCTACCATACGGGTTTCAGTGTAACTCCCCCAATTTAAGTTTGAGACTACATTCATATTTACATAATTATGCAATTTTGCTCACCTTTGCACTGTCCATACTTTGCATATCTCATTCACGAACAGGCGGGTCACCATATGGCTCTTGGTAATAATTTTTATCAAGACACCATAAATTAATATATGGGTTCTCGTGTGGCCTGTTAATATACAGGGTACGAGGGCTCTACGGGGGTTTTGGGAGGGGGGGGGGGGGGGTTTGTCGGGTGAACATGCAGGTTATGCATTAAACATTATTTTTAATCAGGCATTAGCGGTTGGATTGATGCCATATCTGGAGGTGATAACATATACAAGTCTTCTTCTACTGTAATTGGAGACACATTACACAGCTTCACCTTCACCAATATTATTAGTGCATCCTGCATCATTTTTCATCTACCTCTCATAATATATCCCCCCCCCACCCCTAGGTTCAATTAGCGCTTCATTATGAAGCATACACATTTCTATACAATCTATGTTACACATCCCATATTCATATGGGTATTGTATTCGTCCCTCATTATACATATACTATATAAAAACCTATTTTAGATATACCTATTCGCAATTTTGCGTTTTTATACCTCTTTAATCTTTGTTTCCTTTTTCTTTATTTTTCCCCTGGGTTTTAGGAGCAGTACGCTATACTGGTTTCATTGTATGGCTGATGAGGTACCATTATAGACAGTTTGACTTATGTCGACCCTTGTCCCTTGTCATATATAACCAGGTGCCACACCATTGCACAGGTTCTCGGGCTTTTTGCGCACTTGTTTATTTATCTGTTTGAATTTCTTTTCTATTCATGTGCTAGCCCCGTTCCTTATAAGATCCAATTGATTGTCCGGTTCGGTATAATAATCTTTTTATTTTTATTTTTAATATCGATGATTGACACCAGACTTTCATGCAGGATCATATCCATACTTGCTTGTATTCTTATTTACATTTGCCCTCGCGACTATTATGTCTTTTTAACGTATAGAGATGTCTATTCACACTCTTTACTTGTGCGAGGTCACTCACACAGTTCCTTAACCGGATAATAAATAAAAAAATATATATATAATAAAAAAAAAAAAAAAAAAACCCAACACTTATATGTATATGGTCGCTGGTCTGCTCTTTCAGAGCATAACCAGCTTCTTTATTATGTATACTCTTACATTCATGTATTAGACCTCTGAATGGATAAATATTTAGACAGATCGATTGCACATTACCACACTTGACCTCAGACTTTTGCACTAGATCATCATCTACCTAATGGTAAAATAACAGTTACCATGTTCATCACGATCACATTTATTGGGTAAGGCATCTTAACAGATGTTGTCATTACCTGCATGATGTTCACGCACATCATATCCATATGATTTTGTTTTCACTGACTCATTCATTATAAGGTCTTACTCACTATTGAACTTTAACTTAATGTCCATTCATGTAGCGATTCTCCCATCAATTTATTATTTGATTTTGCTATTTCACAGTTTATTCCCTAAAATAGGTCTATTTTGGCTTCACTAATTAATCTATTCCAATAACTTATGCATTTTTGAGTCACTAAATGACCACGGATCAGAGCGCTTCTATATATATATATATATATATATGTACATGTATACACATAATAGAGAATTTTTTTATTATTATAATTATTTCTTATTTTTTAAGTGAGACTATACCTATACATATATGTTGTGGTCTGATTTTGAGAAACTTTATAAGTAATTTTATGGGTATTTCTATTTTTATATATTTGTTTATCTTCATTGTCATTTCATTTTGATTTTCATTTATACACAGGTTTTTCACAAATCAATATGTGTTTTTTATGCTTTCTCCCTTTTTTACAAAGGGACACACTTGAGGGAGGTTTAACCCATATTTCAGCTGTTTAAAGTGCCGTTTGATTTACTGCTTGATTAACTTAATTGATTCCTCCCTGCTGTAGGCAGGGCTTTTCATCACATGATTGTATGTTTTGTGTATATATTTCATTTGTAGTGTGAACCTTGCTAGCCATGACTAAGCACTGACGCCAGTGCGAAACGTTGGCCATACTGATTTTTGTGGGCTTGCAGTGACTGTATGCACAGTTGAAAATAAAGACATCTCTTTTAAAGAAAATTTTGGAGTGCGGCTGTCCAGCTTTTGTTCTTTTGTTTTTTTGCTATTACCGCATTGCCAGCACCCTGGTGGTTCAACAACCCCTGATCATCACGAGGCTCACCTGGAGCGGTGAGAATTCTGTCTGACTGACTGTGGGTACTTGACACTGGACTTCAGGCATTTTGGCATTTCCCTCTCCCCAGTCTTCCTCCAGACTCTGGCACCTTGATAACCGAATGACATGCAAAATTTGCTTTAATCCGAAAAAAGTACTTTGGACCACTGAGCAACAGTCCAGTGTTGCTTCTCTGTAGCCCATGTCAGGCGCTTCTGCCGCTGTTTCTGGTTCAAAAGTGGCTTGACCTGGGGAATGCGGCACCTGTAGCCCATTTCCTGCACACGCCTGTACACGGTGGCTCTGGATGTTTCTACTCCAGACTCAGTCCACTGCTTCCGCAGGTCCCCCGAGGTCTGGAATCGGTCCTTCTCCACAATCTTCCTCAGGGTCTGGTCACCTCTTCTCGTTGTGCAGCGTTTTCTGCCACACTTTTTCCTTCCCACAGACTTCCCACTGAGGTGCCTTGATACAGCACTCTGGGAACAGCCTATTCGTTCAGAAATTTCTTTCTGTGTCTTACCCTCTTGCTTGAGGGTGTCAATGATGGCCTTCTGGACAGCAGTCAGGTCGGCAGTCTTACCCATGATTGCGGTTTGGAGTAATGAACCAGGCTGGGAGTTGTTAAAAGCCTCAGGAATCTTTTGCAGGTGTTTAGAGTTAATTAGTTGATTCAGATGATTAGGTTAAGAGCTTGTTTAGAGAACCTTTTCATGATATGCTAATTTTTTGAGATAGGAATTTGGTGTTTTCATGAGCTGTATGCCAAAATCATCAATATTAAAACAATAAAAGGCTTGAACTACTTCAGTTGTGTGTAATGAATCTAAAATATATGAAAGTCTAATGTTTATCAGTACATTACAGAAAATAATGAACTTTATCACAATATGCTAATTTTTTGAGAATGACCTGTATATACTGGGCCAGATTCAAGAAGCACTTGCGCCCGCGCAACCATAGGTTGCGCGGCGCAAGGGCTTACTTGCTCCGGTGTAACGAGTGCTCCTGATTCAGGAACCTCGTTACACCGACTGCAGCCTAGGATGTGACAGACATAAGCCTCCTTATGCCTTCACATCCCAGGCTGCATTCTTGCGTTGGCCGCTAGGGGGCGCGGCCATTGTGATCGGCGTATAGTATGCAAATTGCATACTACCACCGATTCACAAAAGTTGCGCGGGCCCTGCGCACGCAAGGTACGGAGTTTCCGTACGGCCACTTTAGCATAAGGCTGCTCCTGCTAATAGCAGGCGCAACCAATGCTAAAGTATAGCTGCGCTTCCCGCTCGCGACGTTTAAATTTTACGTTGTTTACGTAAGTGAACCGTGAATGGCGCTGGACGGCATTCACGTTCACTTAGAAGCAAATGACGTCCTTGCGACGTCATTTGCCGCAATGCACGTCGGGAAAGTTTCCCGACGGAGCATGCGCTGTTCGCTCGGCGCGGGAGCGCGCCTAATTTAAATGATTCCCGCCCCCGGCGGGATCATTTACATTAGGCGCCCTTACGCAGGGCTATTTAGCATATCGCCCGCGCAATTTACGGAGCAACTGCTCCGTGAATCGCGGGCAAAGCGCAATATTTGCGTGGGCGCAGAGAAAAAAATTTGCTCTTTGCCCACGCAAATATTGCGCGATTCTACCTGAATCTGGGCCACTGATTATACTGCAGCTAACCGAATCAACTGCCTGCCTGTAGTATATTAGGAAGAGAACAACAGGAATTTTCTGCAGCGAGGTATAGCTGTACACTGTGCCCAGTATACAATACACTGACTTAATATACTTCAGCTAGCTGAATCAACTGCCTGCCTGTAGTATTATTAGGAGGGAAACAACAGGAATTGTCTGCAGTGAGATTTAGCTGCACACTGTGCCCAGTATACAGTACACTGACCTAAAATACTGCAGCTAGCTGAATCAACTGCCTGCCTGTAGTATTATTAGGAAGAGAACAACAGGAACGCTCTGCAGTGAGTTTTAGCTGCACACTGTGCCCAGTATACATTACACTGACTTAATATACTGCAGCTAGCTGAATCAACAGGAACGCTCTGCAGTGAGATCTAGCTAAACTATATATATACAGTATATATATATATATTAGGGCTGTTACTGATCAAAATTTTTGTGTTCGATTAATCGATTTTTTTTTTAATCGATTAATCGACTAATTTCGAATAATTATAACGCACATACAGATCCAACTACTTTTAGATGATCTCCTTGCAGGTTGATTCCCAGTGCAGCTACCAACCACTGGAAAAATGGATAGCAGGATACAAAAAACACACAAAGGCAGCGCTCGATGGGAATAGCATTAAAACTTTTATAGTCTTCAAGTAGGTAACAAAATAAATATTGCACTGGAGATAAAATCGATGTAGCTACATAAACTGCAAAAATGGTGCGATTAATACCAAACAGTAGCAAAAGCAGTCATAAAAACATGTAGCTAAGTATGATACTGGTATAAAAATGTGTACAACGATGCCACTGCTGAATCCAGATGAGGAGGGGTTAACATCAGTCCGTCAGCATGTAGATGTCCCGTGAAGGGAACTATCACAACTCCCAGTGGATGGCTGTAGAATCCCAGGTTGATAGAGGGAAGTGATAGAGGGAAGTGTAACAGCCCTTGCGTGTGGCAGATAGTAAGGTCCCGCCGGCATGCAGATATGAAGGCACAGCAAAGTATACTGGAATACTGGATCTAACTAGCTGAATCAACTGCCTGCTCAATCTAGCTAACTGAAATAAAACGATAATCCCTCTCTCTCTCTCTGAATGCTGCCGGAACACACTACACCAGGGGTCGACAATCCCGGGGCGCCAGGTCACAATTGCGACAAGAAATTGTAACCTGGCGCCCACAGCGGCCGGTAATTGAGGCCGCGCCTTTGCGGCCTACAAGGCCGCGGCCTCAATTACCAGCCGCCGCGCGATTGCAGATCGCACTGAGGCACGGGATCTTGTGTCTCTGTGCTCCCACACCTCCCCCGCCGCGCGATTGCAGCGGGCCCGCGATGGCCGTTAATTGAGGCCGCGGCCTTGTGAAGTCCCTCTGTGTCCTTCTGTGAGCTGGCGCCATCTGGTGGCGGCCGTTGGCATTACAAGTTAAACAGCAATTCTAAAAGTGTTATTTTTCACTATTTTCACTGCCATCTCCTTCCCTCTAATTAGAAGCCCCAAACATTATATATATATTTTATTCTAACACCCTAGAGAATAAAATGGCAATTGTTGCAATACTTTCTGTCACGCCGTATTTGCGCAGCGGTTTTACAAGCGCACTTTTTTGGGAAAAAATACACTTTTTTTAATTAAAAAATAAGACAACAGTAAAGTTATCCCAATTTTTTTTATATTGTGAAAGATAATGTTACGCCGAGTAAATTGATACCCAACATGTCACACTTCAAAATTGCGTCCGCTCATGGAATGCCGACAAACTTTTACCCTTTAAAATCTCCATAGGCGACGTTTAAAAATGTTTTGAATTACAGAGGAGGTCTAGAGCTAGAATTATTGCTCTCGCTCTAAAGATCGCGGCGATACCTCACGTGTGGTTTGAATACCGTTTACATATGCAGGCGCTACTCACGTATGTGTTCGCTTCTGCGCGCAAGCTTGTCAGGACAGGGCGTGTTTTCTGGCTCCTAACTTTTTTAGCTGGCTCCTAGATTCCAAGCAAATTTGTCAAACCCTGCACTACACAAGGTCGACGCGCAGAAGCCTTATATAGTGTGGGGCGTGTACCTAATCCCCTGAGCCATGATCGGCCAAAGGCACCCTGCCTTTGGCCAATTATGGCTCTCTATGCTGACGGCGCTATGATTGGCCAAAGCATGTGGGTCATAGTGCATGCTTGGCCAATCATCAGCCAGCAATGCACTGCGATGACACAGTGCATTATGGGCCGAGACTAGCAACTCGAATTTGTCACGAACGACCCATAAAGTTCGATCTTCTTCGAACGATCGAACAGCCGATGTTCGAGTCAAACTCATGTTTGACTCGAACTCGAAGCTCATCTCTAGTCTCCACCTAACAGAGTCAGAGAAACAAAGGAGGCGTGTATTGGGCCTATGCTTGTACTGTGAATTTAAAGGACATTTGTTATCCATCTGCCATTCCCATCCAGTTAAAGGCAGGGTCTAACTAGTGTTGGATGAGCTGGGTTAGACCTTACAGGTATATCCTCCAAGACCAAGATTACTGTTCCCGCAATTTTGCATTTAGCCTCTAAACTTGTCTCGTTGTTAGGCTTTTGTGGATTCTTGAGCCACTGGCATTGTCAGGGACCTGCCAATAGGCTCCGGCGTGCACGCATGCGCACACATACTAATGGTCGGAATCAAAACCAGTCACCTATTCATGTGCGCAGGCGCGCCTCACATGCACACGGATATGTGCCAAATGCGCGCATCTGCGCGCCAAATGTGTGCGCGCGTATACGCGCCTACTACACGCGCACGTGCACGACGGCGGGAATGAGCGCGTGCTCGTTAATGTGCGATTGGCGCCACTCAGCCTTTAAAAAGCTAGCAGCTGCAGTGACACTTTGCTGTCTGATCTGCAGCGTTGTATCAGTGAAATCTGTGACCTGTTGTAACCTGTTACCTCAAACCGACCCGTCTGACCATCCGACCCTCTCCACTCCGACCCCTGGCTAGCTCTGACTCCGCTCTGCTCTCCTGCCCACCGTTACCAGACCCTGTGCCTGAATCTGACTACGCTTGCTTAACCCACCTGATTATCTGCTTACCCAGTTTGCTTCACCAGCTCCTGCTATCCAGTGCCTGTGCCAGCTCCAGAGACGCTGTCTCCTGCAACCACCGTCCCGAAGGACCACCAACCGTGCCGAGCTGCTATCATCACCAGGCACTCCTACCTCGCCGTGCTCCCGAGCTTGCTGTCCCAACTCCAGCAGCTCCAGAGCCGGGGGCTGTAAGAGAGGCCTCTTCCTGCACACTAGGCTCTGGCTACAAGGTACGTTCCAGTACATAACAGGCATATTCCTGTACTACACTTTTGCTAAGGAAAATAATATCCCATTTGTTAAAAAGTCTAGGCCCCTGAGCATCACCACCCTGAATGGACAACCATTGGGAGATGGGCTTGTAAAGTTTGAGACTATGACAATCACCCTTCAGTTAGGCACAATCCATAAAGAGGAAATTATCCTGTCTTTTATTGATTCTCAACTTCTGCCTGTTATCCTTGATTATCCATGGTTACAAAAACACAGCCCTTATTTTGATTGGGAATATAAAGAACTAACCTCTTGGGGGCCATCCTGTTATCTAAACTGTTTGTCTCAACCCAAAGGACATTCTGGTTGTCTGTTGGCATCCATGGCCATTCCACCTACCTTGCCTTGCGAATAGGGATGAGCTTCGAGTTCGAGTCAAACTCATGTTCGACTCGAACATTGCCAGTCCGCCTGTTCGGTGAACAACGAACAATTAGGGGTGTTCGCGGCAAATTCGAAAAGCCGCAAAACACCCTGTTAAAGTCTATGGGAGAAATCTAAAGTGTTAATTTTAAAGGCTAATATGGAAGAGAGGAGAGAGGAGCTCGCCTGCTGCGCTCAGGACGGATGGATCTTCTCATCGCTGGACCGGACCGCTGATCACCCGTCGCTGGAGAGATCATCTGTCGCTGGATAGAAGACAACGTTGGAGCAGGGAGCCGCATCGAAAGTGGATTAACACCGCTGGATTTTTTTTTTATTATTAGTAATAAAGGACTTTTTTCTACGGTGTCTGTGTGTTTTTTTTAAACTATTCACACTTCCTTCGTGAAATGGTAGAGGTACAGTGTACCCCATTACCAATTCACATGGGGGGGGGCGAGGATCTGGGGGTCCCCTTTATTAAAGGGGTCTTTCAGATTCTGATAAGCCCCCCGCCCGCAGACCCCCACAACCACCGGGCAAGGGTTGTGGGGATGAGGCCCTTGTCCCCATCAACATGGGGACATCCTCCCCATGTTGAGGGAATGTGGCCTGGTGCGGTTCAGGAGAGGGGGGGGGGCGCACTCTGTCCCCCCCTCTTTTCTGCGGCCGGCCAGGTTAACGTGCTTGGATAAGGGTCTGGTGTGGATTTGGGGTGGAGTTCCCCTGAACCCCACGTCATTTTTTTTAAATTGATGGCGGGGTTCCCCTTAATATCCATATCAGACCTGAAGGGCCTGTTAATGGAATTTGGGGGGACCCCCACAATTTTTTTTTTTTTTTTTATGAATGAATCATCTCTGAATTGCCAGAGCCGACAATTCATTAGAGCCGCAAAGCCGGTTTTAAATGCCTTTTTTTCTTTCAGAAATGACACTTTGTGCAGAGACAGTTCTATGTACGGGAAACATGCGCTTTTTCACATGCTAACTTTACACCCCCCCCTAGGTACGAAATTTAAAGTAATATTACACTTTTATTGTTTCACTTTTAGCATTATTAAATTCACTGCTCCTGAAAAAACAGCTGTTTTTAAAACTTTTTTTTGCATTGATACATGTTTCCTGGGACAGGACCCAGGTCCCCAAACACTTTTTAGGACAATAACTTGCATATTAGCCTTTAAAATTAACACTTTAGATTTCAAATGTTCGAGTCCTATAGACTTTCATAGGGTTTTAAAGTTCACACGAACATTTGGTGTGTTCGCAAGTTCTGATGTGAACCGAACAGAGGGGTGTTCGGCTCATCCTTACTTGCGAGTACCATAGGTTTGCAGATGTATTTTGCAAGCTAAAGGCAGAGGTTTTACCTCCACATCGTTCTTTTGACTGTGTAATTAATTTGATTCCTGGAGCATCTCAAAGGAAGGACCCTTCCCCTGTCATTGCACAAAAATCTATGAAGGAATACGAAAAAAAACTTGGAAAGTGGTTTTATCCGACCATCTTCATCAGTATGGGCAGGTTTTTTCTTTGTTGAAAAAAAAGATGGGGGTCTTCGACCATGCATAGACTATTGACGGTTTACTCAAATCACGTAAAAGACTCCTCCCCATTGCCTCTCATTCTAGAACTGTTTGACGTACTAAAGGGATCTGTTATCTTCTCTAAGCTGGACCTTCGAGGGGCTTATAATCTGATTCGAATTAGAGAGGGAGATGAGTGGAAGACGGCATTCAACACCTGCAATGAACATTTTGATTATCAGGTAATGCCATTTGTACTTTGCAATGCCCCTGCTGTCTTCCAACGTTTCCAACGTTTCATGAATGCCATTTTCATGATTTCAGCAACAGTTATGTGATCATTTACTTGGATGACATTTTTATATTTTCCAAGACTCATCTAGAGCACGTCTCACATGTAAAGCAGGTATTGCAACAACTGAGAGAAAACCACCTTTAGGCGAAGATTGAGAAATCTTGGATACATCATATGTGCTGTTGGTTTTCAAATGGACCCTCAAAAATGTTCTGCTGTCTTGCAATGGCCCCAACTGACCACTTACGAGGCTCCAAAGCTTTCTAGGGTTAGCAAATTACTACAGGCACTTCATCAAAGGTTTTGCCTCCATTGTTGCCCCCCCTGCTATGACTAAGAAAGGTATAAATAGCAAGGTATGGCCCTCAGAAGCGGAATCAGCTTTACAGCAATTAAAAGACATGTTCAGCAAGGCTCCAGTTCTTCAACATCCAAATCCCGATTTCCAGTACATTGTTGAGGTTGATGCCTCGGAAGTAGGAGCAGGTGCCGTGCTGTCCCAGAGACAGCCTAAGTCCGGAGATGAATTATGATGTTGGAAATCGAGAACTTCTGGCCATCAAATTGGCATTGTCTGAATGGCGACATCTTCTGGAAGGTGCTCCCAAGCCTCTTTCTATGCTGATTTACCATAAAAACCTGCTTTATCTTTTGACTGCTAAACCTTTGAATTCATGTCAAGGTCGATGGGCTCTGTTTTTCTCCCATTTCAATTGTGTTCTTTCTTATGTCCTTGGGCATAAAAATAAGAAAGTTGGTGCTCTTTCCAGACAGTTCACTACTTCTGAAGAAGATCGACCTACCGAGCAGTATATAATCCCACCTCACAAAATTGTCGCATAGATCTCTACAGGTCTTTCCCAACAGCTACAAGAAACCCAGAATCGTGTTCTTCAAGGCTTGAAGAAACCACCAGGTCGCCTGTTCATAGACCCTAGCCTCAGAAAACCTGTACTCCTCTGAGCAAATGATGGTGTATTATCCCATCATCCTGGTGTCACCATCACTCCACCCCAGATGATGATCGTTTAGATTGAAACATGTCGGGAATTTGCTGACAATACTGCTCTTTGTTACATGCCTGTTACCAATGCTGAAAATGTGAGTGTAACCCATTTTTTGATTTTGCTATCAAGTAAACTTTTAAACGGATTTACACTATGTGCATTTTTGCCTTCTTTTTTCTAACTTCCGTTGTATTGAGTGTCTGAACCTCCATATGGACCCAAGTCTACAACCTAATACAAGGTGCTTCTGAACCGACTTTCACCTGATCCTGTGTTGGACTTCACCTCCTCGCTAGTGTTGAGCAGAATATGCCATATTCGATTTCGCGATATATCTCGAATATATATTCGAATATTCGAGATATATTCGCTAAATTCGAATATTCGTGATATTTTATCGAAATTAAATGATTGCGATTTTTCGCTATTGCGAATGCGAAAATAATTGCGATTTTTTGATAACTGCGGTAGGAGCACTCTGATTGGCTCAGAATATTCGTGATATTTTATCGAAATATCGCAACATGCGAATGCGATATTTATTGCGCAATTTCGACAAATGCTGTAGGAGCACTCTGATTGGCTCAGAATATTCGTGATATTTTACAATACAAAATAATTGCGAATATTCGGCAAATGCGGAAGGAGCACTCTGATTGGCTCAGAATATTCTTGATATTTTACAATACAAAATAATTGCGAATATTCGGCAAATGCGGAAGGAGCACTCTGATTGGCTCAGAATATTCTTGATATTTTACAATACAAAATAATTGCGAATATTCGGCAAATGCGGAAGGAGCACTCTGATTGGCTCAGAATATTCTTGATATTTTACAATACAAAATAATTGCGAATATTCGGCAAATGCGGAAGGAGCACTCTGATTGGCTCAGAATATTCTTGATATTTTACAATACAAAATAATTGCGAATATTCGGCAAATGCGGAAGGAGCACTCTGATTGGCTCAGAATATTCGTGATATTTTACAATACAAAATAAAAAGTGTTTTGCATTGGTGGTGATTCTTTACTCTATCCATCTGTCACAGCCGCTTGTCAATCAAACACCTTGAAGATTGAACACGTTCATGCTGCATGCTTTGGACTTTTTTTTCACTTCACATATCAAAGACATTTTTATGAAAGATTATTTTTCTATTATTGGGACTATATTTCTTTATATATTTGTTTCACTGTGTATTTCACAAGTTATTTGCGCTTGCTTATTTTATAATTTGCCCACATGTCTTGTCACTAGACATATTTTTTATTCTTGTAGAGCGACTCCATTTTCTGTCTTGTATTAATTTATGTTGTTTTTGAGTTGCTGCTGTATTCTCCCCTTTTTTAAGGTATGCGCAATTTTTTCCTTCTTACAAAAAATAATAATATGAAACATACAAATATTCATAACATACACATACACAAAGCCCCCCCCTTTTGCATCAGAGACAATCAGAGTTCTCCTACCACAGTTATCAAAAATTCGCAATCATTTTCGCATTCGCAATAGCGAAAAATCGCAATTTTTTTTTTTTTTCAATTTGGCAACATAAAAGGATCGCCTCAGCTTAGCTACTCGGCCCAGGGTCTCTAATCATACCAGCAATGCTTTTAGACGTCGATAGGATGTGATCTGTTTTAAAAATCAAATTGAAAAAATGCGAATATTCGGAATTGCGAATATTCACCGCGAAATTCGAAATATAGCGCGATTTCTCGAATATGCTATATTCGAGTCGAATATTCGCAATGCGAATATTCGTGAGCAACACTACTCCTCGCTGGTATCATCAACTTTAAAGCGCAAATGACCCACTAGGTATATGCCTATTCTGGGTCCACAGCTTCTGGTAAGCCTCCATTCATTTCGGTGCTGGATTTATACATCTTTTTTACCTATGAAGATTTATTACCATTTCTTTATTGAAGTTTTTTTTTTTTTTTTTCTTGCACATTTATCCACTGTGAACTGAATTTTGAGGATTCATTTATTATTAATTTTTTCACAGTTTTTTATGGACTACTTTAATGTGTTTCATACGGACACTTTTCAATGATTGGTTAATTATTAATATACTCAATCCTTTATCCCACTTATAATTAGCGCTACACTTTATGTTTTACACCATCACTCTTAAGACCTTGCAGCGTCATGTCTGATGGCCTCATATGATAAAAGATGATGGATGTCTGTCCAACCTGTGCTACTAATAAAGTACCCCGCACATTGCCTACTGGACTGTGACAACCACTTCCTGCACCTCAACAGCCTTGAACCCATTTGACTATGGACTTGTTACAGAGTTACCCAAGTCCAAGGGCATGACTGCTAAATGGGTCATAGTGGATGGTTTTTCCAAAATGTCTCATTTTGTATGGCTCCCTCGATTACCTACAGCGGAAGCACTGTCTACCCTCTTCCTTTCAAAAAATCATGACATACACACCAATGTCGTCTCAGACCGCGGATCCCAATTTGTTTCCCGATTCTGGAGAGCGTTCTGTAAGAAACTGGGAGTAACGCTCTCACTCTCTACCTTACATCAACCTCAAACAGATTGTCAAACCGAATGCATGAACCATACCCTGGAAACCTATCTTCGATATTATTTGCCTTTAACTCCCGTTGGCACAGTGCTCTTCATACCACACCATTCTACTCAGCCCTGGGCTATCCCCCTCAGACTTTTCCCCAACTTCAACCTTCTTATGGTGTACCAGCAGCAGATGAGTGGGTGAAAAATATTCTGCTACACTGGAAAAAGATTTGCTTATTACTACGTAAGTCAGCAGGCGAGTATTTGGCTTTTCTCCAAAAAACAAAGACTCCATATACCTCCATATGTGGTGGGGGACAGAGTTTCACTATAAACCAAATATGTGAGACTGAAAAAAAACTTCTACCAAATTGGGCCCTCGATTCATCGATCCTTACAGAATTATTGCTCAAGTCAGGCAAGTCTCATATCAGTTAAAATTGCCCTCCTCTCTTTCTGATACATCCCGTATTCAGCTTTTCTCTCCTCAAAAAGGCAATTTTCAATCGCTACTCCAGAACCCAACAGCTACCTCCTCCTGTTCTTGTTGATGGACAACATGAGTTTGAAGTCTTTAAGATTCTGGATTCTAGAAGGCAGGGTCGTGACCTGTGGTATCTGGTTCATTGGAAGGGATATCCCGTCACAGACCTTTCCTGGGTTCCATCCAAAGATTTGCATGCCCCTGCTCTTATTGGAGACTTCCATGCCTCCTTTCCCCGCTAAGCCCCGCTGGGCCCCTGGGGGTCGACTGGGGAGGGGACCTTATCATGCACCTGGGTGTCTTTGAACCAGGATGCTCCTGGTCCCACAGCTGCAGTCTTATCTGTTGTGCTACAGAGGAGCTCTAGAGTTATTGCATTGTTCTCCCAGCTTGATGCATTACCTTGGGCTGACTAGCTCCACCTGCTGTCAGCTGAAGACAATGTACTATCAAGCAGCCCATAAATAGCAGCACTTTCTGTTTATCAGTGCCCGTTTGTTTGGACTTGCTCCCTGGGTGTATTGATAGCTCTGTGATTTTGACTACCTTGTATTGAACCGCCTGAATTCTTGACCATTCTCCAGCCTGCTGATTTGGCACCACCATCTCATGTATAACCTCCACCTGCCTGACCATTCTTTGGATTTAGATTTGTACCGCTTTGCCCGATCTGTTGGCGACTTGACCTGCCTGACTATGTATCTGAATCATCAGCATACCAGCTCCACTTGGGACACTACCTACCACAGGTATCTTACAGGTGGCCACACAAAATATTGACACTTTGGGCCCAATTTGGACATTTTCACTTGGGGGTGTACTCACTTTTGTTGCCAGCAGTTTAGATGGCTGTGTGTTGAGGTATTTTGAGGGGACAGCAAATTTACACTATTATACAAGCTGTACACTCACTACTTTACATTGTAGAAAAGTGTAATTTCTTCAGTGTTGTCACAGGAAAATATGAAATAAAATATTTACAAAAATGTGAGGGGTGTACACACTTTTGTGAGATACTGTATATATTGGTGGGGGGTGATAGAAGCATTTATATCCTATTGCTATTATTACACGTGCACAGTACCAGATAGATCTGTGCTACTGTATGTATTTAGTGGTGTAGAGTTTATATACAGCTCTTGTTATTTTAGTTAACACCTTGCCCTTCTGGTCTGGAATTCTATAGCTAGTTTTAGCTCAGGGCTCAATAAATAGCACAGGCTAGAGCCAGGTTAGGCACCTGGTGGCAACTTCTGGAACTTAGGGGTCCAGTTGCATGACAGATTAGAAACTACTAGGGCCTTAAGAGGCAGAATAGATAGGTGACTCTAAGTTCCAGTGTCATACCGCAGTTTCTGCCAGTGAAAAGCTGCATTCAAGGCTGGTTGGACAACAGTTGGGGGATCTCCCCATAACTGCTGATCTTGTCTTTAAGTCTCATACACAAGGTTGGACACCATATTGCGATCATTCTCAGAGGCCCCTGCAACTGCCTTTGCTGCAACATTTATCTGCATGTATCCTTATTAGGACTGTGCAGTATATACATGTGTATAAGTATACAATTCCACTAGGACTCTTGGGGGGGGGGGCTCTTTTCTTATATAAAGCTTGTATTATTTCCATACTGGTTTGCATCTAAATACCTATGGTTAATGTTATGTGCTGGTTGCAGTAGATCTTTTGCTCCCAATTACTTTGATAGAATACTAGTTAACCTCCCAGGAAGGGAATTCGCTCTGTTCATAGAGGTCATTGTTCTGGGAGGAGACGCCGCCAAATTTATTATCAAATCCACTCTTCCACTTAGCAAAGGTTCTGGTTTTCTTATTTACCTACAGGTTTAGCACAACACCATGTTTGGGGAAGGCCATTTCTCATCAACACCCAACAAAAGAGGATTACGCTTGCTTGGTTTTTGCACATTATATTTTTTACAAATCCCACACTGATTTTATTTATCTAAATATCATTGTGACCAGCTAGACTTCTCACCATAGCATTCTGTGTTTAGAAAAGCTGAGTTACCAGTACCAGAACAATAAATATTTGTACAGTAACATAGGGCTCTATGAGATTTTGATGTTATCCCCTTGCCTACTACTAACAAAGATCAGGAAGCAGCCATCTAGCTTTGATTTATGTGCCAATATTCCTTGAATTGGCATTTGCTCCATGGACAAGTACAGAGTGTGGAAGCATTCAAAAAATCTTCTGTGTGCATTGTGAGGAGCCTTTCAGATTGCATGTGCCATTTATTGGAACACACAGCAGGATTGTCATTGATTCTATACTACTCATAAAGATGTCATGGATGAAATGGGCCTTACACATTTCTCTGTGTTTGGGGCTTGCAGATAAAAACAATGTGAAATCTAGCATGTTTTACCCTTTGCAAATGTCTTTGTAATTCTCATAGCTCTGTAACAGCCTAACAGAATCCGTATAGCAAGAACATCATTTGCTATCATCACGAATACTGAATTCATTATTCAGAAGCATAATATGAAAGGATGTGATCAAATTCAGCTGACACTCAAAAACATCTAAGTTCTTACAACATATTAACACATTTTAAATCAACATAATTAATGTCCATTTGTTTTGGGAAAAGTATTCCAAAAAGATAGTAGTGCTTTATTTTTATTTATTTTTTATTTTTATATTAATGTTTGTTTATGTATGTATTGTCAAAAAAGAAACAACCACCGCATAGAACACACTGAGATACAAAAACGAACATAACATACATATGTTTTTAATACACAGTCTGGTTAAGATAATTATATATAATTAGTGATTGTTGTTCCAAAAGTAATTCAAAGCACTAAATATTTATTTCACCAATGGCAAACCTCAAACTATGGTTCTATAAAATCCACAATTTCCTCTTCACTCTGTAATTATTTGAATACAGAACTAATCTGTGGTTAGTAATAGGTATGCAGCTAACCATCAGTGGTCCCATTAATTTACTGATGTGAATAATCTTATATACTTTCCAGGATCAAGTAGTGCTGTGTTTTATTCTGTAATTATTATTATTATTATTATTATTATTATTTAAAAAAAAAAGTGTGATTACACAGGATTTTATCAAACGCATTTTATCAAATGCAAAACCAGCCTGTTTTAGTGATTGATGCTCACAGGGGCACTTCATAATAGTTGATTTTAACACACTGATTTTATAAATGCATGCAAGATATCAGCCATCAAGTCATCTGGATAAAGTTAAAACATAATTTTGTTAAACATAGTAAAATATATCGCCCCCCCCCCCCCTGTAATCTGTGAATTTAATTGGTGAAACCATGTTTGACCTTCCCTAGCTCACAAAAATTGTCGTCTATTTTCGATATATGTACACAAAGAGACATCTTTTTTTTATTTAAAAGCAAGTATGTGGCAGGATTTAATGGTTTGAATCTCCAATAATGAAGAAAAGGAGGATAAAAAAGAAGAGTGAGAGAGTTATGATGAGGTTGGTGTGTAAGTTAAATGGATTATTAGAAAACTAAGTCAAGATTATTGTTACATGATGGTATACTGGTTTGATCCATTGTGTTAAATAATTAAAAGAGGGCAAAATTCCACACGTGGCTTGAAAATCCAGATCTTCCTGACCATTTTAGTTATAAAATAAAAATTAGTTTGCTGGTGGAGTTTTAAGGAATGAAAACACAAAACTTTGATTGTGATTTTTAAAGAAGAGGAAAAAGACAAGAAGGGGACACCGATAAAAAAAGTAGAAGGTGGGTCAGAAGAAACAGGTGGTATAACAGTTATGAGAAACACACAAAAGCGAATGAGGATGGACAAATATGTGCAAAAAAACAGGAATTTGATGAGATAAATTTATTTTCAAAACTCCGAACAGAGGCACAAATTAGGTTATTATTAAAAAGTTTGACCTTTGTCCAAACATGGATGTTAAAGATATACAGCTGGGAGCCAAGAAGATTCTGTTGGCACAACTTCATAAAAAGAGAAGTAAAAAATAGGCAAGATTTTTTGGAAAGAATTCTAGGGGATTTCTCCTCTTGCTCAAAGAATAGAGGTACTCTCAAAGGGCAAGCTGATAGGTTAATTGGCTCCTGTGTAAATGTCTTAGTTTATGTATTTATATATGACATTCGATTGCTAACTCCTTGAGGGCCAGGACTTATGTAAGCACAAAATAAATGCCTGAATAAATAAATTATTGCTAATTAAAATAAATATAAAGCTGAATTATGGGAGGAAGATCATTATGAGGATGCACTGCAGAAGAATACGTTTGATGGAAGCATTTGATTAAGGGAAATAAAAAGGAAAAACAGGATTAAAAAAACAATAAGAGACTAAAGAATAAAAAAAAAAATAGACCTTTTTTAGAAGTTTTTTCCAACTTTATCATTAAAACAACGTTGCCCACACACGATCGTTAAAACAAAATGCTCTATCAAAGCACGTTGCCGTACAACATATACAACGGCACTATAAAGGGGAAGTTCCATTCGGATGACGCCACCCTTTGGGCTGCTTTAGCTGATTTTGTGTTAGTAAAAGACGATTCGCGCTTTTCTGTCTGTTACAGCGTGATGAATGTGCTTACTCCATTACGAACGGTAGTTTTACCAGAACGAGCGCTTCCGTCTCATAACTTGCTTCTGAGAATGTGCAGGTTTTTCACGTTGTTAAAGCCCACACACGATAATTTTTTACAACCCGAAAAACAACATTGTTTAAAAGTCGTGAAAAAATAGAGCATGTTCGAATTTTATTTTTGTCGTTTTTGAGAACTCGAAAAATGCTGTGAAGCCCACACACGATCGTTTTAAATGACATTTTCAAAAAACAACATTTTTTACAAGCCGAAAAATGATCGTGTTTACGCGGCATAAGGATACTGCACAAATTAGTAGATATTAAATTTACTCTTCAGGAAAGAGAAGCTTTGAGAACATAATGAAATGATGATGATGAAATTGAGCTGAAGATGTTGAATAATGGATCTAATGTAGTGGTCATGGACCATAAAAAATATTTATTAATTTGCCACAAACAATAAACAATCCAGAATGGTATAAAAATTTGTTTGGAATGAAAAAATGTGGAATGTTTCCTTTTAACTGATCACGCACATGAGAGTGGAATAATAGATGGCCAAGCAAGATAAATAAAAAGGTAGAGGAACCCCACATTGCCATTTTTATTTGTATTCATTGCCAAAACTTCACAGGGGATATGGATCCTGGATAATGCCTTTCTAGTTGGTCTCCATATTGAAGTTCTCTAGTCAACCACAACCCAGAACAAGGGTATTGCATTTGTGAGAAGATATTTAGGACAATAAGGAACAAAAGAATAACACCACATAATGAATATGTTGGGGTTTATTTTGACTCATTAATTTTGTATTTCCAAATTACAATCACATCCAGGCACATGATTTGGCAATGAGCACAATTTGTGCACCATAATATACTGTGCCTGCATTGGTGGAAGCACCAAATATATAATGACGATCTACAAAAATATGTGAGATATGCTGATAAATTGCATTGTTATATAGACAATGTCATGCTTCTTTGGACATGCTTTTTTGAAAGAGTTTATCACAGGGTTGGGTCAAAATGATTCAAATCTTACAATAACTTTCACATAAAGTAAGCAAAAGTTAACATTTAACATTTAACATTTGAAATTAATGCAGAGAAGCTGCTTAAAATTAAATTATATAGAAAGGTCACAGGCAGTAATTACACACTGAGAGCAGACAGTCTTCATCCAGAACATGTTATAAGTGGATTACTAATAAGAAAGTATTTGAGAACAAGAAAAAATGCATAAAGGATGTTGATTTAGAAAAAGGGCAAGTGAATTAAAATAAGGAAGAGAGGGGGGGGGGGGGTACTCAGAAAAAAGGCCTTAAAGGAACACTAAAGGTTTGTTTTTTATTAGATCAATTGGTTGCTGTAAGCTAGAGCATTTAAATATCACTTACCTCATTTTGACCTCCAAAATACAGTAATCCAGGTTTGAAAATGCCATTTCCTGTCACTCCTCTTCTTGCTTTCCACCAGCTGAGCTGTTTTGCGTGGTGGAAAGCAGAATGTGCTCACCCCCTCCCTATGACTACAGCCCTGCGTGAAGATGCTCTCTTATCCCTCACAGGCATGGAGGCTAAGCCTAATGGGAACTGTAGTTCCCATTAGGCCGTGATGTAGCAAGAATGAATGCGCACCTCAAACCAGGAAGTCAGTGAGAATAATGATTCAGGAGTGCTGGAGGTGAATAAAACGGCTCGATTTCAACAGGTATCAAACTAGTTATAATGCAAAACATTACTTTTTACTTTATCAGCTACTGTCAGACTTTAATTTAAGAGGAAAATATTTTTGTCTTTACAACCCCTTTAAAAATGCCATATAAAAAGGTGAGACAGTGTAGTAGGTAAGAATTGTTAAAGGTTCATAAAAGAAAAAAGGTAAATGATGAAAAAATTTACATAATTACCATGTTCAGTAATCAACTGATCAGTTTACTGGCACGTCTTCTCAGAAACACACCTCATGCACACCCTACACAGCAATGTGATCTGAGACTAATGTGTTCACAGATTGGGCTAGAGGGCTGCTGTGATTGGCTATGGTACCATGCGATCACTGTAACCAATCACAGTAATCAAATTACCAGTAGTAAACAACAGCTGTCATTCATGACGCCATTGATTACTACAGTGATCTCTGTGATTGGTCAGATCATTCACATGGTACAGGCTGAATCACAGCGGCTCAAGAGAATTGAAAAAGAGACAAATGCCCCCAAAACGTGCATCATCATGGCAACCCAGAAAGCATCATCTGGAAGTGGCCAGCAATCCTAAACATGCTGTCAGTGTGCTAAGAGCTCCTCTTTGAACAGGCCCCAGCTGGAAGTGCATGTGATCCTTTCCCCTGCCTGCAGTGAGAGAGAGGCTTTTATGAGACATGTTGTATCCCTGGCCAGGATACTTTAGTAATCTGTATTTAAAGAGGCACACCTGATCTGGTTAATGTCAGTGCATTTTATGTATTTATCTTTTTAATTTAATAAAGTGTTTTACTGTGCTAGTCATGTCCTTTCCTTTGTTCACTTATATCACAGTAGTACGTAATGGCTGTATGAATGACAACCATTGTTCACTTCTGATAATGTAATTGCTGTGATTGATCATTGTGATCGGCCCGGCATGGGGAGCCGCAATCCATTGGACACAGTGTTTGAGGCAAATGAGCTCTGCCTGCCCCTAACCCACAACAGGCTGGATGATGTACATGTACGTTATCTGGCCTGCCTGTGCCACCCAACCGCCCACAATAAATGTACTGTGGGCAGGCAACAACTGGTTAAATACCAGCAAAAGAAAGCTCTATCTGTCAAAAAAATGTGTTGCATGACTGAGTAATTATCATTCAAAGTGTAACAGCCCTGAAATCAAAAAAATTGCCTAAACTGAAAGGAGGTTAAAGTGTCTGGTCTTGAAGTGGTTATTAATACATTATTAACTAAACATTGATGTAATTTACAATATATATATATATATATATATATATATATATATATATATATATATATATATATATATATATATATATATATAGTTGCAATAAAAAGTATGTGAACCCTTTTGGAATGATATGGATTTCTGCACAAATTGGTCATAAAATGTGATCTGATCTTCATCTAAGTCACAAAAATAGACAATCACAGTCTGCTTAATCTAATAACACACAAAGAATTAAATGTTACAATTTTTTTTATTGAACACATCATGTAAACATTTACAGTGCAGGTGGAAAAAGTATGTGAACCCCTAATGACATCTGCAAGAGCTAATTGGAGTGAGGTGTCAGCCAACTGGAGTCCAATCAATGAGATGAGATTGGAGGTGTTGGTTACAGCTGCCCTGCCATATAAAAAGAACACACCAGTTTTGGGTTTGCTTTTCACAAGAAGCATTGCCTGATGTGAATGATGCCTCGCACAAAAGAGCTCTCAGAAGACCTACGATTAAGAATTGTTGACTTGCATAAAGCTAGAAATGGTTATAAAAGTGTCTCCAAAAGCCTTGCTGTTCATCAGTCCACGGTAAGACAAATTGTCTATAAATGGAGAAAGTTTAGCACTGCTGCTACTCTCCCTAGGAGTGGCTGTCCTGTAAAGATGACTGCAAGAGCACAGTGCAGACTTCTCAATGAGGTGAAGAAGAATCCTAGAGTGTCAGCTAAAGACTTACAAAAGTCTCTGGCATATGCTAACATCCCTGTTAGCGAATCTACGATACGTAAAACACTAAACTAGAATGGATTTCATGGGAGCATACCACAGAGGAAGTCACTGCTGTCCAAAAAAAAACATTGCTGCACGTTTACAGTTTGCACACGAGCTCCTGGATGTTCCACAGCAGTACTGGCAAAATATTCTGTGGACAGATAAAACCAAAGTTGATTTGTTTGGAAGAAACACACAACACTATGTGTGGAGAAAAAGAGGCACAGCACAGCAACATCAAACCCTCATCCCAACTGTGAAGTATGGTGGTGGGGGCATCATGGTTTGGGGCTGCTTTGCTGCCTCAGGGCCTGGACGGATTGCTATCATTGAAGGAAAAATGAATTCCCAAGTTTATCAAGACATTTTGCAGAAGAACTTAAGGCCATCTGTCCACCAGCTGAAGCTCAACAGAAGATGGATGTTGCAACAGGACAACGACCCAAAGCATAGAAGTAAATCAACAACAGAATGGCTTAAACAGAAGAAAATACACCTTCTGGAGTGGCCCAGTCAGAGTCCTGACCTCAACCCGATTGAGATGCTGTGGAATGACCTCAAGAAAGTGATTCACACCAGACATCCCAAGAATATTGCTGAACTGAAACAGTTCTGTAAAGAGGAATGGTCAAGAATTACTTCTGACCTTTGTGCACGTCTGATCTGCAACTACAGAAAACGTTTGGTTGAAGTTATTGCTGCCAAAGGAGGTTCAACCAGTTATTAAATCCAAGGGTTCACATACTTTTTCCACCTGCACTGTGAATGTTTACATGGTGTCTTCAATAAAAACACGGTAACATTTAATTCTTTGTGTGTTATTAGTTTAAGCAGACTGTGATTGTCTATTGTTGTGACTTTGATGAAGATTAGATCACATTTTATGACCAATTTGTTCAGAAATCCATATCATTCAAAAGGGTTCACATACTTTTTATTGCAACTATATATATATATATATATATATATATATATATATATATATATATATATATATATATATATATATATAAATATATATATACAGTGCCTTGCGAAAGTATTCGGCCCCCTTGAACTTTGCGACCTTTTGCCACATTTCAGGCTTCAAACATAAAGATATAAAACTGTAATTTTTTTTTTGAAGAATCAACAACAAGTGGGACACAATCATGAAGTGGAACGAAATTTAAAAATGTAAAACTGAAAAATTGGGCGTGCAAAATTATTCAGCCCCCTTAAGGTAATACTTTGTAGCGCCACCTTTTGCTGCGATTACAGCTGTAAGTCGCTTGGGGCATGTCTCTATTAGTTTTGCACATCGAGAGACTGACATTTTTGCCCATTCCTCCTTGCAAAACAGCTCGAGCTCAGTGAGGTTGGATGGAGAGCGTTTGTGAACAGCAGTTTTCAGTTCTTTCCACAGATTCTCGATTGGATTCAGGTCTGGACTTTGACTTGGCCATTCATTCTAACACCTGGATATGTTTATTTGTGAACCATTCCATTGTAGATTTTGCTTTATGTTTTGGATCATTGTCTTGTTGGAAGACAAATCTCCGTCCCAGTCTCAGGTCTTTTGCAGACTTCATCAGGTTTTCTTCCAGAATGGTCCTGTATTTGGCTCCATCTATCTTCCCATCAATTTTAACCATCTTCCCTGTCCCTGCTAAAGAAAAGCAGGCCCAAACCATGAAGCTGCCACCACCATGTTTGACAATTCGGGATGGTGTGTTCAGGGTGATGAGCTGTGTTGCTCTTACGCCAAACATAACGTTTTGCATTGTTGCCAACATTTTTTATTTTGATTTTGGTTTCATCTGACCAGAGCACCTTCTTCCACATGTTTGGTGTGTCTCCCAGGTGGCTTGTGGCAAACTTTAAACGACACTTTTTATGGATATCTTTAAGAAATGGCTTTTTTCTTGCCACTCTTCCATAAAGGCCAGATTTTTGCAGTATATGATTGATTGTTGTCCTATGGACAGAGTCTCCCACCTCAGCTGTAGATCTCTGCAGTTCATCCAGAGTGATCATGGGCCTCTTGACAGCATCTCTGATCAGTCTTCTCCTTGTATGAGCTGAAAGTTTAGAGAGACAGCCAGGTCTTCGTAGATTTGCAGTGGTCTGATACTCCTTCCATTTCAATATTATCACTTGCACAGTGCTCCTTGGGATGTTTAAGGCTTGGGAAATCTTTTTGTATCCAAATCTGGCTTTAAACTTCTCCACAACAGTATCTCGGACCTGCCTGGTGTGTTCCTTGTTCTTCACGATGCTCTCTGCGCTTTCAACGGACCTCTGAGACTATCACAGTGCAGGTGCATTTATACGGAGACTTGATTACACACAGGTGGATTCTATTTATCATCATTATTTACTTAGGTCAACACCGGATCATTCAGAGATCCTCACTGAACTTCTGGAGAGAGCTTGCTGCACTGAAAGTAAAGGGGCTGAATCATTTTGCACGCCCAATTTTTCATTTTTTTTTTTTTTTTTTTAAGTTTGAAATATCCAATAAATTTCGTTCCACTTCATGATTGTGTCCCACTTGTTGTTGATTCTTCAAAAAAAATTACAGTTTTATATCTTTATGTTTGAAGCCTGAAATGTGGCAAAAGGTCGCAAAGTTCAAGGGGGCCGAATACTTTTGCAAGGTACTATATATATATATATATATATATATATATATATATATATATATATATATATATATGGCATTTGTTTGTATATATATTTTTGAGCACCTTGTTATTATGTAATACGTATATAACTATGCAATACGTTAAAAGTGCTACACTATTATTTATTGAATGATTTTGCTGTAGTATTCACCTTCAATCCAGAGATTTCTCCCTCAGCCCTTTTCTATTGATAGATTTAATAAACTTTCTCTGAGTCCAGGTAATTCTGAACCCACTCCAGCCTTTAACTGGGCTGTAACTGGACAGTGAAAAGAGAAGTAATACAGTAATGACGACATTTCTTTGTAACTCTGCTTTCTTTTCCTATTAACATACTTCTAGTGAGCACATGAACTGATTGGCTTCGTGTGCTGTTTCTTTCTTTTACACTTCAGCCCTGCTGTACATGGACTGAAAAAAGCTGATAGAATAAATTCAAATGTGTTCTAAAAATATGTTTAAATACTGCAGGTTCCTATGATTGCAAAGATACATTCATGTGTGTCTTTTATGAACTTTAAGCTTAGCAGTTGTACTATCTATCTATCTTTTTTCAATTGTCTGGTCTAACCAAACAGCAAATACTAATGTACAGATGTGTTTACTTCACATCTGCTGATTTGCTTGTAATGGTTTTATTCTTCTTTGCTTTTAGAAAAAAAAAACACATGTATGTCTTCTGAAAAGAAGGAAATCAAGTGCTGACTAAGATAGTTGTTCTTTTCATAACAGGATGTGTCAGGTAACATTAGATATGATGTGGCAGAATTGCATACCAACCAAACTCAGTGGGAAAAAATATTTTCACTACAATAAAGTTCATACAGTACCTAGTGCCTCATGCATATATCCTTCAGTGAATTTTGTTAATTACAAGTACTGTCATTTACTGTATCACCACATTCCTGATTAATTCCAGAGTTACTCAAATGTGCACTAATGTAGACAGGTTTAAACAATTTCCCTTTTTTTTTTTTTCTTTTTTTTTTTTACAGCAGGGTAATCTTCAGGTTCGGAAAGGTTTATGAACTTGATCAAGCATACAGTATTTCAAAATATTTTTGCTTCTAGGGCTTACCAGAATATACGCTTATGCTATTTATTGTGCCCCAGATAGGAATTCTGAAGCCCTGTGCTTTAGTATCGAAGTTAATGAAAGAATAATTCCAGCAAATTATCAGCATTAACCAAATTGTAACTACAAGTCCAAGGAATAGAGCTTTTGACATGGATCTACATCACTGGACAAAGTGAGACATTGCATTTTTTTTAAATGTATTTGTAATTTATAACATGGGACTTTTTTAACAGTGTGGTTGTTTTTAGTTACTTTTTACTTTTTTTTTTTGTCAATGGGTACTGTGAACACCCAACTCATTCCTTTTTGCTAACCAGCCCAAACTGCATAACTGCAAAAGTATCTTTTATTAAAGCAGTAGTAAGGCGCCACTAAAATAAAAATATATTGAGCCCTCCTGCAGGGTTAAGTCATAATGTACTAGTATGTATCGCATACTAACACATTATGACAGACTTACCTGAAAAGCGGATCCCTCCTCTGCAATGATGTCACAGATCCCTCCAGTGCAATGATGTCACAGCTACCATCTTCACTGGTCTTCCTTCCATGTTCACGGCCTTCGACTGAATGAATGGCAGAGAGCTCTGAAGGTATGGCATGGATATGCTGTCCTTTCAGAGCGCATGTGCCAGTGATAGTATCGGCAGGATCCCTTGTGAATATCTCCTAAACAGTGCCAAGTTTGGCCGATATTCACTGTACCTACAGGTGAGCCCTATTATAGCCCAGGGGGGGAGGCTGACATATGGCAGCCTCCTATGCTGGGACTTGTAGTGCCTTAGACTGTGGGGGGACTGAGGAATCCTAATTCCGCCACTGAGGGCACTACAAGTCCCAGCAGAGTGGGCTGCCATTCTTCCATCCCCTGTAGTCTAGGGCACTACAAGTCCCAGCATAGGAGGCTGCCATATCTCAGCCCCCCAGAGTGCACTACAAGTCCCAGCATAGGAGGCTGCCATATCTCAGCCCCCCAGAGTGCACTACAAGTCCCAGCATAGGAGGCTGCCATATCTCTGCCCCCCAGAGTGCACTACACGTCCCAACATAGGAGGCTGCTCTTACAGAACAGAAGAAAGAGCTGGGGGGTGTACTGGGAGGGGAGAGAAATAGGCACAGGTTTAAGATGAGGGGGAATTTTTTCTGAACGTGAGAATTTATGCTGGAAGGGGGAGATGGGGGAGGTTTTGTGATGGGGGAGGATTTGTGCAGAGAGATGTAATTTATGCTGGGAGGGGGTGGGGGGGGTGGGGAAGGATTCGTGATGGGAGGGGGGTTTTATGCTGGGAGAGGGAGATGGGGAAGGATTGGTGCTAAGAGGGGGATTTGTGCTGGAAAAGGGGAGGTTAAGGAAAGGGTTTGTGCCGAGAAGGGGGATTTTCACTGAAAGGGGTTATATGAAGGTGAGGATTTCTGCTGAAAGGGAGTATTTTTGCTGCTTGGGGGGAGATGGAGGGGGCGGGTCTGGAAGGGTTGTGATTTACAGATGATAGGGCAGGTCTTAAATATGAAGGGGTGCGGCTCTGACAGGAAGGGTGGGTCGTATTTAAATTAGGGGGTGCATGAATTTAGTCAGGCCTAGGGCAGCACAAAACCTAAATACACCACTGCCTGTAGGTACAAGTTCAAAAGTGCAGTTAACCTCCACTTTAATTTTTGGAGGTGAAGGGGAACTCCATGCTATTAAATGACCAATCCTCAGTTGGTTTGTTTGCAGCTGGCCGGTGATTTGGCATTTTGTGGCAGTAGCACTACCACCTCACAATGACATATTTCCTGCCAGCTTCTGTTTATAAACAAAGTGGCCAAGGATCCTAAGTTATGTCATTGACCAAATATGGTCATGATCATATTTGGTAAATGACATTAACCAGGATGTCTGCTGGCTTCTCTGGTGTATGTGCAAAAAGAAGCAAGGCAGGGATCTGTCTATTTTTAGCAGGAATGCAACAGGTCAGCTTCGTCAGGTGATGGGTCAACACCATTGAGCGGCGCGCATCCTGATTGATAAGAAACTACATTGCTAGGTGATCTGACTGGCATTGGATTTACATTGTAGAACATTTATATGCATGCATTTATTTTTCAATAAAGAGCTCTAGTTGATTTTATTTACTTTTTTCATTTTTGTTATAAATGAGAAACAATGGGTAAACTGTGCCCCACATTCTTTCATGTTGTGAGGTATGGATATTTGAAGACTCCCTTGTTCTAAAGGGGGCTGCCAGATTTCAATAAGGCCCCCTTGAGAACCCCTTTTAGGGGACAGGCTATTCTCTTAAATTGGATAGAAGGTTCCTTGCAAGGGTGGGTGTAGCAACGCCTCCTGCTAGGTATCGTTCCAGTGGTGAAGTCATTCAGCCTTATATGGTTAAGGGGGGGGGTGCTTGATTGCTGCCCCCCTTTCCTGAACAGCCAAGCTTCATGCCTAGGTAGTGTTTTTTATACATCTTTAGGGGGACCCCACACTTTTTATTATATTTAAATCATGGGCTGGCCCTTTAAGAAAAAACGTGGGGGTCCCCCCTAATAAGTTCACAAAAGACCCAAGTGTGCAGCCTGACTGGCCAGGGAAGAGAAGGGCATGAGTGCTCTCCTCCTCCCCAATGAACTATACCAGACCACATGCCTTTAATATCGAAGACTCTACATCAACTACACTGCCTAAACATTCCTCAAGATAGTCTATACCCAAAATGCAAAGAATGTCTTGGTTCTGCCAACATTGGAGGAGACAAGTCACTTACAATTAAATAATCTTAACAGGGAAAATGTTAAAAGATTACCTAAAGAAGTTAGCAGGAAAGATATTTGGAATGCTAAGAAATTAATGAAAACAAACAAATTCTAAAAAATAGTGCACTTAAAGGATTCATGCACACTTTCTTAAAAATAGCTGCTTCTACAGGCAAAAGATAAAGCGCCTGTAGAAGCAGTAATTTTTAATCCAGTGCTAAATATAATATTAGTTGAAGATTTAAGCCCCGTACACACGATTGGAATTTTCCATGGAAAAAGTCAGACAGACTTTTTCCATCGGAAATTCCAACTGTGTGAATGCCCCATCGGAGAAATTCCATCGGAAATTTCGATGAATTCCATCGGAGTTTGGATAGAGAACATGTTCTCTTATGGAATTCTGTCGGAATTCCGATGTGATTTTGGTCGGACAAAGGTCCGATCGTGTGTACGGGGCTTAACCTTGTAGCTGCTGGAGCCTGCTTTAACTTTGAGACCCAGAGATCCAGTCTATAAAAGAAAAGTTCAGGGCAAACTTTGAATAATGATGGGAAGCAGCAAGTGTTTGAAAAGTGTTTGAAAACCTAAAATAAAGTTTATCTTTTCCCATTTTACCCCCTTTTTTTCTTCTTTTTTTCCGGTTCAATACAGTTTTATTGGGTTAACAAGAAATAAATAAAATCATTGCATAAGACTCAGTACAGTACAGAACCAGAGAGAGTCGCCAGTTACAAGAATGCAAGAACTAACAAGAATGCAAGTACATTATTGCTCGTTATCTAACCATATATGAAATCGCCATACTTTTCCCTTTCCATATACTCCATGACTTGGAGAAGGTGGCGTATTTCAAAGCATTATTCTCCTTCTTCTTTTGTAGGTGAAAAACTCTCTTACGAGTTATAGTTTAACACCATCTGTGGAAGTGTTTTAGTAGGCATGTTTCCTGAAAGAAAAACATTATTTTGGAAATAAAAGGCTTTTTCTCCCTAACAGTAGTCTATGAAGTATACTGTCTCCCACACAAAAGCGGTGGAGAATATTATGTGTCTTTGATATTGCTGATCTTGCACAGTGTACATCTGGTGCGGTGAACTAGTGCATTATGTAAAAAGTCAGCTGGCAAGTTCAAGATTCAAAGAACAGGGAAACACAACAGTACTTTACTGCTCTTTACTATACTGTAAAATACCCAAAGTCAACATGAATTATTAGTTCACTCATAAAACACTTTCATCCTATAAATACAGCACTGCCCCTATGTCTCCCCATGCTTTATTATATTTTAAAAATGCCCTAATAATAATCCATTCTGTGATTTTCTAGAGAAGTAAGTACTGTGCAGTGTTTGGCAGAGGTAAATGGTAATTGTTTTAGCATATTTTATAACACTATAGGCTCACACTTCCTTAGATGTTCCAATATATGGAAAGTACCTCTTAAGCCTCTGGAAATCAGAGAAAGGAAAGGAAGAATTTTTTGCACATGGAATTTCCCTTTTTAACCCCTAAAGATAAAGATCCTCAAATGAAAGAGGAAGTATAATCATTTTGTTTTAATATTTTATATTGAATTTTTTACACTGTGTTTATATTATGATTCTTTATTTATTTATTTATTTCTTTAATGGCGGAGAGCGCTGATTGGAGTGTTCTGCGGGCGTACCCCTGTCAGAACACAATAGCTCATAATGTGCACCAGGTTTTAGACTGATTTACTGAAGATGCTGACAATGCTCGCACAATAAATATTATACATTTTTTTTTCTCAATAATGTGCTAATAAATAAAGAGGGATTTGGTTCACGTGACTGTATTATTATTAAGAGAAAATGCATACAATTTATTTTGGAAACATTCTAAACTCTTTACCACCATCATTACACTATAAACAATATAAATTATACCATATAAATTATACCTTAATGTGTAAGTAAGCCCCCCTATCGTTTTCAGCCTAGAAAGCTGCCATTGTTGCCTCTGTTTAATCTACAACTGCCATGATGCTGCACATGTGATCAGTTATGACACCAGCCATTGGATGGTTTGACAGTTTGGTTGAGCACAACCAATGGGAATGTTATATTTCTGTCACAGTCCGGAAATTAAACTGTTTCATGGATGGGTTTACTTTCACTTTAATAAGGAATAACCTTTTGGTTATAGAAGGCAATTTGTTGTAAAATGGATTGGGGAGGGCAGGAGTAGTATAAATTGGGGTTGAGGTAGAGGGGAAGGTGGGGAGGGATGGGGGCAGGAGAGGAGAAAAAAAGAAACCAAGAAAAGTAAAATTGGGGTTAGCCTGAGTTAGTTTCCTGACGTTTAGCCTTCACTGTCTTGTGAGAGCTCCGTTTAACAATTTTATTTTATTTTGCCAAAAACTGCACTTATTAGCATTATTATTTCCATTCCATCCTCAGAAAGAAAAAAAAATTAAAAAAATAAACATCTACAAGGTTTAGGAGTTTGTCTATGGGAATGTTTGACCATTCTTCTGGAAGCGCATTTGTGAGGTCAGGCACTGATGTGGACGGGAAGGCCTGGCTCGCAGTCTCCACTCAGGCTTGGCCCCTTATTTCCAGTGAAGGGAACACTTGAGGCGTCGGCATACCAGGATGTGAAGAAAATAGACTTTATTCTGTATTTTCTCATAGATCCGGTTTGTTTTTTAAGAACCCCTGGACCGATCTGGGTGAAATTTGGATATGTTGGTCCCCCAGATCGGGGCTATGAGTGGGTATGTAATGGTAGGGATACCTTGTGTGGAAAGGGGTCTTCCAACTTTTGGGAAAATTGTGTGCTCTCTGCCTGGAGATAAATGTTTTTTCCTTAACTGATCTCAATATCTCCCAGGCAGAGGGAGGGCGGGTGTACTATAAAAGCTTGCTGTGGTAATGTCGTCTGCTGTGTCATGTAAATGAACCTTGGTCTGGCCCTCAAGAACCGTTCATTGTGTGAATTTCTATTGATGAGATGTGTTTTGTTTAGCAGGTGAAAAGAGCTTATCTCCGAGTCACCTCGTCTGGGTAAATGACTAGCAATTAACTTATGTGGATTATATCTGAGACAGAACGTCTGTCTCCTAAAAGAGGTTTATTGAGGGGGGCTCGTTAGTAAACCATTGTATGATGTTGTGGGTGGAGTGTGTCATTGTCCATCGGATTACTGCAAGTATTCTTTTTGGTGTATATAAGAACCTGTCTCTCAATAAAGCTATTCTATGCCTGGTACCCTCTTCATGAAGTCTTGGCTCATGTTTGGGGAAAATACTCTAACCATTGGGAAGAATCATCCTGGAAACTGCATTCATCTCCACTATCCCTCTACCTCCTATGGAAGCAATAATCACATATGCTTGGCGATTGAGGGATGAAAAGAAGACCGCAGTACCATAACCACTGCAGGTCTTAACACAGGACATTTTCAACAATTTCATGCTCCCAACTTTGTGGAAAGAGTTTGGGGTTGGGCCCTTCCTGTTCCAACATGACTGCGCACCAGTGCATAAACAAGGTCCGTAAAGACATGGTTGAGTGAGTTTGGGGTGCCTGAACTTGACTGGCCTGCACAGAGTCCTGACCTCAACCTGATAGAACACTTTTGGGATGAATTAGAGTGAAGAGTGCGAGACAGGCCTTCTCATCCTCATCAGTACCGGACCTAACAAATGCCATTCTGGAAGAATGGTCAAACATTTCCATAGACAAACTCCTAAATCTTGTGGACAGCCTTCCCAGAAGAGTTGAAGCTGTTATAGCTGCAAAGAGTGGGCCAACTCAATATTGAGCCCTACAAGCTAAGACTGGGATGCCATTAAACTTCATGTGCATGCAAAGAGACAGGTGTCACAATATTTTTAGTAATATAGTGTGTGTGTATATACTGCTGTGTGTGTATACAGTATACTGTATATATATATATATATATATATATATATATATATATATATATATATATATATATATATATATAATCATTCAAAATTGACTTTGCCTAGCCATATTCCACTTTACACAGTAGTGAATTAGGTTCTGAATATTAAAGTGGGATATCACCCTAACGTACATGTAGCAGTGCCCTGCTTTCCCCCAGCCTCCCTTGTTCACAACTGGATATCAATTTTGTTTAAAAAAAAGTTTATTTCCAGCACTTCTGCATTTATCGTCTAGGCAATCGCTATGTCTGCAATCCCCTCCCACTTCCCACAAGCTTACAGATTTGCCACAGGGCTCCATGTCCCACTCCCAACAAAAACATTGCATATGTGCTGGGGAAAAGACTGTCTACTCAAACCTTTGCATCTTTGTGCATGCACAGAAGAATCTCATGCACATACACAGATGTGCTGAAGGGCTTTGCCAAGACCCAAAGTCTAAGCATGCACCATAATGGTGACACCAGAAAGGTGGTGGAGGCAGTACAGAGAGAACTGTAGTTCACCTTTCTGAACATGTTGCATCTTATACCCATGTTTAGGGTGTAACACAGTGGCGGGTAGTGCTCAAAATGTAAATAACCATTTATCAGGTGTCATTACTGCTAGGTAAAACTGTGCCCGTCAATTGCAGCCTCACTGTGCTTATTATAAGTGGTTCACACCATACTTGTGTAGATTTCCTGGATCTGTACACCTGCTGCTCCTATTTTGAGGGGTTCCCACCATCCTGCGCTGAGTTTCCGGGTCTGTACACCTGCTGTGCCCATTATGAGGGGTTTCCATAATCCCTGTGCAGAGTTCCCGGGTCTGTACACCTACTGAACATGCAGTTCAGTTTTGGGCTCCAGTTCTCAAAAAGGATATCGGAGAACTGGAGAAAGTGCAGAGAAGGGCAACCAAACTGATAAGAGGCATGGAGGAGCTCAGCTATGAGGAAAGATTAGAAGAACTAAATCTATTCACTCTTGAGAAGAGGAGAATAAGGGGGGATATGATCAACATGTACAAATATATAAGAGGTCCATACAGTGAACTTGGTGTTAAGTTATTCACTTTACGGTCAACACTGAGGACAAGGGGGCACTCTTTACGTCTAGAGGAAAAAAGATTTCACCTCCAAATACGGAAAGGTTTTTTCACAGAAAGAGCTGTGAAAATGTGGAACAGACTCCCTCCAGAGGTGGTTCGGGCCAGCTCAGTAGATTGCTTCAAGAAAGGCCTGGATACTTTCCTAAATGTACATAAAATAACTGAGTACTAAGATTTATAGGTAAAGTTGATCCAGGGTAAATCCGATTGCCTCTCGGGGGATCAGGAAGGAATTTTTTCCCCTGCTGTAGCAAATTGGATCAACTGTGGGTATGGAGTTGGGTGTATAGGATTGTACTGTGTTTTTTATTTTTTTTGTTTTTTGTGGTTGAACTGGATGGACTTGGGTCTTTTTTCAACCTGACTAACTATGTAACTATGTAACTGTGCCCATTATGAGGGATTCCTATCGTCCCTGTGCCGAGTTCCTGGGTCTGTACACCTGCCGTGCCCCTCCCCCCCACCCCCTCCAGTCCTGGCCCTGCAGCATCTACTGTAGATGGGACTTATAGAAAGTAGAAGCTAGCTTGATTTTTTATGTTACAAAAATAAAATATCCTGTAAAGATGATTCTTTTTGGGATCAGAATTTTTTTGATGGTGGAAAAAGGAAATCTCTATAAGGATAAGGAACAGGCATTCATAACAACGCTATGGATGGAAGTAATACGGCGAAATGGATCGTGCCAAAAGGGAAAGCTAAAAAGAGCAAATTAAGCGTCTCGTCTGCAATCATGGGATTGCACAGACGTCAAGCTTCCCATGGTGAGCACAGTGCACTTAAAGGACCTTTATTATTATTATTATTTTTTTAAGTGCCCTTTTTTATTTATTTTTTGTGACTACCTTGGGGGGGGGGGGGGGGTCGCCTGTGCTCCCACTATGGATGGGCCTCCACTGGTGTAACATGTTCAGCATCTGACCCCTCTGCCCCCTCTCTGCCCCCTCCCCCTTGTGATAGCGAGCTGGGGTTCTTCTCCTTGCACTCCCTGTCACAAATCAAAGAGTACAGCCATGCAGGGCTCTGCCCACATGGCCGTGTCATTAATTCACATATTCCCTGTGAATCAATGAACTACAAGTACCGACAGCCTTTGCGGCTGTCCCCTTGTAGCTCATTGGGCTTCCTGTCATTCAGTAACTCCCTGCCCATTTCAGGGGTACCGGCAGACAGCTATACAGGCAGTCTTCAGGAACATGGCATTACACCCACGATCTGCTGATCATAGGTACAATGCTTTACAGGCTCCTAACAAAACAAAAATAAATGCATATTTTTTACCTGCAAAAAAATGTTATTTATTATTTTTTGTAAAGGTGAGCTGATCTTTTAAGTCTAATGTGTCAATAGACATATTGTAAATCTGTAATACAACCGATCAAAAACTTTCAGCACACTAAGGGCCAGATTCACAGACAGCGGCATATGTTTGAGCGGGCGTAGCGCATCTCATATGCGCTACGCCGACGTAACATAGAGAGGCAAGACCAGTATTCCCAAAGCACTTGCTCCCTAAGTTACGGCGGCGTAGCGTAAATGGGCCAGCGTAAGCCCGCCTAATTCAAATTTGGAAGGTAGTGGGCGCGTTGTATTAAAATTAACCGTGACCCCATGTAAATGAATGGCCGAACGAACGGCGCATGCACGCGCATGCTCAGAACGTGAACGTAACCTACGCCCAGTCCCATTCACGTACAACTTACGCAAACAACGTAAAATCCAACGGCTGTTCTGACGTCCATACCCTAACATGACTTACCCCTGCTTTATGAGGGATAACTTTACACCGGACGTACACCTTACGTAAACGGCGTAGCTTACTGCGACGGGCGCAAGTACTTCGTGAATCTGCGTATCTAGGTCATTTACATATTCAACGCGTAAATCAATGGAAGCGCCCCTAGCGGCCAGCGTAAATATGCACCCAAGATACAATGGCGTAGGAGACTTGCGTCGGTCGGATGGAGCCAGAATTCAGGCGTATCTGGTTTTAAGAATATGGCGCATAGATATGACGGCACATCCTAGAACTTACGCGGCGTATAAGAAGATACGTCTGCGAAATTTGTTCGTGAATCTGGGCCAAAATATTTATACCACATTCATCCATGCCCTGCTTTTTTATAGTCAGCCCCCTAGCTGAATTACTTTAATCATGAAATTGTGATATACTTTCATGTTAAATAAATTGGTCATTTGCTTTACATCCAGGTGGAAGAGCATATTTTAGGGATATTGTAACTTACTTGGCTGTAACTGCACATATTTGGAAGCTAAGACAATTTGTTATGCATCAGGGGTGAAAATTCAGACATTCATTTTTCTCTTGAGAATAACTTATTCTGTAAGCAGTTCAGTCCAAATCTACTTCCACAAGAATAAATAAAATATGACTGTGAGTTAGATAATAATTTGATGTAATTTGATGTATAAGGCCTCGTACACACCACCGGATCTATCCGCTGGAATTGATCCGCGGATCAGTTCCAGCGGATAAATCCAGTCGTCTGTACGGCCTAGCGGATATTTATCCGCGGACATTTCTCGGCCCGATCGATTTCAAGCGGATTGATCCGGTGGTCTGTACAGACTCACCGGATCAATCCGTTCGCTCCCCTCCCTTGCATGCGTCGTAATGATTCGACGCATGCGTGGAGGTACTTACATTCCAGCGTCGCGCACGTCGCCGCGTCATCATCGCGGCGACTGCGCGACACGTCACCGCGGATGAATTCCGCGCGGATTTTGATCCGATGGTGAGTACACGCCATCGGATCCAAATACGGAGGAGGAATCTCCGCTGGAAACGGTCCGGCGGACCGTTTCCAGCGGAGATCCCCTCGTGTGTACGGGGCCTTAGGGATTTTAAAAACAGATTTTTGAAATAACGTATAGCAGGTGATGTTCCGAGAAGGCAACCAAAAAATATTGGAGAGCAGTCAACTTTCTGATTGCGAACATTTTAATAGACTTATTTTCCCTGTTTTTGTGATCACTATATACTATATATTCAGTTATTTGAATAAGCTAATACAAAAAAAATAAAATCATATTTAACCACTTGCTTACTGGCAACATATATCGTGCAACGTGGCTCCCAAACAAAATTGACGTATTTTTTTCCCCACAAATAGAGCTTTCTTTTGGTGGTATTTGATTACCTCTGCGGTTTTTATTTTTATATAAACAAGAAAATAGCGACAATTTTGAAAAAAACACAATATTTTTTACTTTTTGCTATAATAAATATCCCAATTTCCTTTTTAAAAAACTATTTTTTTCTCAGTTTAGGCCGATACGTATTCTTCCACATATTTTTGGGGAAAAAAACGCAATAAGCGTATAGTGATTGGTTTGCGCAAAAGTTATAGTGGCTACAAAATAGGGGATAGAAATCTGACATTTTTTATTTTTTTTTTACTAGTAATGGCGGGACTGCTATATTATGGCGGACACATCGGACACTTTTGACACATTTTTGGGACCATTCACATTTATACAGCGAACAGTGCTATAAATATGCACTGATTACTGCATAAATGTGACTGGCAGGGAAGGGGTTAACACTAGGGGGCGAAGAAGGGGTTAAATGTGTACCCTGGGAGTGATTCTTACTGTGGGGGGAGGGGACTGACTGGGTGAGGTGACCGATCGGTGTCCCTATGTACAAGGGACACAGCATCGGTCTCATCTCCCTGACAGGACGTGGATCTCTGTGTTTACACACAGAGATCCACGTCCCTGCTCTGTCACTGCCAATCGCGGGTACCTTGCGAACATCGCGGCCATCAGGCACGCGCATTTGGCATCTCAGTGACGCGCCGGGCACGCGCGCCCCCCAGTGGCCGAGGAACCAGAGGCCGTAAAAAGACGGCCTCCTGGCATTGTAAAAATTCTCCAAATAATGGGTGAAAAGTATCCTGGCAGTATCAAGTGAATCTGTGAGACAGATGAAAGTGTCCTCCACCAGTATATCCTAGCCGCTTACCAGATTTTTTCACTTTCACAAATCAGACCACTCAATCTCCATAGCATAACCCAAAAGAGAGAAGGCTTGTGAGGAGGAGGAGGAAGAGGTCGCCATGACATCAGAAGATGACCCGAGATGACATCACCTTCTCTATGGAAATGTTGGAGTCTGTAGGTCTCTTCTCCACACCTCAGGAGAGACATTTCCTGAGGTGTGGAGAAGAGACCTACAGACTCCAACATTTCCATAGAGAAGGTGATGTCATCTCGGGTCATCTCGGGTCATCTTCTGATGTCATGGCGACCTCTTCCTCCTCCTCCTCACAAGCCTTCTCTCTTTTGGGTTATGCTATGGAGATTGAGTGGTCTGATTTGTGAAAGTGAAAAAACGTACCCTGGAGATCCTGGAAACTGTCTCGGTGGTTTTACTTGGCTACATGCTTGATTATTTCAATTATCTGGTAAGCGGCTAGGATATACTGGTGGAGGACACTTTCATCTGTCTCACAGATTCACGTGATACTGCCAGGATACTTTTCACCCATTTGGAGAATTTTTTCTGCCTTCTTTTGATTTTCTCTACGATTTTTTCCACTCATATGGACTTTGCACTATTCATTGGTTTATTACAGTTTACACTAGTGGTTTGTGCATGTAGCACTCATTTATATTTGACTGTCACGTTGATATTTTCTCACATTTTGCAGCGCAGCTTTTTTCACAACCATTTGTATTTATGTCCATCTAACATATGAGTTGCAGCAGCTTGTTTTTTTGTTTTTCACAAGTTATTTTTATTTCGTTATTTTTTATGTTTTTTACTCATTCGTGGATGGTCTCATACCATTTATGTTTGAATTGACCAGCGCAGTATTTATTCCTATATACTCCTGGCATTGTAGAGCCGCCTTGTGGCTGTCTTTTTACTATGGCCCGGGTCTCAAGAAGTTTAAAGAAACCTAACAGAAAGGTCCCAGTCACACGGGGCAGTTCTGCTCAGCTGACTGAATTGGTCTGTTGATCCCCGATGAGCTGGTGAATGACAGGTCCGTCTCTGCTCACTGTGCAGGGAAGGACCTGTCAGAGCCCTTCTGTTCTCTTTGGGAAGATCGGATGAAAATGGACAGCATGTCTGTATTCAACCGACCCGCTGGACGGAAGGCGAACACATCCATCTGTTTTAAGTGGATCTTGTCAGATCGGATGGCAAGCGGGTGTCAGCGGACACAACCTACTGACATCCGCCTGCCCATACAAGTTAATGGGTGGCCCACTCAGACCTGCCTGAAAAACGAACAGGCGGATCTTTGCAGGATGATTGTGTGAAAGGGGCCAAAAGTTGTTGCATAACATAGTCAAGGCTGCAACCAAGTGGTGAAAGCAGCCATCCTGAACTGAGATTTATACTTTCTGAGCCCCCCTATGTCCACTCCTCTCCTACACCAATTGACTGGCTAATCTTACCATCCCAGAAACAGGAATACTAAGATCCCACTTACAAGATCATACATCAAAGGCACACTGAAGCCTGTTTCACATGGGCTTCAGCTTGTATAAGAGCGGTGTGAACAGCAAGTTTTGACAAAGCATTTGCAGAGCTTTCACCAAGCTTTGTTGAAGTGTTTAAAGAACCATTCAACTACAGTTTGTAAATGTTAAACACAGATCCTAATGGGAGAGTGTTGATTGCTAATTTAAGTAAGCTGCAAGCAGGCTTCATTAGGCTTTGAACTAGTTTCAAAAAGTGCTAAAGCCTGCTAGCAGCTTGTTTAACTGCTTCCCACCCGGCCTATAGACAAATGGGGGCTAAGCAGAAACTTTTTGGTACTGGGTGGGCGTCACATAACGTCCATCCAGTCCAGCGCCTCACGTGCACCCTAAGGGCCACTCTGTGGTGTGATCTGTCACTCACCTGCTGTGTCCACCAGACACAGCAGATGACAGATCATTGTACTGGAATGGCTCCAATACAATGTGATTGCTGTGACCAATCACAGCGATCCCATGACAGTTGTATACAATGAATAGCTTTCATTCACAGCCATTCATTGTGTACTATTTGGCCGATCTCTGTGATTGGTACAGACAGAGCCAATCAAAGTGCATCTGTACCATGTGATAGCTGTGGCCAGTGAAAGCTTTAACAATAGTACACACTGAATAAATGGATGCCATTCATAAAAATTATTGCTTATAACATTGATCATCACTGCTATAGGCAATCATAGTGTCAAATAAAATCCTGATCACTGTCCCAGAGTAGTACAGTGTCACTATGGTAACACTGTACTGCTCGGGACACAGTATGTAAAAACAAAATTGAAAAAATTGAATTACATTTTTTTTTTTTAAACATTATTATTTTCATACTGTCACCAGTCAGTGTCCCTGATCATCACCATACCAGTTGAGTGGTATCTTGATATAACGCGGTCTTACCCCAAAGGGTACCAATACACTTGACTAGGGCCAATTTAGATGGGAGCTAATTAACTTACCAGCATATCTTTGGCATGTGGGAGGAAACCAGTGTACCCGGAGGAAACCCACACAGGCACAGGGAGAACATGTAAACTCCAGGCAGATGGTGCTGTGGTCTTATGGTTGGGATTTGAACCAGTGACCCCTTTGCTGCTAGGTGAAAGTGCTAACCACTACACCATTGTGCTGCCTTATGTACTGTTTCACATGGGCTTAAGCTTAT